>NC_067466.1:15399983-16120407 GCF_025434085.1 Hippocampus zosterae
ATTGAGAAATGGTAGAATGCGGCGAAAGCATCTGGTCAATAAAAGTAAATTGGATGCTATTTATTGATTACTTGAACAAGGCGCTTTGGCATCGGTTGCGTTTGCGTTCTTCGAGCTCTAGGAAGATTGTTTTTTTTTGGGGGGGGGGGTTCTCAAGAGACTCAAAATCGCAACACCGCTCGCAGATATCAAAGTCCTTACTTTTCAGATGAAGGAAATACCGACAGTCCTTTCGAGGCCTCCTGTTGGTTTTCGCGTCCTTGGTGACTCATCAACTTTGCTAAGTACTGCTCACGTCAGTTCGGTTGGAATGATGTCGGAGGTTTTGCAGATGAAGGAAAAACCCTACCGAGGTTCTAAACCAGGGGTGCCCATTAGGTAGATCCTGATCTACCGGTAGATCTAAGACAGGTCCCAAGTAGATCCGAGGAGTGTCGAGAAGAAAAAAAACCAAACAACCATTTGTGTGTCTTTGTACATATTACTAATATATTTTTTGTGTTAATATACACTGCACACTAATCATCTTATTAGTCTCATTTTCACTAAAAAAAAAAAAAAAATTACTAAAATAAAGGGGCGGCCCGGTAGTCCAGTGGTTAGTACGTTGGCTTCACAGTGCAGAGGTACCGGGTTCGATTCCAGCTCCGGCCTCCCTGTGTGGAGTTTGCATGTTCTCCCCGGGCCTGCGTGGGTTTTCTCCGGGTGCTCCGGTTTCCTCGCACATTCCAAAAATATGCGTGGCAGGCTGATTGAACACTCTAAATTGTCCCTAGGTGTGAGTGTGAGCGTGGATGGTTGTTCGTCTCTGTGTGCCCTGCGATTGGCTGGCAACCGATTCAGGGTGTCCCCCGCCTACTGCCCGAAGACAGCTGGGATAGGCTCCAGCACCCCCCGCGACCCTAGTGAGGATCAAGCGGTACGGATGATGAATCTCACTCACACCTCACTCACACTCACACCTAGGGACAATTTTTAGAGTGTTCAATCAGCCTGCCATGCATGTTTTTGGAATGTGGGAGGAAACCGGAGCACCCGGAGAAAACCCACGCAGGCCCGGGGAGAACATGCAAACTCCACACAGGGAGGCCGGAGCTGGAATCGAACCCGGTACCTCTGCACTGTGAAGCCGACGTGCTAACCACTGGACTACCGGGCCGCCTTTATCTCCAACATTCCACAGTGAATTCCAAAATCCTCAATCAATCAATCAAAAATCCTAATCCGGTCAGTGCATTCGTAACACAAACGCCATTGTCAACGTTATTGTGGGAACAGAATAACACGCGCTCAATGTTGTTCTTGCCGTTCCGGTTCTCCGCCCGTTCGGGCTTTATCTCTCGCGCGCTGTGCTTATCCTAGCGCACGGCTCTCAGTCCACATTGTGAGCGACGGAGCTAATTGTTGCCGCTCATGCATTTCTCCGCCGATTCAATTACACGCCACTCTGGACAGGCATGAAAAAAAAAAAAAAAAAAAAACGAGGGTGGGAAACTGGGGTCTCTCTATGTGTGGGAGAATGGAAGAAGAATGAAAAGGTAGACGGCTAACTAAAAGGCGGGGTGGTGGTGGGGGGGGGGGCATTCAAGAGGGGAATAAGAGCAGTCTCTTGAGTCATATTTATGGATGGGGAGGGGAAATAAGACCACTGGAGTGTGTACTTTAAATGTCTGGGCTCTTTAATGGCCATTTTTGTCTTTTTGTTGGAGCCACCTTAGCTGCTTTAATTTAAATGTCGTGAAACTTCTGTTTCAGATGCAAATCTTCATTTTTCGGGGGCGGGGGGGCTTTTAACTAAGTGCAAATTGGCAGACGGTGACAAACTCGACAAAAAAACGACTTCAAGCTTTCTACTGTCACTCAAAGTTGACGTTTACGATCAAATCATACACAATTGTGGATTCAAAACAAACGTGCAGCGAGTCTGTTTGGCTTCAGGCTTACAAAAAATTGCAAAACGCCCTCGAAGAGCTAGCAAATAGCATTGCTATCGTGTTGTTTGAAGTAACGGATTGTGCACATAGAAAGACATCGTAATACTCACGTGCATGTATTCTTTATCCTCTGCGAAGAGCAACTAATATTACTACGGCTGTATTATGCTGCCCCCTCGTCCCCTCTCCTCTGATTGGTCTCGCCTCCCAAATAAGAAGATTAGCTTCGTACCTTCCTCCGCCGTAGCCGGCGAAGGGGCGGGGGGGGGGGGGGGGCTGCGGCTTGACGTGGCAGAAAATGGGCCGCGGATTCAGAACGTAACCTCATTCGCCCGCGCCGCCGCCATTGTGTCAAATTGGACGCGCAAGTACGGCGTATCCGCGACAGTTCACGCCGCACCCGTGCGGACCTCGGGAATGCACGAGCAAGAGTGGGTGGGGAGGGGGGGGGGGGATGGCGGGGGCGATAGCGTGGAAAATGAAGTGCCGTCGACTGTAACGTGTCGCCGTCGTTTATTTCCTCCTGCTTATATCGAGCCTGTTACTCGGGAGCGGGCGCGTGCAGCGAAAATGGCCTCTTGTTATTGTAGCTCTTGATCAAGCGGTGATAGGTCAAGACGACCGCTCCGAGCGAGGAATATTGCGGACGCTGCGTCTTATGTCTCGACTGGAGGGCACGCTCTCCTTTTTTTTTTTTTTTGTGCGACGGGATTAAAGCATCCGTCTTGCTCGCCCCGCTTCTCCCCCCGCTAATGGTATTAGGAAAAATGGGCGGATCGGTTTCAGGAGTTCTGTTCAGGAACATCTGATGCGGGCACCGGCTGATTCAATTAAGTAAAGAGCAAGGCTGGAAGGGAATGAGTACATTGCGTAATAGCCTCAAGCGTTTGTATCGGTAAAAGGCAGACAAAGAAAAACACGCGCACACGTTTATACTCTCGTTAGCGCCAGCCTCTTACGGGATCGACCGAGGCTGAATAAACTTCGGGCGGATATTTGTTAAAACGCGGTTGAGACGGACAGCGCTTAGTTAGGTTCGGTGACTCTCTGGCGCCCCCCTCTGGGATCAGCTCGGAATGATTTTCCCCATCCGCAAACTAAGATAAGATAAGATAAATTCATTCATCTTCCGAGCCGCTTGATCCTCACTAGGGTCGCGGGGGGTGCTGGAGCCTATCCCAGCCGTCTTCGGGCACCAGGCGGGGGACACCCCGAATTGGTTGCCAGCCAATCACAGGGCACACAGAGACGAACAACCATCCACGCTCACACTCACACCTAGGGACAATTTAGAGTGTTCAATCAGCCTGCCATGCATGTTTTTGGAATGTGGGAGGAAACCGGAGTACCCGGAGAAAACCCACACAGGCCCGGGGAGAACATGCAAACTCCACACAGGGAGGCCGGAGCTGGAATCGAACCCGGTACCTCTGCACTGTGAAGCCGACGTGCTAACCACTGGACTACCGGGCCGCCCCAAGATAAGATAAGATGAAACCTTTATTAGTGTCACAATGGAGAAATTCCCAATTCAGAGCGGGAAAGTTATGAAAGGAAGAAGTAGAAGAGCAAAATATAGGAGCTGCTGTAAAGTCAGAAACGGCTTTAGGACAACATCAAACGCTTTGGACAGGCGCTTTACCGCGTTGCTGAAAACGAACTCCGCTTATTGGGTTTTTGTTTCACTTTTGCTCGTAGTGACTCAGTCCCGGCGCGTTAATGTAACTGCCTTAGCTACGGTAATAATAGCAAACCTTTTGGAAACGCTTTAAGCTTGTGGATTTTTTTTATTTTCAGCGCTGACAGTTTGCAAAGTGTGAACCAGCGGCAGCGTAAGAGAAAGCGGCGGTCGTATTTCGAGCCGATCTATGTTTGGTTGCGCTTTAACACCTCAAATAGGTTTCCGCCACCTCCACGGGACAATCTGACGTGTTTATGTTCTCCCCCCCCCCCCCCTACGACCTTCCCAACTGAAGCATCTCTTCCCCAAGCTCCAAGGTCACTCGCTCTACAGGCGCGGCGGCGGCGGCGGCGCGGCACTCGTGTCGTTTGTTAAATTGGAGGCAATTCAAGGTATTCGAAGCCGAAAGAGAGACCGCTTCACTTGAATGCCCCCCCACCACCACCCCTCCCTCCCCTTCGCTAGATTTCTCAGGCATTCCGGACTTTCATAGGGTGAGCCCCAAATCAGTTTCTCCACTTCCTCTCCACTCCGGCACAGTCGAGTGGGCCGCCTATCGCGCCGCCTCTTTGGCGTCTCTTCGCACCGCCAGGTCCCAACGCGCTCTGGAGCCATTGGGTTTCCATTACCCGCAAATCCATTCCGCTCATTTAAAATTGATGGTTGTGGACCTTCGCTTGACCTCCCGAGATAAGGGCGCCCCAAGTCCTTTCCCTTTTAAAACACCTCAAGGATTAGACGCAGAGCCGCCCCGCCCGCCCACGCCGCTTTGCGCGGCAATATTTGAGAAGTATCTTACTCTTGATTGATGATTTTTCTGGTGAGAGGATGAGTCGCTTTTATCGGTTGGACGGCGACGTGCCGCTTTTATTTGATGGAGGTTCATTAGTTGAAGGCGATGGCAACAAGCTGAAATTGAAGTCGGGAACCTTCCGTAGGTTCACAGTTACGAGGTAGTTCATTTTCAGTCAATATTTGTCTGAAAAATACAAAATATAAAACAATCCGATGGGGAAAACTGGGAAACGAGACCACTTATTCGTTAACCGCGTCATGGTCCTTCACTGACCTAAGCTAGCGCAGTTGTAAACCACATAAAACGTTTGTCTGAAATGACACCTTTCGGCCCACGAATATAAATAATCCCAACGCAAAATTATAAGTAGCGTGGTCATGTATAAGTGATGCTAACCTATGCTAGCGCAGTCGTCCTACCTACAACACGTCCGTATGAAAACCACTTTCAGGATACGGATATAAATAAAACAAACGATGCGAAACGAGCACTGCGGTAGCTGATCGCACCGTCTTGTATTGCGTGGCGACATATGCTAACGTCGACGTGTATGCTAGTTTTTCGCACGCTCGACTAGCTCGGAGCTGCGACTAGCGGCCCAAACTGTATTTTTACCTTTCGTATGTTGACATTTCTTTTGTAACAGTAGGCAATATTTTCCTGTTGAGACGTTTCGTAACTTGAACATTTTTGTATGAAAGAGGCGTTCCTAACTAGAGCTACCACTAGCATTGCGACTCAAGCGTCACCACGACTGAAACACACGATGAGGAGCTGTCGTTCTGCCGCTTTGGTTCAAATCTCTCCGTGAAGGATGTTTCGGGACATTCGGACCGATGGTTTTTTAACGAACCGCATCTTATGAGCGCAAGCGCTTGCGGAGCACTTTGAGTGTACACGATCCGCCAGATGGGACTGTAAACGGGCTCCGGCACGCCAAAAGAAGTAAATAAAACGTTAGCGGTCCGAAGCAGCTTGACGCGTTAAGTGTAACTGTCAGGAGAGGCGCTTTGTTGCGTCGCCTCGTTTCTCCGGCCGGTTCTCTCCCGTCGCGGTCAAGGCAGGCGCGGTTGTTTGAAGCGGCTGTCGGTCGAGGGAGGCTACAAAGCGCCTTTCTCTGCGTTATCGGCAGGACAGACCCCATCGCGCTAATCGCCCTGCTCCAGAGACAGCCGCAGGTAAAACCAAGCGTGGCATCCAGAAAGAGGAGGGGAAATAAACGAGAGGCACATTGGAAAGGAGGTTGGGGCTGCAATAGGAAGGGAGGCGAGAGTGGAGGTAGGGGTGAGGGGGGGTGAGGATATGTTTATATCTGTCTTGCGTTACATCAAGTGACGGCCGCATGACATGTCGGTGCATAGCAGAGCAAAAATCGTTTGGTCGAAAGAGAAAGACGTGAGTTCCTAAACAGTCCTGCCGGCGAAGTCTCTTAGCAACCACGCGGTTGGAAGCGTCCTTCCGAAGTGGCTGGAACAGGAAATGGGGGGAAAATGGAGCCTCTGTCTCATTTTTAGGGCACCGAATGAATGCGTAAAGGAATCACACCGTCGATGACCTTTTGCCTCCATCGTCGCGGAAAGTTATTCTTCACGAGAAGACACTTGATGAACGAGTTGAGAACTGAATCGATTCCGGTTTCTCTGTTCGCCAAGGCCAAATAGTCGTCGTTTGCAGAAGTTCGGGGACTCTTAAGAGGCCAATTGAAAGCAAATGAAAATACGCGTCTGTACGCTTTGTGAGAGTTTTTAAGTGCAAAACTTACCAGCACCGATGAACATCTAGGGTATGGACATAGAGAGGGTGACCTCCTACAAGTACCTTGGTGTTCTTCTGAACGACAAACTGGACTGGTCTACAAACACGGACACCCTGATTAGGAAAGGACAGAGCCGACTCTTCCTACTCAGGAAACTGAGGTCTTTTGGGGTTCAGGGGTCACTCCTTAAGACGTTCTATAACTCGGTGGTGGCCTCGGCCATCTATTATGGCATTGTCTGCTGGTCAGGCAGCATCTCAGCCCGGGACAGAAGGAGACTGGAGCGACTGGTCAGGAAGGCCAGTTCTGTCCTGGGTTGCTCCCTTGACACTCTGGAGGAGGTGGGCAACAGAAGGATGCCAACTAAGCTAAAAGCTATGATGGCCAGTCCCTCCCACCCCCTCCAGCACTTGGTAGCTCCTTCAGCCAGAGACTGTTACACCCGCGCTGCGAGAAGGAGAGATACCGACGCTCGTTCCTACCGACTGCTGTCAGGCCGATGAATAAAAAATAACAATCATAATAATAATAGTAATTAAATGATGTGAAGGAAAATTGGGCGGCCCGGTAGTCCAGTGATTAGCACGTGGGCTTCACAGGGCAGAGGTCCCGGGTTCGATTCCAGCTCTGGCCGCCCTGTGTGGAGTTTGCATGTTCTCCCCGGGCCTGCGTGGGTTTTCTCCGGGTGCTCCGGTTTCCTCCCACATTCCAAAAAACATGCATGGCAGGCTGATTGAACACTCTAAATTGTCCCTAGGTGTGAGTGTGAGTGCGAATGGTTGTTCCTTTCCGTGTGCCCTGCGATTGGTTGGCAACTGATTCAGGGTGTCACCCGCCTACTGCCCGGAGACAGCTGGGATGGGCTCCAGCACCCCCCTCGACCCTAGTGGGGATCAAGCGGTTTCGGAAGATGAATGAATGAATGACTGAAGGAAAATTGTCAATAGGACTACGATTTATCCATTTTGTGTTCCTATTGCATTTAATTGAAAGATGTTTGTTGTTTTTTTTCTCTTCTTTCTTCTTTCTACATACATTCTTGCTGCTGGAGGCTGTAAATTTCCCCAGTGTGGGACGAAAAAAGGATATCTTATCTTATCTTATCTTAAAGCAGCCCGGCCTGAATAGAACATCATCAACATGCGATTTGCAGCTGTGGTAGCACCTGATGGAAACTGGCTGCTAATTGAACACATTCCAAAGTCGAGTCTCATGCCAGTTTTGGTCACGGCCATGTGGACGATATCGATCTTCGGGCTGTCTGGCGCGATTGTTGGCCGCCAGACACCCCCACCCCCACCTCCACAGTTCTGTTTGCTCAGCCCAAAGAACGTAGCCGTCGCTTGTTTTGTTCCGAGCAGGAAGTGTGACCCCGCCGTCGGGTAATGAAACGACATTATGATAATGCGTCGGAGGCGGCGGAATACAGGTGAGCTTGTTAACCCCGTCGCTCATTGTGATACGCCGTGTTCCATTCGCCACACTTGATTTACCGCCGCGGACGCTTTAAGGGAAAGACAATTGGATCGGGCGCTATTGATAATTAGTTTTTAATGCGCCACACTCATCATGTCCAATTTCATGCCCCTTAGGCAGCTGATCGCGGATTTAATCAACACGTTATTGCTTGCTGTGCTTAAACTTAGGGAAGGGTGGTTGGGGGTCAAGGGGCGGGGCTTTGAGGATTGAATGGCAACAATTCGGACACTCTGTCAGATTCTTTCTGCCAGGAGAGTTTGAGAGCACCGGCCCGGTTTTCCAGTGGTTAGCACGTCGGCTTCACAGTGCAGAGGTACCGGGTTCGATTCCAGCTCCGGCCTCCCTGTGTGGAGTTTGCATGTTCTCCACGGGCCTGCGTGGGTTTTCTCCGGGTGCTCCGGTTTCCTCCCACATTCCAAAAACATGCCTGGCAGGCTGATTGAACACTCTAAATTGTCCCTAGGTGTGAGTGTGAGCGTGGATGGTTGTTCGTCTATGTGTGCCCTGCGATTGGCTGGCAACCGATTCAGGGTGTCCCCCGCCTACTGCCCCAAGACAGCTGGGATAGGCTCCAGCAACCCCCGCGACCCTAGTGAGGATCAAGCGGCTCGGAAGATGAATGAATGAATGAGTTTGAGAGCGCTCACTCCCTCGCCTCGCTACAGATGTGCCATAACGCTGCTCTACGGGAGGTGGAAGGATCAAATAGTGACGTTCCCACCCATTTCATTTTCACCTCTTATATAGAGCATCCTAACGAGTGTCCCCCCCCTACGCCGCCTCTCATTTTCGAATACCTTCACTCAAGTCTCGCCTCTCAGTCTCACTCGCTGCGCTAATTACAATATCGCCGTGATTGAACTGAAGTTGAAGAGGAAATGAGTTCTCTAATCAAAAGCCACTGCTTAGTCGGAGTCCCGATGCCCGCTTGGCGGCGCGATGCCGGTTGGCAACGCGCAGGCCGCTGCGGTCGTTTTTGCTCCACGGCTGACGACCCAAACTCGTGAGTTTTGAAGTCAGAGGAGGTACTTTTTTTATTTAGTTATTTTTTTTATCGAGTTAGTTTTGCGGTATCCGTACCTGAGAACACTTTCTCAACTCATGGCGATCTTTTCCTCACAATTGATCAAATTTCTTCTTCTTCTTATGGTGATACGTGGCCTTTTTATGCCACACGTCCACACTCCCTGCCTAATCTTCCAATGTGTTGGTCTTTTCTCTCGGTCATATTGGAAGTGACAAGTCAAGATTCCGCCCCCCTCGCCCCTTATCTGATCTTCTACTTAAAAGCTGTGCTGATCTTAACTCTCTCAAATCCAAAGTGATGCAATGCTGCCAATCTACAGTGTCAAGTCAAGTCAACAGTATTTATAGAGCACTTTCAAACAGCCATCGCTGCATACAAAGTGCTGTACATGGAGCGATTTAACATACACAATAAACAGTAAGACGAATCGGTACTTTGGATGGGGCGGGGTTATGTTCCTGGAGTTGAGAAGTCAAATCTTGGTCTTGTTTGGGCTTTGTTGCTAACCAAAACAGCAGCATATGAAACGGTCTCTGTGTGGAATCTTGTCCCGGGTGACTTCCCTGTGCAGTATTGAACCTGCGTTGGAGGGAGATGAGATATTCATGTACATTCAAAGAGCTGCAGGGAGTTACGACATTTTTTTTTTTATTTCGTCTGCCTCGATTCATGCCGTTAGGCCAGAAATGCCGCAGTAATCTCAATTTACGCTTTGGATTGATCCACTTTTTTTTTTTTTACTTCGCTTACATTCAAAGGTCAATGACCGCCCAGTCTCTCTAATAAGCTTTTAATGATGAACCATTTGCGTTTTCAGTGGCGGAACAGCATGAAAGCGGGTCCCTCCCTCCTGCATTTGCTTTTATTTATATGTGAGCAGCATGAGCCTCCGTGCAAGTGATCATAAATCTCTGAATGCTAACGTTCCCTTTCTGTTTTTGCCCCCCCACCCCACAACCCCCCTCTTCCTCAACCCTTCCCTGCCCACCACTGCAGGAGCCGCACAGATTCCAGGTATGTCCAGTCCATTACTTTTCCTTGCATCCTCTCATAGAATTTTTTATTTTTATTTTTTTTAATGCAGCCACCCCCGATTTTTAGCCTCTCCATATTTGCTTGGCATAAAATGCGTTTCTCGGCGTTAACAGGTACCGAAACGTGCATGTCGGCCTTCACCCCCTGCTGGTACTTGAAAACTCGGCGCGTGCTTTCCACCTGCAGTACGGCCAATGACTGATGAAAATAAATAGGAATCTGTATTTCCTCAGGCAGCAAATCAAGTCGTACAGCCTCTCCGGCTCGCCCCCCCCCCCTCTCCGCCGAGCTTTTTAATCTAATTAGCCGCGCCGGTGACAGTTATTTATATGTGCATGAATTAGACTTGAACAGCCAGCCATTTCCCACGTGACCCCTCCCGCAACCGCACTCCCCAAAACCCCTTGAGTTGATTAGAAAGAGAGCGGTCCCGCTCTCGGTCAGCCAAATGCCGGGTGGGTGGTCGGCTGTGACAACTAAATCGTCGGCTGAGGCTGGATTCCTTCCGCTCTTTATATCGATGCTCTCGACGTGTAGTTTCGAGCGAGTCCGATCCAGCACTACGTGTTGACGTTTCCTGAAGTGCTGAAACGGCGACGTGCGCGTCAACATTGGCAGGAAACACAGTTGAAGTTTGAGAACAAATGAAACTCAAAGTGTCACCAAAGTTTTTGGAATTGAGAGCTACTTTTTAGTTCGTGATTCATGCGAAAGGGATACCCGTTTGATACGCGCTTTCGAAATTTGCCCAAATGACCTTAAGAATCTTATTTTTAGATGATCAGAGGTGGAATGATTAATCGACAATTAATCGATTATCAAATGACTTTTTTTTAATCGTTTCGATACCTTAATGGGCTGTCACTTATATATATTATTATATATTATATTTGTTTTATTGTTCAAATGCTCACAATATTAGTCAATTGTCTTTGGGTTGAATCAAAACAACACAACTACTTTTACTTTGAAAAGCCACAATCTACACGTTACAGCCCAACCCAGTAACTGACTCATCATTGATTGTTGTATATTTTCTGCATTTTGAAATACATTTTTGAACAAAGGGATGGAAATTTAAACCTGCAGGGGGAGATGGGGGTTGGGGGGGGTCATCCAATCATTGAATCATCAGCAATATAAGCGACAGATTAACTGATTCCATGGCAGCCATTTTCAGACCTTTTTTTTTTTAACCTGAGGAAAAAAATGTAAAAACACTTAAAGGCGTGCTTGGGATTGAAAACTGTATTCTTAAAAAAAAATGTAAACAAGCATCCTTGGCATTGAATGAATTCATTCATTGATTATTAACATAATCGGTAGTTGCAGCCCTACATGTTATTTTCAATCACGGATGGTGTTTGTCGAGGATTTCACACAATAACGAGGAAAACCAATCGCTTTATTTCAACAAATCTCAGGCAGAGTTTACATTTTCAAATGGCTCGGACAAAGGCCCCTCGAAAATCACCGTGACCCGCGGGCTACTTCTTGCAAACGACTGAATGCTCATTGTCCGAACTCATTCAAATGAAACGTATTTCATTCAGGGCCGTCGTCTTTTTCACTGAGATATTTTCAAGGTCTTCTCAATGGCACTTTTGGAGAAATACAATAACAACAATAAAAAAAAAAACCTGTGGGTGGGGGAAAAAAAAGGAATATTCATGAACTTCATTCAGCCGTGTGGCATACAAATGAAAAGCGAGCGCGGCGAGGCTAGCACGCTAGGCGCCGGTCGCCGTTCAGATGGATTAGGTACCACTATTTTATTTATTCGTTTATTTATTTTGCAAAAACAAGGCAGCAAGGCATTTACTCGACACTCCCCGAGTTTACCTGTCACTCCCGACAAGTGCGGCCGTGTTTGCCACGCGTGCTGATCAATAGAAGTCGGAATGCCGGAAGGATGGAGGAGGACTGGCGCGGTGTCACGGTTGTATGGATGAATAAGCAAACATCCGAGCACCCCAGTGCAGGCTCAAAGCATCTCGAATGTATTTAGAATGATCTCATCTCATCTCATCTTCCGTACCGCTTGATCCTCACTAGGGTCGCGGGGGGTGCTGGAGCCCATCCCACCCGTCTTCGGGCAGTAGGCGGGGAACACTCTGAACCGGTTGCCAGCCAATCGCAGGGCACACAGAAACGAACAACCATTCGCACTCACACTCACACCTAGGGACAATTTAGAGTGTTCAATCAGCCTGCCACGCATGTTTTTTGGAATGTGGGAGGAAACCGGAGCACCCGGAGAAAACCCACGCAGGCCCGGGGAGAACATGCAAACTCCACACAGGGAGGCCGGAGCTGGAATCGAACCCGGTACCTCTGCACTGTGAAGCCGACGTGCTAACCACTGGACTACCGATTGATTTGACGTATTCCACTTTAGAGGTCTTTCCAACTTTGGTTAAATCCCCAAATTCCCGATTTTTCGAATGGTTGATGCCACATGTTTGTGCCCCCCCCCCCCTTTTTTCAGATTACGAAGCATTACAAGAAGTAAACACCGAAGCGCTGTTGCGGTGTTGTATTTTCCCCACTCGGTGTGTGTGTGGCAAAGGATTCCCCCGGTGCTAATCGATGGAGGGGTGTGAAGGGAGGAAGTCAAATGGCAGTTTCACTAACACGCCATGACTAAAGCGACTTCCCAAAGCTCCAGTAGGGAGGGGTGGAGGGAGGAGCACCACTGGAGCAAACAACAACAACCCAAAAAAAAAAAAAAAGCTCCCACTATGCTAAATCACTTTAGCTCGCATTGACAGCTTGTCCAATACAGTTACATGAACAGCAAAACCTTTTTTTTTTTTTTTGCGTGGGTGTGTGTGTGTTTGTTATTCCCCCAGCGGGTGCCTTCAACTCCTCCCAATTTGCCAAGAATACACTTGCTGCATTTTCCTCAGGTGTCATCTCCCGCAGGAGCGCTGACGGTGTCCGGCGGCACATTGCCGTTGACCGTTAATTAGCGGCAAGGGCCCCGCTGTTCACATACAACCTCCGACCTGTCACCGATGTTTATTCGACTCATCGCAACCGTCTCGACGTGTTCCAAAACACAAAATAGCCCGACGCCCCCCGCAGCAACCCGCCTCCGCCTGTAACCTTCGATCGGACGCCTTGAAAAGTCTTTTCGAGTTTATTAATGTTTTATCAGAACCGGATGCCCGCCTCCTGCCGGCCCACCTACCGTGAAAAGTGACATCCAGTTCAGAATATTAAAGACGGTCCGGCTGGGTTATATAGTGGGCCGACTGGGGGACGCTGATTTGATTCTCGTTTGTTAGGCTGTCCATCCTGATCTGTCAGCATCACAGGATGCAATTTCAGCCCTTCATTCGTCATCCTCCACCGTCTCGGAAACAGAGGAGACATTTCGAGGAGCGAGCAAATTAGCGATCGGCGTTTCAAGCGTTTCGGTTTTTGGGTTCGCCTCTCGGACGCGGGCCGTTTGTGTCGACGCACAAAAAAAAAAATTTTTCTGACACGTTTAATGTTGCAAAAATGAGTCCAGCCACGCTACATTTTTGTGTAATGAAGCATATTGTAAAACTGAATCTCTCAAATGAACAATTTATCATTTATAAATTATAACATGCTAGCTGGTGCGCCGCCCTCCGGGCGGCTCATCAGCTAGTTCCTGCGGAAGGCTGGTAAGGTGGGCCTTCGGCCCACAAAAGTGTTGTTGCTTGGTTCAACTTTTTGTTCATCTTCATTGCTTATCGCGAAAATAAAGAGATGTTTAGCTCTACTAAATAACTAACAATTTTATTGCAATGCTTGTGGGTAGACAACATTTTTTCGCTAAGATGCCCGCGCGATCGTAGTGAGCCACTGCCTGAGCGGCGCAGTGGCGGCGCGCAGCGGCGCGGTGAAGTAGGTACGTTTTGAAAAGGGACAGACCGCGCGCGGGACGACGCGCAATATATAGATATTCATTACATTTTATGATCGTAATATTTAGAATTTTTATTTTTTTTATGGCTGATTATAACTAAAAGACACCAAAAGGAACTCCAATTTAAAAAATGCTAGTTAGCCACGATAGCTTCCCCGCGTCAAGTAGAGAAAGGTCAACATCGACCCGATTTGGAGAAGCAAAACGAAGCTTCAAAATACTCTTGGTTGGTTCAATTTATTGAAACCGTTTTAATCTCCAACATAATCACAACTCGTCCGCTAATCTTGCTAGCCTTACTTTTAATGAGCTAAAAGCTATCGCTTGATCATTTAAATAAATAAATAAATAAATACATAAATAAAATCATTCACTCCATGGACGTTAGGACTGAGCCATCGTAGAAAATTTAATTTGATCATATCCCAAGTACGTTCCAAACCGGGGGCATTTTACAGAGGCAAGATGGATGCTTGAATGCGTGTTGCTAATGATGAACAAAATGGAGGGTCAAGCGGGAGCGGCACGAAGAGTCAACATCGCCTGAGTGGTGGGCGGATGTGTGTGTGAGCGCGTGCGTGTGTGTGTGTGTGTGTTTTCATTTTCTGTCGCCGTGCTCGAGTCCTGTTAAGTGTTGACACGTGTTGATACCGCGCTCCTCCGAGTCAGCTGCGAACGCATCCAAGCTAAGCCCACCCTGAGTGTTTTAATGCGTCAGGGAAGGCGACGTTCACGGAAGGAAAATGGGCGGAGGGAGGGGGGGCGGGGCCTGTATAAACAAAAGTACGGCGGCGTCGACTGCGGCGGAAGAACAAGTGTGGGGGGGGGGGGGGGGGGGCAGGCAGCTGGAGGACACTGCAGCATCTCGCCCCGTCCCCTCTTATCATATCCGAGCGCCACGGGGCGTCTCTCCTTGAAGCGCGTCTTCACTATTGCGGGGCACGCGGGCCTGATGAATAAAGCAACACGCGTTTGAGTGGAATATGAATGTGACGAGTTTGCAGGTGTCGGGCGGCGTTTCCGTCAGGCACGGAAACCTTGCGGGAATACCTCGGAGACTGATCATTTTCAAACTTTTGTAGAAGGAGATTAGATACGTGATGCAGGGCCGCGATTGATTATTCGGAATTCATTCCTCCCTTTGTGGAAATTGTAGATGTTTACAAATCTCGGTACTTAGCATATATTAACTTGCTGGCAAAAAAAAAAAAAAATGACGGCGGGGAAAAAAGTGCGTGGAAGTAGAGGGAGGTCGACTCACTTTTGTTGCGCGCCGTTCAAAAAAATGAACGGATGTCGTTCGGGTTATTTTAAGGAGGGAGTAAATATATTCTGGCAGAGCGTCGTTTCATTTCCGACATATCAGTTTAGATGTGCCGGTAAATATAATTGCAAGTGGATTCGTGATGGATGGAAATTAAAAAAAAAAAAGAAAAAAGATGTTATTTGGGGAGACATCCAGACACTAAAAAGTATATTTTTTGTGTGTTTAGTTTCATGAATAAAACTTTTGAGTTGTGTGGGTTCATGCGCTATTCTGCACGGCACGGTGCCCGTTAGACACACAAACAAGCACACACACACACACACACACACGCTAAACAGAAAGGAAAACTGCATGCTGAATGGACTTTGTCAAGTCAAGAGAATGTAAGCGGTCTCGCATCGGCAGCCGATTGAAGTCACTTGCTGGCTTTAATTAGTGGCAACGCGGCCTTAACCATGCAGAAAAAGACAGCTGGACACTGAATTTCCTCAAATCAGCGCCCCTGCGCTGTGCTATTTCGAGTCCAGCGATAACTTAATGGAAAGTATTCGATAGCCAGGAAAGCCCCCTCTCGACATTATGCTAGCATACAATGGCGGCGCCGCGGCAAATCATCCTTTTATTGATTCGTGTCCGACTTCCTCTCGTATTTTAACAAAGTATCAGACTGAGGTGGATTCTGTCGTCTCCGTAGGTATTACGAGATTATTTAAGCGCTCGCCCGGCAGCATCGCAAGTAAGGCTTACACAGCGGGGCTAAATGAAAAGCGCCGCCGCGCGATATTGTTAATTTTGAAAGGCCGTCTTCATTTATCATCTCCCGCTAACTCAATTAAAACAATATTATAACGACGGAACATCGCCGTCCGCTGAGGAATTGCATATTTCTAAATACGATTACCACAGACTGAATATTTAATAGCGCACAACCGTGATGTCATTTCCATGCGACAACAAGGGACAAAATGGCCGCCACGGAATGGTTAAAAAGAGCTGGATTGTTCTGCTGAATTCATCTTCTATATATATATTGCGCGTCGTCCCGCACGCGGTCTGTCCTTCCGTCTGTCCCTTTTCAAAACGTACCTACTTCACCGCGCCGCCTCGCGCCGCCACTGCGCCGCTCAGGCAGTGGCTCACTACGATCGCGCGGGCATCTTAGCGAAAAAATGTTGTCTACCCACAAGCATTGCAATGAAATTGTTAGTTATTTAGTAGAGCTAAACATCTCTCTATTTTCGCGATAAGCAATGAAGATGAGCAAAAAGTTGAACCAAGCAACAACAATTTTGTGGGCCGAAGGCCCACCTTACCAGCCTTCTGCAGGAACTAGCTCATGAGCCGCCCGGAGGCTTTTTCCACCATGCCCTACCCTGACTTATACAATAAGATGCAGTTCAAACCGTGTGACCTTTTAAGGGTTCATCCCGTGTTACTTCTCCGCTGACATTTAAGTGCCCCCCCCCAACCCCCCGCAAAAAAAAAGGCCAGTATATATTTGACCCGTGGCGCTGAAAAGGGTCAAAGACGTCTGCCGCTCTGGCCGCCCGTGTCAAAAAGTCACAGTGTGCCAAACAAAATGAAAGTTGTCAAGCGAAGCCGGCCGGAGGGGAGTCTCGTCCGTGGCTTCGACTTAATACGATTTTGCGACGCCGTGTTCCATCACAGCTGTACGTCGCGGTGTCTCTCGCGCCGCTTATTCAATTAGGCTACACAGATGGTCGCCATGACAGCGAGGAAGGTACTCGTTAGGAAATTAACGCCACTGTATTAGTGGCCTCAAACTGTTTTTGGCACGTCAACATCTTGGCTCCTTGTTTTTTTTTTTGACGAGATGGGCAGCGCGTTTGCTTTGGACATTAATGGCGCGCGTGAAGAATTGAAGCATAAAAGGGCTGCCGAAAATAGCGGGCAGGGGGAAAAAAAAAAACGCGCTAATCCTCCTGTCAGTTTGTCATTTTGCTTTTTATTTCCACTTTACATTTCTGTTTATTCTGTCATCAAGCATCCGTTCACGCTTCGTTGTAATTGGACGTATTGTTAAGCGTGTTTACAAGCTATTAAATCCTGCGTGACGGTTTAAAGGTAACGCATGGAAAACTAGTCCGGTATTTGTTTGTGTCGTTGCCAGCGCCGTGACCAATCTGCGCCCTTGTGCCTCTCGCTGTCGAGCCTCGTGGCCGCATTGTGCAGTCGCGTGATGACGGCCTGTTGTGCGATACAAAGTGATGCAATTTACCTTGGGGGAGGTTATGTCACACCTGGCAATATTAGTTTGGAAAATTGGAACTCGGGCCGTGGCAGCGCAGCGGGCTAGCGGTTAGCGCGTCTGCCTCACTCGCTCGGCTGGATTGGATTAAAGGTGAAAAGTTGAGCAAAAATGCTTTCTGCGATGAAATAAAGCATTTTGTTTTTGAACAATAGCTTTCGAAAATACATGTACGCTACCTTATATATTTAAACGCCCTTTCAAACCGCCAAAAGCATCATGCTAGGTTAGCGCTAACGCCCGCGAGCAAAAGTTCGTGATACCGTGTATTTTTCTTTTTTCACCGTAAGCTAGTGACTAGCGCACAAGTAACGTTTCCTGCTGCTTGGTACATGCTAGGTTAGCGATAACGCCCGCTAGCAAAAGTTCGTGATACCGTGTATTTTTCTTTTTTCACCGTAAGCTAGTGACTAGCGCACAAGTAACGTTTCCTGCTGCTTGGTACATGCTAGGTTAGCGATAACGCCCGCTAGCAAAAGTTCGTGATGCCGTGTATTTTTCTTTTTTCACCGTAAGCTAGTGACTAGCGCACAAGTAACGTTTCCTGCTGCTTGGTACATGCTAGGTTAGCGATAACGCCCGCTAGCAAAAGTTCGTGATACCGTGTATTTTTCTTTTTTCACCGTAAGCTAGTGACTAGCGCACAAGTAACGTTTCCTGCTGCTTGGTACATGCTAGGTTAGCGATCACGCCCGCTAGCAAAAGTTCGTGATACCGTGTATTTTTCTTTTTTCACCGTAAGCTAGTGACTAGCGCACAAGTAACGTTTCCTGCTTCTTGGTACATGCTAGGTTAGCGATAACGCCCGCTAGCAAAAGTTCGTGATACCGTGTATTTTTCTTTTTTCACCGTAAGCTAGTGACTAGCGCACAAGTAACGTTTCCTGCTGCTTGGTACATGCTAGGTTAGCGAGAACACCCGCTAGCAAAAGTTCGTGATACCGTGTATTTTTCTTTTTTCACCGTAAGCTAGTGACTAGCGCACAAGTAACATTTCCTGCTGCTTGGTACATGCGAGGTTAGCGATAACGCCCGCTAGCAAAAGTTCGTGATACCGTGTATTTTTCTTTTTTCACCGTAAGCTAGTGACTAGCGCACAAGTAACGTTTACTGCTGCTTGGTACATGCTAGGTTAGCGATAGCGCACGCTAGCAAAAGATCGTGATACCGTGTATTTTTCTTTTTTCACCGTAAGCTAGTGACTAGCGCACAAGTAACGTTTCCTGCTGCTTGGTACATGCTAGGTTAGCGTGAACACCGGCTAGCAAAAGTTCGTGAGACCGTGTATTTTTCTTTTTTCACCGTAAGCTAGTGACTAGCGCACAAGTAACGTTTCCTGCTGCTTGGTACATGCTAGGTTAGCGATAACGCCCGCTAGCAAAAGTTCGTGATACCGTGTATTTTTCTTTTTCACCGTAAGCTAGTGACTAGCGCACAAGTAACGTTTCCTGCTGCTTGGTAAGCCTCTCTCCCAAACCACCGGTTGAGAATCGCTGTTCTCATTTTCTATTTTTGATTCGCCTAAAATTCAAATATTTACCGTATGTTTAAAAAAAGCCAAATAAGCAATCACTTTAATTTGTGATTTTCCTTTTCCTGCGGAAAATAAATAGAACAAATGCTTAGATGTGGCCTACGGGCTTCTCCGGATGTTCTGATTGGTGATGTAGCCTAGCAACCGTTGCACTTTGCAGCACGAATGCCGCGTTTCTATTCGAACAGAACAACTACCGAAAACTGGGCTGAGAGAGTCCCCGGCGACTGGTGTTTCTCTTTGAGCCTGCCGACTGTCATAGGTTACTTACAGATTAACCGATGCGGCTCCTCCGCCGGTTCTCACCAAGAGGCCCTTTGAAGAGCTCGGCCTCGACGACGATCTTGACCTTTTCCTCGGCCGCCTCAAGCTGTCAGTCAGCACAGCCGGCCATTCGGGCCGAGGGCATGTTCTCTGCTGGCTTTGTGGTTTTTTTTTTTTTTTTTTTTTTGTGTGTTTTTTTTTTTTTGGATGGCAGGCTCCCCCTAGCCCACCCCCGACTGGAACACCGCAGACCTTCAATACTTCACATTGAAGGTCTGCTTCATGCAGGTGTCCTGGTGGATTCCTGTGTTCATCCATCCATTTTGTATCTCGGCCAATTATCTCTGTACCCTCACCCGGGCACACGGTAATGAGAAGCCTATCAAAAATTCTGTCTTTGCAAAAATAAGTAGAGCGTAGACCTCCCCCCACCCAACCCCTCCAGCCCCTGGTCGTGCAATCCTAATTGGGATCAGCACCAAATTGCTCAGCTTTATCAATACTGCTCCTTCTGTGCTTTGCTCCAAATTCAATAACCAACATCTCGCACAAACAAACAAACAAAGGAATGGGGGGGGGGGGGAATGAAAGAAAACACTCGAGGTGATATCTTGTAGAACACAGCATTATGCTTTTTTAAAAGGCAGGGTGTTTAGAGGCCTAGTAGGATTATTGCAGCAAACACCCTCGGGGGTCCTCGACTGCGGGGGGGCGCCCGTGTGAGAATGGTTATCGTGACCATGGTGATGAGGATTGCAGCGAGATGGTGGCAAAAAAAAACAAATAAAGAACTGCGCAGTGCGATTGTGCCTCCATTGTGACAATAAAAGCATGGGTTTCATTTTCACTTGCGGAGGCAGCACTTCATCCCCCAAACCGCACTTGCCATTTTGTGTGTCGATCTTTGCATCGGGTAAATCAGATGGAAAAAACGCCAGCTTCCCCAAGACCTCAGTGAGGAACTCAATGGTGGAAAATGGATGGGTTGCAAAATGAAGTGCTGCCACCACGAGTGAAAATGGAGGCAGACCTCCCCCACACACGCACACTCTGAGCTCATCTTTCGCCAATAGAAATCACGAGCATCGATTCAATTCCGAGCTCCTCGCTTGATCGCCATGGTGACGAAAGCAGTTATCACATTGGTTTGGGTGTGGGGGGGTCCAAAAAGAAGGCAAAAAAAATTTTTCCTCACTTTGTCGATTTAAAAAAAAAGAAAAAAAGGTAGAAATCAGAGTCGTTTGCCACCGCTCGCATTCCAAGATCAGTCGTTTTCATCCCTCAACACTGGAGCCCGTTTTTTTTCTCTTGTGGCTTAATTCCACGAGCAGTTTTTTCGGCTCGGAGATGAAAGCCGCAACGCTCGGTCCCAACAGTGTTCCCGAGCCTCCATCAATCAATCAGAGTGGAAATATTTCATGCAAATTTAAGAGCCGAACATAATTACCCGCAATGTATACTACCGGGACGCTAAACTGCGCAGTGGGGGGATTTTAGTCTTCCAATACAACAGGAATCAAGGGGACCTTTTTTTTTTTTTTTTTTCTTTAACCAAAGGAAAAGTTGCGATTGTACATTCAGCCCACAAAACAATCAGGTCTCATTCGTCTAAAAATTGTTCTCCTGACTTGCCGAAATCTTTGTTCACGCATGACGCTTTAACTGCAATGTCTATTTTGGCATGTTAAGTAAATTAGCGTAATTGTCTCTTTTTTTTTTTTTTTTTAAGAAGCAAAATTTATTTCACAAAGGCCGGCTAAGTGGAATAAAAATGACCTGTCTCCCTTTATTTCGTCGGTCATGGACTAGGAATGAAACATATTCGATCGCATTTCCCGAGACGCGCTTCTGCAACGTTGCGCTCGTGGCCGACAAATGATGCAACCGCACGAGGATGATGCGCACAAGGTTTTCGTGCCGCCGCAGCGCCTAATGAACGGCGAGGCAAACAACGCTGAATAACGACACACGGCGTAATGTTTAATGGGGGAGAATTTAAAGGCGGCCGTGTCGCGGCTTTTGTTTACGATAATGCGCGTCCAACCTTGCCCGTTCATTCATTTTTCATAAGGCATCAATCTGTTGATGTCTTTTTTCCAATCACGGCTTTGTGTTTGCTTTGCATTTCCGCTGACCGAGGCTTTGTTTGCGGATACTTTCCAAGATGTATTTGCAAGCGGCTGTCGTCAGAACGGCTCGGTGAAATTTCAAGTAAATGAGCCCTAGATGCTGATATTAAAAAAAAAAATGCACTTGTTTATTTTACCGAGCGGGGGTGGGGGGGGGGGGGAGTGTGAGGGCATTAGCACGACCAAAATTAATTTAGAAAAATATACTTGCATCTGTCATGTAACCCTTTCATGCACCCGATAACCCTCAAAAGTGTCACGTTTCGGTTTTTCGGTCTGGCCAGCAGGTGGCATGAGCGGTCTTTCTAGCACACCTGCTGGCAATCATTAATCAATAGAGACACTATTTAAGGACTCCTACGTTTTAAGGACTATTTAAGGACTCCTACGTTGTTACGTGTCCTTAAAAGGACACTATTTAAGGACTCCTACGTTGACGTAGGAGTCCTTAAATAGTGTCCTTTAATAGTGTCTATTGATTAATGATTGCCAGCAGGTGTGCTAGAAAGACCGCTCATGCCACCTGCTGGCCAGACCGAAAAACCGAAACGTGACAAGGTTTTTTTTAAAAATCATAAAAACACGTTGACCAGTTGAGTTAGCAGGTAAAATGCATGCTCACTGTTTTAATAGCAAGACTCAAATGACCCTGCAAAAAAAAAATGACTACCCCCCTCCCTTCATGTCTCTATTTTCTTTTGGGCCTCTGATGCCTGAAATTGAACCGCGGCAATTGTGTTCAGCCATTCTTGCACAATGTCGGTAATTCACGCCGCGTCAGAATCAGTTTTTTTCTTTTTTTTTTTTTTTTTTTGTGGTAATGACCCGAACAGAATGTTATGCAGTCATCACCAATGAGAAAAAAATGAGAAAAAAAAATTGAAAGTCTTGCAGAGGGGCGGAAAAAAAAAATGATTTTGCCGATTCTGCATAAATATTGGGTCGCTATCAACCTTGTCCTAAATTGTACCACAACGTGAATTTTTTTTTTTTAATGTGCCTTTCGTCTCATGTCCAGTGGTGAGTCAAAACCTGGTGACGGACAACGTGTCGGTGGTGGAGGGCGAGACGGCCATCATCAGTTGCCGGGTGAAGGACAACGACGACTCGGTCATCCAGCTGCTCAACCCCAACCGACAGACCATTTACTTCAGAGACATGAGGCGTAAGTGACACTTTGACTTTCCTCATCTTTTGTTTGTTAGTTTTTTTTGGGGTTGGGTGGGTTACTTTGTCGGCAGGCACACCGCTGACAAACGTTTCAGAACTTTTCTCATTTAAAACTGTCACCGCAGTGGCCAATTTGGATTTCTTTTAATTATTGTTCATTATTATTATTAATTTGCTGAGTGAGTTCAGTGTGAGGCAAAACAAACTTCAAGCATCTGATTGGACCCTTGTTGTGTTTGCTTCCACATTTGGGTTTCCGATTAAGAGTCGCTTGTTTGCTCTCATTAACGTTATGGACAGAGAAGGATTAGGACATGCGACCATTACACTGACGGGAAAGAGTTTTAAACGCCTTCCGTTCTTCTGGGAAGTCTCTCTCTGCGTCAATTAAGTTGGACCAATTAGGTGGTGTCACGGTTTTATCCGTATCATTTTCAAATGTTGTATTTTCGTAGCGGTACTTGAGATCGGGGATGGACGAATACTGATGCCAGGTAGCAGTGAGCAGATGGCTTTATTTAAAGTATCGGGTTAACATGGAGGCTGCCGATATCGGCCAGCGATACTTAAAGGCCAAAAAAAATAACCAGGCAGTTTGGCACATATGTGAGTCATCATTTGTGCCAGAAAGAAAAGTCTTTGCTCACAAATTTCTGAACATTGTGTGAAATGAAACCTCATACATCAAAAGTAAAAACGGTATCGGCACTCGGTGTCGTTCAAACCAAAATGGCCTATTTCCTGTGTCTTTTCAAGCGTCATTTTTTTGGTTGTTTTTTTTTTAAGCTTTCTTTTGTAGGTCTAATCATGATAGGCGTGCCGACCAAAATTTATGTTGCAAAAGCAAATGTGATTCCTGGGCTAAATTTTATTGGACATGCTAGCGCCATGGGCAAAACCTTTTCAGCAGGAAGAACATGAACGCCAAATTTGGTGAGTACTCGATTCCGGGAAAGCTCTAAAAAAAGGCAATTTCTCATCTTCTACGAGCATGCATTTCCACTCAAAAGGTGTTTCTCAAGGTGTTTCTTCATACATCCCCCCGAGTAGTTGCACATTTTCGAATGTCGACATTCAAAGAGATGAGCCAGGGGTGACAGAATAGGGCAAACAAATGAATACAAACGCATAATGCGAGCCCGAAGCACTGCAGAGGCAACCGTTACATCGTGGCGGTCGCTTTAATTAAAATGCTCTCATCTTACTTTCACTTCCAAGGATCTGCATTAAGTTTGACCCACATGTCTGCAGCAGCATTAACGGCAGAATGAGGTTAATACAACCCACCAAACAAGTTTTCTGCGGCGGGCAGCGGTGTCAGTTGTAATAGGGGCGGCTCATATCCCTGAACATTTAACGACCTGTTCTGTTTATTCTTATCCTGCCCAATTATGGTGTCACCGCTCTTATTAGCGCTGATCAGCTCGACACGCGGGGCTTGCTCGCCTTTGCTTTGCTTTAATTGATTGGGGGGGGGGGTTGTTTTTTGTTTTTTTACTGCGCATTTAACGCAAGCAGTGATATGACGATGAAGTCATGCACGGACAGACAACCTTCCTTTTTAATCAACATAACCAGATTTCAACTCATTTTGTATATTTTGAAAGGCTATGAGTCGGGAAGTGTGTTTAAAAACACCACAGTGCCAATTTAAGGCAAGTTCGTGAAACTATTAGTAATTACATAGTAATAGCAGTGCAATAATTAAATTAAGCTAAATAGGGTGCGCTGGTGAGCTTATCTTATACATGGCTTTAGAATCTGTCATAGGATTAATCGTAGTACTGTAAAAAAATAAGGCCAACTGTTGCGATGACATACTAATATAAAGTCCAAGTCAAGTCAACAGTATTTCTGGAGCACTTTCAAACAGCCATCGCTGCATACAAAGTGCGGTACATGGAGCAATTTAACATGCACAATAAACAGTAAGACAAATCGGTAATAAAGGCGGTAGAAAGCACCAAGCAGTAAAATCAAGAACAAATCTAAGTCATGCTGAGTCAAATGCCAAAGAATACAAGTGAGTTTTGAGGAGGGCTTTGAAGATGGGCAGCGAGGAGGCTTGCCGAATGTTCACTGGGAGGTCAACATTCAAGGTATTCTGATAATTTGGGACTTTTTTTTTTAAACAATGTAAGTATTAAGTTACCACACACCGATCCTATTTAGGAAGTGACAGGAACAGTAACTGCTTCACTCTCAAGCTTAAAAAAATACAATTTTAAAAAACGTGTGGCTCAACCTCTGGCTCGCGAGCATCATGGCTCGCCATACGCCTTTGGCAGAACATCAAACTTGAAACGCCGTCACATAAATGTGAATCGCAGCGCACCATGGGATAAAAAGGAAACTTGCAGCAGCCGTCCAGGCCCTTCAGAAGGTGCCAAAGCAATAACAAATGCCTCTGGCTGTGTTTTTATAGCACAGTAATCCAGACTGCTCCAGCATGTACTGCTTCATCCTTCATTTCAAGACCAAGTATTGATGGTTCACTGTTGTCACCAGAAATCTGCATGCATATTTTAGTTAGCCCTAATCTAGTTTATTTTCCGCCATTAGTTTGAAAATGTAATAGTCAAAGAAAATAAGTGTAGTAGTAACACATTAATAACATAGTAACAGCCTGTAAGAGCACTCAGCACACAGTTAAAACAAGTACAGTTCAAAGCAACAGTCCATAGACGTAAAATTACCGGCCAACTAAAATGTATCCACAATAACCAAGACATTACAATCCAAGACCAGCCTGAGAATCGTAATAAGATAATTATGTTGCAAGTTCCTGGAAAATTGATTACTTTTTCTTATACAAATCTTTAAATTGACTTGTTTCCTTGATTGAATTTGCCGACGGTAGCCTGAAGCTTTATTTTTTTCCAAACCCTGATTGAATTTCACTACTATCCACATGAGAACAGAATTGCTTTCCTCCTTTGCATCAAAAACAAGTAATTTTTTTTAATTTACAACCCATCTTGACCATAAAGAATGGCAAGAGCCCCGCTAAAAAGACAGAAAAGAGCATTTAATGGCCGGCGGGAGAAGTTGCTGGGAGCTCGGCGGTAAGAAGGGTAATTAGCCCCGCCCACACCCTCGCTCGCCCTCTCTTGACAGCCCACAATAAAACTCTGTTGCGCTCCTCTCAAAAGTAGTGGCAGCCGCTAATCACAATTGATTGAAGCCACTTCGACTCCTCTCGGCGGCAAACACGAGCGAACCGAACGCTCGCCCACTGAACGAGTTTAATGTCGGCCCTCGACACACACACGCACAAAAAAAGAGGCGTATCGATCCCACTGTCCCGATATATTTTCATACCGGTTATTTTCACCTCCAGTCGTCTATGATTTGACCGTTACTGTCAGCCACATTTCCGTGCGCGGGGTGATAACTGACCTATTTTGGGAACCGGCATGACAGCTCCGACACCTTTTGCCGTGATGAAGTGCGTTTGCGGGAAATGAGAGCACTCTGTCACCCGCCGCTATATGGGCAATCAATTTCCTATTTACAATTGCGCCGACTTGCAATGTGAGATGGAGCCGGATGCCGGGAAGCGGGGCTCGTTTCTGTTCACGGGTACGCCGTGGTCACGTGTTTGCGGCGTGGTTTTTTGGGGATTTGGATGCTGTAAAACGGGAGCCGTGTAATGGAAAAGGCTGCAAAGCCGTGAAAACGTCGGTCGACGGACGACGGGGCGCTCAAATTGTCCGTTGGTATTCGTTTTTGTTTCGTAATCCATCTAATCGCCGACTGACCGACTTTTTTTGGGGAGGGGGGTTGTTTTTGTATACGCCGTCCTTCATAGTCATGAAAGCAAAACCGATGAAACAAATTGGAGCCTTCAAGAGTTTGGACAGATGTCTCTTATCAAAACGCAACAACCGCTGTCTATTTTGTCCTTCTTATTTTAAAAGGACGAGGGCAAAAAATAGCACAGGACTAAAGGTCGCCCTAATTTTTTTTTTCCGGTCCCAAATCCGCAAAAGAGGAGTGATGTGTGACGCAGTGTGCACTGACACATCCGTAATAGAAATGTCCGCCGCGCTGCCCGGCGCTCTCACCTTCAGTGTCAAAGCGCGGCGTCCCCGCCAACCCCGTTGCGGCCGACGTCGCCGATGTCCTTGGATGGTTTTGGCTTGTCCTCCTAATCCTCACACTTGCTGGCTTCAAGTGTCTTCGTTCTCCAAATAAGACAGATTTTATGTATCGTAGCACATTGTCTCATTTAGAAGTGACACATAAGAGGACGGGGGCGTGCATGGGACCGGACCTTGGTCTTATAAAAAAATATTTTAAAAAAGTGGACCAACAGCATTTGTAGTTGAGGACCATTGATCTATACCCTTCAATCTTTTGCTGATGAAAGTGCCCCCCCCACCCCCCATTCCCGCATCTCCAGTGAAGCTCTTGTAAACATTCAATCAGTTGCTTGTATAAACTGCAATCGGCACGACTAGTGAATCGGGCAACACGTTTAATTGAATTAAAGCATGCAGATTAGAGGCTAATGAATGCTAACAAGGCCTTTGAATGAGAAGAGCTTGTCAAGGCTGCGAAAAAGTCAGGACTTGGGAAGTTCATTTTGGCGACGGCCAAATTGGATACGTTGCATTTTAATTCTGAAATGTCCGTTTTATTGCTTTATTTATTGTGTATGTGACCCAAGATTTGTGAACCCCAAAAATTAGCTCGATAGACTTTATTTATTCATTCATTCATTCATTCATCTTCCGAACCGCTTGATCCTCACTGGGGTCGCGGGGGTTGCTGGAGCCGATCCCAGCCGTCTCCGGGCAGTAGGCGGGGGACACCCTGAATCGGTTGCCAGCCAATCGCAGGGCACACAGAAACGAACAACCATTCGCACTCACACTCACACTCACACCTAGGGACAATTTAGAGCGTTCAATCAGCCTGCCACGCATGTTTTTTGGAATGTGGGAGGAAACCGGAGCACCCGGAGAAAACCCACGCAGGCCCGGGGAGAACATGCAAACTCCACACAGGGAGGCCGCAGCTGGAATCGAACCCGGTACCTCTGCACTGTGTAGCCGACGTGCTAACCACTGGGCTACCGGGCCGCCCGGACTTTATTTATGTATTTCAAAATGCAGTCTCTGAAGCTAATTTCACATATCGCCGTTGAAAATGTGTTGAGCATGTCAATCATGAGTAGTGCCACAAAAAATAAAAACAAATCTCAAAAAACTTTGACTTTTTTTTTAAATGAAGCACACATTTTTGGGTAAAATTTTAAATTCGCCAGCACCATCACAATTAGGGTTTGGGGAAAATTCTGGCTCCAAAGTTAGTTCCTCTCAACAACATGAAATTTGGTGGTCACGTCTATCATGACGAGAGCCACGAAAATTCTCAAAATGCTAAACTGGAAAAGACACACAAAGTCTTCCATTTTAGGTTGAATGCCCAGCCTCAAAAATATTGAACTCAAACGACTCTGCTCCACTCAAGCTTGCTGCCGCTGGAATTCGCATCGTTTTGAAACTCGCGAATGTTTCGACCAAGCGCCTCATCTCTCTCCAGCCTCCACTCAAAATGCGTGCGCTGTTCTCCCTTAATGATGCACCAAATCAATGTTGGTGATTAATATTCCAGCATCCCCTTGTTTGCCTCCAGTCTTCTTTTTTTTTTTTTTTTTTTGAGGGGCGGGGGGCACATGAACAGCAGCATTTTTTGATATCATCCCGTGTTATTTATTTACTTCTGTATTTATTTATGTTTAAAAAATATTTTTCCTTCAGCCAGAGAATTTGTATCATTTCTTTCATCCATACATTTTCTCGGTGTGTGCCCACTGGACTACAAATGAATTATTTTGGAAATATTTTGACTCTCAGTTCAGCAGTTCAAGAATGCTTGGCGTTCTGGAGGTGATGTTTTATTTTATTTTTATTTTTTTTTAACCTTGTAAACAAAATCGCACTCTCTCACGAAAGACAAAAATATATATCATTGGGTCTCCTGTCGAAATTTTACTCACTTGCCATTAGCAGCCACCCTAAAAGGAAGTTATTATCTCTGGGTCAGTTAAGGATATCACAATATTTGAATTTATATTAAATTAGAAAAAAAAAAGGAATAAAAGTTATTTCACAGAGCCGTAGGCACAGCGGAGTCTGCTGAAGTCATTAAGTGAAAAGCGTGCGACACCAGCGTATTAAAACGGTGACTGTAGTCGGGCTTATCAGTGCAATTAAGTCAAAGTGAGAGATCCCATTACAAAAAAATATATATATTAAATAACGACCAATCTTCCGATACGCGGGGATTAATGAACATTTGCAACCGAAAAAAAAAGAAGTTCCTATTAAATACTTTTTTTTACAATGGGACTTAGACTTACGAGTTTAATTTGTTCCATGGCCGAGTGTCGTGTTTTAGTTTACTTGTCCAGTGGTGCCTCGACATACGAGTGACATGAGAGTACTAATCTCTGCAAAGAACCACTCGTTTTAGTGCCGTACTGATGAGCTAGAGGAGAGAAATGGAGACATGTCAATGAACGTTCTATCCATCCATCCATCCATCCATCCATCATCTACCGCTTATCCGGGGCCGGGTCGCGGGGGCAACAGCTTTAGCAGGGAAGCCCAGACTTCCCTCTCCCTAGCTACTTCGTCCAGCTCTTCCCGGGGGATCCCGAGTCGTTCCCAGGCAAGCTGGGTGACATAGTCTCTCCAGCGTGTCCTGGTCTTCCTCGGGGTCTCCTCCCGGTGGGGTATGACCGGAACACCTCACCGGGGAGGCGCTCAGGAGGCATCCGAATCAGATGCCCAAGCCACCTCATCTGGTTCTATCCTGCTGTCTGCATCATACTGCCCCCAGGTGGCCAAGGCGGGCACACCGGAAGGAGCAGCAGTCGCCGTATATCATGACGGCATATTTTTACAAAGTGAAAATATTATGGAGTGCTAGTTTTCCCTCATTTAAATAAACTTTTGTTGTTTAATGGCTATTGCATGCAAGAAAAATGATTTGAGATGAAATGATGAAATTAGTCCCTTCCAGTTGCACCCAAAAACAAGCGCCCTATTGTGATTTCTAAATGTATAACCACAATCTATGGAAATACCCGAAAAACGAAGTTTTATAAAGTGTAAATAAGACGAAACAAAAAAGTTCACACAAGCAGCCAGAATCTGAGTTATGTGCTCCCTCTTACGTGTTCCAGTTGAGAACCACGCAAACGGCCCCGTTAGCGCCAAAAACCCAAATGTCAAGGCGCCACTGTATTTCTTTTATTCCTCACAGTGGTGCTCTCTGTCCTCCTCCCCCCCCAGCGCTAAAAGACGCTCGCTTCCAGCTGGTCAACTTCTCCGACAACGAGCTTCGGGTGTCGCTGTCCAACGTGTCGCTGTCGGACGAGGGCCGCTACGTTTGCCAGCTGTACACGGACCCGCCGCAGGAGGCCTACGCCGACATCACCGTGCTGGGTAAGATCGCCCACGCCGCGCGCTCGTTTGCATACCGGTTGATTGACAGCCACGTTTGGCGGCGTGGGGAGCATCTGGAGACTTGTTTTCGCTGGCAGCGTTAAGGTAAGAAAATCTCTGATACAAGAGCTTAGGACCAGAAAAACGGGAAAAAAAAAAGTCTCCCTTTGCCTGGATGCAGTAGTCGTCATTTGATTGACAGTGTCAGAGAGGTCCGAACGTTGCAATTTGTTCATTATTTTAGTTGAGGTAAAGCTGGATCTGGAAAATTGGAACTTTTGCCACTTTTTCCAGCCGTTGGTGAACAACAAAATTAATTAATAAATTAATTTATAATTTATTGATAAATTAATAATTAAATTAGTGAGATCCATCCAGGGCGGCCCGGTAGTCCAGTGGTTAGCACGTGGGCTTCACAGTGCAGAGGTACCGGGTTCGATTCCAGCTCCGGCCTCCCTGTGTGGAGTTTGCATGTTCTCCCCGGGCCTGCGTGGGTTTTCTCCGGGTATTCCGGTTTCCTCCCGCGCGTCGACCTCACAGTGCAGAGGTACCGAGTTCAATTCCAGCTCCGGCCTCCCTGTGTGGAGTTTGCATGTTCTCCCCGGGCCTGAGTGGGTTTTCTCCGGGTGCTCCGGTTTCCTCCCACATTCCAAAAACATGCGTGGCAGGCTGATTGAACACTCTAAATTGTCCCTAGGTGTGAGTGTGAGTGCGAATGGTTGTTTGTTTCTGTGTGCCCTGCGATTGGCTGGCAACCGATTCAGGGTGTCCCCCGCCTACTGCCCGAAGACAGCTGGGATAGGCTCCAGCACCCCCCGCGACCCTAGTGAGGATCAAGCGGCTCGGAAGATGAATGAATGAATGAGATCCATCCATTAAAATAGGAGCTTACGTCAAGACGCCATCTTTTCCTGTGCTCGAGATAACGCCCCCACCCCCACCCCCTCGCCTTTCTTCTGTTTTTTTTTGCCCTGATGCAGTGCCTCCAGGTAGCCCCCTCATCGACGCCCGCGACGAGGTCCTGAGCGAGGGCAACGAAACGGAGATGACCTGCACCGCCATGAGCAGTAAGCCCGCCGCCACCATCAGATGGATGAAGGGCGATAAGGAGCTTCCAGGTTAGTGTGTGTGCGTGTGTGCGTGCGTGCGTGTGTGACAGCCTCTCGTATTGTTCGCTCGTACCAAAGAATGCTTTTTCAAATTGCATTCTAGATCACAATTTATGTGTTTGGCTGACATTTCAAAGGGGTTTTTTTTTTCCTTTTTTTTTTTTTTGGGTTGTAAATGTCAAAGCAGTAAACGGACTCGAGGGATCAAAGCGGTTCAAACAGCGCGTGGGGTCACTTTTGAGCTCCGTTTAGATGTCGCCGGCAGTTCGTCACAATTTCAGCGCATGGTGGTCTCCGCTCGAATACGCTGAATAAAAATATCCACGCGAAAACGCCTCTTTTCTCCTCAGTTGTTGTGCACAAATCCGTTGATATCGGTGTTGGTGAAAATAGTGATGTAATTGCAATTTTTTTTCCTGTAATATTGCGATTAACTATACGAGTACTTTTTATTTTCATGGTAATTAATTGTTCAGCCCTCCCCCCTAATTGTACACCGTATACAGTTGGAAATGTACTCAAATTCTGAAAGCAAGGGTGCGAGCGGGCTCGGCGCCAGGCACTTGCCCGCCTCGGAGCAGCCAAGCAGCTTTGTCAGGACTTTGAAACTTTAAAAAAAAAAAAAAAAAAAAGATCCTCATCAGTCTTCCGTGTTCAACCCCGCCTTGGTCGGCGCGCATCTTGTCGTATTTGTGACGTTGCATACAGTCACTTAGAGCCTCCAATTAAAACGTTCCATGTTTGTTGTTGTTGTTGTTTTTTTTTAAATATTATTATTATCATGGGGGGCGGCCCGGTAGTCCAGTGGTTAGCACGTCGGCTTCACAGTGTAGAGGTACCGGGTTCGATTCCAGCTCCGGCCTCCCTGTGTGGAGTTTGCATGTTCTCCCCGGGCCTGCGTGGGTTTTCTCCGGGTGCTCCGGTTTCCTCCCACATTCCAAAAACATGCGTGGCAGGCTGATTGAACACTCTAAATTGTCCCTAGGTGTGAGTGTGAGCGTGGTTGGTTGTTCGTCTCTGTGTGCCCTGTGATTGGCTGGCAACCAATTCAGGGTGTCCCCCGCCTACTGCCCGAAGACAGCTGGGATAGGCTCCAGCACCCCACGCGACCCTAGTGAGGATCAAGCGGTTCGGAAGATGAATATTGTCATGGAGCTCCAGATGGAGGAACATTGTGTGAGTTCCAAACAGTACTAGTAAATTTGGAGCAAGAAGGTTTGTTAAACACTGTGCATCAGTACCAGTACAACAATGACGGGAAATGATCTCATGGAGAAAAAAAAATGTACCAAAGACAAATTTATTTTTCTGCAATGCTTTTTCTTCAATTTTATGTCCCGCCGCTTCCAACTATAATCAGCCTTTTCAAAACAATAGCCGTTTCCAAAGCGGATAACGCTCTCAATGCTCATTGACCCCCCATCCGCACTTTGGGTGGGCTCGCTCTTGTTACGAATGAATTGTCCTGGACGTGAATTGAGGCGGCGCTCGGCACTCGTCGGGTGATTGCACAATTGGCGTAATTGCAATTTCTCACCGCGGCACAATGCTTAACAGTACTTCAACACACTACCTCTGAAACTCGTGTGTTCTCTTCCAGTGGATCTATTGTTGCCGCCGGGTCGAAAGGACGCGTGATGCGCCGGGAACTTTACAAAACCAAATGAAGGGAAATCACGTTCATGTCGTTAGGGGTGTTTCTTTTTTTTTTCCGTTCAAATGCAAACCCGCTGAACCGGGTTACCTGATTAATCGATGCTAGCTCCCGGCATTGAAAACACTCACAGGCCTTGTGATTTTATGATTCTTTTTCCTCTCATGATGACCGGGGAGGCACAGCCTCACCTGCCTCCCCTGTGACAGAGGAAAACCTGCACGGTTTTCTTAGTTGTAGAATTCTTCACTTGATGAGTGGGCACGTGCTTCAGTATAGAAGCCATTAAAAAGTAAATTTTTCCAATGATGTCCCACGTGGAAATGGTCATATTTTTTTTACTCAAATTTAGTATAAATTTATCCTTTTCGCAGATCGTGTGAGAATGTATCCCCCCGGTATTGCGAGGCATCGAAAGAAATTGCCTCTGCCGATATAAAGGTTGCCATTACAAAGGCCGCCACTGCAAATGCAAGCATCTCTCTGAATGTGCCTCATTATCTCCCCCACCTCATCTTTCCTATTCCTCTTATCTGGCTTGTTTAGTGATTTATTAACATGTGCTCGCCACTGATATCGCCGTCTCTCTTAAGCTGACAGTGCAGCAGCACGGGATCAAACAAGGCGGGGTCATTATTTTTTTTTTTTCTTCTCACACAAAAGGCAGACAGAGAGCAAAAAGAGGGACCAAACCACCCGAAGGGACGTCTCAGTGAGTGACAGGGACCAGGGCAACCATTAGTTTTGAGTCTTGGGAGACAACCCCTAGCTGGTTTTCATTAGTTGCCTCTAAAGCGGCACGGGGATGAAAGCACATTTAGGTAAGAAAAAAAAAAAAAGATAGAGGAGATATTTTATTCAAGCCTTTTTCCATTTGCAAGACTGCGCCTTAATGGATCAAAGTGAACTTTGGAGGAGGCGCAAAAGACGACACCTTACTTTAGAAGTTCCGGTCTAAAAAAGGACTTTAAAGGTTTAATTTGACCCACGGCTTCTCCTCGGTGAGAGTCGCCCACCGGTGCAGATCCTTCGTGTTCTTAAAGAGCGGCGCTCCTGCTCCATAAGGTCGCACGAACTGCTCGTGTCACATTTGCGCCGCTGGCGGCCTTGACATGAGCTGACCTTTTAAAGGGAAGAGAGAGTCCAAAAAAATCAGGAAGCGCGTTGCGCCAATGCCAATCTGCAGTCATTTGTTCTACAAAAGAGTCACAGTGAGCTACTCCCAATTTCTAAATCAAAACTTCACGGCTACTTTTGTCAAGATCCAACCCATTAGTGACTTGAGATAAATCTGTCATGCTTCCAATGTGATGCAAGCGTAGAATCCCATTTTTGGGGGGGTAAAAAATGTTACTTTAAATAGAAGAATGTGCAATATGGCTTTTTAGAGACATGTCTAAACCAAAGTCAACCGGCCTTATGTTACCATCCATCCATCCATCCATCCATCATCTACCGCTTATCCAGGGCCGGGTCGCGGGGGCAACAGCTTTAGCAGGGAAGCCCATACTTCCCTCTCCCTAGCTACTTCTTCTAGCTCTCCCCGGGGGATCCCGAGACGTTCCCAGGCCAGCTGGGTGACATAGTCTCTCCAGCGTGTCCTGGGTCTTCCCCGGGGTCTCCTACCGGTGGGACATGCCCGGAACACCTCACCAGGGAGGCGCTCAGGAGGCATCCGAATCAGATGCCCAAGCCACCTCATCTGGCTCCTCTCGATGCCAAGGAGAAGCGGCTCGACTCGGAGCCCCTCCCGGATGACCGAGCTTCTCACCTTATCTCTAAGGGAGAGCCCGGACACCCTGCGGAGAAAACTCATTTCAGCCGCTTGTATCCGGGATCTCGTTCTTTCGGTCACGACCCGTAGCTCGTGACCATAGATGAGGGTTGGGACGTAGATCGACCGGTAAATTGAGAGCTTCGCCCTTTGGCTCAGCTCCTTCTTTACCACGACAGACCGATACAACGTCCGCCTTATGTTACCCTGCAATAAAATTGGATATACGCTACAATATGAGGTGTTTACTGTATGTGATACCACCTTGAACGGGCTTGGCATCGAAAGAGAATGCCTGCCATCTGTACGGAATGCAACAATGACACAAAGTGTCGATTACTTTAAGAGGTCTAGAACGCTTCCCTGCGGAACACCTTCCATCAGTCAGACATTTAAAACAATCGCAAGACAAACAAATCTAGTAGTGACAAACGGCGAGGTTTATTTTGGCTTCTTTAATCAACTCTTTCCAATGAACACGGAACGTGAAAGGCATAAACAAGGCCGCTGACTCCTAGCCAACCCACTTTGATGCGTCTCAAAGACATTCAGATTTTCCGGCAGTCACCTTCAGGTCCCCGTGTCAGGTGGCTGCACGACTGTGAATCCTCCAGAGGCGGCGTATTCATTATAACCTCCTCCCTTTACACCCGGCACATCACACAGGTTTGCCTTCCCGGCATCCAAAGAGGCAGCTGTCACCTCGTTGACAGTAGTCGAGCTGCAGGAGGGAAGGTGCAAGTGGGTAGAGTGTCAGTGCACTCTTCACACGAAATCAAATGATGGCTGCAGCTGTTCATATTAAGATCTGGCAGCGCTTATTTCGGCAAACTCTTCACTTCCGCCGTTTTAAACAAGTACTCCCAGCCGTCTGTCTCTTGACAGTATTCCGTCGCTATTTTACCATTTTTAAAAACAAAGTCCTTTCTGTCTTCCGTACAGGAAAGCCCAAAGTCGAGCTCACTTACGACAGGATGTACACGGTCACCAGTCGCCTCACGTTCACCGTCAACAAAGAGGACGACGGCGTGCCAGTGGTTTGCATCGTGGATCACCCCGCGGTCAAAGACTTCCAAGCCCAGAAATACCTGGAAGTGCAGTGTAAGTACTCCGTTGCTACCTTTTTTTTTAGTGGATGTTGGATATATTTTGACTGAGCTTGCTTTTTAAGGGACGACTCGATAAGAACCAACACAATTTGTCTCAGGGAGCTGTTTGACCTGCACTCTGTTTAAATTAAATTATCGATTTTAGTGCTTAGATAGTGCTTCTCGGTGGCGGGTCACCGGTCAATTGCAAGGCGCCAATAAGACAAGCAACTATTCACACTCGCATTCTCATTCTAGTCAATTTAGAATCCTCAATGACCATGATAGGTTGTAAGGCGTCCCACAGGGAAGACTTCTCGAGCCCCTGTTGTACTCGGAGGTTTAATGACCATGATAGGTTGTAAGGCGTCCCACAGGGAAGACTTCTAGAGCCCCTCTTGTACTCGGAGGTTTCTCAGTTTCTTTCCATTTATCCAGTTTTGGTGCAAGGTCACAGGAGTGACAAGCTTTGGCTCAGAGGAGTCTACATCCTGGACTAGAATCCTCCATGGGGCCTTCTGAGTACTGACGGTTTTCATATATACTATATTCACTTTGCAAACATCACATTTGACAATTCACCAGGCCCATCCACCCATCCATTTTCTCTACTTGTCCCGATTACGGTCATAGAATGCCGGAGCTGCGAACTCTGGATCCTTAAAACTGTGAGTCAGACGTCTCCACGACTGCGCTTTTGCTATCAAAGAAAATAAAATGAAGAAATTATTTTATTTTTTTTTTAGATTTTCACTGGATAGCGGCAATCGTGACTTGTTGTGTTCTCGACGTGCAGGAACACATAGTGACAGGCTGAGGGGGAAAAACAAGTAGGAGTGGGGCGGGGGGGGGGGGGGGGGGCATTGTTGATTGTGTGAGCCGTATGAACTCGCAACCCTGTTAGCGCACAGCGCAAGTTTTACGCACTGATTACTGATTGCCAGACAAGGTGATTTGCATTTGAATTGGCTAACCCGCGTGAGCGAACGCTGTGTGTTTGCGTGTTGTGTAGCAGGAGCAGAGCTAAGAAAGCTCGTTGTCGGCGGGGGTGTGGGGGGGGGGACGGCATCAAGCCCGTAATGGTTCTTCTTACGTGTAAGCAAATCAAAGCCGTTTGGCTCGGCTGCCTGCTTGTTTTCCCCCCTTAAGGTCAGCCGGCCGTCCCGAGATGGATAGCGCCCGTCTCGAGTGCCTGCACGCAATAAAGCAAATAATTCAGTTAGCATAATGATAACGGCCCCCTTGCATACAATACGCGCCATTTCATTTCTCCCCGAAGTGGCAGTATGCGGCTCTCTCGGTGCTGTGCAGTGCATATTTCGCCATCAAGCGCAGACGCTGAGTGCCTCCATAAATACTCGGGGCTATCAAAGTAACCTCGAGGATGGAGGGGAAGAAAAAAAAAAAAAAAAAAGAAGGTCACGTGGCCTTCTTCATTGTGGAAACAGAACCCGGCGGTCTGTTGTCTCTGCTCGCACGTGCCCGCTGAGCACAAGGCTCGAGCTTTCCGCCCCGTCGACTGTCCATCACCGCGACTGACAGGATGTGATTCAGACAGATGGCTGGCCAGACATTGTTGTTTGTTGCCAACAAGGTCGGAACAGCGGTGTTGAACTTAACCCGCTTTAACTCGCCTTTGCCAAGCCTATTCAGGCCTGGAGTCTACAGGCAAATTCAAGAAACCCTTTAGTGGCCATTTTGACTGGAGACACACACGGTAGCGCCTCGACGTGTCTCGCTTTGACAATGCTTATAACTCACAATTATTCATTCATTCATCTTCCGAGCCGCTTGATCCTCACTAGGGTCGCGGGGGGTGCTGGAGCCCATCCCAGCCGTCTCCGGGCAGTAGGCGGGGGACACCCTGAATCGGTTGCCAGCCAATCGCAGGGCACACAGAAACGAACAACCATTCACACTCACACCTCGGAACACTTTAGAGTGTTCAATCAGCCTGCCACGCATGTTTTTGGAATGTGGGAGGAAACCGGAGCACCCGGAGAAAACCCACGCAGGCCCGGGGAGAACATGCAAACTCCACACAGGGAGGCCGGAGCTGGAATCGAACCCGGTACCTCTGCACTGTGAAGCCCACGTGCTAACCACTGGACTACCGGGCCGCCCTCACAATTATTTATTTGGTTTATTTTATACCTACTAAAAATGCCATCATCATCAGGTCGCGACCAATCACAGCTCAGCTTGACCAAACTGATCGCGCCATGCCAGATTAAATGCTCGCTTACGCGTTCTGGTTGAAGTTGGATTTTTTCGACAAGCTTCGTGACGCAACCTTTATCCATCCATCCATTTCCTGTTCCGCTTTATTCTCACAAGGGTCGCGGGGGGTGCCGAAGCCTATCCCGGCCGTCTTCCGGCCAATAGGCGGAGGACACCCTGAACCGGTTGCCAGCCAATCGCAGGGCACACAGAGACGAACAACCATCCGCGCTCACACTCACACCTAGGGACAATTTCAGAGAGTTCAATCAGCCTGCCACGCATGTTTTTGGAATGTGGGAGGAAACCGGAGTACCCGGAGAAAACCCACACAGAAGAACATGCAAAATTGGGATCGAACCTGGTACCTCTGCACTGTGAGGTCGACTTGCTAACCACCGGGCCGCCCGACGGTTCAATTTCTGCCATGTTCTTCGGTCTTGATGAGCCTTCGCTTTTGTGCCGCTCGTTATAAAGAGTCCACGATGCCGAGGCCCTGATATCGCAACCATCACTTCTAAGGGCATTCTCAATGGGGTGTAATTGTCAACCCGCACAAAGGATTTTTTTTCTCACCCCCCCCCCACCACCACCACCACCACCCATTCTTATTCCAAGGCGAGTCGAAGCTGATGATGCGTTTTGTGTACTCGGCACTCACTCGGTTGATGTCAGCAACTCAATGCCTCGCCCCGATGAAAGAGTGAATAAAATAGAACGGGTAGAAGAAAAGGCTCGTCACACGTGGACGGCACAGAACAAGTGCCTGTCAGAAAGGTATGCATTTAACAACGCGCCGCATCATACCAGCGCAACGGCAAACACGCTGTCGAGTGTTTGATAAAGCTCTGTGATCCGCCCCCCCCCCCCTCCTCCCTACTCTTGTGAAATGATTCTGAGGGACTACAGGAAGATGGAGAAGAAAGATAATTTCTCCACTTGTGATGTTGGCCCACTTTTTCTTATCTCTGTGTGTGTGTGTCTCTCTCTCTCTCTCTCTCTCTCCTGCTATCTTTTTATTTTTATTTTATTTTTTTCCCCTTTCAGACAAGCCCGAAGTTAAGATCATGGTGGAGTTTCCTCAGGGTCTGACGAGGGAAGGAGAGAACCTGGAGCTGTCGTGTCAGGCCAAAGGCAAACCTGAGTACGACACACACACACACACACACATGAACACATGCAGATTTGCGCTACCTTAAAAAAAAAAAAAAAAACAAAGACGTACTTGCCATTGAACGGTTTGATTCTTTAAAAAAAAAAAAAATGTGAATTATACATGCAAAGCGTCTGCAAGACCGGCGGGATAGGATCATGACTTGGACAGACCGAATGGGCCATTTGGGAATGTGAGGGGGCGGGGTTTTACTCAGTCGTTATGAAACACAGCTGCTGTCAGATTACAAATCCCCCCCCCCCCCCACCCCACACCCCCTCTGCTATAATAATAGAAGCATCTTCAGACATCTCTCCATGTATCCATCTGTCAATATCATGGTTCAGTTCTCGTGGAATAGTAGCCCCAAAAAAAAAAGAAGAAGAAAGCCCGGATGTCTCCGTAACCTCAAAGTCCACTTCAAGGCCGCCTCCCGGTTGGACCTTCCAGCGACGCTCACTCAAGGGGGCACTACTGAAAATACTCAAGAGAGGGGGCGGGAGTGTTGAGGGATCCATAAGCTTCGACGTTTATCCATTCATTATCCTCTACTTATCCGGAAGGAGCAGCATTTAAAAGACGATCCAGGACCGCCTGTGAGCGAGAGTCCCTCCAGTGGATTCCGGGTCTTTCCCGAGGCCGCCTCTCGGTTGGGCGGGCCTTGGGACACCTCACCAGGAGGGTGGGGGGTCAACTAAGGCAACCCTTAGACATAGCCCATCACTCCCATCTCGCTTCGCCGATTCGTATCTCCGGCTACACCTTCGCGAGCCGCGACAACCGCTTGAGTGTGGGCACGCGACAGTTCGTCGAACGTGCGATTCTCAAAAGGCGGACGGCAATCGTTGCCGGCGTGTGGAAGCCTTTTGAAAAAAAAAAAAAAGTTGTCGTTTATTTACGCGGCGTGGGTGTTTGCGTTGCGAAACATAATAGAGTAAAAATATAGCCATTAGGGCCAGAAGGCGGTTGGTGGTTCGTAGGTGGGTGGCGATGGGAGGGTGTGGGGGGGGGGGTGTTTGACGCCTGACAAACTCTTCAAACATCAAGACAGCTGCCGCGTCTGGCGTCTTGTCACCGCAGTTTGTTGACAAGGCCGTTGAAATTTGAACTGCAACAAAGTCATCATCAGGAGAAGCGAGCCATTAGCAGCCCGTAGCGCAAAGGAGGGAGGCCCGGGCGGGCTGCGGGGCGGCCATTTGTATTCAAGACGCCTGCCCTTCCTCTCTCCTTGCGGCCCGCATCGTCTGTCTGCTTCCCCCCCCCCCACCCCCACAACCCCAATTTATTAATTCACCTCTTCGTATTGGTTGTGCTTGCTATAATGCTCGCCACAAGATGGCGCCAAAGTCATGAACGTTGCCTGTCCGGATGGACTTAAGCATCGTGATGCCAATGAACTATGTTGAAGTGAGAGCTTAGAGCTTCGGTTCCACAGGCCAAAGCCGTCTTCGATCGAAAAGTAGTGCTTTGGCTCCATCGATATCTCACTCCACCCCCTCGTCATGCCACCTCGTGAATGGGAACGTGATCTCGCGTTATTTGTTTTTCCCGCCTTTCGTCCGGAAAACATTTACAAGAGCGGCGGCGCCCCCCCCCCCCGACCCCCCCTCCACCCTTCGCCGTTAAGCACACTTGTGGTTTGTTTATTTGTTCCTTCCCGCCCACGTATCTCGTCTTCCCGGAGTTTGCACCTCATCTGCTTCTCCCAACCCCGCTCCTTGCACGCCATATGTCTTCAAACAAGTTTTGGGGTGGGGGGGGGGGTTTCTAAATGCAACATTAGAGGAGAGAGCCCATCAGCGCTCGCTCGGGGGAAATAACAGTAGCGGCGGCTGTGTTGGGGGAGCGACATTTTGTCTTCCGCCCCCGCCCGCCCGCCCGCTCGCTCGCTCCCCTGCGCCCTCGGTGGCTCTGTGCTCATTGTCATAAAAATGGAATCTGTCATGCCGCCGTAAACCTCAGTCAAGGTAGAGAAATAAAGACAGAACCACCTCCACGCAAGTACACACGCGTGGCAAGCATGGCAATTTGCAAACAAAAGCCCGCCACGGCACTTCTGTGGATTTTTTATTTTATCCCCCCCCCCCCCAGTTTTTTGACAAAAGGCGCAATGTCATTATAATATATCCTGTTTATGCGTAAGCAGCCTTTGATTACCCTCCTTTGTTTTTCCGAACGCCCGCGAGTGTTTTTTGAAGAAGCAAAATGGTGGCAAAAGGCTCATTCGGCCTGTCGTGACGGAGTTTCTAAAAAAAAAATGTTTCGACTGTCTTCTGCCTTGTCACTGTGACATACGGGCACTCGCAGCGAACAACGTGGCGATATAAAACATCCGCACCGGCCCTGAGGTCTGCTCCACACGCAGACTGTCAAATTGGAGTGTTTGGTTATTTTTCCGTCCTCTTTCTGTTCCGCTCAAGTCTGTGTGCGCCTCCTGGATGACGACGAGGCACTCTAAAGCTCTGCAAAGTTACGTTTTCTGAGCTAGCTAGCCATCTGCACGTCAAAAAAGACTCGATGCTATCGTTGTAGTTCTGCTCTGTATGCGTGAGGGCGGGGGGCCGAATTAGCTGCAGCCCCCCCCCCACAAAATTTGACAAAGCGAATACTGATTTTGTCTTCATACACAAGCAGACAAACAACAAATTGAATTTCGCCGTCACGAGCGTCCCCACACTTGCGCTCTGCAATTTCTTTCTCTTCCATGTCTGGAAACTCAATGACAACAGGAAGACTCTTGGTGTTTCCCTGGCTTAATTACGGCCATATAGAAAATTGTAACCACCACATTTGCATTTAGAATATTTTGCACCCCCCCACAGGAAATTATGTAAAATGCGTAAATCCATTCCGGAGTGGCATCGCAGTCCATTCTATTAAATCTTGGCTGAAGTGGTCGTTTTCAAGTGTCACCACAGACACTCAGTACAGCTGCGCCGCGGAGGGAAGATTTTTTGCTTTTAACATAAAACATACCCGGCACAAAAAAGTTTTTTGCAGACACAAAACCTGTTTGGGGAGAAGGCTATCGTTTGACATGTCCTTTTTTTTTTTTTTTTTTTTTAAGGCCACAGCGGGTCAACTGGGTGAAGGTGGACGACGACGTGCCGTCCCACGCCGTCATCACCGGCGCCGACCTTTACATCGAAAACCTCAACAAGTCCTACAACGGAACGTACCGCTGCGTGGCGGCCAACTCTTTGGGGGAGTCTTACGACGACTACATCCTCTACGTCTACGGTATGAAAAAAAAAAAAAATCATTTCATTCTTTCTGAGTGAATGCCAAGATACGAGAGTTATTTCTGTGGATCGCGTTTGGATTGCAAAAGGGGGCGGGACATTTCTAGTCAAGTCCAGTTCTAAGCGTAAGAGCGAGACTCGGTTCAATTCCCATTAATTCCCCCTGCACTCCCGACCGCAGAATTTTGCAGGCCTATTCATCAAACACGTAGTCCGGCCCAAGTTCATCTCTGAGTATTCCCACGTCCGAGTGGGATCCGCCTGCGCATCAATCTGAAGTCCAAACTAGGTCAGGCCCTTAATCATCTCTCCATTTCTTGATTTCTTCCTGTTGTTCTCCCCCCGTGCACTTCTCTCATCCTCATCGGCACATTATCGCAGCACATTTTCGCACTGTTCCAAACAATAACGTCAAGACCCCTCGGCGTACCGCCGCCGCCGCCATCCCCCCCCTCCTCACTCAAGCATGGCATTACGCTCTAATGTGCTCACTCTTCCGAGCTAAATGACTTCAATCTCACCTTCCGTAGATAAATAATTTGCCGTCTATTGTCCTAGAGAATTGGAAGAGTGAAAAGGGGTTTGTTTGGTTTTTTTTCTTTCTTTTTCTTTTTTTCCTGGTCGCGAAAAGACGCTCGGTGCCTGATGGACGCCGATTTGAATGGCTTTTGTTTACAGCGCGGCGAATCGTGCTAATGAGACGCGCGCGGTGAAACGGCGGAGAACTGTGTGGTGGCCTGTATCGCGTTGCGCACCAATATCTGCCTTCTCTGTTTTTTTGTTTGTTTTTTGTTTTTGTTTTTCAGATTGGCGTAGACAGAAAATAGTCCATGTGAAAGAAATATGAAACATTGTCTACAGCTAGCTTGGTTGTCGACGGCTAATTCAGAATCTGGCCTTTTTTTTTTTTCAAGCACATCAGGTTTTTATTTTTTTTTTAAATCACATTGCAATATGTCATATATTCAGTAATATGTATGAATTATGGGTTGGGTTCACCTACAGGTGAATTTTTTTTTTTTTTTTGGTCTGAAACGTTATGTAGCTCTAAATGACATCACATTGGTGAGATAGAAGATCCAAATAGTTCCTGGCGCGCTCGGGGAAAATCAAAAGACGTTTTAGAAAATATGTTGAGGGACACATAAAGCCATCTCAAATTCAAATCTGCCGTCGGCCCGCGTGACACAAGTTTGCATATGGCGTGATGACAAACTTTAATGGGTGTTTAACTTGAGGCGTTGTGTTGCTGCCGGTAACGCGATCCATAACGGTCCTAATTTGGTGCTTTTACTGTCATGGCGCTTAAACGGGCAGCCACTCTTACACCCCCTGCCAATCCACCCACACATCACCGCCCCCCCTACCCCCCTGTCGCGAGCTGATGCAAAGGCTGAATTTCGCCGCAAAAACAGAAACAACCGTGGCATCTATCTCGGGATGCATACATGCATCAGATGAGACCACCCGTAGTTTCCTCCCACATATCATAACACATCACATTGTTTCCAAACAAAGAAAGCACACAAAGATGCACAAAGCCTTCGAAAGGGACTTTGTAATTCAAAGAGGCGTCAGTTTGAATTGCTTGAAGACAACAGCCAGATGACCAATCGTTTGACACCACTGCTCATGCTTTTCATTGGAAAGTTTTTGTATCCATCCTAAAGGTGCTCATCGTTATTGAAAATCAACAAAAGAAAAAAGTAAAATTGAAAAAAAAAAATATTTAAAACTCAGTAGCAAGCAATTCTAAACCAAGTCTGAAAAGACGTTTAAAAACGTCTTTGGGAGTGAATGAGAAAAAAACGCATAATTGTTTTGAATGGCCTAGAAATAAAAATGAGTATTCAAAAAATTTGGACTGAATAATTTGTATTGTCTTACTATGTTGAGGGGGTGGGGGGGGGCGAATTAGCCGATTTTCTAAGAGCTCAAATCGACCATTGCCTGGCCCTAACAAAACAAATTTGAACTCACCGAACTTGAAAACAAAAGCTCAAGCCAAATAAAAAGTAGCCTTCGTGACCCCCCCCCCTCCCCCAAGTACCTCAATGGGCATTTCCAGCGGGGCGCACGCTGGCACGACCTGCTGTTTGTTTGCTCTCCTCCGTAGCGCCACAATCGCTCACCATTTGTTGCACGGGAGCCACAATATCGACGCAACGCTGTGGATTGTGGCCGTGTAACTCAATGATAAAAGTGCGCCGGCCGCCGCCACCGCCGTCGGCATCTCAGACAGAACAAATGCCCCCCCCCCCCCCCCAGCTTCACCCTTCTAATACGTCGGATTGCAGCCTATTGTGACCCCCCGCGTGATGGAGAGCACCGTAAGACCGTCTGACACTAACAATGTTAACGGGCAAAAAGAATGCGTTGGGTATTGCTTGGGAGGGAAGGGGGTGGGCTGGGGGGGGGGGGTAGTGGTGTCTCGCCGAATGGCCCCAACTGCGCAGGGGTGAGAAAACACAACCATTAGGCTTTTCCCTCTCGCCGCCGAGTGTGCGAGCGGAAGGCAAAGGGTCTCGGCTTTTTTTTACCGGCCGCCAATAACTGGCTTTTCCCGCACCGCCGTCGCCTCCCCGCTCCTCCGTTCTCCCGAGTCTTACTTATTCGATGGCTTTACATTTCACCTCCGTTGAAAAAAATAAAAATAAAAACAACAACAACGAGGCGGCCCGGGTAGTCCAGTGGTTAGAACGTCGGCTTCACAGTGCAGAGGTACCGGGTTCGATTCCAGCTCCGGGCTCCCTGTGTGGAGTTTGCATGTTCTCCCCGGGCCTGCGTGGTTTTTCTCCGGGTGCTCCGGTTTCCTCCCACATTCCAAAAACATGCATGGCAGGCTGATTGAACACTCTAAATTGTCCCTAGGTGTGAGTGGTGAGTGCGAATGGTTGTTCGTTTCTGTGTGCCCTGTGATTGGCTGGCAACCGATTCAGGGTGTCCCCCGCCTACTGCCCGAAGACAGCTGGGATAGGCTCCAGAACCCCCCCGCGACCCTAGTGAGGATCAAGCGGCTCGGAAGATGAATGAATGAATGAATGAACAACAACAACGCTTGGGAGTCCGGCCCCAAACGTCTCGGCGAGCCCTTAAGTGTCTTCCGGAGGATTTGAACTGCCGGTTTGAAATCATCATCGGTTATGTGATTACCGTGTGAATGAATTTGGCCGCGGCGCAGTGGCGCCTTGCATTTCTTAGGTTCCGGGTTTGAATCTCGGCATGTCAAGGCCGAGTTCACAAAATCACAAAACTAAATTTTAAAAAATGATTTCACATTTATAAAACTAACTCGTGAAAAATGTCCTTCGATTTTGTCTTTTGTTTCCTATATAAGCTTTCGGATTCATTTTAAAAACGTATTTATGTCGTTATTACAACACGGCCACACAGAAGAGGCAAGGCTGAGCAGTCGTTTGGCTCTTTTTTTTTTTAATCACTCGACAGAAGTTCTCTCTATTTCAAAAAACAACCTAAAACTAATCCTCGAGCTAATTTTTTTAAAAATTAAATTTAAAAAAAAAGCATTTTCCCCAAAATAAAAACTCGTACAAGCTCATCTTTGGAGCTCCATCTTCGATTTAATTACACTGCTGACATGTTCATTCGTACGTGAGCAAAGTGACAAGAAACTCTGCCACACTGAGCCGCACCACATCCACTCCAATCGGCATCCCTCTCGACCAACCCAAATATATTCCGCTTTCAAATCAAGCCGTCCTTGAATCCGATGCCACGAAAATGACAAATTGAAAAGTAACACCGCCCTGGTTCAAACGCTCCGTTTTCGATGCATTGTTGCCGTGTCATTTCTTGCCTTTGTGTCAAAAGCAATTTTGACTCCCAATTTGTACCCGGAAAGCGCCCGGCCGTCTTTTTTTCTCCGTCTGCGTGAAAGGGGCTACCGTTGATCTCAAACATCTGCTGGCGGTGGGATGAAACAAATTAAACAGCGCCACACCTGAGCGGAGTCCGCTCGACGCGTTGTCTGCCGGCACGCGGCCCGGCGGACCAATCCCCCCTCCCCAACCCCCCCCCCTTCTCCGACGCCTTGTTGCTTCGTCAAGGTTGTCTTAAAAAGATGCAACCTGACGATGAATTAAAATCACGCGCTACCCCGGCGGGGGGTTCCGAACGGCTGAAGGTCTTCATCTGCGCTCGTACCTTGGCTCCGGGCGCACTTGGGCGCCGTCTGTTTGAATGACTCGCTTGGCTTGTGTGGCTGGAGTGCTCGTTGTTAAAGACTAACAAGTGTGCAGATTTGCGCGGTCTGCGTCATCCGTATCCAGCCCCCGAGGCAAACGAGCCACTTTCATATGAAAAACAAGCTCGCTACCACTCATCGGAGACATTTACCCACGGCGCTGTAACCTTTATTAACTTTATTACCTTCTTCATGCAACTTTGGGAGGTAATTATTTTCAATTTGCCTCAAACTGGCAGTCGAAATAATCAGGTTGGAAACCGTGGAGGGTTGTTGCTGCTGCTGCAGCTGGAGCAAAAAAAAAAAAAAATGTATTTTGGCGAACCTGGAAAATAAGTTGGCAATAAATTACAAACGTATCTTAAAAATCAGCATAGCAGTCATTTGTTCACAAAAAGCTACTTAATGGCGGACACTAGTCACAAAAAGCTGACCGAAATTATAATTACGTATACTCACGCTTGGTTTTTGTCTGTCAGGAAAGCTCTTCTTTGAAGTATCGCCAGAAAAGGAAAAAAAAGAACACTGCTCACTTTTCTTATTTAAAAAAAAAAGTCCTGAATTTAAAAAAAAAACAATATTCATAGTTAAAGCAATTATGTTATAATTGCTTTATAACCTGAAGCCAGCCATAAAATGCACAAAACACAATAATGAGTTGACAAAAGCTGCTTGAATGCTGTCACCAAAATTTTTTGTTGACAAAAAGCAACTTGAGTGACGGACATCGGTGGCGTGAATTCAAATTCCGGGTTGTTTTGTTCACAAAAGTGCTCCTCGGACATAATTCGTTCTTGTGAAGTACAATTAGTGCGACCTCCGAAAGCAGTTTTCCTTTAAAGGAAATCATACCAATGAGTTTAAGATAAGATAAGATAAGATAAGATATCATTTATTTGTCCCACACTGGGGAAATTTACAGCCTCCAGCAGCAAGAATACAAAGAAGTGGTACAAAGAAGAGTACAAAGAAGGAAAAAAATCTGTTTAATCCGTTTCCAAGCTTTTGAGCTTTGAATGTAAAAAGATACACACCCTGTCTTGAAACTAAAAGTGCAGTGGAAATTGTCGACTTTGTCATTTGGTCAACTTTGACTCTTTTCCTTCTTTTTCACCTGCCGATCACCTCGAACGCGTTAGTCTGTAGCGCACGTTGCTCATTAAGGCCTTTGATCCCTCCTAACTAGCGTCGTCGTGCTGCGCGGGGCAAAAACAAAACAAAAAACACCACCATGCTGCTGGCCCGAAACATGGCATTCCATATTTTTTTTTTTTTGTTTTGGTGCCCTCATTTTGTATCCGCCCCCCTGTGAGTTTGTCATGTATTTGTCTCCTCATTCAGATGCTCCCACCACCACCACCCTCACACCCACCACTGCCACCACCTCCACCTTCATCACCACCTCCTCCTCCTCCTCCTTCCACCCCAAAGCCAGTCAAGGTACTGTATCGCCCTCATGCTGCTAGCTTGCGGATGATGCCGCGCACGCCGTTTGGTCGGAGGGGGATGTTGCTGCGACTAGTAAAAACTTTTTCCAACGGGCAACGTCGCATTTCGTTGTCAAGTATAAGCAGTTGAGTAGCGCACGCATAAAAAGTGAATCCCGATCATCAATCATTTGGATTGATATTGAAATCATGCCTAATAATCGTGATGGTTACTCACTGATTTCGACATTTAGGATTCAGCAAAACTTAAAATAAAACTTGAAAAAAACACCAGTTAAATACCTTCGTAGTAGCAAAGTCAAATAAATTCAGGCAAAAATAAAAAAAAAAATACATGTCCGCACATACATTCTTTATCCTCTGCAACGTACACCTAATATTGCTACGGTGGCTTTAAAAAAAAATGTGGCAAAAAAAAAAAACGTCATTTCTTTGCATTCTATGGTCAACGTATGATTTGGGGGGAGTGCAATACTAATTTGTTTGTTTTTGTTTTTTAGAACGGATTAATGGCATTTCCATTCACTTCCATTGGTAAAACTGATTTAAGATATTTTACTCGAGCATGACAATGAAGCTTGAAGGGGGGGGGGGGACTATATATTTTTTTACACTTGTATGACTACGATCCAGATCACAAAAAAAATTTAAAAACTTGTGCCTTAAATCACAAACTAAAATTGTGAGTGCTGCAGCACACTTTTTCTATTATTTCCTACCAGAAGAGGAGAAAAAAAAAACCCCAAAAGACTCCAAATCTGAACAATTCCATTCGAAATCAAACTCCAGGCTGTTATGAGTGCAAAAAAAAAATATATTTTTAAAAATCTCGCCGCTTTCTTCATCAGCCCGAGCTGTGCGCGCAATCAAAAGCCTCGCTGACAGCTCGCTCGATTGGAACAAATCTCACGCGCGAATCACGGCCATTGTGCTTGATTATGCTGTTCGATTGGATTAAAAGCAATGCCTCTCCGCGCCGGGGGCATTGATTGCACCTGGGCGCCGGGCGTCGAGGCAGTCGCGCGGACTCCCTCGTCGCTACCGACGGCCTGATTGACTGTGAGATTCCCAAATGATTGCACTCGTGTGCCTAATAAGTCCCGAGGGAATAGCAGAGCCACAAAATAGAAAGCCATATTTGAAAAAACAACAATTTGGGGGGGGCGGTTATTTGCTCGGCTGTCGGCGCGGGGGGGGGGGGGGGGGGGGCTTTACTTTTCTCATTTTAGTCAATGCCAAAGGTAAAATTAGATTTTACTTTGCGTAAAAATAATAAATAGCAAATAGAAAGGACTGTTGACTTTTTGAATTTTTGGTTTCCGCTCACATGGATATGTGACAATCGGGCTCATTTGCATAATGCCTCCGCCCACAACAAGGTTATTATAGTTCACAAAAACTCACGTACACAGACGCGACAATTACATCTATTTAAAAGAAAACTTAAACTGATTCTACAACTAGTAAAAACATTTAACTAATACTACACCTTTTTGAATGAGTAGAAACTAATAATAAGGTCATTGTAGTCCACAAAAACTTACAAAATACACACTCAACAATTACATCGATTAAAAAAAAAAAATCCTACAACTGAATAAAAATTACACTCAAATGTTCTTTGAATAAAAGCTAACAAACTCACTGAAGTAATAATAATTTTTTTTAAAAATCGAAATGATATCAAGGGCGGCCCGGTAGTCCAGTGGTTAGCACGTGGGCTTCACAGTGCAGAGGTACCGGGTTCGATTCCAGCTCCGGACTCCCTGTGTGGAGTTTGCATGTTCTCGCCGGGCCTGCGTGGGTTTTCTCCGGGTGCTCTGGTTTCCTCCCACATTCCAAAAACATGCATGGCAGGTGATTGAACACTCTAAATTGTCCCTAGGTGTGAGTGTGAGCGTGTATGGTTGTTCGTTTCTGTGTGCCCTGTGATTGGCTGGCAACCAATTCAGGGTGTCCCCCGCCTGCTGCCCGGAGACGGCTGGGATGGGCTCCAGCACCCTAGTGAGGATCAAGCGGCTCGGAAGATGAATGAATGAATGAAATGATATCAAATCGAACTGGAATGAAAAATCAAAATTTCCCTGCCCATGCCCTCGAAATACACGAGGGGAAGTTCCAGAGCCACTTTCAAGCGACGGCGTGTATTTCAGTTCAATATCCGGTAAAGTCGACGACGTAAGACGACAGGTCGGCTTCACTCATCGTCGTGTGCAATTCCCCGGCCGTAATGGTGAAGTGCTGCTCCCGCGATTGAAAACACAATCCAGCGGTTTTGCTTTCGTCTTTATGGGGTGCGTTTTTATCCGCACTGTGGGCGAGTCGTCCCCGCTCGCCTCCAGTGCCGTGGTCGTCATGGTAACCAAACCCATCCTCGAGGACATGCATTGGCTGAGACGGCTTTTCTATTGACTCTTTCGACCCGTTGATCGTAATCTGCTTGTATTTATTGATTTTTTTTTCTCCCCCCTCTCATGCTTTCTCGTCGCATTCAATTTGAGTTTCTCCCGGGGACGCGCTGTATTACTGACCACTCTCATCAGTATCAACGATATCTCAGCATGCGGCAGCAGTTTCTCCCGAAAGCGTTTTTTTTTTTTTTTTGTAGCCGCAATTAATCACTGTATCTAATTGAGTGTGTAACGTATGCCATTATAGCCGCGGTGGTCAAGCAGTGCTCATCCTACCCCGACTCATCCTGACCTCTCTTAACTCATTCACTCCCAAAGACGTTTTTAAACGTCTTTTCAGACTTGGTCGAGAATTGGCTAGTACTGAATGAGTTGAAAATTCTCAGGCAAGTGACAGGATGCAAATCACACTTTGCATCAATTGGCCACCAGACGCTTGTACGCGATCGACGCCTCAGCTCCTCACAGAGGATAAAGAAAATGTTCATTATTGAATTTCTCCGTCTGTGTTTCTGCATCGTTTGTGTTCGAGGAGCAGTTGCCTTTCCCATCGTGCGGTCACATTAGCATTAAGCTAGCGGACTAAAGGCTCAGCTATGCATGCATGTTGACAAACTTTATCTAGGACTGGCATGAAAAGCAAAAAAATATATTAAAAAAAAAAACAATAGACCAGATTACAGCTCTCAAGGCACCGCTGTAAGTGTCAAGACACAGCAGCCGTGTGATTTTGTGTCCCAAGCTAAGAAAAAAAAGGCAAATTAGCAATCTGCGCCGGCCCAATGGAAAGCAAACTTCCCGTCCGATGTTTTCCGTGGGAAGCCAAAACCATTTACACTTTCTGCCAGATGTCCTGTCCTTACGCGCTGCTATTCTATTATTCTGACTGTGTGTATGGATTGAAGGCAGCAGCGGGCTCATATGGCCATAATACACTCTGCCAGTTGATTTCATTTAGCCACAGCGGGGGCTTCACAGATCACAGACTGCCAAATGAATCTATCAGAGTGCTATTGAGGGGTTTTTTTTTCCATCACTTTCCCATTAGACAGACAAAATGGAGCACTTTAAAAATCTATACAACCCCAACACTTGGCCCCTAAGTGCGTCTCCGTGTGCAGGTGGCTGCGGGTGGAGGTAAAAACATTGGGAAATGTCAAAATTATTGCCTTCACACATCTTTTATCGCCGTGCAATTAGGTCATGACAGGGATTTCCATTTACGGCCCCCTCCCCGGACCGGACACGTGGCCTCACACTCCGATGTCCACTTGCTGTCTGTTTTTGCCTTTACGTTCATTTGCGTCAAAGAAATTTTCTCCTGAGCGGGACGGGGGCTATAAATAACCTTCTCGTCCACTCTTAGAACGTTGCACATGAGTGACGCCAGTCCGCCTGTTTTCTGGTTACGAGTGCTGTCTGGTGGCGGGAAACTCAACTCAACTTCACGACGAGCAACAGTCTGGCCGATTTCTGGGTAGAATTCTTCAAATAAGTTTGCTGTCACCCTAAACAGAAAACAGAAAATTATACGTGTATTTAAAACGACCACGTAACTTTGCTTTTTGCTAGCTTAATGCGAACCACTCGTGGAAAACGCCATAGAGCAGCTAACAAATAGCGTCGGTGTTGGAGTAATAATGCTAATAATAATGCTACATAACCCTGTAAGTAACACTCTTGAACACACACTGTGGAGCAACACATGACGACAGACAATACCGCAATTCTCCCCGGCATATATTCTTTATCTTCTGTGAAGAGCGGCCACAAATTACTGTGGCTCATTTCCTAGCTCGGACTTCTTCATGCGCCGTATATGTTTCTGGCTGTATGACTATACCTCCCCCCGGTGGCCACGACATGCACACGAGAAGGAGCGGCACAATGCCCATTGAATGAAAGCAAAATGTGCAGAAAAAAAAACGTCATTTCTTGCCCTTCCTACCTCGCAGACACGGCACATATTTTTGGCACCGCGCAACCACCCCCCGGCGGAGTTACCTTCATCGGGATTCATCCCTCGCGCGATCTGTCGTGACCTCCCCGCCCTCTCCCCGCCAGCCCGCGCCGTCGACACAATATGACAAATCATCGCCTTATTTAGCAGCCCGCCACGGCAAACAATGCGGTTTAATTGCCGAGTGAAGGAAATAGATTATGAATGTGCGTCCGATGCAAATCAGACAATCTGGAGGTGAGCCGGCGTCGCGTCTTAATTGATGGAAGAGCCTAAACGAGGCTGATGAAGCAATTCGCCGCAGTCAGGAAGTTACAAATAAATATCTATTGCCTTTGTCAGGGTCTCCAATCGCATAAACACCATCTGGCGACAAAGGGGGGGGGGGGGGGGCGCTTCGCACGTTTTTCCCGTATCAAAGGTGAACTTCCTGTGAAGGATTACGCCATCGTCTCCCACTTCCAACACCCCCCCCCCCATCCCAAATCCATTTTCAAATTGGAGTCCGTCAACTCCAACTGATTTGATGAGGATAAATTGCAAACGGCCAGCGTGGCTTGACGCTATCGCGGCGCAATGGAAAAAGTCGGTGTGGAATGCTAACGTCTTCTTCAGTTGTTGATGTTTTTCCACGGTGAGCTGAAAGGTTAAAGCCAAGCCCGCAGCTTCCAGCTGATCAATATCGAGAAAATACCAACAGCAAAGCCCACTTGACATTCATATCATATATCCATAACCTCCAACGCAATTAACTCGCTTGTGATTGTATCTGAAACCTGTCCCCGAAAAAGAAATATAGTTACAGTTCTGTAACTCATTCAATATTTTAGTATTATTTATTTACGGAAATTAGCCGCGCACGGCTTTTTTTTTTTTTTTTTTTTTTTACCAATACATTAACGAATTTGGGTGGATGTGAGAAAGATCCCAACGTAACCGAGTCGCTTTCTTGGAGACTTCAAGGTACCACAAAATTCCTAAAACTGACCCCACCAAAAACGGATCATCCCAATCAGCTCCGAAATTAAATTTCACACAAATTTTCACAAAACTCACAAACTTGATGAAAAACTTGGGATGTCATGATTCCTGAACGCAACCGCCACCACTCTTGGCAAAAATCACTCAATAGTACTGCTGAAAATTTTTTAACAAAAATAAAGCCCCCATGATGTTGGTCAGACCAAAATTAAACAGGAAGTCAGCCATTTTGGTGAGAAAGCGGCCATGACGGGTGAATTTCAGGGTTTGCTTTGCAATTTGCCCAAAATAGACTTTGTCCACCTCCACTTGTGTTTATGTATGTATTTATTTATGTATTCATTTTATCCGGGAGGGGTGGGGGGGGCGTTTTGCTTAGTTTTTTCCAGACAAAAGGGGACAATTTGGTCCCCGTATGTTAATTTGTGGTGGCACATTCTTTTCATACCGCTCGCAACCTGATTTTCGCACATCAATATTTCTTCCGAGCGACAAAGTAGTTCGAAACGTATTCCGTCATGGGATTTCACAGCCGAACCGCCACGATATAGTCAACGACTTAACGCCCGCCGAGCCTCCAAAACTTGTAAACGGTATCGAAACAAAACCCCCGGAGGTAATGCCAGACATTGTCTTCTCCATCAGCGGAGCTCCGCGGGATGCGTAAAACACTCGAGGAGATGGAAGGCAAATGACAAGGCCAAAGCCAAGTGGAGGAGGAGGAGGAGGAGGAAAGTCTTTTGGAAAAGCCATCAGACGTAAAGAAGTAATCTCGGCCTGCCAACGGGGGGGACGCCCCGGCGGCTGGTTGGCAATCTGGCAAGCGAAGGGCTGCCACCTAACGCCTTGGTGCATACATAATTACGATTGGCCCGCACTTTATCGGCATGTGTCATGTCGGCAAAGGTCTCGCGCGGTGCGTGGAAAGCACTCGGAACGCTTTGACATACTTGAGAGCGCGCGAGCATATTGTGGAGTCCCACATGGTCCACTCCTACTGCCATTCTGTTTCCTGGTAGCAGATGCTTTCGTTTACATTTGGACACTGGTTTGTGGAGGGGATTCAAATACGGGCGGTGTCATCGATTGGGCAGGTTATTGATTAGGCAGGTCCATTTACAAAAATAATGAAATAAAAATCAAAAGTGGTAGCACACAGCGACGAGTGTATGTGTGTGTGTGTGTGTGTTTCTCGCTGCACAGCCTTTTGGTTGTCGTCGCTTTCCCTTTGGCCTGTTGTCTTTTTGTCGTATGTTCGAGTGTTCCAAACGCTTGCTTATGTTTGTTATTTGTTTTCTGCCCCCGTCCCTTCCCTCCTTCTCCTTTATTTGCATGCCGTCTCTCCTGTTCCGCACCTCCTCACTCCTCCTCCTTCTCCTCCTCCTCTTGCTCCACCGTGTCGTCTCCTTGTGTGCTCGCTCAGACACTGCGCCCAGCACTGAACCTGCAGCTCATGGTTGGTATCTCTACTTTCTTCTTCTTCTTTTTTATTTATTTTTTTTGGGGGGGGGGGGGCTTCTCCTGCACCTGCAGTGCCAGTTTATTTCTGTGACTTTTTTTCTTGTCCTGTTAACTCATTCACTCCCAAAGACGTTTTTAAACGTCTTTTCAGACTTGGTCTACAATTGGCTGGTACTGAATGAGTTAACAAGTCTGTGATATGCTTTGGTCAAAGTTACCCAAGAGTTACTGCAAAGTATTTATGGCTCCCCTGTTTTGAGGAAGCAAGACGTACTTGTACGTCTTTTTAAAATTAGGCCCCGCCTACCAGGGATGTACTTGTATGTCTGTCTTTTTTTTTTCTTTTTGCGTCAGAGAGGAGGGTCTGATGCAATCTATGAATGAGAATAAAGCGTTTGCATTGTAAATCATGTTTTAAAAAAACGTCCAGTAGGTGGCAGTGATGCCTCACGTGCTTGAAATGCATGCTTTTACAAAAAGCTTTTTTTTTTCGCCGTTTTTTTGCCCAGGTTTCATGAAACCATTTTGTAATGCCGATTTTTGGTAGGCTCCGTTTTTTATATCGCATTAGAACCAAATATTCTGCGGGCCTTGCAAGATCAGTCAAACGCTAGGATTGAGGGGGTTGCTCCAGTGAAAATGGTTGGGATTGAATGAGTTAATAGACTGATCCATGTTGAAAATCGACCGACTGTGCTGTGAAACGGCGGTTCGCGGATGGCGAAAATGCGTAGGTAATTTCCGCCCCGCCCTAAAGGGTCATTGTTTATATTTGCCTACCATGACATGGCGGCAAATTACTTGGAGGATTGTGAAAAAGGGATTGCTCAGTAATTTGCATTGATTTATTTACTCTGGTCCGTAACGAAACCTGGAATAATGTATCTAGCGTCTACCCGATTCACGTTGAATGCCGAAGCGGTTTTACCAACAGATTGAATCCCGGCTCTGGTCTCCTTTTCACTCTGTATGTTATATAGAGCTCAAGGCTCGGCTTCCATTAAGCCAATGAATCACCTCGGCGTGTTGAGCGGAGGCTGCGCATGTCACTCATTTGCACCCATGAGTGACACTGCATCGGAGCGGCGCTGACCGCATGAGACTAGGGGAATCTTGTTGCCATGGCGATGCCCAGCATGTTGTGGTTTGAGGAACGAAGGGGGCTGACACGGAACGGCCGCCTTGTACATTTCATGAAAGGGACAGAAGGTTCGAGCGCTCCACTATAAAATAGCCTTGCTAGCAGCAACGCCCAAGCCACACTGAATGCAACTTTATTTATTTTTTTCTGACGTTAGCGTTTGTTTTGATCATTTCCAGATGTCTTTTCTCAAATGTTAAAATGGTACAGCAAAGTTGAGATGGTGGAGTCTAATACTGTATTGCTGACGAACCAGCTATGCTAACGTTAGCACGCTAACGTGTGTCTTTGTTTTGGTCGTCGCTATCGGCGTCTCATCGAAAATGGAGACTGTGGAGTAGAATTTTTTTTATCCATAGGCCGAAAAAAAACTGAGTACTGCAGAAAAGAGAAGGATACGGAGTATCATGCTGCTGCAGAACTAGACGTGCTAATGCTAGCGTCTGTGTTTATTTTCAAAGGTCAACGTTGACACTTACATGCCAATGTTAGTATTAGTGTTTGTTTTTTTCGTCGTCTCTCGCCGTGTGTCCTCACGTTCAAGGCTCTCGATTTCTTTGGCTTCGATCCGCTCACTCTTAAACAAAAGGGCACGTTAGCAGAACATGTCGGCTAGTTGACGGCAAGCTCCAAGCCGATTAATTTCCTGTTTGGAGAGGTGAGCACATCTGCAAGGGGGGTTTGTGGGGGGTGGGAAGTGCGCACCTGTCAACGTGGCTGTCAGCAAGCGGGAGAAAGTAGTCGGGATAATTGAGGAGCGCCACGAGATCTGACGACGCCAGACTTAGGAGAGACTGTTCCGTATTGGCCGCCCAGCTCAGTGAGACTCGCAGGAAGACGTTTGGAACATTCGGACGCCATGACTAACAAAAGCGAGGCAACATGGGTGATTAGCAAACACGCTTTCCTAATAACTTCCTCTCGGTCTCTTAACTGCTGCGGGGTGCATTCATCTGTACTTTCTTTCACCCGCGCATGAATAAGTGAAGCGTGGTGAGTCTCTGTCGCTTTAAGGGATGTGCACTCCCCACCCAAACCAGGTAGAAACGACATCCAGTGGCGTCCCGCTGTAAAAGTAAACATAAAACAAAGAGAATTGCAGCATTTATAACATTCACGTGAGCCCAAGGAAAGTCTGTTTAGCTTCACGCTGACAAACAGTCCGAAACACCATTGACGTGCTAATGGCTAGCATCGACCGCCATGTTTTAAGAAGCGCGTGTTTGAACACAAATGGTGAAGCAAGGCATGTAGACCGATAATACAACAAAATTGCTGACAGGTACAGTAAATATTCTATTTATCTAAATATTCTTACATTCTATTTAATTAGTGAACTTATTCCACCTAAACCGCTTATCATTTTTAATTTTTAAAAAAAGAAGTAAAACATAACGTCATGAGTTTCATTCGTATAAAGAATGTTCGCAGTTCAGTTCCAGCGAAACTCCGGCGACACAAGATAAGTTTGCAGCCTTATAAAGAAAAGATCAAGTGATACCACTTTATCAATTGGGCAAGTTTTTTTTTTTTTTTTATGAGTCCCCCAATCCTCAGTTTCCACTCCTCTCGTGTTCCCTCTTTAAGATGAGTGGAGGGTGCTTTTTCCCCCCATGCGAAAGCCGCTCTCGCCTTCGGGGGCCCTCCCATCAGAAGAGATGGAAGGCGCATGAATGAGTTTTGCAGCCGCATGAGGATGACAGGTGACAAAGCGCTTGCGTTTCCATCTCTTGACTTAAACGGGCGTCATTGCCATGCAAGTGGAAAAATAAGTTCACCCGCTCGAGAAGTTCACTTCTGAGGAATATTCAAACATCAGAAACGTGAGCGATGGGTGAGGAAAGACTCATGTGAAGATGATTCGGAGGGTTTTTTTTCATTAGTTTCATTTTTGTTTTTAATCCTTAGATTTCACTGACTGTTTAAAAAACAGTTAGGTGCTGTCCATTTAAAAAAATAAAATAAAAGGCCAAAGTGACAACAAAAAAGACATAACAGCAAGTGACAAAAGCGTAATGTGAAAGTAATTAATAATTTTGGTTTGTATATATAATTTTTTTAAAATATATATCTTACTGTATTATCTATGTTCCAATAATTAATTATTAATTAATTAATTTTACTTAAATTAATTAATAATTTTTTTGTGCGGGTTTTGAGGATGGTCACGGAATGAAAAAAAAACTGAAAGGCGCCACAGGAAAGGGGAAATAAATTTTAAAAAATCACATCAGTAGCTGACAGTCTTTTTTTTTTTTCTTTTTTTTTTTTTTACTGCATACGAATCATTTTGTTGCCAATCGTCACTTTTTATCTTTTCAGCGAGCAGACGCTTACGAATTTGCCATCCGCTGTGGATGCTGCCCATCTGTCGCCCCGCTTCTGCTACCTGCTGCAAATGAGACACCTGCGGGCGCTCTCGCCAACTGTTTGCGTGACATCGAAGGTGCTTTGGGCCCCCCCCCCCCTCCCGACGAGGTGCAAAACAATCATCTCGCTGATCTTTCTGACGCTCACCCCCCCACCCCCAATTCTTTTTCTACACGCTATTAGCTTAAACCACTCTCTATTAAGCTATAAATAATAAATGGCTGTTCCACTTTTCAGTTGAGTAAACAAATAAGCCGCAGCCACTCTCTGAGTACAATATATCTCAATGTACTACCCGAACGCATTTGTCTCGTGACGCGTCACGAAACAAAACGTTACCTGCGTACGTAATCGTGCACGAGGATGCTAACGATAGAGCTTGATTCTGGCTTGTTTACGCCGACTTCCCGAAAGCCTAATTTCGGAGGCATTACGCGCCTCCGTCCGTCCTCTCAGGTGGCGCGTAACGCTCCAGTAGGCCGCATTACCTCGGAAATTACTTGGAGCCGCTGTCCGGCGCGCGAATCAAAAAGGAGCTCATTTATCATCGGATCCGCGCCCGCGGTTGCCAGGCGGCGACGTGAAACGCTTTGAGCGCCTCGTGCTCGGCGGCCAGATGTTTTCATTCGTGGTGATGCTTGACAAAGCTAGCGTTGCGGGTCTTGAAAAGGGGGCGTGTCGCGGGAGGCCTCGTGTTTTAAAAGGCTGTTTAGGTTTGTGGGGAGATGTAAAATGGAAAGTTGTTTGGCAGTCGGGTTGGGGCAGTTGTTAACTCATTCAAATGGGCAGGGCGGAGGTGGTTGGGGGGGAGACATGAAAAGTTAATGAAAAAGCTCATCTGAGAGATCGAGCACAGACTTGCCACGGGCTGTTTGTCGCAACATTCGAATGCAGCCACTCTTTTTTGGGGGGGAAGGGACAGGCGGGGGGGGCTTTCATTTAGTGGGTTTGGCACACTTCCTACACTCGGGCAAAGCAAGTGTCTGCCGGGCACGCATGTTAACGCAAAGCCCCTCATGTCATTTCGCTGGACGCCACACAAAAAAAACACAGCCTCTTTGTTTTGTCACTCGACAGAGTGTGGAAGCGGAGAACTGCATTGTGGATGTCCTCTGGATTTTGTGTGTGTTTTATTTTATTTTTTTTGCCACCTCTGAATCACTTCCTTACTCACTCGTCTTTTTAATACACAGCGGCACCTCGAGCTACAAGTTCAATTTGTCAGTTTACTCCTCTATAAAAATGTCCAACGTTTTTCCTTGGATGTCACAAGAGGGGGGCAAAGCACTCGGTTCATCGAATTGAAGTAGCACGAAATATCCCGACAGAAATTTCCGGTCCACATTCCATTGGGCGATGTGTGTACCTTACTCATGGTTTATATCACCCCCTGTTGGTGAAAAGTTGCTACTGCACTCACGTAATGAGATTTTCCCCGTGCGACATGTTTGACGCAGTTGTTTTTTGTTTTTGTTTTTTTTACTACCCCCCCCCCCCCCCCATGGTTTCCCTTCCTGACGCAAAACTCCAAAGTGACATTTAGCTTCTGTAACTTTGCGCTCACAAGGGGGGGGCCTCTGTAATGGATATTTTCGTCGCAGCCGACTTATAGCCAGCTCAGTGACAGCGGGGATGAAAGGCTAGGTTGCACTTTTGCGGGGGTTGATAATCATACCCGAGAGAAGCCCCTCCCCGCCGCAGCCCGCCCCCGACTACCATTAGTGGGACTGATGCACATCACCGCAATGAGCCACAAACTCATTTGGCCTCGGGAGCCACCGCGAGTCCTCCACGCGTCGGAATAAGTCACTCCCGAGACCACTAAAAGCCATTATTAGAAGGTGTTTATCGAGCTCGCCGTGGCCTAGATACAGCGCAATATCCCGAGAACGCTTATAGCCCGTAATTATATTACATTTTGGATGAAGACTGGCCCTGATTAGATAAATGATAAATGAGTCCATTAGGGAAAAGATACACGGTTCCTCGAGAGCTAATGGACTGTTTGGTTTATTCCTGGAATGACTTTGAATGTTTGCTTAGCTTGTCATCACAAAAAGGTGGAGGGAATACGGCAAATTTACGCTCACATCTTTTTTTTTCCATGTCCAAAACACACACACATTTTTTAAAAATCGCTGTTTGTCCTTATTCCGCCGAAAATCTTCTTCATCATCTCACTTTCTACTTCAATTTGCCCCTCCCCTCGCCCACCCTCGACTCTTGTCAGTGTTTCGATAGGACTATCGTCTTTCATCATTAAAGCGCTCTCGAACGTCGCAGGAAAAAAAGTCAATCTATACGAGAGCGGCGTTGCGCGCCACCTGACAAGGAGACGCTCGCGGTGACATTTTCAAATAGGTTCAATGAATAGGTCGGTGGCGACTTTAATTACATTTTCTCTTTAGGCGAGAGGCGTCGCGGGCGAGCGCGAGTGGATCTTGACAAGCCGACGTGCGCTTATGACACCCCGCCCACTCGCCGCTTGATTGCCCCTCTATCTGGCGACCGGCGCGCTAGCCAAATCGTCAGTGCTTAATTAGCAGATTAGCAGATCCAATTAGAAGATCTCCACCGTCTCAAATCAAGGCTCCTGTCGGCACGTCGGCGGGGAAAAAAATGAGATACTCCACCTTGGCACTCGCGATCTGCGGTCCTGCCGCTCCGTCTGTTTATCTCCGTGGACACCTTGTTTGGAGGACATCCCTGCCGTAATCCTTTTGTCTTTCGGGTGCGTATTAAATCGAGACAGAAGGAGTTTGTCATGACATCAGGTGAATAAAACGTAAAGAATTAGCTCATCAAGACTCTTCACTGGACTTTGTATTGATCATTACGCGCAATGGCCACCAGGGGGCTAGCTAGCATAATACAGAAAGATTTTTGGTGACTAAACGTGAAAAAAAAAGAAACATCCGGCTGAGTTAAGATATTTGTTTTAGCAAGGGATAAATATATGCAAGCGAGTAGGGCTGTATCCTCTGTCGGTATGCGTTTAAAGGTGACGTAATAAATACACCGATGCTAGTTTCTTTAGCCGGTCGAAGGCGCTTTGTATAATGCGCTAGCATTAAGCTAGCCGACGTTCATAATACAGTTATTTCAGTGTCGGGCATTTACAGACCCTTCTTTAGAGTACTAAGTGGAAAAAAAACATCAAGACTTGCATAGATGTGAACACGCTACGTTGACATGTCTTTGTTTCATGTTTAGTTTGAAAAGTAAACTTCGAGTAGGAGGCGTCGTGCCGATCGCCGACTCAAAGAAAGCCCTTTTTTTTTCTGTTCACAATCCGTCAAACTGCAAAATACGCTGCCACCCAAGTTTAACACTCACCTAACGCTGAGCAAAGGGGGGGGGGGGGGGGGGGGGAATGGACATGGGAGTGATGTATCTTGACTACAATTATCCCTTAAGTCAAAAATCAATATCTTAATGATCATCTGTCCTGTTCACCTACATTGTCCAAATGGCACGGCGGGGGACGTGATGTCATATTTTCTTCCTCCTCTGCTGTTCAAAGAAGCGGTTCATTTGGGACGGTAAACACTTGTCATCCTGCCCCCCCCCCAAAAAGAAAGACATTTAAGGAACAGCAAAAAGTACATATCCCCGAACGCCCCCCCCCCCCATACTCCGGCGTGTGACAATATTTGCTCCTAAGTGACGCTCATTGATATGACATGCAAATTGCGTCGTATGATTTCGGGGAGGGGGCGTGAGGGGTCCGAGCGCTTTCAGGAAATAACAGCAGACGTTTTCCAGCCTAGCGATTAAATGGAGATCTTGAAATATGACATTCAGACAAACGTTATTTTGAAAATGCTCGCGTACGTCAGAGACGCAGTTGACATCCCCCCTATGGGAAGTGCTGAAAATGGATTTCATTTCCTCCAGGGTGAGCTTCAAATCATCGATTCGCCATTTGATTTTAAGATGAAATGATTTTGGGGACGGAGGCGATGACGTATTCCATCCGACATTTCTAGCGACCGCGTTTCCACCGTTCGATGCTGCAAATTTAAGACGAGACGAGGACGAGAGAGCGCAATGGTGCTCTTTCTTTTGCGTCTTTCCTTCCGTTTCCTTCCCTTCCCTCCCTTTGGGGTTAGCGTCAAGAGCTAACCGGCGGCCCCAAAGCAATCGGATGTCGGATGAATTTCTGCCGGAGGGGGGCGGGGGGTTTAATTGACGCTGCCGCATAGGCACTGGAAACAAAATCTAAAGTCGTCGGATTAATCAGGGGGGTCGGAGGGGGGGGTTGAATTTTGTCAAGTGTGCTCCCGCGTTGTTCCTCTCTATTGGCCGACGTTGTCCATCAATTTATTTTTTCCTTCCTCTCTTCCGCTTCTGGCATTCATTAGTCAAAATGTGGCCTGATCCTTGTGTGTGCTCCCTGGAAGCCGCTCAACAAATCCCTTATAGTGCGAGGCTGGCGAAGAGCGCGGGGAGGTTTTCGGCAGCGACTGCAGCTAATGGATGATGGGCCACTCCACGTGAACAGATTGCTAAGAACCGATGGCAAGCATCCCTGATGCGCTTTTTTTTTTTTTTTTTTTTTTCCCTTGGCTTCTGACTTTGCCTGCAAAGTAAACCTCTAGAACAGGGGTGTCCAAACTTTTTGCCAAGGGGGCCAGATTTTATGTGGTAAAATGTCGGGGGGCCGGCTTTGGCTGACATTCTTTACATTGAACAACAATATTGTTCAACAAATTTTAGTAAGCCAGTCACATTTCCATTTTTATTTTAATTTCAACAATCTTAAGAATTTCTTTTGGTTCATTTGAAACAGGAATTTGAAATATGACATATCAGTCAATATAAAAACGGAGTGATGTCTTGCTAACTCGTGAGTGATGCCCTCTAGTGTCTAAATGCTATTACTCATTTAGTGAATGCTATTACTCATTTAGCCACTAGAGGGAAGCAGTACTCTATGAAACATCACTCACCAGTCTACGAGACCTCAGTCAATGCAACACGTGTTCCATTGCGCCCAACCTGCGGGCCAGACGGCACTGATTTTATGACGGGGGCCGAGGGCCGGATGAAATTCGACCGCGGGCCGGATTTGGCCCGCGGGCCGGACTTTGGACATGCTGCTCTAGAAGAAAAAAATTAAAAACGGCACTTATACGGAAGCGCTTCTTAATAACCCATGAGAGCGCTGCGGTGTATTTTACCATGAAAACATCGAGTAGAATGATTGGCGAAATGCGTGCTGTGATTGAGCATCTCGCGGTTAAAAGTCGACTGGGCTCGTCCGAAGTCGCGACGGCCTTTCGGTGGTGCGTGTCTGCTAGTAATAAATGAGAACTCGCATCAACATATCGTCTGGTCGGCTGTCACGGTCCAAAGCAACGACGCAAATCTCATTTTCTTTCTTGTAGATTCTCGAGCCGGCGAGGGAGCCCCCAGAACGGTGGACCACGCGGTGATCGGGGGAGTGGTGGCCGTGGTGGTCTTCGCCATGCTCTGTCTACTCATCGTCTTGGGACGCTACTTTGCCAGACACAAAGGTAACGGATGGCGGGCCGTCGTGTGGCGGAAACGCGGCGTACGGCGATTGGTTCCGCCGCCGTCTTGGACGGGGATACGGAAGATTTCCTTTTTTTAATTTTTTTTTTCCACACATTTTTTTTCCCAATTTTTCAGAGAAACCTTATTCATATTATCAGTGTTTTTTTTTTGTTTTTTTTTTTAAAGAAATGTTTGGGTTCGTTAACAGCAAACAAAAACTTGTTGAAATTTTTTATTTTATTTTATTTTATTTTATTTTATTTTTTAATTAATCAAGTAGCCACTCAGAGTGTCGAGCTGCCAGTTAGCCAATCCCGGAGTTGCCGCTTTTCTTTCAACAGAAAAGCTGAAAAAACCTCCACAAAAGCTAATTCAAGAATTCCGAACTGCGACGAAGCCCAAAATTCTCTAAAAATTTTACTAGGATCCTCCTGGAAATTTTCCAATTTCCAATTTTGCCCTCTTCGTCACCGACCGGATAACAGCCTGCTGCTCAGATGACACCAAAGATTAAAGCGAGCCGCAACATCCCGCGGCACTTAATCACGCTAATCTCCCGCCATGTGGCCCGCCGGTCGAGCCTGCGCCTCGAACCGCGTCTCCTCTTCGAGATCGGCGCACGACGGCACATCCGGGGGGGGGGGGGGGTGGGGGGGGGTGGGGGTGGGGCTCCAAATTGACCTTGCGGAGGTCAGCGGGAAATGAACTGGCAGGCTACTTGCAAGCTCATTGATGAGATTTACTCTCCTCCTGTTAGCTTTGCGACAACGGTAAAAATGAGGAGTGATGCCAATTCAAGTTGCTGATTCTACCCTTTGACCATTCGTGTTAATGGGGAGTGGGGAAGAGGGTCTTCTTCATAATTTTTTTTCATTGTCAGGTTAACCTGACCTTTCACCTTTTGAGCCCATTAGCGACTAGCGGCTAGCTAGCGCAGTCTTCACACCAGCCATACATCTTGGGGACCTAGATTCCGCTTAGGCAAGAGGTTCTCAAAGTTTCCAGTTCAGAAACCCCTGATAAGGATACCACCCAACCCCCTCCCACCCCCACCCCTTCCCCACCCATCAAGGGCTCTCATATAATCTAACGACAAGTAAGCGCGTTTGTTGATATGAATAAGGGTTCTATGAAAAATTGGGGAAAATGTGTGGAAAAAGAAAAAAAATAGAAATCTTCAAAAATGTGTTTGTTTTTACTTTATTTTATTTTTTCGAATTGCACTAAGGAGTGGCACCCAAATTTTGTTGTATGCTATACAATGACAATAAAGGCGATTGTGTGTATTCAATGTCTATCGTAGTATTAAGTTGTAATATCACATTTCACCACTAGATGGAAGACATGGTTGAGTAGCAATGACACTGGGTCTCTGTCTAGCGGCGATCTCCTCCTTGGTCTTCCTCAGGTACCTACTTCACGCACGAAGCCAAAGGGGCGGACGACGCGGCCGACGCCGACACGGCCATCATCAACGCCGAGGGCGGCCACAGCAACTCCGACGAAAAGAAGGAGTACTACATCTAATCAAAGCAGGACCCCCCCGACACCTTTAGTGTCCTCTTTGGGATGCAGCTGTTTCTGGGGCGGGGAGTGGGTGGGAGGGGGTTGGGTGGGGGTTGCAGGTTTTAGAAGGGGATCTGAAATGGTTCAAGGTCAACTTTAGTGGGCGGGAGATGCGAAGAAAAGCCGTTTGTCTAGTCTAGTCCGCAGATGTAGGTTGGAATGTTTTATGTGTTTTAAAAAAAAAAGTATAATCAAAAAGAAGGATGGTTTTTAGGACACGGACAAGGGGATGGGGGGGGGGGGGGGGGGTTGCGGATGGGAGGTGGGTCCGAAAATCACCGTAGAGAGCTTCACCATTCAGCACCTACCTAACAACACGTTTATTTTCTTGTTGTTGTCGTTGAGTCCCGACCGTTTGCAGAAAATTCTGTGCCTTGTTCGGATTTTATTTTTATTTTATTTTTATTTTTTTTTCCCTGTCGAGTTCACAACCTCCCCGTCTTCGTCGCCTCGGCTTTAATAGCCGCGAAGGGTACGGGGGGGGGAAAAAAAACAAACAACAACAACAAAGGCGCCCCTCCCGCTAGTCCCCCAAAACAACTCTCACCACCACTTCCTCTTTCATGTCCAGACGCTTCATCGCAACAATCCAGTGTATATCTCCGAAATATCTCCGACCATTATGTCCCATCCTTTGGGGGGGGGGGGAATGCATGGAATGCTTGACCATATCATTGTACATAATTATAAGAAACAACTGTGGACTTTAGATGCCCCCACACCCCAACGCTCCCCCAAAGTCCTCACTCACGACCTTCAGTGTATAATCAAAAGGAAGGCAGCAAAAAAAAAAAAAAAACAGAATTTTTTTTTTTGAAGAATTTCATATTTGGTCACCTCTGTTTTTAAGCGCCGCAACAATGCCCGCCGTGTCACGATTTGTATTTCACACTCTGCGCTGTATTATCTCCTTTTGCTTAGCCGCCGTTTCCTCGCAAGCTCTCGTTGAGTCACGATGGCAAGCCACAATTGAATTCCCCGCCGGGGCCGCAAGAAAATGTGAAAGATTTGGCAACCCCCCCCCCCCCCCCCGCCCCCCCCCCGACATCCATTGTGTGTCGTTTTCATTAGGACTGAGGGTGAGTCGCAACTTATCCCTGATGGAAACGCAGCTTAGCGTCAACAATCTGTACGGTCTAAATGGTTTCGATTCAGTCCAAAAATTCCGCCCTGGCGAGGTGGTTTTCAAACGCACTCCAAGACGAAGACGCGAGCGTCATCCGTTTGTCGCGTATGAGCGGTAGACAGGTGGTGGCAAAAATATCTCGAGTAAAACGTCGGTCTCTGAAGGGTCCGAGGGAACTGCCAGAAGTGTCGATAGAGAAACAACTACTGGACCAATGGACAAGGTCCTTTAAGGACTTTTAAGGTCTTTTAAGGACCGAACATGATTTTTGGATTGAGACATTGAAAAGCCATAACATTTGCCCTTCAAAAAAAAAATTCTGGGTAACTTCAATCTTTAAAAGACTGTTCATATAACTCCAAAACGTCTCATTTCAAGAAAAATCAACGGCCAGGCAAACCTCGGACCGCTGTGCTGTGCCGTGCCGTGCTCTTATTGGCCAGTCTCTATTCGGGGGGTGTGGCTTAGTGACAGGGCAGTTCGTACAAAAGTATATATATATCATTTTTTGGACGTTACCCATTCCTAGTGTGCTTTTTTTCTTTTTTTTTTTCTAACTTTCAACTTGCATGAATGTACGTGCTGTGTTTCTTCTCACTTTTTTTTTTTGTATCACCGGCCAAAGCAAAAATGAAAGTTTGATTTTATTATTATTTTTTTCAGTGGTGGCAGGTGGGGTGCCGAGGAACGCCAAAAGTCACCCGACGTTTACGACTGAGGTCGGTCGTCGGTCGGCGGCGGAATTTTGCATGAAGGCGCTCGCGTCTTGGGGGTTGCGGCGTAGTACAGTAGGTCCCATTTGGACAGCGTCATTTGTTTGTCGATGTTGATGTGTTCACACAGGAAGCAGCATGCCTAACAAATTGAACTGAATGGCTCCCGTTTCCATTTCTGAACATTTCGTTACAATTCAAACAATTTGTTCTCATCGTTGAGTCATTTGGCCACAATTTTCACAATCACAGCTTGTCGACATTTTAATGTGGCAATGTTAATACAGTCGTCAAAGCATATCCCGTTTCCTTTAGGCTGAAAAGCACGAAAAAATCGTAAACAACTTTGAATTTCAGATTTCTCGCAAAAAAAAAGTACGACATTTCAACAGACTTTCCTTTCTTTGGACAGCAATTGAAAAGACATTGCTTATTAGTTAAAAAAAAAAAAAAGAATAAATCACGTGGCAACTTTCACTTTTTTGATGAACCCTTTTGACAAAATTTTCCTTGAAGTCCTTGAAGTGGCTCTCACCTAAAAAAAATATATAATATATATATATATATATAATATATATAAAATTCATAATTTTGTCCATGTATATCAAACAATGGGTAATCTTACTCATTTAACAATACACTTTTTTTTTTAATCTAAAATATTCCCGAAAATTTGCGTTGTTGTTCGCGTCTCTTCGTAAAAGTGTACTTGCTCACTGTGTGGACACATTCAACACTTTACCTGGCATGTTTGGCAACGCAAAATTGTGAAACATCCGCATTACATCCGACAGCTTTAATATCATCAGCATGAAAAGAATAAAAGAAAAAAAAGAGAATTCACTTGAATTACAACAGCTTTCATGCCTGAGCGAGAGTTATGGGAATTTTTTTTTTTTTTTTTTGCGCTGGATAGATTCATCCTTTCATGCACCCTGTAAGATGATAACACGCTGTAGTAACGGTTGTCCCTGAAAGGGTTAACCATAAATGGGGGGCAACCGAACGGGCGTTGCAGATAAGATCCAAGACCCTTCCGATTTTTTTTTTGATTGATTGATTCAGTTCTGCACTCACAAAGGAGTTTTGCGTTAACACTGTATATGTCGATGACACTGTTGTTCGTTACGTGGTCGGGAACGGGAAAGGGTTCAAATTGTGATGTTTCATGGTCAATTATTATTATTATTATGATTATTATTATTATGAGCGTTTTTAATGTTGCTTTTTGAGAATCACAGAGCGGCAGATTTGCCTTTTTGGAACAAGACTTCAAGATATACTTCCCAATAAATGGCCAAAATTGTCCTACGCGACACTTTTCACCAAACCAAGGTTGACGAGTTATTATGTGATTTGCACAAATTCAAATTGTTTTCCGTTTTGAATATACTGTATACTGCTAATTATTTTTTACAGTGAATCCAAAGTACATACATTGAGTTACCTGGCTGCCCACGATATTGGTAAATTGGTCAGTAAGTATAAATTTGGGGGACAAACTGACCAAAATGTATGTCATCCTAAATTTAGGAAAGCTTGATGTTATAGAAGCTGTAGAACTTGTTGAGTGTAATTTCAAATTTGAAAAGCCAACTGCGAAAAAAAGACGAATCATAAGAGGTCTTCCTAATTGATTGAGTTTTTGTTTTTTCCTGAAAAAAAAGTGGACATAAGCAGAGCATATGATAAGAAAAAGAAATAAATCAAAATGACCACAAGCGGTGAAATTGAGAAAGAAAAAAAATCATTTCAATTTTGAAATAGTGGATGTTTAAAATATTTCAGATACAAACAAAAAAACTGACATAATGGACAAAAATTTGCTGTGTAAATTTTGGATTAAAAGGAAAACACCCCCAAAATTTGGACAATCCAGTGTATGCTTTTTTTTTGGATCAGGACAAGATGAACACAAATTTTAGAACTTTTTTTTTTCTTTTAATGCGAGATAATGTATTCCATTCCATCTCTGTGAAATTAAATGGGATTTAAATTTAAGGATTCGGTGGTAGGTAAAATAGCGGAATAAATACGTGACGTGTATTTTCTACTAAATGTCCATTCAAGTTACAAAAAAAAAATTGTGTTGAAAAGGTCAGAATTTTTTTCTAGGACAGTTTTTTCTTTTTGGTTTGTTTTTAATAATGCCCTCAGGTTCATGTGTGACTTCAATTTCAGTGACATCAAAACAAAAACGTCCAACATGGAAATTGACGGCAAATTGGTGCGCAATTTAGCCTCTGTGTTGTACATGCTTTCTGTATTTTTCTTAATTAATATTTGGTGCACTGTAAAAGTTGTGCAAGTACTCCTTTGTGTTGACATAAAGTGTACAGGGATCCGAAAAGTTGTCGTATTAACTGTCCACCTCGAACACACCGCCGCCTTTGGAAGCTCCAAAAAAAAAAAAAAAAAAAGAAAGAAAAAAAATTCTTTGGATTCGTGTCATCGGTCATTGTTAGTTTTTGTTTGGTTCTTTGGATATTTTTGGTCTCTCTGCTGTTCCTGGGAAATGTTCATGTGTGTTAACGTAGGAGAGGAGATCCACATTCCCATTCACATTTTGTATTGGTTCATAAATAGACATTTTTACAAACAAACAAAAAATAGAGTTCTTGTCTTAATAAAAAAAGAAATATCAATGTCTGAAACAACTAGCGTTGTTTTTGATTGTTCTTCCATCTTTGAGTGTTAATGAAACGATGAGAAAAGAAGCACCAAATTTCAAGACCGATGGTTTGAAAAGAAAAACTGCATTCAGTCATGACTACCATGTTTTTATATTTTTTTAAAAAATCATCTTTGCAAAAGTCTCATAAAACTCAGCAAATCGATTTTGTGGTTCACCCCCACCAAAAAAAATATAAATATATATGTATATATATTCATTCATTCATTCATCTTCCGAGCCGCTTGATCCTCACTAGGGTCGCGGGGGGTGCTGGAGCCTATCCCAGCTGTCTTCGGGCAGGAGGCGGGGGACACCCTGAACCGGTTGCCAGCCAATCGCAGGGCACACAGAAACAAACAACCATTCGCACTCACACTCACACCTAGGGACAATTTAGAGTGTTCAATCAGCCTGCCACGCATGTTTTTGGAATGTGGGAGGAAACCGGAGCACCTGGAGAAAACCCACACAGGCCCGGGGAGAACATGCAAACTCCACACAGGGAGGCCGGAGCTGGAATCGAACCCGGTACCTCTGCACTGTGAAGCCCACGTGCTAACCACTGGACTACCGGGCCGCCCGTATATTTATATATAAATAAATAAAATAAAATGCCGAAAACCGATTATGGATCGCATCCCAGTCAATGGTGACGAGAAGCAAGTTTTATCCCTTATAAAAATGTATTCCTCCATTCGTATTTAATGTCCGTCGCGGTTCTATTAAGTATTCCGATGACGTGTGGCGCGAAGGAAGATATTATCTTTTTAATTACAATTTCACCTCGGGCTCTCCTCGTGGCGCCCGTGCCGCCGCGTAATGAGCCAACATCTTAAATAAGTAAAGGTGATACTGCTATTGATTAGAACGGGAGAGCCGGTGGGCCGGCTATCAGTCATTGAAAATGAACTTGCAGGTTGCAGGTTGAAAGCGCGTGCCAGTTGGTCTCTTAAAGAGCCATTACTCAATATCTTCCAACAACTCTGATAGAAATCCCATTTAGTACAATTTAATTGCTGGTGTAACGGGCATTAAAAAAAAATTGCACTTGTTGGGCCACAATGTGATCGTCGGTGTCCTCCACGTGTCCTTGGGGAAGTCATCGTCAATGAGGGGGCTCATCTGCGACGTGATTTTCGATTACTTGTCATACACGTGAATGAAATACTATTCATTCATTCATTCATCTTCCTAACCGCTTGATCCTCACTAGGGTCGCGGGGGGTGCTGGAGCCTATCCCAGCTGTCTCCGGGCAGTAGGCGGGGGACACCCTGAATCGGTTGCCAGCCAATCGCAGGGCACACAGAGACGAACAACCATTCGCACTCACACTCACACCTAGGGACAATTTAGAGTGTTCAATCAGCCTGCCATGCATATTTTTGGAATGTGGGAGGAAACCGGAGCACCCGGAGAAAACCCACGCAAGCCCGAGGAGAACATGCAAACTCCACACAGGGAGGCCGGAGCTGGAATCGAACCCGGTACCTCTGCACTGTGAAGCCCACGTGCTAACCACTGGACTACCGGGCCGCCTGAAATACTATTGGTAAAATATATTTCTGTAGTGTGTGTGAGAGTGATTTAGTAGTATGAGAGCATTTTTGTCATCCACCTGGGAGCTTTCCACTTGCGTGTAAGAGCATTTCTGTGTGTTTGTCTTTTGGTTTTCGTAATGTGGATGAGATTGTTTCAGTAGTGTCTGAGAACGTTTCAGCATTGTGTGAGTGTTTCTGCGCGTATGAGAGCATTTCAGACAAGTGTGTGTGTATGAGAGCATCTGTGAGATAAATGCAATATTGTCCCTGACATTCTGCTTAAGTCTGAGCAATTTAGGACCACCGCCAGAGGTCATCGGGATGAGGAGCGGGGTGGGGGGGGGCAATGAAAAGGTTCTGGGACGTGTGCCCCCCGAGTGCCGGACATGATTTATTGATTTTGAAAGGGCAGACCTGCTGCATAGTGCCTCAATATTTCAATGAGCATTGCCAGCCACAATTATGACACTCGTCTTTGCTCTGCAATCAAGCGTTTGGAGAGTCGGTGATTGGGGAGATCGCCTCGGAACTCATCCATCGTGCTTTTCCTCCAGCCGCTTTTGCGCTATTTTCCCTCCTGCCTGTGTGCCCCCGGGAAAATATGGAGATACCCGAATTTTCTATTTTCAGATAGAAAGCAAAAAAAAAAACAATTTTTTTGTGTCTGACAGAAACACAGCGGCCCGGTAGGCAAGTGGTTAGCACGTCGGCTTCACAGTGCAGAGGTACCGGGTTCGATTCCAGCTCCGGCCTCCCTGTGTGGAGTTTGCATGTTCTCCCCGGGCCTGCGTGGGTTTTCTCCGGGTGCTCCGGTTTCCTCCCACATTCCAAAAACATGCATGGCAGGCTGATTGAACACTCTAAATTGTCCCTAGGTGTGAGTGTGAGTACGGATGGTTGCCCTGTGATTGGCTGGCAACCGATTCAGGGTGTCCCCCGCCTACTGCCCGGAGACGGCTGGGATGGGCTCCAGCGCCCCCCGCGACACTAGTGAGGATCAAGCGGTACGGAAGATGAAAGATGAAAGAAAGAAGAAAAAAGGGAAAAATTTCATTTCTTTTCGATCGTCACTTGATGTCACTCATAACTGAGTAGTCTAAGTAAAACTGAAAGGTCAGTGGTTAGTGAAGGGTGTCATTAATTGTCAAGCGTCTTTGTCTCTGTGACATTCGAGGCCTCCAAATGTTTTATAACCCCCGTAAGTCTAAATTGTGTATATATGCGCCCGGCTATATATTGACCCCGAGTAGCCACCTGGAATCCGGCGAAAGGAACTTAAGCCGGGTTTTAGCTCCGGGAAAACCTTCTGATGTGGTCGGTGAGCGGAACTTTAACAGGGCACGGAGGAGAGGAAGCCTCAAGGCCAAATTTCACACGTTGGCCTCGCTTCGTCAAATGTATCCTCATTCTGAAAGCGGGTCAGTCTGCTCTAGGGCAGCTGAGTTTCGAGACAGGGCTGCTCTCCGGCCGGCTCGACTGAAGTGCTACCACTTGTCTCTGTTCAGGTCCGGGCGGCAAAAAAAATCCCAACAGAAGTTGAAAATGGAAATAGAAGTGCAGGTTTAACTACTTATACCAAAACTAAAGTGATTTTTAAATTCTTGACTCAGGATTTAGGACAAGAAAATGACCAGCCCCTGAAATCCCTCACGAGGACACGCCCCTTAAAGGGACACGACATCGTTTCCGATGGACGTTTTGGGTCCAGGTGAAGTCCTCGGACCCCGAGGTACTTGTAGCTGGAGACTGCTGCTCCTCCAATATGCAAGGTGGGCAAGGGATTTCTTTTCCTCCTGCAGTCCGGCCACCATCTTTTTGGTTTTCTTTACATGAATGCAAAACCAACCTAGCACCAGATGCTGTAACTCGTCTCTGTCCTCTTGTCTCATCGTTTTTCGTGATGTGTCCCACTACCGCTGTGTGGTCTGCAAATTTGCCGACATTTTGTGAACAGGAAGGGGCTCAGTACACCGCCCTGGGGTTTCCCTCCCATTGGTTTATTTGCTCGGACCGGCATCGGGGATTCCAGTATGCACTGTGAAAGTATTTCCTACACACAGATTTCAATTTGAATGAAAACATTCCTGGATCCTTACATTTATCCGCACCAGGACCAAAATTTCAAGGCTTCTTCCCGGGCCCCCCAAGCACCATCCTCCACAGTCGTTTGACGTAATGAAAACAATGCCATTTCTCTCCTGCATAGACAAAGTGGTCTAATGAAAAAAAATAAATACGAAAAACCATCTCCCCGTGGCTGCGAAATACTTCTTTAACAGCTCATTTATATTTAAAAGGCCAAATCTAACCTGTCAGGCCAGCGCGAGATTAATGAGTGGCCTTTAGTTGAACCACACAAGGATGCTTAATGCGCAAATCTATATTTGATGTTGTTCCATTATGTAGATGCAGCCTTTTGATATTCATTCTCATAGTTTCTTATTCACTCCTCGAGCTGTGATTTACATTTATGCAAAGCTCACATTCATTTGTTTGTTTGGTTGGTTGGTTCACGGGCTGCACAATGCAGGGCGCTCGGTGAAATTAGGATCATGTCCCAACTTTCCCCGTTTGTCACTTTTTTTGCTTTCTGCTTTTGGTTCACCTTGTTCATCTCTTATGATGGTGAACTGGCCGTCCGACTACAGACAGCCCTCTTGAGTTTTCTTCCGCCCCATGACCTAGTGTTAAACGTGGCTGCTGTCTTCACCCCGTTTGACCACAGCTGACTTGAGATTTACATTCATTCATTCATCTTCCGAGCCGCTTGATCCTCACTAGGGTCGCGGGGGGTGCTGGAGCCTATCCCAACTGTCTTCGGGCAGTAGGCGGGGGACACCCTGAATCGGTTGCCAGCCAATCGCAGGGCACACAGAGACGAACAACCATTCGTACTCACACTCACACCTAGGGACAATTTAGAGTGTTCAATCAGCCTGCCATGCATGTTTTTGGAATGTGGGAGGAAACCGGAGCACCCGGAGAAAACCCACGCAGGCCCGGGGAGAACATGCAAACTCCACACAGGGAGGCCGGAGCTGGAATCGAACCCGGAACCTCTGCACTATGAATACATTCATTCATTCATCTTCTGTTCCGCTTGATCCTCACTAAGGTCGCGGGGGGTGCTGGAGCCCATCCCAGCCGTCTCTGGGCAGTAGGCGGGGGACACCCTGAATCGGTTGCCAGCCAATCGCAGGGCACACAGAGACGAACAATCAACCACGCTCACACTCACACCTAGGGACAATTTAGAGTGTTCAATCAGCCTGCCACGCATATTTTTGGAATGTGGGAGGAAACCGGAGCACCCGGAGAAAACCCACGCAAGCCCGGGGAGAACATGCAAACTCCACACAGGGAGGCCGGAGCTGGAATCGAACCCGGTACCTCTGCACTGTGAAGCCCACGTGCTAACCACTGGACTACCGGGCGGCCCTTGAGATTTACATTTACATTTCATTCTGGTACCCCGATTGAAAGATTTGCATCTTGTCAACTACATGACTGCTTCCATAGCAATCGGTTGTGAACATTGGATATGTCCTTTATGAAACAGTCGTGATCTTCTTCCGCAGGAAATATGAATTATGCATTCCACTGCGAACCTTAGCGTACATACTGTACACATTGCTCCCAACGTCTTTATTGCTTTCCGTTGTCGTGTGGACACAATATGCACTGTATTACCTTGCGCTTTTCTTTTGAATGGAAAAAAAATGTTTTGGAAGTAAATAGGCACAAATCAAACTCGCTCTGCTTCGCTGCCTACAAAGTAGAGTGCCCTCATGTGGCAATGTAGTGAACTACAATGGTCATTTTCGGGTTATTCTGTATCAAATAATAGGGAAGCCATTTAAAAAATATATTCTTGTGCTGTTTGCTCTTGTGTAGACAAAAAAAAAAGACTGACTGGCCTTTCATCACCATTTTTGGCGACGAACGAGCCACGTCATCGGCGGCTCGGCGAGAATCCCAATTCTCAAGCCGATTGATCCTATTTGCCGCGTCCTCTATATAGCAAGGTGAATTAATCAAAGTGCGCTTGATTTATAGGCCCCGCCCCCTCCCTTTCTCCTTCGACGCTGGTTTCCTTTTGCCTCACACTGGTGGGAATTCATTTGTCTTGCTGATTAATGATGAGCAGCATATCCACCAACCACCGGCGGTAAATGAAAAGAGATTGAGGACAGAGAAAGAACATCCAAGTCCATTCATCCCGATCACATTCTGCGGCGTGTCCAATTCATCCGTCGCTTTATTTACATTTTATTGGTCTTTGCGTTTTCTGGGGGTTTTTTTGTTAGTCCATGAGGGGGGAGTGCAACAGGTATTAAAAGTCCCGATTGAGCATAAAATACATCTTTTCTCAAAAAGCTTGTTTTCTGCATTTTGGGGGATCCAAAATAGGGATTTGAGTGAAACTAAACCATATTCTACTGCTGAATGAAACAAACCTTAGGTTGTCATTTTTGGCTGACATTGAAAGCGATAATGGCAGTTGTTTTTTTAAAGCCACTCCACTGCTTTAGCAGCATCTTGTGGAATTCTAAGGTATTAGAATATCGTACAAATAGGTTCCACCCCCAAACAAAAAATGTGAATAGGTGATTTGGTGAATAGCTAGCCGTAAATAGACAGGGTCGCTATCCAAGATGTCACCTTTAAAATGGTGCAATTTTAAGATCCGAGAAGGAGATTTTCTGCAAGCAAAATAACCTGAAACGTGATGTCCTTTAAATACGACCGCATGACCGGACGTCGCGGTTTGGACAGATGGAGACTGACGGGTGCATTGATGCGAAAACGAAGGTCTTGCTTTAAAGTGCAAGTCAAATCTCAGAAGAGAAAAAAAAGAGAAAAAGAAACAAGGAGAAGAGTAATGGAGGAATGGCATCAGAGGACATTATATGGACGGCTGTCTCGAGGTCATCTCGTCAAACCATGATTAGAATTTCAGTCTTATTTTTGATGGGTAAACAGCCCTTGAACCGCACTTCGACCTTTTTTTTTTTTTTAAGCGCCTCACATAGATTGTAAGCAAAGCATCCATGGTCACTGCTGAATAAGATCCACCTTTCGATCAGGCCTGTTTTTCCTCTTCTTGCATGCGGGGACCTCTGTGCACCTCACGCTCACGATGTTGGGATGCAGTGAATGCAACGTGTGAGATACCAAAGAGGAAAAAAAAATATTCCAACAGCTTCAGATAAAGGCTGGCCTCTCACCTTTTTGCCCGCAGGGGCATTTCTGCTTTGCTTCCTTGAAAAAAAAATGGAGGTTCTTCTGAGAGGGCTTATTTTTCTCTGAAATATCAGTTGGGTTGCTTATTTAGATGTTTTCACTTCAAGGTTATCGCACAAAAATGTGAATTCTCATGTTGTCGGTCCCTGAACTCCCGAGCAAAACTGAACATTCTTAATAAATAATTAAAAAGCAACAAAAGAAAAATTAGACTTCACCTGCTTTAACATCCAAATAAATGAAACATACTGAGCATACATACAGCGTTCCAAGTGTTTGCACCCTCTCCCTAATTCTGCATTTCATTGCAATTAACTCTTTTAATATGCGGCCATTAAAAAAAAAAGAGTACCGAAAGAATGGCAGCCAATTTTTAGCATTCTAATTCATCTTTCAAGGTTCACATATCGGTTTTTTTCGAACCGACCAAATGAAAGAGTACAAGAAAAAAATGTGTTCCAAGCTTATTAAATTTTTTTTAGTCATCACCGGTAGAAAGAGACTCAATGCTGCCACCTGCTGGGAGTGATTTGTAACTGTCTCACCTTAATATAACAAACTAGACTTGGGCAAGACATTTTTTCCACCCGTTCCCATTAAATACCGATAAATAAATCAATAAAAAATAGTTGACGGCCATTGACGCCAATGGCTTTCCTCCTTACAATTGCCGTTGAGGGCGTTCACAGAGTTAGTTATTTTACTCAGCGTATTTGCTTATGTAAAAGCTCAACCTAAAAAAGAAACACCTGTCGTTAATTCAGCTCAGATTGGACTAGACAGCCTTTGTCACCCCCCCGGAATTCTTCATTTTGGTCTTCCTCCAATGTTTTCGAAGCTCCTTTTCCATTCCAAATGGTCCATAAAGACACGCTTGGATTAGTCTAGCTAAGAAGAAGCCCATCAGACACCTTTGGGATGAACAAGAAGCGCAACGTTGGTAAGCTAACGGGACTTTGTTTGAGAATGTCTTCCAAGAATTCGGGAAGCCATTTTGGCTGCCAATTTTCTTGCAGTTTCCCGTGGCCCGGTGTCCCAATACTTGCGACCATGTTGTGTATTAGACAAAAAAAAAGCAGTCGATATCTCCTTTGCCAGTGATGCGTCAGTATGTTTTCCTCACAACAAACAAAAAAAATGGACAATTTGTGACATGATTTGAGACTATTCTATTTGCCTGGCCGCTTTGTTTATTGTGGTCTTGAGTTTTTTTTTTTTTTTTTACAGCAAGCTGCCGCTACTGTGCCGCAGCGATAAGAACCGCGGTGCAGCACTGGGACCGCAACAAGCAATCGGAGGCAGCCGCTGAAAGACATAAAGGGCAATAAGGCAGAGAGAAGCTCTGAACTGAAGCTGTCCCTTTGGCCTGTCCGCTATGTTAGCCGTATAGCGTTTATCGCGCTACTCTTAGCCCGCCGACCTCTCGCCGGTTTGACTTTCTCGTTTCACGGTGTTGTTACGCGAGGACAAAATACAACCGCGAATGACTACTTTTGGCAGGCGACGCACAGGAAAACGACTGCCTTTTCGTTCTTTACATTTCTGTTGATGCTCCAGTGGCACAAAATAATTTGATTAAAACGCGCGACTGAAATGCTATCGCTAGGACTGTTTTCCTTCATCATGCCGCGTTTCCCAACTAAAATGGCTTTTTCTTCTTTTTTTTGGGGGGGGGGTTAACTTTCTAACATTTTATCCCGAGCCTTGTTTCAACGTACCCCATTTACGTTTTCATCCCTGTGAGGTTTCAAAGTCCCGATTTCACATAATTCATTTTCCATTTGCTAATTTAGCTTTCAACGAACCCCTTTATAACTTCATTATAGCGACCAAGATTTTTTTTCACTTTTTTACCCCCGAAGTTATTGCGGCGGATGACGGCACAGAAGTGCAGTCATGTCAGGGTTGCGAGCATCGGCGTTTTTTGTTGTTTTTTTGTTTTTTGCAACCCCTCCACGGCCGCCCTTGCTTGCCTCCAGCATTGGCTAGTTTGCCCAAAGCAACCTTGGGCAAGATAATAAGACTGCTAGCAGACATGTTGTCAATATTTTTGTCTTGGCTCAAGACTGTGCCTGGCCAGGTGTTTACAGATGTAAGTGTTGACTGATTCATTTATTTATTTTTATCCCCCGCAGGAGCTTGGCGTAGTTTTTTTTTTCACCTTGCAAGAGGGCAAGTAGAGGCAAGTGTACACGGTCCAGAGAGGTTCCTCACTAATGTGAAGCAGTTCATTAAAATCAAGACACAAAGCTTCTATCAGCGGGGGCGGATGGTTCTAATCAGTGCCTGCGGTTAGTCCGCCACTGTGCAAAACGGAGAGGGTGCACTCCTCAAGTGCAATCTTGTCTAGTGGACGGTTGGTTGCTGCAAACAAGGCCATGCGGATGATTGGTTTTCCGGGGCGGGGGGTGCTTTGGGGACCGCTCTTGGGTCTGATTAGCATCTGCAGCATTATTCATGTCATGAATAGACAAAGAGGCACGGGACAAATAAAAGGCCAAGGCGCATCCAGGAAGCCACAAAATATCACATGGACGCACGCGGGGCTTTGGATTTCAACATTTCAAGATGGATGTGTTCTCGCCCCAGGCGAGGATGGTTAATTTGGGGTTCAAACAGCTCGAGCGGCCACGTGATGAAACCCGAGGTTCTTTGGCAAACATGAGATTTGCTGCCGCGTTCTCCCTCGTCCTGTATAATGGCGTGATTCATGTGCACGCATTGTTTATTCAGTTGCCTAAAAACAAAACACAACTTTTAATGTGGGTCCATTTATACAACATACAAATTCGGGTTAAATTAAATAAATTCAGCATCGGACTTTGTCTGTCTTTCCATGGTGATGCCTGAACAGAAAGTAGCCTTCCTCACTCATTCACGTAGGGCAGGCATGTCCAAAGTCCGGCCCGCGGGCCAAATCCGGCCCGCAGTCGAATTTCATTCGGCCCTCGGCCCCCGTCATAAAATCAGTGCCGTCTGGCCCGCAGGTTGGGCGCAATGGAACACGTCTTGCATTGACTGAGGTCTCGTAGACTGGTGAGTGATGTTTCATAGAGTACTGCTTCCCTCTAGTGGCTAAATGAGTAATAGCATCCACTAAATGAGTAATAGCATTTAGACACTAGAGGGCATCACTCATGAGTTAACAAGACATCACTCCGTGTTTATATTGACTGATGTCATATTTCAAATGATCCTTGCAGTTGTGGATATGTGTATTGCTTGTTCATTTCCCTGTTGTTCGAGTCAAAGGTTTTGTGACTATTGAAAAGTCATGGTGATACATTTTATGTTTCAAATCAATCAATTTGCACTCAGACTTCTGTTTAAGAAAAAGTCAAGTGAATAAGCAGTTGCATGTGATATACCTGTTTCAAATGAACCAAAAGAATTAAAATAAATTAAAATAAAAATGGAAATGTGAAACAGACTGGCTTACTAAAATTTGTTGAACAATATTGTTGTTCAATGTAAAGAATGTCAGCCAAGGTCGGCCCCCCGACATTTTACCACATAAAATCTGGCCCCCTTGGCAAAAAGTTTGGACACCCCTGATCTTCCAATATATCATCTTAACACCAACAATTTTTGTGTGTAAAAACTTCAAATAAATCCCATTGTACTCACCAAAGATGCTAAGAGGCTGCTGCCCGTCCGAGTATGCTAACCCTACCACCTTGAAAGGCATTCAGGAGTCTTGATTGGCTAAAAGAATTTCAAATGGCCTGTGTGTGTAACTTGCATATTTAATGGCTATGCTAACGTCACCAAATTAAATCTATATTGTTTGAAAAAATAAATCAATCACAAATTTATTAAAATATTTACTTGGCAGTGACATTCCAACAATGCACATATCGTTTTTGTTTTTTTGTTTTTTAAATAAAGGCAGCTGTCCCCAAATGTTTTAGTGCCACCGGCCATTTTCATGTGGACAAGTTGTCAAGGATCAAAATAAAACCAAATAATTCAGAATATCCCTTCACATTAGCAACGCGTCAGTGAGCCGTGGCCGCTTGGCATATTCCAACGAGTATTATGCCAGTAATGACCGTGAAGACGTGTTTGTTATTCGGCGATGAATAAAGTTGTGAATCTGGTAATGAAGCTTTACTTTCCATCATTGCCATTGTTCCTCGGCGCTGATATGGATCTATTAAAAGCTAGCGGCGATCGGGGTTAGCCTCTAGTACAGGGGTCTCCAACGTGGTGCCCGCGAGCACCAGGTAGCCCGTGAGGACCACACCAGTAGCCCGCCAGTGCTAGGATTGTGATTTGCTCGTAGAAATTATGATTTAAAAATGCAAACATGGGCCGTATTATAGATTCTATAGCTACCTATTTAGCTATCTAACTAGCGAGCTACAGTATATATCTAGCTAGCTAATGTTCTAATATTATTAAATGTAATTTGTACAAATGTTATTTCAGACGCGTATCAATTTGGTAGCCCTTCACACAATCAGGACACATGAAGTAGCTCTCACTCTCAAAAAGTTTGGTGACCCCTGCTCTAGTAGTTAGCGGCTAACATTGGTAGCCGGTTTGCCGTTTTATGAGCGTAACGAGGTAGCGTTCTGTGATTTCTGTGGACAATCTGTAACAGTTGACTGCTCTGTGATGCCTAACGAGATTTTTTTTTGAATATTCAGTGAAGCTTCATTGCAGATTTCATCAAAGTTCCAAAGTTGCGAGGCTGACGGACATCACTGCACGAGTATCGGAATGGAGGTTATTAGGTAAGGTGAGGGAGGACAAGGTATGCTGATAGAAGAGTTCTGAACTAATTTGAGCCTCTCCAATGTTTCTGCGCCAAAGTCAGCGAGTGACGGGCAAGGTCTGGAAAGGTTATTTGGGTTTTAAGGTCTTGTTGATGATCGCCATGCAAGTGAAGAGTCAATCTGTGTTGAGTGATACTCCAGCAAAGCAATATCGTGTACATTGTGAAGAGGAGGGGACCGGGTTCAGAGCCTTGTGGTACGCCTTGGTTGACTCTAGCTGTGGATCATGACGAACTGTTGTTCGGTTAATAAGCGGTAGGCGATGATTGAATGGAAGATGGGGAATTAGGAGACCCAGATCTGGTTTCGGTGGCCTGCCACAGTGGTGGAATTTGTGATTTGGCCCAAAGACCCAGAGGACCAAGTCCAGCAAATTCTAGATCCACACTGAATCAACGGCACCCGGGTTCAGACATCGAGCCAATTCCGCGATTATGTGGATACGCGTCTTGTTCTTTGCCTTTCGCTTCATGAGCCGAAGGTTTTCGGCCGTTGCCTGTCAATCATTCCGTTTGCTGCTTCTCGGACTAATGCTCATCGGCGACCACCTAGAGTTGTCGATAGTTGAAAGGGTTCCTTCGATCCACCGCACCAAATAGAGAAATCAGCCAACTCTGTTTAATTGAATTTCCATCGTCGCTCAATCTTGTCTTTGAAATTGCTTATCTAAGAGAAAGGCCCCTCACGGGTTCATTAGCTCTTCGTCAAATAGGATTTCTTTTTCATCCCTCGGGCAGATTGGAAAATGATTACAGAGCAGCAAAACGAAGGCTCCCCAGTTTCGTCCAATCCGGGTTTGGGACAGCAATGTCGATCTCAAAGGGGCGTAAAAAGTAAGTCGCGAAAAGTTCTTGTCGACTTGTGAAGTAACACTGAGCGGTCCCGAGTGGTTTGCGCTTTTCTGAATTCTTTTTTTCACGTGTCACGGCGCTGGCTTTTATTTACTTTCCCTGGATTTCCTCTCCTCTCTCTCCCTGGCCTCCTCTTCCTTCCGTTCTTTTCTCCTCCTCTTCTCGTCTTTGCGTTCGTCTTCCCTCCTGGCCCGTTCCCTCTTCTCCTGCTCGATGCGCTCCACCTCCCGCCTGACCCGCTCTCGCCTCTCCTCCTTGTCTTTCTTGGTGAGGCGGCTGATCATTTTTTCAAAGTAGCTCTCCCTTCTCTCGCCCTCTTTCCCCGACGCCTCTGCGGCCAGCCCCTCCGCTTCCTTCCCGTCCTCCGCCGACCCGCTGCTCATTTCCTCTCCGCCGTCTCTCACCTCCTCATCGGCGCAGGCGCCCCTCTTCGCTTCCTCGGACTCGCTCCGAGTAGCGCTTTCTTTCTCCTCTTGGTCCTTCGCGTCGCTCCCTTTGGCCTCGAGACTCTCTCGGGTCTTGTCACCTTCTTCCTTCACCTCTTCCGCTTTGTCACTCCCTTCATCCGGCTTCTCACTCTCTTGCGCGACGTCTTCGGCGCTCTCTAGCTCCGCCTCCTGCTTTTCGTCACCCGCTTTGGCACCCGCCGTGTCATCTTGCGCCTCGACGACGCTCTGGCCGTCCCCTTTGACGCTCTCTTGCTTCGTCTCTTCCTTTTGGTCTGTCTCTCCCACCTCAACTCCCCCCTGGAGGCTCGCCTCCTCGGCCACTTCCTTTTCACTCTGCGCTGTATCACTCTGCGCTGTATCACTCTGCGCTGTATCACTCTCCGCCTCGGCTTGCTCGGCCCCTCCCTCGCTCTCTTTGGCGACCTCGGGAGCGTTTTCTTCCTCGCCCCCGTCTTCGGCAACACTCTCTCGCCCCACCGTGACACCCCCCTCGTCTACTTTGAGGCTCTCTTCCTCACCCGCCTCACCCGTGACACTTTCCTCCCCTTCGGCCTTGTGGGCGACAATCCCCTCACCTGCCGGGGCGCTCCCTTCCTCTCCGTCTCTGGTCTCCTCCGTGACCCCGCCCCCTTCTTCCGTTGCGCACTCTTTCTCACCCTCCTCACTCTCTTTCCCGTCTTCCTCCGCTTTGCCGTCACTCTCGTTTCCCTCGGCGACGCCCCCCTCCCCCGCCTCGGCACTCTCTTCGCGAGGCTCCCGCGTCGCGGCAGCACCCTCTTGTGCACCGTTTGTAACGTTTACGTGGTCTTTCTCCGCCTCTTCCACCCGAGCGCTCTCCTCACCCCCCTGCTCCTTCGGCTCACTCTCCTCACCCCCCTCCTCTTTAGTTTCACTCTCTTCCCTCTCCTGCCCCTCACCGAGGCTTTCCTCCGCCTCCTTGCCCTCCTCCACCTTGGCAAGTTCTTCACCCTCCTGGTTTCCGTCCACGCTCTGGCTTTGGTTTTCTTGCGGCTCCTCCGCGGCACCCGCTGCCCCCGCTGCCCCCGCCTCCTCTTCAGCCGCTTTGCCGTCATTATTGTCTCGATCACCTTCTTGCATTTCCTTTTGGTCACCATTTTCCACTTGACCTTCGGACTCATCCGCTTCCCCCGCCGCCTTTTCATCCGGGTCGCCCTCATCTCCTTCGTCCTCTTGATCTTCCTCCTCCGCTTCCTCTCGGTCGTCCTCTTCTTCCCCGTCTTCTTCCTCCCGGTCGCCCTCTTCGTCTCCCTCCTGCTCCCGCTCGTCCTCTCCCTCCCCCTCCCCTTCCCGATAATCCTCCACCTCGTCGTCGTCGCAGTCTTCCCACTCGTCGTCGTCGTCGCAATCTTCCCACTCCCCGTCCTCGCCTTCTTCGTAGTCCCGCTCCCCTTCATTCGCCGCCTCACCGTCGCCCTCCTCGTCATCATCGCTGTCTTCTTCCTCATCGGTTCCTTGGTCCGTGCAACTCCCCTCTAACTCCTCGCCGCTCTCTTGCACTGCCTCCGTTCCCGCGGCGACCTCCGCGCCGCCTTCATCTTTCCCCTCAACATTGCCCTCTTCAGAACCGGCCTGGCACTTGCTGTCGTCGCTCGCTTCGAGCTTGTCGTCACCTCCTTCCCTGGCTTTCTCCTGCTGCTCGATCCGCTCGTTTTCCTCAACGTTGGTTCTGTTGTCCCCTTGTTTTAGCTTCGTCCAGTCCTCCATCGCTCCGACGGCAATTTCCTGAAGGGACAAGTAGAGAGTCGTGGTTGACGGAGAATCTCATACTTACAGTGGATAGAAAATGTTTACAACCACCTGTTCGGTGAATCGTTAATCTGGCCAATAACCTTCAGAACTCAATTAAAATGTTTTTTTTTAAAAAGATATTTTCAAGAGGCAAGGGAAAATAACTAAGATGCGGTTGCACACGTTTGCACTCTCATAATTGGGATGCGGGTGTGTTCCGATTCGCCATTCACATTCCAATTGATAGTCAACAGACCGCCCACCATTTTAAGTGCCTCTGACTAACCCCAAAATGAGGTACATTATTATTTTGCCAGAATCCTGAAGAATTTGTGCTCACACGAATTGGTATCTGGAACTGTTCATAAACTCCCTCCACCGTGACTTCACCGGATATGTTCTTGTGATGATTAGCATTGTTTAAACACCAAACGCGCTTTTGGGATTTGTGACAAAAATGTTCACCCATGAGTTCAACTGAATCTTTTCCTGACGTCGGCGAGATATAAAGTGTGTTTTATTTCCTTAAAATAGGGCAGGCATGTCCAAGGTCCGGCCCGTATGGCCCGCAGGTTGGGCGCAATGGAACACGTGTTGCATTGACTGAGGTCTCATAGACTGGTGAGTGATGTTTCATAGAGTACTGCTTCCCTCTAGTGGCTAAATGAGTAAAGGCATTTAGACACTAGAGGGCAGTAGCACTCTTCGAGACATCACTCATGAGTTAACAAGACATCACCGACATTTTACCACATAAAATCTGGCCCCCTTGGCAAAAAGTTTGGACACCCCTGAAATAGGGATTCCATCTCACCACTGTGAACGGCAGACAGTTGTGTCACATCGCAACCAGTACTTGCCACAAATTCCTTCAGTTCCTTCAATGATGCTGTCGACCGTTTTGCAGCATCACTGGACAGATTTTTGTCTCGTTTTTTTTCTTCGGTTTTGTTGGGACATCCAGTTCTCGGTTATCTAACTGTTGTGCCATCTCGTCCCCACTCGGTGTCTTTACTGTGCTCCGTGCTATATTTAATGGAAATTATTTTGTACCCAGCTCCTAGCTGATATTTTTTTGAACAATCCCGCTCATGCTGTGGAAGGCTTACGCTGTAAAATGTGACTCCAAAAAATGTCAGTAAAAGCCCAGTCGAAAATGTGAAACATTATTTGGGGTTAATTGGAGGCACTTAAAATGCCAGCAGGCGTGTGCTGAATCCCATTTAATACGAGTTTGAATAAGAGAGGTGAATTCTCGCTCTAGTCTTTTTTTTTTTTCTTTGTTTTTGTCGCTATGAGTCGTGTAGGTTACTTAAGTGTGGAAAATCTCGCCCCACACCTTTTTTTTGTTTTTAACAATATTTGATGTCCTTTTATCATGTTTGCGAGATAATTTGTCTTGGGAATACCCAGGATGCCCTTTACAAGCATTTTTTTCCCCCAAATGCTTGGCAGATGAGATGGATGGCTATTCTCATTAATAATCAATATGTAAATAAGCCTAACTCTGATTGGATTCCTGTTCTCCTTCATTTGAATATGGAAAACAGTTTTGCTCTGATTGATAGAACGCTGCATTGAGCGTTCATTGTTTTATTAGCTTTGCACTAGACGCGGCCTTGCTGTTGCACAGACTTTTTTTTTTTTTTTTTACTTGACTGGGTGTTTCCATGAGGTGTTCCGGTACTTGAATACTACCTCAATCGGATTGGACCGTTTCGCATTTGCAAAACGCAATTTTGGATTTTGATGGCATGGGACCTGTACTCTTAAGTACATGAAATAAGAATGCTGTACTAAAAGTACACGTACCACACGTAGGATCAGGTGCTCAAACTGCTTGATATGGTCAAGAAACTCTTGTCGTTCTTTCAGCAGTTTATCTTTCTCTCGTTTCCAGCTCACCTCCTTTTTGGACATTTCCAATGAGAGAGAGTCTTTGGATGCTTTTAATTTCTCCAGCTCCAAGCTGGTTTTGTACAGTTCGGCCTTGGTTTTCAAAAACATCCTTTCATTGGCCTGCATCCGGTGAGACAGCTCGGCTTTTTCCATCACCAGTATTCGATTGTCCGCTTCCAGATATCTGACTTGGGAGGCGATGCTTTTCTCCCGTTTAACCCAGCGAGTTTGCCACACTTCGTTGAGTTGCACTTGGTATTGCTTCAGATCTAAATTGCACTTGTGTAAGTCGGCGTTGGTTTTCAGTAAAATCCTCTCGTTGGCCTCGCGCGTGTTGTATAGTTTGGCATATTCTTCTAACAATTTGATGTAGTCCAACTCCAGGTGCCTCAGGTAGGATGCTACGGTCTCCTCCCTATTCAGCCACTGGGTTTGCCACTCTTCATTGAGCTGGTTGTAGAAATGCTTGAGCTCTTCAAAACACTCTGTCCCCTTAGTCCACAGCTGTCGAAACTTCTCAGTCTGATACTGAAGGAGTTGCACGTTTTGCTTTAGGGAGTAATTGTCCGTGGAATCCATTTTCCTCTCCATTTGGTTGGTTCGCTGGCACACTGCTAATAGTCCCCACTTAATTTAAATTTTGGTTAAGATCCCGGCAGTTGCGGCTCTAGTACATGGTCGTTTGACTACGATGATTTGTGGCAACGATATCGGCAGGGCAAAATGACTCTAGCCCATAGTCATGTTTAGCCATGATGACACCCAGAAAAGGGGATATTGCTCTAAATCATAGTCATATGGCTAATAGGCTTTGTGATGACATCATCCTGATGACATCCAGGTTTAATGGCTTGACCAAATGGTCACCTGACTCCTGTACCGTACCGTATTTGTTTTATTGCTTGAGCAATGTTTCTACATGGAGCAATGGCGACACCTACTGGATCCTTGTTTGATATACAGTTTTTTTATATAGCGTGAGAGAATACTATTGAGCAAATGCCATAAATTCCCAATGAAACCACTTCCGAGACGTTCATTAACGCCGAATTGAGTAGAAGACGTAAACACACGGGACGTGGAATTTATGGAGGAATTTATGATTTACCGTGGGAAACAAAGCTCAAACTGCTATGTTTGTGGACGGCGCTCCGTGTTTAGAGCATTGTTTGTGGACGATATCCCGCTTTTAACCGCGCTTTTGACAGTGAAATGAACACCGGGATCTTGTTCCTATACTCTTTAAAGCAGTGTCGAAGTGAAGCGTTTACGATGACTTTATGCCATAACATTTTGTGGGGTGTTTAAACTCATACTCCATCGAAGGCATTGCGGAAGCCTTGTGCAATGAGCAGATCGCTCAAATGTCCAATGGCGGAAGACAACAGAGCTGATGTGACCAAATGCTGCGCGTTCATTGGATAACCCGTCGACGACGTCATGAAACACTCCTCAGTGATTGGTTACTCTCTTGTTAAAACACAGCGCTGTACCTTGAATGTTGTTCCTGTCCTGAGTTGGGAAACACACGCCAGGTACAGTGTATTCATGGAGTAACTAATATTTAATGTTACTAAATTATTAATTCAGGCGTTTCTCATACTTGTGCACGTGTAACGTGTTTACTGTCAGTTATATAGAACACCAGTTTAATAGTTGGGGTTATTACTAGATACCCACAACTGAATTTAAACATGCACTGTACTTTAACTGTTCATAAACATTTGTAAATACAGGCTCAGCCATGGATCTGGTGTTAAACGTAGCCGACCACTACTTCTTCACGCCGTACCTGTACCCAGCCTCGTGGGCAGAGGATGGCGCCCTGCGGCAGATCCTGAGCCTGCTGGTGGTGACCAACCTCGGGGCGGTGGTCCTCTATTTGGGCCTGGGGGCCCTCAGCTACTACTTCATCTTTGACCATAACCTCATGAAACATCCCCACTTCTTGGAGGTATTTACATCCTAACTTGTTTTTATCTGATTTGATATTATCTTTATTAGTATGTGATTGGCTGGTAGCTATACTTGAAGACCCTGGATAAGGTTCAAACCCTTTCGGAACAGTTTGTCACTAATGTCACTAGTTGACATTTTTTGTACAGCCAGTTACCTTGGAGTAAAATATTAGCCGTAGGTAATTCGAGACTGGACTTCTCGCGGTATAATAGTTTGTCAGTGGGATAATCTAGTGCTTGGGAACATGCCCAAACCTTCCTTATTCAGGCACAAACAGTTCAGTGAGTAGCGCTCAGGTTTTGCTTTTGTACCCTTCGTAGTTGCTGGTGTCAAATGATTGACTTTTATGGACAAAAATGGACACCCACAGAGGTCCATTTCTGATTCTGCATTGTGTCTACGGTGATGATGAAGTGCTGCTCACTTTAGAGACGTTTCACATTTAACTTAAAACGGAAATGAACTATTTCCTCCCCCAGAATCAGGTTCGCAGGGAGATCAAATACGCACTGACCTCTCTGCCATGGATCAGCATCCCCACCGTCGCCTTGTTCTTCGCCGAAGTTCGAGGATACAGCAAAGTGTACGACAATGTCCACGACTCTCCGTTGGGTACGTTCATATTTTGCCCTCTGGGTTCAATCTCTTTATGTCCATCGGCACTGACGGCTCTTGTCCCTGTGCAGGGTGGACTGGGCTCTTCCTGAGTATGATCTCTTTCCTGCTTTTCACTGACATGTGCATTTACTGGATTCATCGCTTCTTGCATCATAAGCTGATTTATAAGGTGAGGGTAATTGCAGCCGTTCCGACTTGCCAGTTTTGATTAATAATAGTGCCAAGTTTGATGCTCGGAAATGTTGCAGTGTTGCAAGGGATTGGCATCACAGTGTTTGTAATGGAAGCATAATGTTTGTATTTCACCAGCGGAGGGCGCTGTTCATTTTCCTTAAGGTGGAAGCTGCATAGATAGGCAGCCGTTAGCAAATGTGCACCCGATCAAGAATGTGTCTTCAACTGTTCATCTTAAGTGATTAAATATTTTAACGAATGCCGAAATTGAGGGGGGGCGGGGGGGGGGGGGGGTAATGCTAATGTTTGTGATGATGTATGAATCAGTTCGTGCCCATGTGAGTTGTGTGTGTTTTTAAACTAGGCCGGCCATAAATTTGCAAAGCGTGTCAAAGATCTTTTGTGTGAAATCGCCACTTTCACAGAACTTTAGAAATCCTGACACAAAACCATTTTGCTGCTTTGCCTTGAGCACAGCTCTTTCACAAGCCACATCACGTGTGGAAGATCCCCACGCCATTCGCCAGCCACGCCTTCCACCCGGTTGACGGCTTCATGCAGGGGCTCCCCTACCACATCTACCCGTTTCTCTTCCCGCTCCACAAGGTGCTCTACTTGGTCCTCTATGTTTTTGTCAACATCTGGACCATCTCCATCCACGACGGCGACTACCGCGTCCCCAGCGCCATGACGGGTCTCATCAATGGCTCGGCGCATCACACCGACCACCACCTTTTCTTTGACTACAACTATGGCCAGTACTTCACGCTGTGGGACCGCCTGGGGGGCTCCTACCGACATCCGTCAGCCCTCATGGGAAAGGGTCCCCACGACCTGATCCGCAGGCTTCGAGCAGAGGGAAAGTTAGACAGCGGCAAAATCAATGGACAGAGTGGCATCTCGCGCAAAGAGGAGTAGCAATCGCTTTTCTGAAGACAATCGCAAGAGACAATCAGTAATCCTCTGGAAATCATACAATCATTAAGTTTGCACTTGCTAAATAGGGAATTGCTGAGCGCAATGTGACTACCGGTAGTTGTAACTTGGGATGTTCAATACCAGAGCTTTTTTTCAGGCCGATAAAAGCACAAGTATTCACTCAATGATACCGAATTCCGATACTTTTAGTTCTTTTGATATGTAAAATTTCATGTAGCACAATGACAAAAACAAATATGAACAAAGACCCTTTTCTGACACCTGATTCACCAATGTGGCAAATTACCGCACTAACTACTACCGAGGAAGATTTGTTGAATGTCCGATTTTTTATTTTTTAATGTCTGAAGTATCGGTGGCTAGTATCGACAGCCTCCAGCGGTACATTATGCCTTCATATCAGGTCGGCAGCGGGCCAACACTGATACCTAGTGTCCTCTCCCATTTTTATCGTTACCTTTTTGAAGTGGATTTTGGCATAGGAAACAGGTCAGCAGACGGCAGTTTTAATCCTGATGATATGAAGATGTACTATGCAAAAGTTTTAGCTCACCACAAGCTCCGCTGTTCACATGACATCACTGTACGAAGGCTTCACTTATGCCAGGATGACACCCAAAACACATTTTAAAACGCTGCATTTAGCCTCGTATGACAGACACAATGTTATGTCATTCGATTAAATTAATAGCAACGGAATGAGTTAAAAAGACTACTGTATTTTTTTTTCATCAAGTTAGCCTTGGCCTCCGCTCTTTGTGGTCCTTATAACATTACAAAAACAACTGATGGTGGTCTGGGACTTTTGAACATAATTAATAAAAAAAAAACCTGGCACTTTAATCCATGCGGTTCATGTTTTGTACTTTAAACGCAAGCCAGAAAAACAACCTCACACAGCGGCAGCGACTACATGTGATGAAGCCTAAGTGCACAACAACCAAAAGAGCAGGTGATGGTGCAGCATTAAATCTCAGCAGAAAAACACGGGTGCCCAAAGGAAAGATCGCATGGCCGCTCCCGCCGCCATGCCTGCCAGTAGTCCCATGGCCAGGTGATCAAACACCCCGTCGAAAGGATCCCTCTGAACAATCACCTGGTGGGTGCCTGAGGATGAAACGGCGATGATAATCGTGTTAATTGGCAATCTCTTTTAAATTCTGACTGAACTCATTCAACAGAGGAGACTGTACCTGATCCTGCTCCAGACGTCACATAGATTGTGTGATAGTGGTTGAGTGGTATGGCCTGATAGGAATCGTCGTTGGGATCGTAAATAAACGCCTGCGGGTGGGGAAAATGCAATCTCTGGATTTTTTTATGTGCCCTACCAAAATAAAATAAAAAAAGAACCAAAGGAAATGGAGCTTACCGGGTTCCTCCTGGTCTCCAGCATGGTCAGTTTCCATGCACTGAAAGAAAGGAACAGACACAGGAACACATAATGGACCCTGATGGCGACTTTTTTCATTCTTCCTCATATTTAGAGCTTCTTGCTGTCCCGTTCAATGACAATTTTGTTGATCTAACATGGCAGAGCCACCACATCCGTCAGTCTAATGGGACACTAATCGTTGTACTCCACCGTAGCAGGAACAGGAGTGAGTTTGCTTGTGTTTTGGTAGATGCTGCTGCTTTGGTTCAACAGAGGTGAAACGGGCTCTGCGGAGAACTCCGCGACACCTACATGGACTCGTCCTCGCTGTTGGCGCACAGGTTCAACGCCGAGCTGTTCTTGAATTGCAGGACAATGACGTTCTCCTGGGGGTTCGTCTCGGGAGGCGTCACCCCTGTGAGTAAACAAAACCCCACCAAAAACATTTTTAGTATCATGCTGCCATGAAGGATGAGGATATGATAATTGCTCTACCTCGGCATTCCAGGCCGCAGCGAACGTCTATGCACGTGAGTTTGAGGTTGACGCGGTGCTCCAGCTCTCGCCGGCTGTCGCTTTTGTAGAAGCAAAGACTGCCGTCCACCCAGAGGTCACACCAGTTCAACTTCCAGCGCTTCAACACAGACGCTAGACAGAAGGAAACACGCTCGATCACTCCGGTAATAAGTAACGCTTGCTCGGTTGACATCGACACCCACTGTACTCACTCTGTCTCCAAAGCCAGCCTGACCTCATAAGTGCCATGTTTGTCACCTCTGGTCCAAATACAGGTCGAGGAACAGGAACAGGAACAAAAAGTTATTTAGTTGGTCTCCTACGATGTAACAGACCGTGTTCCTCTGCTTGTTTAGTTTGCGACAGATTATTCTGTGTCCTGTCACGACTGACTCACAGGATAATTCTGGATTAGGCGAGCACTTGCTCGGACACCCGCCCTCCCCAGCCCTCTTTTCTTCCAATTTCACCTGGATTAATTTTCTCTCTGGACCCACACACAAATTTGGATTGAGACAATTTGGGTTAGACAACTGGTCAGGTTGATTCTTAAATGTTATTGATTGTGTATCGTTGTCACTAAATACAATCAATATACCGTGACATAACAGCATAAGGATTAGCACATTGCGAACCGTCCCTGTGCACGTCAGTTACATGAGCATTACCAAGTATGCATGCGGGCCCTTTAACTCAAGATTTTCCTGCTCACAACATTTGGTAAAATAAAAATTATGGGGAAATATTTAATTTTGATTGACCCTGCCAGAGAGATAAACAACAGCAATGCAACATACAAGCACAATAGAGAATGAACATGACAAAAGAGAAGAAAAATATATGTACAATGTCTGGAAAAAAAACGTGTCTTTCATCTCACCCTTTCAGGGCTGAGAAAACAGTGAGAGTAAATGCAGTTTATTAAATATATCGTCAATAATAATCAGACTAAATTTTGATTGAAATATACAGTATATTATGTACATTGTATTGTATTTGCGCAAGAACGACCTGTTATGTTTTGTTATGAAATTGCGCAAGAGCCATCCGAGATTAAAACTGTTTAAATGTCGTCATTTCCGTCAGACAAAGTGGGCGTGGTTTACCCTGACGCGCGGCCTATAAATAAATAGAAACTCGGTATTTGCATTTCATGAAAACAATGTTTTCAAATTATTATTATTATCGGCCTTATTTGCAAAATACCATTTTTTTTAGTTTTATTTCGATTTTACGCGAGAAGAGGATTCGCCATTTAAATGACATAATTTTCAACGCAGGTTTACAGTGAAACTACGCCAATAAAAATAAAACACCATCTTCGATTATTTTAAATTATTTTTTTAATTTAATATTTGTATCTATATAATCACCTGTAGACATCATACTTTTTTGTTTTGTTTCGAAATTACGCAAAGTTTGAAGCCGATCAAACGTCGACATATCTGGTGAACGCGTCTTTAGGATGAGACGCTATCAGTGAAAATAACAACGTATTGAATGTTTTCATATTCAAGTGTACATATTCTCATTTAAGCTTCTAAACTTCCCTTTCAGTGCGATAACTACGTCTTTTTTCCGAAAATCGCGCGAGGAGGAGCCCGTTCAAATTAAAAGCCATTTAAACTACGTCACTTCCGGCATCTACTGACAGTTCACCAGCGAAAAGAAAACATAAACATAACATAGCGGAGTGGCTTCCGGATAGGTTCACGGTGAGTGCAGTAATAATGTCCAGTAAAAATAATAATGTGGCTTTCATAGTACGAGGCGAAGAAGTTGACCTCGTTGAGTCGGACGCTGAGGATGAAGTTATTTCACTACATGTCACTACGGGATATGTTATTTTCAAGCGCTACACTTGTAACACAGCTCTAGACATTGTCTTTCCGTCGTTTGACTGCCTGAGAAAATGCGTGAGCCACGACTACTATCTCTTTGCTATGTTTATCAACACAGCACAGACCTTGGGGTCGGTTTATCACCCCTTCAAATTGGACTTCGTCCGAATCCCGTTCAGAATTTATCATTTTCAACGTGACCTTGATCTTTCTCGAGGGGGCAAGAATTGTGCCTTTTTTCTCAAACGCCATGACTCGTTCTACATTTCGGCATAAACAGCGACTTTGAAAAGACATGTAATAGTAAAATTAATTGTCTTTGTTGTTAAAAACACAGGCGGTCCTCGGTTTACGACAGCGTCGACGTACCCCAGGTGTGTACGTGTGTCGAGCCTGCGTTCGTCGTTCATTAACCTACATTATCCTAGTGATAAGTCATAATTAAAATGATTATTTGTATTAATGGGGAATATTTAACATTAGTATTTGTCTGAAAAGCTCTTCTGGATAACAAACGAAACAATAAAGGGGGGAAAAATCCACAGACGTAACTGGAGCATACTTTATCTGCCGTGACATGTTCTACTTGGGTAAAAAAATAATAATTCTCGGCCGCAGTAATAAAACTAAGGAATACTGTAACAGTAACGTGCCTTCTTGTGCCGTCTGACAACATGTTATTAGGCTGCTGTGCAAACAAGTTTGCTTTCCTTTTTTTAACTCCAAGATGTCATAATTACCGTAAATATTTGTATGAAAAAACATTCTCAAGTATGCAAATAAAATGAAAAACAGGAAAAACAGGAGTAGGTGAGTGCGTCTTGTGCTGCGCAGCGATTACAGTGTCGTCCATCATAAACCGAACTGTCGTCCAGTATACACGCAAGGGTCGCGGGGCATGCTGGAGCCTATCCCAGCTGTCTTAAGGCTGCAGGCGGGGTACACCCTGAACCGGTTGCCAGCCAATCGCCGGATGTAAACACTTCCACATAAGCACTGCCGTCACTGAGCGTGCCTTCTTATGCCATGTAAAGATGTCTTCTAAAGCAAGTGGTTTCAGTGCAAGGTCGCCGTCTTGTGGCCTTTAGATGCAATTACAACCCCATATTATAGTTGAACTTGAAGATCATCTCTTGTACGTATTTTCCCATTCTCAGCTCTCATTCTCTGCTGTTTTTCCTCATTTTTGCGTGTCTCTTCTCAACAGGGTCATGTGATCGGACGCACTGTTGAAAAGCGGCTCTGCCCACATCAAAGGTAATGTTTGGTGGATCTGTGAGAAACTCTTCCAACAGGAACATCAAACTAGAACTATTCTGGCGAGAGGAGATGATTTGTCTGAAACCGATAGTCCTGATCAGGGTGGATTAAATAGAGGGACTGTCCACATCCGGACAGACACAAAGAATTAGTTGAGTGATGTCATCGCACTGTCACTGATTGTCTGATGATTAATACCAAAATTGAAACAAACTACATCCCAAACAAAGATTGCGGAGTTATTATGCAGTAGTCCTGAAACTCCTAGAAAAGTGCGTAAAATGGAGGCTGCAAATGGACAAGTGGCCCCTGGAGGGTCATCTGGCGGAATCAGCGCAGCCCGCTCATGTCGCTTCATGTTACGATTTGCTTGTCACTCACGCCATTACGCCTATGAGCTATTTTTAGAGCCCACGTGAGCTCGCTTCTGCATGCTCCAAGGTGGCCCTCGCAAAGCCCCCTCAAGCAATATGAGCTACATCACCGATCGAATGGATGTTCAAAGGAAGCTTTCCCCAGAGGAAATAAATGGAAATCAAAATCAGCACTTTTGTTCCTCAGCTGTCATGCAATTGTAAAAAAAAGAAGTTGAACCATTTACAACGCTCTTAAATGAGGTATCACGGATAATGAGAGTCACCCTTTTTTTTAGGGCAAAGACAATGGATCAGTCCTACGATGAAGAGGAGGCTCGCACCTTTGTGCAAGTCATCAGCGACAAGTACAACACAGAGAACTTCCCATATGGCCACGGCGTGGGCGTCGTGGTGCTGCCCTCGCCTCCTGGGTCGCCCACCAAAGGTCAGCGGCGGTTGCCCGGTATGATTCTCGCTGGTTGTATTGATCCTATTGCCGGCATTTCTCGTCCGCAGGTCGCCTGTTCTTACCCAGCGTGCTAGTTTTGAACGAATGCGGCATCAAAAAGGCAGGCGACAAATCCGACATCGCCGCTTTCTGTGCCCATGTGGTCGAGCTGGACCTGTCCTACAATGAGATCCACGACTGGGCCGAGGTGGGCAAAACTACTACTATTTTGAGCCACACTTCCTAATCTAGTTTTTCTTCTATACGCATGTAAAATTAAAATATTATATCACAACATTCATTCAGGGGCGGCCCGGTAGTCCAGTGGTTAGCACGTCGGCTTCACAGTGCAGAGGTACCGGGTTCGATTCCAGTTCCGGCCTCCCTGTGTGGAGTTTTCATGTTCTCCCCGGGCCTGCGTGGGTTTTCTCCGGGTGCTCCGGTTTCCTCCCACATTCCAAAAAATGTTCATGTTCATTCATTCATTCATTCATCTTCCGAGCCGCTTGATCCTCACTAGGGTCGCGGGGGGTGCTGGAGCCTATCCCAGCTGTCTTCGGGCAGTAGGCGGGGGACACCCTGAATCGGTTGCCAGCCAATCGCAGGGCACACAGAAACGAACAACCATTCGCACTCACACCTAGGGACAATTTAGAGTGTTCAATCAGCCTGCCACGCATGTTTTTGGAATGTGGGAGGAAACCGGAGCACCCGGAGAAAACCCACGCAGGCCGGGGGAGAACATGCAAACTCTACACAGGGAGGCCGGAGCTGGAATCGAACCCGGTACCTCTGCACTGTGAAGCCGACGTGCTAACCACTGGACTACCGGGCCGCCTAAATCACAACATGTGACATACAATACAATACATCGTGATTTATAGATTTATATTTATTTATTTTATTTATTTACATGTATTTATTTTTAGAACATACATTCGAAAATCATTCAATTTCTGGATTTAATCTCCCCAATTCAGTCTCACTTTAAGTGCCTTATTTTATTTGTTTTTAACATGACGGGTTGCCAGATCTGTGCCATCGTTTCCAACGTCCCTCGCCTAGACTTCCTCAACCTGAGCATGAACCCGCTGAGCGGCGCCACGCTGGAGCCGCGCATGGCCGAGGTGTTCGCCCGGGTGCGGCGGCTCGTCCTCATCAACACGCACGTCAACTGGGAAACCGTGCACGCGCTCACGCAAAACACGCCCGAGTAAGGCCAAACGACCGTGGCCGTATCATAGATTCACCCAAAGCAATACCCCTGTTTGCCATTTGCGCTCCCGATTTGTCCTCAGGCTGGTGGAGCTCTTCCTTTGCCTAAACGACTACCAGGCGGTGTCCCAGTCCCGCACGTCCTGCCCCTCCCTGCGGCTGCTGCAGATCACCGACAACCACCTGCGGGACTGGGCGGAAGTGCGCAAATTCGGACAGATGTACCCCAGCCTCAGCGAACTGGTGCTGGCCAACAACAACGTGGAGTGCGTGGGCGACACCCGCGAAGCGCTGCAGCGCCTCTTCCCCAACTTGCGCTGCATCAACCTCAACAACTCAAGTCAGATTGCGATTTTGATGCGGGATTATTTTTCACGGTCCTCTTCCGATACAAGTCAGTCGAAATCGCCGCGTTGTTCTGTCCCGCAGGGCTGAGCAAGTGGGAGGACATCGAGAGGCTGAATTTCCTCCCCAAGCTCCAAGAAGTGAAAGTGATGGGGATTCCACTGTTGCAGCCGTACAGCACACAAAAGCGCCGCAGTCTCCTTTTAGCACAGTAAGGCCGAAAACACGCCATGCACCCCCTCCGGGAACTCGTACACTGTGTGTTCCAGCCCTTGGATTTATGCGGAAGTTCTGCGCTGAAAGAGACACACCCATTTTTTTTTTCCCCCAATTTCAAACACTTCTTCATGTCTGTTGCACGCATTAGTCAAATTCCTCCACAGATAATAAATTACCCGTATTTGTTATTATTCGTAGTAGTCGTCGTATTTAGTAGCGTGTGCGCAAATTACGTGTGTACATTATGTCACGGCTTCGACTTCTAAATTGAAATAATCGCCAACATCTTTTCTCTCCTGGTGACACTCTTTGTAGGAGATTTGATGTGTCAGAAGTCTGCCATTTCCACAATCCATTGGTACGCGGTGATGTCATCCAAAAGAAAACTAAAAGCCTGCCATGGGCTGGCCATAGATGGGACTCTCGTTGATAATACTTCATGTCAATGTGGACTTCAAGGGAGATCAGATGATCTTGATGCCTCTTTCTAAAGTTCGAAAGTTTTGCTGGATTTCTAAGTTGTTCTTGAGTTTCTGTACGGGAAAGAGGCCGTTACGCGCAGTGTTGTAAGCTGTCGTATCTTCATATTACTGCCTTCGCCCCCCCCTCCCCAGGTTGCCAAATGTCTTGGTTCTGAATGGAGGTGCGGTGTCCGAAAACGACAGGGAAGCTGCCGAGAGGGTCTTCATCCGGTTCTACCAGGACTGTCCCGAGCAGGAGCGCCCGCACAGGTGTGGAAAGCACATCATAAGTGTTAGCGCTTCAGAGAAGGCAACGTAACAATCTCGGAAAATTAACATCATGAGCAACCCGTGCCCGATGTGCTCTGTAATTACATATGTGAAGTTAAAAAAAAAAAAAACGCTAAAAAATAAGGCGAATTTAGTGAGCAAATGGGGGTAGTCCCTAACCAGGAGTGGGAACAAGAGGGTGGCTAGGACTAACCTTTGGTTTGGGGAGGGGACAATGCCTCCACTCTCTCTCTGCTCAATGACTTCTTTGTCTTGGGAATTCTCTTATTGGAAAACGGATATACACAAGGCGGCCCGGTAGTCCAGTGGTTAGCACGTCGGCTTCACAGTGCAGAGGTACCGGGTTCGATTCCAGCTCCGGCCTCCCTGTGTGGAGTTTGCATGTTCTCCCCCCGGGCCTGTGTGGGTTTTCTCCGGGTATTCCGGTTTCCTCCCGCGCGTCAACCTCACAGTGCAGAGGTACCGGGTTCAATTCCAGCTCCGGCCTCCCTGTGTGGAGTTTGCATGTTCTCCCCGGGCCTGTGTGGGTTTTCTCCGGGTATTCCGGTTTCCTCCCACGCGTCGACCTCACAGTGCAGAGGTACCGGGTTCGATTCCAGCTCCGGCCTCCCTGTGTGGAGTTTGCATGTTCTCCCCGGGCCTGCGTGGGTTTTCTCCGGGTGCTCCGGTTTCCTCCCACATTCCAAAAAAAACAGGCGTGGCAGGCTGATTGAACACTCTTAATTGTCCCTAGGTGTGATTGTGAGCGTGGATGGTTGTTCGTCTCTGTGTGCCCTGCGATTGGCTGGCAACTGATCCAGGGTGTCCCCCGCCTACTGCCCGAAGACGGCTGGGATAGGCTCCAGCACCCCCCGCGACCCTAGTGAGGATTAAGCGGTTCAGAAAATGGATGGATGGATGGATATACACAAGTCGATTTTTTTTCTTCGGTAAATGAATTTTAAATACACGCTACTTCTTTGTCAGTTTGATTTTATTTATTTTTATTTTTATTTATTTTTTTTTGTCGCAGTAGATCATGACAGTGGGATTTGCTGGCAGACGGTCCCGTGCCGTTGGATCAATTATGGAATTAAATCTGGGAGCACGGTTACCATCGCGTGGGACACAGCCAATGAGTTAGCCACTTAGCAACCATGTTGCCCAGATAACGCAAAACATTTGCTTATTTCTCAGGAAACTGAAGTCATATTTAACCTCCGCACTGTCACCGTCGAATGCAAAGCAAGAGTCTCTCAAAAGTGTGCCGCGCTTTTGCTTTTAACTGAAAAACTTGCCAGAAATATTTCCAACAGGCTGTGGGTTCAGCCAAACACACCCAAATTTGTTGATTCTTGTTTTTTTTATTTATTTTATATCTCCATCGGGGGTTCAGCAGTGCTTGAATGTCTTGCGTGACATTGCAAGGCATTGAGAAACACGCGTAGCTTGAAAAGAGCCCGGCGAGCCGTACAGGAAGTATTAGTTGCAAGAGGAGTGACCAAACTGAAAGTGAAATGCGAGTATCCACCGGAGTAAGTCGAGGGACTGAAAAGCGGACTGAAAGGAGACGGGGACCTTCCAGCAAAGACGGAATACTTTGGAGTGTTCCAGTGAGAGATAAGAAGGGGGGGAGGGGGGCGCGAGGTTGACATTTTTAACCTTTCACACCAAACAAACAAGCCAATTGATCCATCGCAGGAAAAAAAAACAATGGATTCTGTCTTCACCCTTCGAGGAGACAAAATCTGCAGTCAATTCACAAATCCAAAGTGTTCCCACGTGTCTTAATGCTCGTGTCACTTGAAATCGTCACAGATGAATAGAAACATCCATCTATCCATCCAACCATCCATTTTCCGAACCGCTTAATCCTCACTAGGGTCGCGGGGGGTGCTGGAGCCTATCCCAGCCGTCTTCGGGCAGTAGGCAGGGGACACCCTGAATCAGTTGCCAGCCAATCGCAGGGCACACAGAGACGAACAACCATCCACGCTCACACTCACACCTAGGGACAATTTAGAGTGTTCAATCAGCCTGCCACGCATGTTTTTGGAATGTGGGAGGAAACCGGAGCACCCGGAGAAAACCCACGCAAGCCCGGGGAGAACATGCAAACTCCACACAGGGAGGCCGGAGCTGGAATCGAACCCGGTACCTCTGCACTGTGAAGCCGACGCGCTAACCACTGGACTACTGTGCCGCCACTGAATAGAAACAGCGTTGACCTTTCCCTAATTGACGTGAGAATTCATGAACCCTTTCAGGCACAGCGCTCACCGCAGTGGACGGCTTATCATGTTATCAGGTTATGGGTTATCATTATTGGTGCATGAAAGGGTTAATATGACGAGCATGTTCACATAAGGCGGCCCGGCAGTACAGTGGTTAGCACGTGGGCTTCACAGTGCAGAGGTACCGGGTTCGATTCCAGCTCCGGCCTCCCTGTGTGGAGTTTGCATGTTCTCCCCGGGCCTGCGTGGGTTTTCTCCGGGTGCTCCGGTTTCCTCCCACATTCCAAAAAACATGCGTGGCAGGCTGATTGAACACTCTAAATTGTCCCTAAGTGTGAGTGTGAGTGCGAATGGTTGTTCGTTTCTGTGTGCCCTGCGATTGGCTGGCAACCGATTCAGGGTGTCCCCCGCCTGCTGCCCGAAGACGGCTGGGATAGGCTCCAGCACCCCCCGCGACCCTAGTGAGGATCAAGCGGCTCGGAAGATGAATGAATGAATGTTCACATAAATCAATTATCATGATTGTATAAAGCCGCTAGCCAACCGAACTAATTAGTCGCCAGGATGTCGCTTTTTCTACTTGGAAAATGTGGAAAATTCTGATTTCCACAGGTACAACGAGCTCGTATCCAAATACGGCCAACTGGCGCCGTTGGCCGACGTGGACCTGAGCCCCCGCGGCACAACGGTGGACGTGCGCTGGGGCGACAGAGTGGAGGCGGTCAGCCTCCGCCTGGAGCAGACGGTGGGCGAACTAAAGAAGCAGCTGAGGGCGCTGCTTCAGCTGCCCAGCAACGGGGTCCGGCTCTTCTACATCAACCGGGAAATGTCCGCGGTCTTCGGACCGGAGGAATTGAAGTGCGGCTTCCGGGCCCTCCACTCGTACAGCATTCGCGATGGAGACGAGATCCTCATTGTTCCCAAGGGGAAAAGCCGATGTAGCTCCTCACATCTTTGAGGTAGGACTCTTGGGTATTTTGTTTTTGGGGTCAGGGGGGGTTTGGGGGGGGTTCATAGGACTCGCTGAACACTTAACTGGATTAGCTTTGACTTGAATTTGTCATTTTATGCAACAAAATGTTGGGGGGGGGCTGGGTTGCACCGTGTTTACCAAAAACTGCCGAGGCCTTGCGAGTTTTGGTTTGCTTTGCCTCAATGAAGCGTTTTTTCGATCGTCGAGACTTGCGAAATAACCGCGATGATAAAAGATGGAGGCAGGCAGGGCTACCGGAAAGTTGCTTGTAATTTTGCCTCAGATGGCTTGTTCTACTTGTTTACTGCAAAACGTGTTTTTGCTCAGGTGCGTACAATTTCGATATGTCATTCTTAAAAAGCTACTGACTGCAAAAGAGTCCGCCTCGTTTATGCTGAAGCCACTTGATCAAGCAATTACACAATTACGACAAAAAAAATAAATTCCCCCCCCCCCGATTGAGCATCCTTGGCTTGACTTGATGGTAACCAAACACCCGTCGTAGTGTCAGGTCACTTCCTCTGTATCTATCGGGCTGGCCCGCCAGCGGGTTGGCGGGAGGGGCGTCGACCACCCGTCCGAGTGAATGCCACCGTTCTTCCATCACCCCGAATAAACCCGACACCTCCAGTGTCCGCTCTTTCACGGGTTGCGGGGTCCCGACCTCTCCCACTGGGCTCACGTTGGCCTTCCAAATCAAAAGACAGAAAATGAATACCCACCAACGTGCGGGAAATTCGATTCTTAAGATAAGATAAGATAAGATATCCTTTATTCGTCCCACCGGAAACTTTCTGGCAAACTTTGCGTTATATTTCATTTCTTGGTATTTTGGTGTATTTGTACGGACGACACACTCATTTCACACACAAAGTTCACGTTACCTCGACTTTTGAAGATGACCCGAGATGGCAGTAAACTGAAAATGTAGGTGAGGTTTGGTGGATTATTATTGGCTGGCATTTGGTGAACACTACTGTGGGATGTAATGTGAATTGTTTGCCATACGGTGTTGTTGTTGTTGTTTTTTTTTTATATATATATATGCTGAGAATTGCTTTTAATTGTTTATCAAATGTGACGCTCAACACTGTGCACATGAGAATTTATTATAACTTTGTACGATAACTTAATTTGTACTCGTGCTTGAATTATCGCCCAGAAACATACACGCACATGCACGTGCATTAGAAATCTATTTGCCACATTGGGCCATTTCACTGAATGACTTTCCGATCCGTTCTGAAATGTTAACAAAAAGTCACTTTGTTTACCTTTGACGTTTTTACGACGGTAAATGTTCACAAGAACAAGTTACAGCCTCACTTAAGCAAGATTTCAAATATCGTAAGCCGCCAATGTCTAATGGTTTTGCAAAGTGTGCAATGCCGTTGTATTAATTTATATTTTTGGGATCTTGTTGGCAGTGGTGACTTTATTTTTGTGTGTTCCATTTCTCAATCATGAACATGATGCCATTTTCACAACTCGATGTATAATTTAGCTTTGGATTCTCTTGAAGAAATAAATTCTGAAGCGATCCTAGGCCCGTGTTTTTGTTAGTTTGTTTTTTTCTCATCTTTGGGACAAACTGATGTCGAGTCCTGGAGATATTTCAGGTGCTCGCCCCATTAAGAAATCGCTCAGGTCTTTGAATTTTGGCCATTTTTATTTTCTTCGAGTCTGGTCGAAGACTTGTGGCAAATATGTTGGCCGCTAAGGTGCATTATGAAGTGGGAGGGAATGCGGTGGTGTGGGGAGAGATTCAACTGAGCATATTGTGCGCTTCAAAGAAAGGAATCATGGGGAGGGGGGGGGGGGGCAGGAAGGTTTGAGTTTCTGGAAGAAAACTCAGTGCGTCTTGAATGAGAGCGCTAAAAGGGTAAGGGCAACGGCTGGGGATCAGGGTGGCCCCATTCCTCAATACATGGATTGGGTGACACCAGCGGGGAGGGGGGGGTATCCAGTCCTGGACCTGCTTTGTGAAGGTCAGGCTTGATGGGTTCCCCAGAAGATGTGATGCTGCGAATGTATACCTTGACCGGGATTGCATCGGGTAACCAGTTGAAAGCAAGCCCTCGACCCTCTGTTGGTTGTCATCTATAAATAGAAACTGTTATAACTTCAGCTAGAAACCTGGTTGTATCTTCCCATCTGTCCCAAGTTGTTGTTGAATTTGCTCAATTTGACTTTAAGTGGTTGCACTTAATGAAATAATTTGTCTGGATCCAGATACATATTTTTAAACTATATGTCCAGTGTACTTATGTTTTATTCTTTTCTTTAGTGTCGTGGCGGCGTGGCTCTTCTCACAGTTTGAATTTGACTTTCAAGAAGAAGTGGCAATAAAACAGGCCAAAATCCATATTTCAGGAGTTGAGGCAAGAGTGCTGAAATGCGTGTTGGGTAAAGATAATATTAAATGTTTCTGCAAGTGGCAGGTCAAATTTCTGCTGGCAAGGCATTCCGGAGTATTCCAGCCTATATATACAATGCTGTCCAACTTTTTATCTCTCCACACACCGGAAGACCAGCATGTTGTGAGGCAAAGGCCGGGGAAGGAATTTAAGGTAAGGCTGACGCAAAATTTGAGACCAAACATGGCAACCAGCATGGAGTAAAACCAGACAAAGTAGAAAAGTGACCAAAGATGGCCGTCTACCTCCGTTACAGCGTCTGATCCTACCTCCAAAATCTTAAAATTGCCAGTTCTGCATCAGTGCCCCCCCCCACAAAAAAAAACATCACTTTCTCCCTGCCTGTTTTTTTTTTTTTTTTAACCAGTTGTTGCATCAATGAATAGTAACTTTACCGTGAGGTCCTATCACGACACTTGCATCTTTTCTACTGTATTCTCACACACACACACACAACGCCTTTCCGAAAACACCAATCCAAGTCAGGAACCTCTTCTCGGACACCCGGTCATGGGTAACTCTTGATATCCTCCGCCTTTGTGTGCTTCCGCCTTTCACCGATGAGTATGCGTCCATTTATGCCCCCGTCTTGAGTGGGGTTCATAAAAGAAGCCTCAGCTAAGGGAGCATCGGTGTGTCTTAATGGTAGCGCAGGTCCTGGCCTCACTCCTGGAGGCTTTCACACGTCTTGCTTCCCCGCCCGATCCTGCTCTCCAGTTACTCCCCACTGTCCTCCCGCAACAAAGCCCCCGACTCAGCGCCCTGCGAACCCCCTTTCCCACACCCCATCAACGCATACCCACCTGAGATTTCATCCATTTGCTATCGGGCGAGCATCTCCGGAGACTGCTTGTCTTGCGGATTCTCGCGCGTGACGCTTTGCCTAATTAAATAGGAAGCGAGATGTAGTACCCTGAGTGACTCGTGTGAATTCCGTAATTTGAGCTCGATTGAAGGAACAGACGGTTTCTTCGTAAGATGCTACCGTTAAAAAAAAAAAAAAAAGAAACAAAGCAAAAAGACCAAATTCAAGCGATCTTCCGTTAGCGTCGTTAGCGGCTGAGATAAAAAGCGTTATATCTCAGCCGTTTTACGCTTACTAAATTTTCACCACTAAATCACCCAAAACAACCGTTTTTCCTAAAACGCGTCCCCGAATAATTCTCTTTCCAGACCAAAAAATAAATAAAAATTAAAACTGCAATCATGGTTTTCCCTAAACTGGACTTTTCCGTTCTTAAACGTTAACATCTCTCCATCATTATTCGACATCTCCACCTCCCTCCACTCCTTCACTTCCTGACATTCCTGCCCCGTCCGTCCCTCCCTTCGCCCACCCCAGCCCACATCTCCTCCCCTCTGATCCCCACTTAAATTGAAGTCGGTCCTGCGAAAGTCGCCTCTTGCGCACTTTCGACACATGACCGACCGCTTTCAGAGGACTCGTGTTTGATTTGCGGAAGCTGGAAATCGGACGCCGTCCACCTGTTTGACCCGCGGATGCTCGTCCGCTGGATGGGACTGCGCCGCGTGGAGGTTGCCAGGTTGGATTAGATGAGTGCCCCACGCCCATCTCGTCAAGGCAGGTGAGTGCCCGTCACGCGACGACAACGTTAAAATCTACAAAGCTTCAAATTGCATATTCGTTTATTCATTTAATCCCTTATCACATTCATTCGCAATTATTAACCGTAGCCCAGCAATGTAAAAAAAATAGTCACTTAAATAGGTGGAGTATACTGTAGACGTTAAGTGTATTTTAGACGAGTACTCCGTATCATTCGGATACATTTTTTTAAGTGAAAAATATGTTATTAATAAAATTCAACCAATGAAAATTTTGTTACTAAAGTAAAAAAAAAACTAGAACAGAAGGGGACAAAAAATGTTCAAATAGAAAATAAGTTTACTGTTATGTCAGCATTATTACTGTTTTGCTTATGAAATACAAATTCCAGAAGAGCACCGCAAGCTAAGCTACTGTATATATTTTTAATAATTGACCTTTAATTGTCAATCGATATTCTCCAGATCTTTCATGCTTCGGGGCTGTCCCTGGGCAAGGCAGTGTTTCACCCCACATTTAAATTCCCATGCTTCAAAGTTTACATTATATTTCAGGCATTGCACTCTTAGTCTGATAAGCACTGAGAGTGGAATTGATTTTTTTTTAAAAAGTTGACCTCATCTGACCTCTAGGCCTTTTCCTATGCCACCTCTGAATCAAATCAATCAATCAATAAGCCTCAGTTTGGACTGCACACTTCCACAAAAGTCAAATATAGTGGGAAAATGTCCGGAGTGTATCTGCGCCGATGGGAGGCGGAGTTTGCCAAGCTGCTGCCACACTGCTATGACCTTGGCAAGCCAAACCCATCCCTCCAAGCTATTAGTCCCCCCCACCCCCCGTCCCCTCACACCGCAGCCGCCCCCTCTATGGTAATATGGTGTAAGGCGGCCTTGTGGCATTCGAATTGGAGAACAATCCTGTAATGCCTCCTCGCATGGGGACCGTAAGGCTAATGTGATCCTGACACATTGTCCCGGCACGCATAATGGCTTCTTTTCAGGTGCTCCTCTCGGGGGAGACCTGGGAGCCTGCGCTTTAAGAAGTAGTAGCCAGGACATGATCTCAAATGGCCAAAACATGGTTTATGATGATAAAGAATGCGACTTGTGTTCGCTCCATAATATTCCGTGTGAGCACTAATGGTCCCAGTGGTCAGGCCACAATGTGGTGTGACTTGCCTGGTGGTGCCAGAGGTCAACACCGAAGACGGTCTGTGATGGGACGAGGGCGGGGTCCAAGAACCTCCCTTTGGCTCCATCAAGGCAGGGCTTCTGTCCAGTATCTCTGATTCTGGATTCCATCTTCATTCTTCATGCTTTTGTAGGATGGTGACACCAGACATTGCGGTCCTTCTGCTCTTGATCGTCAGCGTCGCCGCCTGCACGAGAAGTACGAGATCTCACACCACAACGGCCCTCGCATCGGCACATTCTCTTGAGATCCATCTATCGCTTTTTGTTTTGTGCTCCGTTTTAGTTGCTACTCGGGATGTCTTGTATCCATTTGGACCCGCCCACATGGATCTGGAGACCCCCAAGATGGATGACGGGAGCTCCCCTGAGATTCCTCTGCTTGTGCCCTTCATTTTCTTCAGTACCCCCTACCGCACCATCTACGTAAGACGCGACCATGAACCTTTTCCCCTTTGACATAAAGCTGGTTGAAGGAAGTTGATTTTAACCAAATTGTTTACTCAGGTCAACAACAATGGCGTGATATCCTTCAGCGAGCATGTGAGCCAGTTTACGCCAGAAGCGTTCCCCCTGAGCGACAGCCGGTCCTTCATCGCCCCCCTCTGGGCGGATGTGCACAACGGGATCCGTGGAGACATCTACTACAGGGAAACCACCCTGCCGCAGATACTGGAGAGGGCGACGCATGACGTGCGCCGGCATTTCAAGAACATCCCCGACTTCACGGCCACCTGGGCCTTTGTCGCCACGTGGCATCAGGTCACCTTCTACGGCGGGAGCCAGACCACCCCGGTAATGGCCAAAAACCGACATTGTACAATTGTTTTTGTGGAACGTTGTGCTTGAATGCTGCCATCAGCTTCATTTTGACGATGGGAACTTCTGCCTAAAACTAGGAATGTTTGTATGACCGTTAGAAGTTGGTCCAAATTTAGATCTGAGTTATTTATCCAGGAAGGGACGGTTACTTATCAGGGAAGATCCTACTGTAAAGGGGTAATGCGTGAGGTACAATTGTAAGAACTTGACTCTGAAACCAGAAACCTTTCGAGGACTGCAGAAACTGGTGTCAAAGTGATGTTCTAGACCAGTCTTCCTCAACTGGCGGACCGCGATCCACGACCGGACCACCGACCTGCTCTGTTCGGACCCTCGGCAAATTGTATCAAATAAAAAAATTATAAAGTGATTTTTACGTTATACATTTTCAATTTTGGACCATAATCTGCGCATTACCGCTTGTTAAAATTATCCGTTGTATTCTTTGCGCGCACTAACAGATGTAATGCAGAGAACCGCAGCAGCGCGACTTTGTGTGTATAATGTTTGACTAACTGGAGACCGTGGCTGAGCAGGGCATGTGGGCGATAACGATGTACCGATATCAAAAGAAGACCTAACTGAGGTCTAGTACTCTCTAAGGTCCAGGAAGTTTCAGGGTAAACTGCTGATCGGATTGCTAATTTTATCATTTCTAGACATGTATGCCATTTTGTTGGTTTTCGTTGATGCACGTTGCTTGGTCTGTTTCTCTCTTTTGTAAAACTGTTTCACTCCTCTTGTTTGATTAAAAGGTGAACACATTCCAAACTGTGCTAATCTCAGATGGTGCCGTGTCCTTCGCCTTGTTCATCTATGAGGAAATCACTTGGAGCACAGGCACGGCCAGTGGCGGAGATCCGCTTACCGGACTAGGTGGCACCACAGCTCAGGTACCGTACAGAGGGCCCTTGCTTTATGACAGTCCGGACATCGAGGTTCTGTCACCGTGATCGAGTTCTGTTCCTATAACAGTGACAGAACCTCGGGACTGTCTGAACTTTGTCGTAAACGGGGGGGATCCGCCGTACGCAACCCGATGACGAAGGCTGCCTCATAGTCGTCCGCCCCTTTCCAGTCAGGTTTTAATGGCGGGGAAGTTGGACAATTCTTGAACCTGCCGGTATCGCGGAGCAACGATGTGGTGAACATTGAACAGACGACCAATGTGAACATTCCCGGACGCTGGGTCTTCCGCGTCGACCCGGAGCTGATCGATCCCGCCAATGGCTGCAGTTACAATGGCAAGTTCGCCCTTCGTTGTTGCATGAAATTGTCTGCTACGTTAACAGACAGCGCGGCGACACATACCAACCAAAAATGCGATGCTAACGGGCACATCGAATGGTCTCGTTTGTAAAGTCTCTCCAAATCTAAGTCCCGCAAATTCTCTAGGTCGTTTTTACAGACGAGGGGAGGTCTTCTGGCTGTCGGACCGCTGCTCGCAGCGATGCCGCTGCCTGGATGTGGACAACGAGGTGCTCTGCCAAGACGCTCGGTGTGGCCAACTGGAGACCTGCGAGCAGCAGGAAGGAGCTTTCTACTGCCAGCCCACCCGCACCAGTACCTGCGTGGTGTTCGGCGACCCGCACTACCATACCTTCGACGGTCTCCTCTACCACTTTCAAGGAACCTGTACCTACCTGCTGGCTCGGCCTTGCTGGGAAGCGGCCGGGCTGCCCTTCTTCAGCGTACAGGCCAAAAACGAGGACCGCGGCGTGTCTGCCGTCTCCTGGTTGAGAGATGTAACCGTGGAGGTGTACGGTCACCGAGTCACGTTGCTGAAAGGAACTTTGGGAACTGTTGAGGTGAGGAAATGATAATCGAGTGTGAATTGGGGTGGATGTCATTTGGTTTTCTCATGTTTGAGGCGGACCGTATCCCGTGACTGAGAATCTTCTGATCTGGTCTCTCTAGGTGGATGACTTGTTGAAGACTTTACCGGTTCAGCTTCAACTCGGTGCCGTTAGAATCTACCAGTCCGGGTTGGCTGTCGCTTTAGAAACAGACTTTGGACTCTTGGTGACGTACGATGGGCAGCACTACGCCTCCATCTCCCTGCCGAGCTCTTACTTCAACAACACGTGCGGCCTCTGCGGGAACTACAACGACGACCCCGCCGACGATCCCGTCCTTCCCGACGGCACCCTTGCGGAAACCGTGGCCGAGCTGGGCGGCGGCTGGCGAGCCGAGGGCGCTGACTGGCATTGCACCGACGGTTGCGTGGACAACTGCAGTGTGTGCGACGCGCAAACGGAGGCCTTCTTCTTTGGGCCGGACTACTGCGGACTCATAAACAAAACGGACGGCCCGTTCAGGGACTGCAGAGCTGTGGTGGATCCCACCGCCTTCGTGTTCAGTTGCGTCTATGATATGTGTAGCAACAAGGACAACATCACGACACTCTGCCACGCCATCCAGGCCTACGCTCTGGCCTGTCAGGCACTGGGCGTCACCATCCGTCGCTGGAGGTCTCGCACGTTCTGTGGTGAGTTCCACATTGACAATCTGTCCACGTTTCTTCGTCAATTCAAACCACTTTGATGCATTTGAAAGATTTCGAACGCCCCGACATTTGGGATTCAGCGATGTCGCGCAATCTCGACACAAGCTCCGTTCTCCAGCTAATGTATTGTTTTGTTTCTGTGCCGTGTCGGATTTCAGCGCTGACATGCCCGCCGTTTAGCCACTACCAAGTGTGCACCAGCGCCTGTCCAGCCTCCTGCTCGGATGTCACCGCACCCTTGTACTGCGCCCACCCTTGCACCGAGGGCTGCCGGTGCAACCAAGGCTACGTCCTCAGCGGCAGCCATTGCGTCCAGCTGGACGACTGTGGCTGTGAGCACAACGGCCTCTATTACCCACTCAATGACACTTTTTGGGCCGGGCCAGACGGTCGCGAAGGCGAATGTAGCCTCCGCTGCGTCTGCGCGGCCGCGGGCCAAATCTCTTGCTTCAACAAGTCTTGCAAGGAGGGCGAGGTGTGCGCGGCGGAGGTGGGCACGCTGGGTTGCTACCCTCGGCGGGAGGGGCTGTGTTCAATGGCTCAGAGCGCTGTGACATCATCCTTTGACGGCGCCTTCCTGCTGTTCCCAGATGACAGCTCCTACTACCTGCTGAGGCTCTGTGGCGCTGTGCCCGCTAATGGCTCAATGGTGGAGGTGAAGATAGGCAGACGGCTGGTGAACAAAGGCCCTGCTTGGAAAAGACCTGTGGTAGTTACGGTTGCTAGCCTGGAGGTTCATCTGGGAGGGCTGGATTTAGAAACAGTCAAGGTGAGTTGCAGCATTTCCCCGTGTAGAGGCGGCGTGCGCTGGCCATGGCAAATTTGCCTTTAGCGGATTTTGGGGGGGGGGGGGGGAGCTACAGTCCCAGTCCAAAATTTGGAGGCACCCTTGAAATGTCGAGAATAATATATTCCCAAAAGGTCTTGATGCCAAAATGAACAATATTGAAGTGAGTTGAGGAGCTTCACTACATTCATTTGCAATGTATGTTTTGATCATTTTGAGTGTTTCAATTTTGGTTTCTGCAGCAGTTCATTTTTAAGGGTTATTTGGCATTCTGCGGATAAATGTTCTTTCCTGGACCAAAAAGTTTGAGAACCCCTGCTCTCAACTGTACTTCTCTGCCTGATGATCTGTTTTTGGTGTCCTAGGTCAACGGCGAACCAATCGCCCTCCCCTACGTCCATCCGACGCAAACTATAAAGGTCTACAGGGCATCAGGCAACGCCACAGTGGTGGAATCCCGACCTCATCTTCGCGTTCACTACGCACAAAGCGGATCCATCAACATCTCGCTCTCCGTCGCATTTTACAACGTCACCTGCGGCCTGTGCGGAGTCTTCAACGGCGATCCCGCCGACGACTTCCGCCTCCCCAACGGACGCCTAGCCGAGTCGGCCTCGCAGTTCTCGGATGGCTGGCGTTCCATCGCTGATGACATCAGCTGCAACGGAGACTGCGACGACTTGTACCGTACGTGCACGGACCTGCGCCTCTACCAGAGTCCGAGGATGTGCGGCAACATCAACGACCCCGGGAACGGCTCTTTCGTGGCGTGTCACGGTGCCGTCAACCCGTCGCCGTTTTTCCGGAACTGCTTGTACAACATGTGCGTGAAGGACGGCAACCGCTCGGCGCTGTGCTCCTCGCTGCAAGCTTACGCCGCCGCCTGCCAGGATGCTCAGGTGGTCCTCACTTCTTGGAGGACGGCCACCGACTGCCGTAAGTAGAAGAGCTTCAGCTAAGCTAAGCTAAGCTAAGCGTGAACGTTCTTGTTAATTCCCAAAGACGTTTTTAAACGTCTTTCCAGACTAGGTCTAGAATTGGCGGGTACTGAATGAGTTAAGCACTCTTTGGAACGGGGTACCGAGACGAAAAGTGCTTTTGAGTCTATGCCGTGACATCACAGTGATTTTGTGGTTAGCGCGTATGCGATCAAGATTTGGAAACAAATGAAAAAAAGGAGAATGCATGCATCTGTGGTGAATTGCGGGCCACAACATAATGTGCCTTTGAGCCTCTCTTAGAACAGGGCTTAAAATCCCATGGCACACTTGGTTTTTGGCAAACGGGGCTGCCCTGGCACCGCGAATGGAGTATAAATGGACCACTTGCGAATCTGCGCTTTTCATGGCTAAAATTAGGAATGTTCATGAAGGCTCATCTCTCAGCATTCTCACATGGCATGATTGGTTTCTTTCTACCACTTCCCAGTGCTTCCCTGTCCGGCCAACAGCCATTTCGACGAGTGCGCCAGCGCCTGCCCCCTAACGTGCGCCGGGCTGGACCAGCCGGAGGTGCCCTGCCCGTTGCCGTGCGGCGAGGGCTGCCGTTGCACGGACGGCTTCGCCCTGCGGGACGGTCTGTGCGTGTCGCACGGCGACTGCGGCTGTGCCGGCCCCGATCCGGACCGCCGGCTGCCCGCCAACCACACTTTCTGGACGGACCGGGACTGCCTGGAGCGCTGCTACTGCAATGGGTCGGACAACGACGTGTACTGCCTTGCGGCGCCTTGCCTCCCCGAGGAGTACTGCCAGGAGGATAACGGGTTGTACTACTGCAGGCCTCGCACCGAGGCCCTTTGCGTGGCGGCCGGTTACGGGCACTTCCTGCCATTCGGCGGCGTCCCGTTTGAGCTACAGAGCTCTTGTAGACTGAGCTTGGCCACCACGCGTTGCGGGGGCGGAGACGGCGCAAGCTCGAATGGAAGCTTGCCTCCGTTTAAATTATTAGCTCTTAATGAGGACAGGGAAACGGGACAAGGGGTTTGGGTGAGAGGTTTCGTGCTGGAGGTCTTTGACTTTGAGATCGAGGTGTCCCGAAGTTACAAGAACACCGCCGTGGTGAGTCAATGGTGAAAGATCACGCGAAAAAGAGTTTTATTTATATTCAACGGCAGAGGCTGTGGAGTGGAATCCTTAGTCGATTACTCGTCGATTATTAGTCGATTACTCCTCTCGTCAATACTTTAAACCCGAAAGTGAGACTTTGTTCTTTGTTTCTTTTCAGGTGAATGAGGAACGCCTTTCCCTTCCCGTGAGGCTCGGCCCGGGAAAGGTCACCATCTTTACTTTGGGCGCGCTGCTGGTCCTGGAGACGGACTTTGGTCTCAAGGTGGCCTTCGACTGGAACACCCTGCTTGTGTTGACTTTACCCCGTCACCTCTACAACGCATCCTGCGGCCTCTGCGGGGGCTTTCCTTCAGCGCCGGCCGCCCGCGGCGTCGACGATTGGGCCGCAACCTGGGCTGACAGGGACGCTTTCTGCCAGGTGGGCTGCGGCGACTCGTGCCCAAGGTGCGGCCCCCCGCCGGACGATGGCGCTATTGCTTCGGCCGACGACGACGACGACACGGACGACGAACGAGCCTCGGAACTCCGCCTCCGAGACGGTCTCTACGTCTTTGCGGAGCCTGAGGCGGCGAGGCTGTGCGCCCTGACTGCGGATCGACAGGGTGCGTTTGCACGCTGTCACGGCAAGGTGGCGCCAGAGTTCTTTTACCGAAGCTGCCTGCGGGACATCTGCTTGGATGGGGGCGCTCAGGAAACCGTCTGCGGTTGGCTGCAGGCCTACGCCACCACCTGTCAAATGCAAGGGGTACCTACTACCGGCTGGAGGCGCGGTGCGCCATGTGGTGAGTTCCACCAACAAAAATCCTCTCGCTTATATTCTCACCCGCAGGATAAATTGTGAAAAATACGACAACCATTTCACCTTTAAACCAGTGTGCACGTTACTAAATGTCCAACTCGCCTAATCCCAGTCCAGAGGTGTCCGCCGAACAGCCATTACTCCAGCTGCGTGCCGGTCTGCCCGCCCCAGTGCGCCCCCGCCCGCAACCAGAGGGACTGCAGCCAGGATTGCGTTGAGGGCTGCCAATGTGACCAGGGCTTTGTTCTCAACGGCAAAAGCTGCATCCTGCCTCAAGACTGCGGCTGCTACACTGACGGGAAGTACTACGAGGTCGGTGTCGCACCCGGCGTTGTACGATCGCATGTGTAGTTGACGTCCCGGCAGTCAGGAGCGAATTTGTATCGGCATTACCTTGAATCTGAAGTTGTTGGTGACGGGAACGCACGATTTAACCTGCTTACGTTTAGCATAGAATAGCCACAAAAAAGCAAAAGCCATCACTTGTCGAAAACGTATCTCATTTGTAGTCCAAACAGCTGTTCTGGAATGGCGATTGCTCCAAACGTTGCCGGTGCATCGGCCGCAACCTGGTCCACTGCAACCCGCGGCGCTGCAAGGCGGACGAGGAGTGCGGCCTGCGCCACGGCGCGCGCGGCTGCTTCGCGCGACGCTCCCAGCAGTGCGTGGCGTCGGGCGGAGGCGTGTTCAAGACCTTTGACGGCGCCTCGCTGCGCCTGCCCGCCTCTTGCTCCTTTGTGCTGTCCACCAACTGCCACAAGCTGCCCGACCTCTCGTTCCAGCTCATCGCCAACTTCGACAAGTGGAGCGTGCCCAACCTCACCGCCATTTCACATGTCTACCTCTACATCAACGAGGAGAAGATCCTCGTCTCGGGCAACATGGTCAAGGTGCGGCGGGGTAGCCCAGCGCCAGGTTTCCTTACGCGGACGCGCCGCTTACAATCATTGATCCCGGCGCAGGTGAACGGCACCCCGGTGTCGATGCCTTTCGTGACCGGTCTGATGACGCGGCTGTCGGCGTCGGAGGGCTTCGTCGACATCCACTCGCCGCAGGACATCCGGGTGCGCTACAACCGCTTCAACGCGCTGAGTGTCAGCATGGGGGCGCGGTTGCGGGACAAGCTGTGCGGCCTGTGCGGCAACTTCAACGGCGACCCCGCCGACGACTACATCACCTCCACGGGGAGGGCGGCCGGCAGCGCTCTGGAGCTCGCCCAGAGCTGGAAAACTAACGGCATTCAGGACAGGTGGGTGAGGAGGCGCACTCGCGGCCTTGGTGGGAGCCACAGGTAGCAAAAGTACTCAACGCTGTGTCCCTGGATAGAAGTTCAGATAGATATCTGTGGAAAATAAAAAAATAGATTTGGTGACAAAAGACATGTCGTTGGATGGTCCTGGATCAGGTGCGACGAGACCCATTACGTGGCCCTGGCCCGGTCGTGCGACAACGCGGCCGTGCTGGCGCTGCAGCGTGAGGACGCGTGCCTGAAGCTGACCGAGCCCAAGGGGTTCTTCCAGCCGTGCCACGGCCTGCTGGACCCGCGACCCTTCTACCGGTCCTGCTACCTGGATGGCTGCTACAACCGGCGCGGCGCCCAAGTGTGCGGCTCGCTGGCCGCTTACGCCGAGGCCTGCCGCTCCATGGGCGTCCTCACCACCGAGTGGATCGCTCAAGAGAATTGCTGTAAGTAGCCTCGCCTGTGCCTGTGCCTGCGTATGTTTGAATACGCATGGCGGCTAACATTGTATGTTGGACCATGTTTTTTAGCAGAATGGATCGACGACCCCTGCGCAACAGAGACCTGCACAAACTTCACATGCGAGCTGGAGAATGGTGGCGACCTGTGCGGATGTCCTGAGTTGCCCCCCAGCCCCGAAGGTTGTCGCCTCTTGTTAGAAATCAGCTAAGCTAGCATCCTAGCTTAGCTAGCTAGCTAGCGCAAGCGGAAAGAAAATTGATTTTTCTTCTTGATATACAGTACATATACAATTTTGATGGGATTTTGAAAAATAGATATTTGTACGCAGCCAGAATCCACGTTCGCTTTTAGTTGACGATTTAAAGGACTCTACCCGCGGGGGCTTTTACCAAAGAGTCTCATGCAGCGCAGTGGCCCATTAGCCTGATCGTTGCGCCTCGCACGTGTACGTCAGGCGACGACGACGTGATCGAGGCGGAGGTGATGTGCAAGCCCGCCGTGATGGAGGTGTCCATCTCCAAGTGCAAGCTCTTCCAGCTGGGCTTCCGGCGCGGCGACGTGCGCGTCAACGACCGGCGATGCGCCGGCGTGGAGGGAGAGGACTACATCTCATTCCACATCAACAACACCAAAGGACACTGCGGCTCCATCGCGCACGTCAGTCAGCGTTCACACCGATTCGGAAACAAATATTCTGGACAATTGTCTTGAGTTGACTGGGATCTGTTTCGACAGTCGAACGGCACGCACATCACGTACAAAAACACCGTGTGGATCGAGAGCGTCAACAACACGGGCAATGTCATCACTCGGGACAAAACCGTCAATGTGGAGTTCTCCTGTGCCTACGAGCTGGACCTGAAAATCTCGCTGGAGACGGTCCTCAAACCCATCCTCAGGTTAGCCAGTTAGCTCGCAGGCGCAGATGCCGTACGCGGACGCTTTGGATGACGTTCCCTTTCCACTCCGCAGCGTGATCAACCTCACCCTGGCCACCCAAGCGGGCAACTTCATCACCAAGATGGCGTTGTACAAGAGTGCCTCATACCGCCAGCCCTACGGGGAGGGCGAGGTGGTCCTCAGCACCCGGGACGTCCTCTACGTGGGCGTCTTCGTGGAGGGCGCCGACGAAAACCAGCTCATCCTGGTGGTCAACACGTGCTGGGCCACGCCGTCGCGCAACAGCAGTGACCGACTCCGCTACGTCATCATCGAGCGAGGGTAGGAAGAATTACCCTTCCTACTTGCTAGCTTAGCTGATTTCTAACAAGAGGTGACAAGGACAAAATCCGACTTCAACGGACAGTTAGGACGGCAGAAAAAATCGTTGCCACCGCCCTACCTACTCTTGAGGACTTGCACACTGCAAGAATCAAGACAAGGGCACGGAAAATCCTCCTGGATCCCCCGCACCCTGCCCACCACCTTTTTAAGCCACTCCCCTCAGGCAGACGCTACAGATCCATGCGCACCAAATCCAGTAAACAGCTTCTTCCCTCTAGCCATTAACTCCTTAAACAGTCACTGACGTAGTCACTCTTCTTGCACCACAAAATGGTACTACAAAACTACTGGTTACTCTAAAATGGTTCAATGATTTTGTTGTTTACGATGATACTAGTGCAGCGTGTTATACCGGAGACAAATTCCTTGTGTGTTCTACATTCATTCATTCATTCATCTTCCGTACCGCTTGATCCTGACTAGGGTCGCGGGGGGTGCTGGAGCCCATCCCAGCCGTCTCCGGGCAGTAGGCGGGGGACATCCTGAATCGGTTGCCAGCCAATCGAAGGGCACACATAGACGAACAACCATCCACGCTCACACTCACAGCTAGGGACAATTTAGAGTGTTCAATCAGCCTGCCATGCATATTTTTGGAATGTGGGAGGAAACCGGAGCACCCGGATAAAACCCACACAGGCCCGGGGAGAACATGCAAACTCCACACAGGGAGGCCGGAGCTGGAATCGAACCCGGTACCTCTGCACTGTGAAGCCGACGTGCTAACCACTGGACTACCGGGCCGCCTGTGTTCTACATACTTGGCCAATAAAGATGATTCTGATTCTGATTAAGTTGCGTCAGATTTAAAAGAATAGTCAGAATAAATCATGATTCTACAAGAAAAAAAAAGATCAGGGCAAAATACAATCAAACATCAAACTGTCTTTTGGCAACTAAGCGCCAGGGGTAGCAAAGCACCCCCAATTTTAATTTCAACCTGATGCCACTGTCATGTTGAATTGTCATATTTAAGTCATAAAATGAACCCATCGTCCGCTTGTTTGAACCTCCTCAGATGCCCCAACGCCAAGGACAACACCATCGGCATGGCGGAAAACGGCGTGTCGCTCGCCTGCCGCTTCCACGTCACCGTCTTCAAGTTCATCGGCGACTACGACCAGGTGCACCTGCACTGCGACGTTTCGCTGTGCGACGCTGAGAGGCACGCCTGCAAAGTGGTGAGGGGACCACCTTCGCCTTGACCCCCCGAGCACTCGTACCGTCAGTTGTCTCATGTTTAAAAAGAATGCGTGGATGTACAGAATTGTCCGCCCAAGAGGAGGATGGCGTCCAAGGATGGGTTACTAAAAGATCACATTCTCAGTGTTGGACCCATTCGAAGACGATGTAAGCCACGTTTTTTGTACCTATTTTCGGCGCGCTTTCTGCTTACAATGTGTTGCGATGGTGGAATGGTCTCAGTGTCGGACTGGTGCGAGGAGGACAACGGCGGCTGTGAGCAGATGTGCACCAGTAAGCCGATTGGTCCCGTGTGCAGCTGCGTCACCGGGATGCTGCAAGCTAACGGGAAGACCTGTCAAAGTAAGTCAATTTCAGGGCCACCTTGACCTAAGTGCATAATTCGATCCGTGACCATGCTTGGAACTCAAATCATGTCAATCAACTCAAATCAATTTTCACCATTGAAATGAATGGAAATGTCAGTCATTTGTTGCAGACCCTCCTGAAAACACGAGCAAAAATTCTTGTATGTTTTTAATAAGAATAATAGCACACGTTTGTTTCATCATTTATTCATTCATTTTCCATACGGCGTTCTGATCACATAACGACAAATGTAAACAATTCAACGGTTTGTGCATCGTGATTTCATGCTTCAGTGTCCATTGACATTGTGCCGCTCCTTCTGGTGGGTGTGGCAGTATCATGGACTTTTCATTTTCCACGCAAAGGATAAAGAATCTATGCCAGTGACTATTTTGTGTTGTTCTGGTGGGTGTGGCAGTATCATGGACTTTTCATTTTCCACGCAAAGGATAAAGAATCTATGCCAGTGACTATTTTGTGTTGTCTGTCTAGATCCCAAAAAACTCTTGTTTTCGCACTTGCTAACATGCTAGTACGTCGAAGAGACAGCCGTCAAAGAGCTTATTTGTACATACAGAACGCTCGCCTGCATTTTCTGTACTGGTACTACTCGTATTGTAAGATTTTGTGACTCTTGAACTAATGGGGACAGGATGTTGTGTAACTCGCTCGTCAGATTTTGCTCACAACTCAGCACAAAATACACCAACAATACACTACACAAACAAAAAAGTATATAATTCATCTTCCAAGCCGCTTGATCCTCACTAGGGTCGCGGGGGTGCTGGAGCCTATCCCAGCTGTCTTCGGGCAGTAGGCGGGGGACACCCTGAATCAGTTGCCAGCCAATCGCAGGGCATACAGAAACGAACAACCATTCGCACTCACACTCACACTCACACCTAGGGACAATTTAGAGCGTTCAATCAGCCTGCAAGGCACGTTTTTGGAATGTGGGAGGAAAACGGAGCACCCGGAGAAAACCCACGCAGGCCCGGGGAGAACATGCAAACTCCACACAGGGAGGCCGGAGCTGGAATCGAACCCGGTACCTCTGCACTGTGAAGCCGATGTGCTAAAGTATAAATGAAAGAAAAACTGCAGCATCATGTCTTCATGTTTTGTTGTTGTTGTTTTTTTTTTTGGTGTCTTAGCTCTGAGTTCCAGCTGCACACTCCCACCCGCTCCACCTGTGCTGAGTGCCGTCGTTTCCGCGTACCTACTTCTCTTTCGCTGACGGACTATCGTGCACAGAAGAGACTTGAACATGCCAGAAAGGCCGTCGGTTCGATTCGTCACTTCCACCTTATTCTGTCCTTCGCTCTTTCTAAGGGTCGTCGCACTTGATGTCCCAAGGTGTGTTTTCTGTCATCATCACTAGGTGGTGGTGAAGGACGAACATTTTAGTCTTCAAATGTCCTCCCAATACGGGCGGGGGAACCTCTGGTGGGAAGGTACGCTTTGCAAGTTCTCATTTTCAGGGAAAAGCCTTCAGAGTTAACATCAAGACATGTTTAATTTTACACAGGAAAAAAACAAGAAAGTATAAGAGAAAAAAATCTGAAAAAGTTTCGGCAATTGACAAAGAAAACATATTTTTTTTCCTAAGAATTACGTTCTAATCGTAAAAATTATTTGCAAAAAGGTTCCCCAGCCCCCGATTAGTCGAGGGATTGTACAGACGTCAATCGAGTAACGCGGCGCTGTACCTCAGGAAATTCCCTCATGCGTGACTTTGGCCGTGTTGTCTAAACACGACATGTGACGACGTCTGGTCTGCTTTTTTTTTTTTTTCATTTGTTCTTTTCAGAGACCGGGACGAGGTGGTGTGTTTTCATTTTGAAAGGTGACATGCTTTTACTGAGAAATGATGACCGCCTCAATGTGATCTTAAAATCGTGATCGGTCCGTTGATTCCAAACTGTTTTAGGGACCCACCAAGTCCTAGACGTAAATGCAGATGGTCCAAGATGATTTTTTTGTTAGAATACAAATTCATTCTTTTAACATAACTGTACAACTTTATTCTAACATTGAAAAAAAAATTGTCAAAATGTTGACACGTGACTATTGCTGCTCGATTTGCGAAATTTTTATTCTTGCAATATTCCGACTCTTCTCATGACATTGACTTTGTTTCTCAAAATTGTGCACGTTATTTTAAGATGTTTTGACAATTCTCATAACAACTTTTCGCGCAAACAGTCTTTCTCGAGCTTTTATTCATTTTAACTATAACAACGTGATAGTATGATTTTAATTTGACATTTTGACGTTGTTCCCCAAAATCTTTAGCTTTTTTTTGGTCTTGTTACGGCCCACGATATTTTGTGACGGTAAATTGTGTATTTGGGATGTGGGTGTTAAAAATTTACCATTGAAGGGTCGTTTCAATTCTCTTAGTAAAATGTTTTACCTTAGAATATTCCGACTTTAATCCCATAGCAACACTAATGATTTTGTCTAATTTTTATTTTTTTGGGTAATAACCGACTTTTTTTTTGTGTGTGGGTGGCTCTCATGATGACGTGTTTTTTTTTTCTTCTAATAATCACTCCCACTTGTTCTGTACATTTGTGACGAAGTAATGAAAGAAATGTTTTATGTGACTTTTGAATAAAAAGTTCTCGTCGTCCATGCGACCGACATTGTTGCCTTGTTGGTCATGCCCCACCAAATATTCATCCGGCATTGAATATGTCGACAAGCCCTGTAGTGTAATGTCTTTCCTAATTCTTTTGTCTGGATATAAACAGTAAGAAAACAAACATACCTATTGAGTCGCGTCATCATCTCACCAAAGCCTCTTACATAAGTCGAGAGGATTTCCACTTACCCAGTTGGCTGGGTAAGTGGAACAAGCCGCCACATGCTGTGATTATTCCTAATTTTTTTTTAAGGATTACTTGGTTCCCAGAAATCCCGAATCTAGAAAAAACATTTTTTTTGAAACATGGAAAAAGTTTTGAACATTTCAAAATGAAACCCCAGAAAAATGTCATGTTGCCATTTATTTCCAGATCTAATATTTACAGTGCACCTCGCAAAGTATCGTAACGTTATTTTGGTCTTCAAAATTACTTTTTTTCTGGTCATTAGGTTCCGATTACTTCATCTCAATACTGCAATTTTCCCCATAACGTTAAATTTTTCCCCCCGCTCGAAATGATGTGATTTTCTCGTTGTTCTGATTCTGATTCTCATGATAAAATCTTTTCCTGACAAATTTTTGACTTTCTTCTCCTAACGTCGCATTTTTTTTTGTCCCTTGTAAAGTTAATTTTTTTTTCTCGCTATGTTGTACATTATTTTCTCTCAATATTACAACTTCATTTTCATCATGTTGAGACTTGTGGCAACACGTATCGCAGCAGGCTAGCTACTTATTTTTCCAGACACTGGTTAGCTGAGCAAATCGCATACTCGTAGTTCAGTACACACGGAATAACCTATTGGTGAATTTCATTTTAGTTTTTAATGGGGGTGGGGAGGGAAACCGCTGATTTTTTGGAAGTCTATCTCCATTTATTCACAAATTCTTTTGGGTTCTTTTATTTTTTTTTTTAATTCCCAACCACCCCTCGATGCATTTCTAATAGGTGGCAATTATACACGGTTGCTGGATTTGCCTTGGAGAACAAAACATTCTCTTGCCAACACCGCACTCAAGGAGTGACCTTTGTTGGTCATTCTTGAGCTGATTATGTATCCGTGGTTACATAACATCGGGGGAGTGGGGGTGTTAAGGAATGGCTTTCGCTTCATGCATTTTCGCTGTGTGACTGTGTGTGACCACTTGTTTTCTCATGTTATTACAACTTTTCATAATTTATTTGACTTTTGTCAAATTAATTTGGTGGGAAACGTATACTGTACCAAAAAATTGAAATACTCAATTACATCAAGGATTGCAGAAGACAAAAAAAAAGAAGTCAAGATAAAATTAAATCTGAAATATCTTTCAGAGATAAAATATTGCTGGCAAACAAACAAAAATAATCCACCTGCCAAGTGAAAAGACAAGAAATGCAATCTGGGCTGTTATGACATCCATCACATACTGCACATTGTTATGTAAGAGTACCCGCTGACATTTATGGTAGTTAATTTTATGACCCACTAATTTGTATTTCAAAGCAGTTCTGATATACAAACGTTGCAGTCCAACAACAAGTTTTTACTGCATCTCCAACTTTATTAAACTGGAGTGCCAAAATGATTTTTTTTTCCAGATTAAAAATAATGATAATACTGTCACCCCCCAAAAAAATCAAAACATTAATCTGCATAAATATTAGGTATTTTTGCATGCTCTCTTTGTTCTTGTTCGAATGTTTTGCCTCCTCTTTTCATTGGTCTGTTGTTGTGTTGTGATGTGTTTGAATATTGATGAAAGAATGAAAGAGAATACGGCTTTAATGTCGCAGTGTATGTTTGTTCCGCGTTCCTCCAGGTGTAAAAGTACACGTTTTTTTCCCCCAACACAACATTCGGAGACGCACTTCAGTGCACACGTTTTGTTGCGATTATTTTGGAATAAATTATACCAATGAAAAAAATAGGACGAAAAAATAATGATTAGATGTCTCGGGTTTCCTATGACTTCCGAAGGCAGCACTGCGCCGTCCCTCAGTTCAGAAGAAGAAGGGGGAGGAGCAAGAGGCGTTCGCGTACACAGTAAAAACGATATACACGCTAGTTTGTCGGCGGTTTACTCTCAAGTCGGCGGGTGGGCTCTTTGCACGACAACTCTTACAAGGCTCCCTCCACACTTCACTGGACTCTTCGTCGCTTACGCACCCCTAAATTCCCTGGACTTTTCCTTTTCGGTTTCCCCCTTGCTTTTTGTTTTGGGACTGTTGCAGCTGCATCCACCATGCCGTCCCCTCGATACTCGTACACGGTGACGGCACCGGAGGAGCCGGCCGCCGCTTTGCCGGCGTCCAAGACCAACGTGCGGAGTTTGGCTCCGTCCTTGTCCCGTTCCAAGCTGGTCTCCGCCTTCATGGGACTCATCATCAACCAGGCGAAGGTGAGCGCTTGTTGTTAACGTTTATTTTGTTAGCACTTCTATCGAAGGCTTGAATCTTTTTCTGCATTATTGGGTTATTTTTTCAATACTATTATCCACATAAACAATGTCGATACACGAAGATGGCGTTAATTTTGTCACGTCTGTGGAGCTAAGTAACTTATACATTTTCTTTGACCGTACCTTGATAAAAAGTCCAAACTTCTCATCTTAGAAAGTTAAATTCGAAACAAGATGAATTGCCCCTTAGCTCCCTTATCTTAGCACTTGCTCTTATGCTGGAACTGTAGATTCAGAATGACAACATTTGTACACTAAACTGTTTCACGTGTAGATGTTCTTTTTATATGACACTTTATGGGTTTCCATTGAATTTGATTTGTATATGGAGCGATCTCAAAGAGTTAGAGTTGACATCCTAGCATGCAGGCGGACGACTTACTAAAAAAAACGACTTTGTTGGCAGGTTTTCAAATGATAAATGAAGTGAGCCGTAGCTCTCTTAATTTAGCTGTTGCTAACCCGCTAAAGAGAGTTGTAATAATTCATAATTAATCGACAAGTAATTGATAATCAAATGTATTGGTAATTATTTTTTAGAATCGACTGTGGAAAGTTTAGGTTTGATTTTTTTTGAATTTTGTTTATTTCAATGTAAAAGTAATATTTGAAAATTTCCACGTGATTTACGGGGATTAGTGGAAATTAACTGAGAATTAAGGGTAATTTAAAACCCAATAATGAATGTTGTAAATTCCCGATTTAAGCCGATACTTGCCATGACTGTTCAACTTTCACAGATTTGTTTTTAACCCAGTCTCTGCCAAATAGCCATGACCTTCATGCCCTCTCTTTCCCTTGGAGCAGAAGCAGAGTCCACAAGGCCTGGTGGGACTAAAGAACCTGGGAAACACGGTAAAGTGTCCCGGCATGCACCTCCACAGTACACCCTACACTCCAGAAGGAGTGTCATTTATCTCATGTTTGTTTTTCTATATGTATGCTTGTAGTGTTTCATGAACTCCATCCTCCAGTGTTTGAGTAACACTCCCGAGTTGAGGGACTATTGCCTGAGAGAGGTCCATCGAACAGACCTGAACAACAACAGCAACAGGACCAGCCCTTCAACCCTTGTTGAAGGTAGCATGTTGAAGTTGGTTTCCGGCGCATTTTGTGAGCTCTTTGGGAGACCCACAGGGATTACAGCGAGGCCCCATGCCATTCACTCAATCCTATCATTAAAACACATTGCATTGTTTCACTGCATTTTCTGAGAGCGAGGTCAAATGTCATTCGCCCTCGCCTATCGTAAGAAAACATCCCAATGTTATCAATGAATGTTAGCTAAGTAGGCCCTTGTTTCCTGTACAGCTAGAAAGATAAGATTCTCTGTGATATGTCGGTCTTTATCTATATGCAGCATGCCATTATGTCAAGCAAGCATATATGATAGTTTGTTGCATAAGGCCTTTGAGTCATTTTTGGGGCGTCCAAGTATAGTAGGTCAGATCTAGTTTTTGTTCCTGTCTTTGAAATACAGGAGATTAGACTGCCTTTGATAGAAGCTATTGAAAGTGTTTTTTGTTAGTCATTGAAGGCAAATAATATCTTTTGTCAAGCTTTGCTCCCATTTTTTTCCCCCCCTTAGAGTTTGCCAAGCTGACTCAGAGCTTGTGGACATCGGTCAACAACGAGACATTCATCCCCTCGGATTTCCGCAGCCAGGTGCAGATTTGCGCTCCCAAATTCGCCGGTTGCAAGTAAGTTACGTCCTCGCTGCAACTTTTTTGTTTCCTCTCCCCACCCCCTCGTTTCGCATCCTGCAGTCAACCGGCTGACTGGCTGTTCTTTGTCTTGTGCAGTCAGCAAGACGCGCAGGAGTTTCTGCGTTTCCTGCTGGATGCGCTCCACAACGAGGTGAACCGAGCGATGGCGTGCCCCAGGGCGTCCGTCGAGGACTTTGACCACCTCTCGTAAGTCTGCGCGTCATGGACGTGGGTCACCTCTGCTCCCAATAAGTCACTCAATGACCGTAAAGCCAGAACAGAGTTTTTACAACCGCTTTCTTGAATGTCAACCTTAAAATTGACCTGCTTCTCCAGCATTTTTTTTTTCAATGCACTCACATTAAAATAGTCTATCCAGGACAGCATGCTGACCTAGAAATTGTTTTGTCTGCCATACCGGTCTGTGGTTCCCGGTTGAAATCTCAGTTTAGGATTGCTCGTGTGAAATGTGTGGGTCCGTCGGTTGAGTGCGTGAATCGTCGGTAATTGCAATTTTTACTTCACAGGGTGTCGTTTTGTATTTCTATTTGAGGTCTTCAAGACCATTTCTGTGCCTTCTGCTCAGGCCAGATACCGATGAAACCAGTTTGTGCAATAAAAACATGACCTCGTCGGGATTATCGAGGTTATCTGCACGTTTGTTCACATGGTAATCCAAACAAAACAAAATAAAAAAAAAATATTTCAAAACAAATAAGGGCAAGAGTGCTATTAAAGAAATGAAAAGGAACTCAAAGTCTACTTTACATTTAAAAAAAGAGTTAAAAAAAGAAAATGGGCAAAACGAAATAAAAACTGACTGACGACTAATGAACATTCCAAAATTATTCAAACACTCACTGGGGAAAAGCAATCTTGTTGTCAATTTTCAAAACAAAACTCGACACCCGAGACTCCAAGTTGAACATCTCAATTTCTTCTTCCCAGTGATGACGACAAAGCCAAACGGATGTGGAGTACGTATCTGCAGCGGGAAGACAGCAAAGTCGTCGGTGAGTGTTTGTTTGGCGGCAGCTTTAGCAATTAGCTTATCCTTTGACGCGGGGAAAACATTGTCTGTTGTAGATCTGTTTGCCGGCCAGCTGAAAAGCTCCCTGACCTGCACCGTATGCGGTTTCCGCTCCAACGTCTTCGAGCCCTTCTGGGACTTGTCCATCCCAATCGCACCGGTCAGAATTGCAAAAAAAAAAATTTTTTTTTTCAAATGGTCACGCACGGATAAGCTCGCCTGCGGTCGTGTTATCTCACCTGCGTTGCGTCCGCAGATCATCTCCGGCGAGGTGACTCTGAAAGATTGCCTGAGGGTCTTCACCGAGGAGGACGTGTTGGACGGAGACGAGAGGCCGGTAAGACCTCAGCGTCTCATATTATTATTTTTTTTATTTTTTTGTTTTCTGACGAATGGCTGGCCTCACTGCTTTGTTGCGTTTCTCCCGCGCAGACTTGCAACAGATGCAAAACCAGACAGAAATGCACCAAACGATTCAGCATTCAGAAGTTCCCTCAGATACTTGTGCTTCGTATCCTTCAAAGAAACTAAAAACCCACCTTGCATCTCGGCGCTAAGGAAGTGCTATGTGAGAGTGAGTTGAGTAGCTTCATTTCAACAAAGGTTGCGCTTCGTCCCAATGAGGAACCGCGTGTTACACGCTATACCCCCCCGGCACGACCTCCTTGACTCGCAACCCCCCCTTCCAGACCTGAAGCGTTTCTCCGAGTCCAACATCCGAGCCAGCAAGCTGTCCACGTACGTCAATTTCCCCCTCAAAGACCTGGATCTCCGGGAATTCGCCTCCGAGGGCAGCGGTGCGTCCCGCGGCCTTCCGCAGAACTTTCCGGCTACTCCTTGTGTTTGATTGTACGTGTCCCCCCCCCCCCTGCAGAGCGCGCCACGTACAACCTTTACGCCGTCTCCAACCACTGGGGCAACACGCTGGGCGGCCATTACACGGCCTATTGCAAGAACGCAACCGTCAGCGAGTGGTACAGCTTCAATGACTCCAAGTTGGTCCTGTTTATTTATTTTTTTATTTGTATTTTTTTGTGGCTTGTTCAAGCAATCTCATCAGAATTGTGGCGTTGTAACCACAGTGTTTGTTATTGTTGTATTTGTGTGTGCGTGCGTGTAGGGTGAGCCACATGTCCTGTAGCCAGGTGCGCAGCAGCAACGCCTACATCCTCTTCTACGAGCTCTGCAAAAATCAGACGTTTCACCTTTAGGCGCCCTTCAGGCTACAGTAAAAAAGTACCGGTAACCCAGTGAGACGTGAGGGTTAACCGCTGGACGTTGGCGCCATCTTGTGGCTCAGGCTGTGACAAACAGGTCATGGGATGAACTGAAATCCATGAACAATGACTGGGGTATTTTTTTTTTTTTTGGGAGCACTTTTTTCTATGCACTTTATAAACATGGAAGACATCACCATTTGGAGAGACAAAAAAAAGGGTGTCAAACTTGGCTACCGTGTTGTAATTTATGTACAAGGTGAGGTACCATTTTTTTGTAAACGGGCGCAACAGGAAAAGGAAAAAAACAGGTGCTGAATTTGTGTGCGTGTTTGTTTCTATAAACCATTAAAATTCATTGCAAACTTACATGGCTTTGCTTTTCATTGCTGAGAAGTACCCATAGTTGCTTAAAGAATACATCATCTTAATTAAATAAAAAAAAACATCCAAATCATCACACAATTTTGTGGGTATTTTTAAGGTAATATTGCAAGAAATTGATTTGACTTTGTAAAAATATTTTGTCAATTTTTTCATATCTACTGAATGGTTTGTCATTAAAAATGATTGCCAATGATTAAATAGAAAAACAATGAAAAAATAACCCAGAGAAAACTGGTTTTAGGAGGTTGCTTTCTTTTGTTGTTTTTGAAATCAAATTGTCGTAAGAATACTGGTACAGTATAACTATTGTGTTGGCGTGTGTGTGTGTGTGTTTATATATTATATATATATAGTTGTGACTAAATTCAGAGTTGTGAATGAATGACTGAGTGCGCCGAGAACAAAACAACAGGAATCAACAGATCTTGTAATTGGCCATGTTTTCGGCTTGAGTGCGCCAAAACAAGGAAACGGGAGTGTTGTCAACGCACTTAGGCATGAACTAATTTCTGTATTTCTATCCCAATAGGAAAACGCAGCGACACCGAGGAAGTTGGAGCAAGTCAACCCTCTCTGGTACGAACTTTTATATATTCATCTTCCATATCGACACCAAATGGGCTTAGGCGTTGCGAGCAGTCTTTTTATCACATAGCGACGTAAGTGCAGTTGTGTTTACACACGGGCTAATGGCCTTCGTGACCATAAAATCCACAAGGCCTCAATGTGGAGTAAAGTCCATTCTAGACCCTGACACAGGTGGCTAAGGCCTGGAACACTGACGCCTCTAGGTCTCTAGGAAGGTAGTGTGGCGCACAGGAAACGCAGAAATTGTTGACTAAATTATTAGTTTATTCTCCCAAGACTACCCGGTTTATCTTACAGCTATTAAAAAAAATGTATTCATGGTTTTACCAACACACAGCCATAAATGATGATCAGGGTAGTACGACTAATAATGCCACTTTAGTGAATAACTACTCCAGTCACTGAGGCTAGTGAGCTAGGTAGATAGTAGCGGGTTAGCGATTAGCCAATTAACTGAGGAAAAAAGGGTTCTTTAAGTGAATTAGATGGAAGCTAAAATATATCGATCTCAATTTATGAACTTGTTTTTATTTTTTTTACGTTTGATAAATGCTAATCAGTTCAAAAACAGAGCCATATACCATATTATAAAAATAGTAATATTTGAATAACTCACAAGGTGAGCTAGTTAGCTGAGCAAAAATCGTCAAAAGATGGCTCTTTAAGAAAAATGCGCCCGGGGTGCAACTAACGATAATTTTAATACCGGTAATCATGAATCTGTCGATAATTCTTGTGTTCCTTGGTTAAAAAAAAAATGTTTTGCGCTAAATTAGTCAAAGCTAACATAATGGCACAGACACGTTGCGTCAAGCTAGCATATTTGTTGAACATTGTTCAGATTCATCATAAGGTACAATTTTGCTTTTTATTTTTGATACAGTGAGTCTAGCACTTTTGCCAACAACTGTCCCAAAGGTAAACGGACCTCCATTTAGTTATTGCAAACAGTGAGTTTAATATGGTTTCGATATTCGTGTTTATACCGTACTATATTTGACTACAGTACAGCATAACCATAGTGCGGTCACATCATGAAATGAAGCAGTTGTTTGTGTTCACAGGGAAGTTGTAACAGAACGTACACCTGGACTTTAACCTGCTAGCCCGGGTTCGTGTCTAAGAATAGCAGACAAAATGTCATGCTTAATAATATGAGGCAAACACAATTTTCAGGAATATTTATTTAGCAAAAACATGTTCATGTATAATTAGCCCTTTCAAGTTAAATCCAAGTGCACAGAAATGTCTCGAACATATCCCACCAAAACTGAAATAATTTATTTTAAAAATGTATTATGCTGATTCCTCATAGAAGCCGTCTTGCTCCTCACACTCTCCCAGTGTACTTGAGTACTCCAAAGATACCGCCACCTAAAAGGAGAACATCTTTTATGACGTTGTGGTATTGTTACAACTATAATCGTTATCAGTTTGGTCAATTTTAACAAGGAATCAGGAACACGTTCTACCTATTTAGCCTGCAAATCTGATCCGAGAAATGGATTTTGAAACTGGTTAAATGCTTAAATGCTGGCGACTAAACTACATGGTCAAGATACGAGATTGATCCGGAGTGTCCCCTGCCAAATGGACGTGAATTTTGTGTCTTCAGACCAGCTCTGGAGATATCATTGGATTCGGCGATGGAGCATTGAGCCAGGATTATCATGTAAAAGGCCACAGTATGAATCACTACAATACGGATGCGTAATTAAGACTTGGTTTGGATAAAAAAATGTGGAAATCGGGACCATCAAACGGAATCTCAGACTAGTTCATGGATGTCAAGTGGACATACCGTAACGTGAACTTCTACGCTACCAGTACAGCCTCAAGAGACCAAAATACCGGCACTCTGGGATATCATGTGTATTTACTCCAAAAGGTACATATTACTGAAATAGGAGGTTGAAGTGCAAGATGGTTTCAGAGTGTCCCCTGCTGGTCTGAAGGTACCATACACAATAAACTCGTGCCTGGGGACTTTCAGGATTTACCTTGGGTGACCCGACAAGGTCACAAATGTTAATGTGTCCTTGAGGAAACAAAGAAAGAGGTGCGGTTCAAACTCGACTCACCGATAGCAGCCACGCCGGCAATAGAACCAATTGTGATGCCTGCAATGGCGCCGTCTGAAAGCCCCTCAGACCCACCTCCACCACCACCTTGACCCCCAGTGATGGGGGTGGTCCCTTTTGCTGGCGTAGTTGCATTCGGTGATGGAGATGAGCCAGTTGTCCTGCCTGGATCAGGTGTGGTGGTTCCTGGACCGGGTGTAGTTGAACCTGGATTCGATGCAGTTGAACCTGGATTCGGCGTGGTCGAGCCTGGATGAGGTGTAGTTGCTGAAGTTGAGGAAGGAGCAGGTGTACCCGTGGCTGGAGTGGGTGTCACCGTGGTTGAAATTGTGGTTGTCTGTCCTCTGCACAGCATAGCTGTTAATGCAAAAAGAAGGTTGAGCGTACACACGGCCCTTAAGCGTCACTCACAACTCGCCATAAGGTTTTGATACTCGGTTTTGGTAGCTCACAGCCAAAACGCAATGTCACAGTGAACCTGGAGCAAAGTATGGGTGGAGTGTATGTATAACACACGGGAGATCAGTGCATATCCAGTGAGCGTGGTGTAAGTGTGAATTATGATGTTTTTATTTTGCGCGAGGAACATAAATCATGACGCATTTATCAATGGAAGTGTGCCTGTGTCCCACACTGAGTCTATTTGTTGATTAAATGAAGTTCAATGTTAAGGGCGAAATGACTGATTTCCATCAACACCACACGCAGTAGACCAAAGTGAGAGGTACTTCTCTCTTCGGGCTTGGATAAATACAAGTGTGGAGTACTTGTGCATGACTCCTGTGGCACCCCACTCTTAATGAGTACCGTGTGGTTGCAAAGTACCTGCAGACAAAAGGAGTATGGGCCCCATACACGCTGTATGCAGTGTTTATTTTTTATTTTTTTTGCATGTCTGCAACCTTCTACGATAATGAAAATACCCAATTGTCAGGTGGGATTTGAATCTCACACACTCCCTGGACCACACTCACTGCAGGTAATGATAATCGGTTTAATCTTTGACTAGTACTGTGCTCTTAACGAGGACGATCCCGTTTTGACAAACACTCTTAATATTTACAACATGATAACCTTTGGCTTTTTATGACGCGGCTTGAGGAAACTGCTACCAACTTTTCCCTTTTTTTTTTTTTTTGGTAACAGTATCAAACAACTATAGGAAATTTCTGGGATCTGAAGATGCGGCACTTTTCTTGAGATCTATAAAAATGGGTTTTCGTATCGTCGTTACCTGTACCAAGGAGGCATAGGGTCAGGGCAAGAAGATCCAATTTCATCTTGTTCATAGTTAATGTTTCAGGAAAAGTAAACCAAGGAGAAGTCTGAAAAAAAGAGTGTTCACCACCAACAAAGTACATGTTTAATCTGGGCAAAAACAAGCATGTTCTAAGCGGGATTTCTGACCTTGGTGTTTGAAAAATCTCGGAATTACTCCTCACCATGCTCAATAATATAATAATACCAAAACAACCACTATCCAGGTAACCCTGGAAATTGATCGATCTAATGTAGAAACCCAAAATCTTAAAACGATCGTTCATATCTATTCTCACGCTCTACAATACAGAAAATACAGTATTTTCATTTGCGGATTTTACAAAATTATAAACCCCTGACCCTTCTGATGTAGAACCCAACTTATAGCAAATTGCAGCCCCCCTCCCCCCCCAAAAAAAACAAAACAACAAACACCCCCAATGGAAGCTTAACTCACCTGGGACTCTTGGAGTTGACACCAGGATGTCCGTGGTTGCGAGGCTCTTTTTATCCTCTGCCACCATCCAGGATCCTCCCTTCTTCATTCGCTGTTCTGTCTCTCGTACACACACCCACACACGAACACTCACACACACATTGCAAATACATTGTCCACCACAAGTGCTATATCTGGATTTTTATGGCTTCTTAATCAGAGCGAATGTGCAACATGTCCTGAAAATGTCATTTATTGCCTGTAGATTTGGTGATTCATTATTTAAAAAAAAAAAGAAGTCAATGAAATCAATGTTATCATCTCAGCACATCAGTGAACTTTTTTCAACTCCAAACAAGAAAACATGAGGTCATGTTAGCGATGCCAATGGGAATCGCTGATGTAACGATATTTAGCCACCTTTCATGATAATCTCCCAACACAGTGCTATATTAGCTTAACAATGCAAAATATTGTGCAGCTGATATTCTGTGCCATCCAATACAGTGAAATGCCCCCAGTTGTGAGGATGTGGTATCTGTAAAGCTGACATTTTATAGCGACCTGATCCTGGTGTATAGACACCACATCGTACGAGTTCATGTGAAGTATTGCAATGTTGATATTTTGTAATACTCACGACTACGCCATGGGCTCATTTGGTGTGACATGACATCTGTAAAGCTGACGTTGTTCTGATGTGTGGATCTGGATACAATTTGCTAAGAGGTTACAATGCAAAATTTCACAATGACTATCTTTTGCGATGATAGACAAAATATCATCCTTTGGGCCACAAAATGGCCCCCGGGCCCCCGGGCCACCACTTTGAGACCAATGTAAAGAGTTTTCCTTTCAAGTAATAATATAAGTACAGATAAGTTGAACTTTATTATGTTGGATTGACCATCTGCCCCATCAACGATAAAAATGCCATAAAATTATTTTCGGATGAAATGAAACTCACTGTGCACTCGGTGGACAGTGTTTATTATCTATTCATTATCTATAGTATCTATTCATTAGATACCCCTTCACAAGCTCATCGATCCAGTGAAAATCGAAAACTGTCACACTTAAAAATAATAACGTTCATTTTGAGGTGGTATTCGAACACAAGCATCGATGATGTAATAACATGTCATGGTGTGACATGACATCTGTAAAGCTGACATTGTTCTGATGTGAGGATCTGGATACAATTTGCTAAGAGGGTACAATGCAAAATTTCACAATGACTATCTTTTGCGATGATAGACAAAATATCATCCTTTGGGCCACAAAATGGCCCCCGGGCCACCACTTTGAGACCAATGTAAAGTCACAGAGTTTTGCTTTCAAGTCATGATAAACGTACAGATAAGTTGAACTTTATTATGTAGGATTGACCATCTGCCACATCAACGATAAAAATGCCATAAAATTATTTTCGGATGAAATGAAACTCACTGTGCACTCGGTGGACAGTGTCTATCATCTATTCATTATCTATAGTATCTATTCATTAGATACCCCTTCACAAGCTCATCGATCCAGTGAAAATCGAAAACTGTCACACTTAAAAATAATAACGTTCATTTTGAGGTGGTATTCGAACACAAGCATATTGATGCAATAACAACAACGGCAATAAGGAAATGCAATTTATTCAGGTATCTCTGTTGAGGAGGAAGTAGCAACTGAGGGACGGCAATAATAGCGATGGTGGGAGTTAAAACGATGCACTATGCTGCCAACTTTGATCACTTTTTAACCAAGCTGTCCAAATTGTTGTCATATAGCCATGAAAGTGCGCGATTTCCTTGACTTTTTGGTTCTCACTTGTTTGTGTTTCGATCATTCTGAACATTTTTCACATTTCGGGTTTGTTGGGCGCTCTCTAGCGGCCGATTGTGAGAACGCCAGTTCAGCCACATTTTAATTAATCAATCTTTAAAACCACAGATGCGATGTCAAGTACAGCATTGCATTATTTGTGGTTCAAATAGACCCCCCGAAAAACGAATCCCCAAACCACTGGAAATCGCCCTCAAACCGGAAACTTTTACTTTTATTCTGAAAATTATTTTTTATTACGACAGTCCTTGGGAAGAAGCGTGATGTACTTCCGTCAGTTAGCTTCACAATAGCGGCGCTGCTGGTGGTTGTGGTGCTGCTGCTGCTGCTGCTGAGAACGAAGTAGGAGAACCTCGTCCCCGATGGTGTTTGACTGATTCCTGCCAAAACCCGGCACCAGTACCCGCTCGGGCCACACGACAGAATGCCCCGGCGACGTGTGATGTGAAGCGTCGACGAAGCAAGAAGGCTTAGTCAAGTCGGGACTTTTTTTTAAATAAAGCGGCGACCTTCCCTAAAAATAAAAATTAAAAAGGCTCATGATGTTGCAAGTGTTAGCTTGTGGCGCCGTAGTTTTCCCCGGCTTGTTCTTCGCCTTCAGGAAGATCCTGCCCCGAGTTTTCAAGCATTGGAGCGATGCCGACGTGGTGCTCGTGAGCGAAAGGTAACGAGGCGAGGGGGGAAAGGGAACAGCATGCGTTTATTAGGTCGCCAAGTGTGGAGTGTTTTCTCGCTTCATTCATTGCGAGGCTTGTGGTTGTTGTCGCTGTCCAACGAGTGTTCGCAGCTAGCTTGATTCTGCTCCATTGTTTTGGGGTTAAACGGCGCCGTTATTTAATGCTGGCTTTTAAGTCTGTCCGTGCGTGACAGTTGGCATAAAAAAGTTATTTATATGACGGTGTCTTTGCATACGTCAAAGACTTCAAAGAGTGTAAATAGACAAGTGTTAGAAACCTGTGGCCCGTGGGCCGTATGTGGCCCCGTATGTAATTTCGATACAAAATAACTCCAGTTTAACTATTCCACCAGAAGTGGATGGTCATAAGAATAATTATTTTGATACGTGAATTAGAGGGGATTTATTATTTAGATGGGGAGTCATACTTTTTGACAAGTACATTTTGTAATGGCTTTAAAAAAGTCTTGTCATTGTTTTCCCAACTAGTGTTATTGTATTCATGTTCATGAAACATTTAGCAGACTTGAATAAAACTGTCCCCAGTATGTTCAGTACCCATTGAGAAAAACTTTAAAAGTAACCTTTTTTTTTCATTAGTTGAAGTGACCAGTTTGAAAATGTAGGGGGAAAAATATATTTTAAAAAAATATTGCACTTATTTTTTCTGTTGTTGTTACTACTAAACATTTTCTTTGAATTTAGCCAACATAGTTAACATTGTGGTATACGTTTTGATAAATAATCATAGATGGTTCACATTTGCCCAGGAACATTGTTTGCAAGTAAAAACATCAACGAGAAGGGTTAAAGTCGCTATAAAAGTCAGTATGAAATGTTTTTGAACTGGTTTAATGTGATCCCGGATATATGCAATCAAACAGGATCTTGTCACGATCAGTCCTTTAAAGAATTATCGTCGAATGACAGGCCCTCATATTGCACACTAGTACACTTGAGTGCTCATTGGTTCACTGTCACCCCGCTTTAATCCTCTTCCGAGCCTAGCCTGGCCTGACTGCTGCTGAGTTAGCTGTGCCCTCCTCCTCGCTGAATAATGCCTCCCTATTTCCACTAATGCTCATCTGACGGGAAAAAGCTCTCTTGCCGAGCGTCGGCGCCGCGAGCCATGTCACGCTGCTTGTTTTCTCAGTCGAGAAACAAAAAAAGAGAAACGTTGCCCCTCGCAAGCCCCATGCTGAACACATCACGCGCTGTGCTGAAACTTGCGGAAGGATTGGACTGATAAAGGTTTCCCCCGGAGTCTTGATAAATGTTAACCTTAACAACCTTGTCTTGGACATGTCATGTGCTTTGCGACAAATCTGACTGATGGCCCCAACATTTTGACAACTTTACAGACTGGACAAGCCATAGGTGGTTCTTGTGTAATCCTGCTAGCAAACAAGCAAACAAAAACATGGTCTCCTTGGCCTATGTAGTAAACATCTCTGATGGTGCAGTCTTGGTCTGAAATTACTCAATTGAATTACTCAAATAATGTGACTTCAAGTAAAAGTCCATGCAAAGTCTCTGCCTCAAAGATCACAGGGGTCATTATTCCAATACGGTCTAATCTTGTAGCAATACGATGTCGCAATGGCACCAAGGGAGAAAAAAAAAGAAAGAGTCCATAACAAAATCAGGCTAACTAATGAACTACTAGGGTGTGTTCCCGATTGCCAACACAATGTATCGATGTTAGATACTTATGTATCGGCAATCACTGCTTGTTAAAAATTCCCCCACAAGTGCTCAAGAATAGACCCAGATACCGGTACACTTTTAATCACTTTGTTGAACAAATTCATTCATTCATTCATTTTCCGTACCGCTTGATCCTCACGAGGGTCGCGGGGGGCGCTGGAGCCTATCCCAGCTGTCTTCGGGCAGTAGGCGGGGGACACCCTGAATCGGTTGCCAGCCAATCGCAGGGCACACAGAGACGTGCCACGCATGGTTTTTTTTGGAATGTGGGAGGAAACCGGAGCACCCGGAGAAAACCCACGCAGGCCCGGGGAGAACATGCAAACTCCACACAGGGAGGCCGGAGCTGGAATCGAACCCGGTCCCTCTGCACCGTGAAGCCGACGTGCTAACCACTGGACTACCGGGCCATGTTGAACAAATTATTTAAAAAATAAATACATAAATAAACAGCTAATAAGCTAATGAGCGTCTTCAGCCACAATTGATGGCCGGCCAGCACTCAATACACAATACAGGTGACCGGGAAGCCAACTGCTAACTTAAGCTCAACAGCCAATTAAACACAGTCACATTCATGGACACCCACGTCACTCACCAGCCTTGGCGATTAATTTATATCGGTTTTTGGCCAAATAAGTGACCAGGCCGTAACCCAATAGAGCATGCGTTTCATTTTCTGAAGAGGAGAGTGAAGCGAGAACCTCCCCCCGAAACAATCAAGAACTGAAAGAGGCCGCACTTAAAGGCCTTGGAAAATCATTTCAACCCAAGAATGCAACAGTTAACGGTCCACTCCACTGTACTTCCATTTACTTTTTGCTTGGCTGCATTGGCCACATCAAAAACGGCGGTGACGTAGCTTGCCGCTGTCAGACGTCGTGAGTGTGACGGCACGTGAAAGAGCGAGCGGGCTGCCGTGCGCAAACGCGCCGCGAGTGATCGCCGAGCCGCGGTTTGCGTGGCAGGAAAGAGCGAATTGCCCCGACGAGGCCACGAGGAATTCTTCCCCCCTTTTCCTGTTCCTCTCAACTCTCCCTCTTTCTGGTCATGCCGGCGGCCTTTCAGGAGCAGCAGGAAGGGGGGAGGCTGGTGGGAAGAGAGGGGGGTTGGGGTTACTGGCGGACACACAATAAGTATACTGTGCAAAAAAAAAAAAACTGGGTCTTGTGACACTCCTGGAAATGTCTGTGGCGATAAGTGTTGAGGGTTAAACTTACACCCAAATGCTTGTTAAGTTTAGGTCGAGTTATTGTGTCGACGGGTTAATCTCGCACCAGATCAAGCTTAGGGTTTCGTAGTCGGCCCATCACGTGGCCACCTTGGCTGCCATCCAACACAGTTTTAACGGGAGGTGTGACGGCAGGTTCACGTCGCCGTCGCGCGACAAAACTACTCGCTCGTTGTTTCAGCATTATCGCCATCAAGCCCACAATGACTCATGAATTCAGAATTTTGTTGTTAAAACGGCACCTAGACTTTTAAGTGCCGTGTTGGGTTTTCAGGTCCATGTGAACTGGAATCATGAACTCATTCATTCATTCATTCATCTTCCGAGCCGCTTGATCCTCACTAGGGTCGCGGGGGGTGCTGGAGCCTATCCCAGCCGTCTTCGGGCAGTAGGCGGGGGACACCCTGAATCGGTTGCCAGCCAATCGCAGGGCACACAGAAACGAACAACCATCCACGCTCGCACTCACACCTAGGGACAATTTAGAGCGTCCAATCAGCCTGCCATGCATGTTTTTGGAATGTGGGAGGAAACCGGAGCACCCGGAGAAAACCCACGCAGGCCCGGGGAGAACATGCAAACTCCACACAGGGAGGCCGGAGCTGGAATTGAACCCGGTACCTCTGCACTGTGAGGTCGACGCGCGGGAGGAAACCGGAATACCCGGAGAAAACCCACGCAGGCCCGGGGAGAACATGCAAACTCCACACAGGGAGGCCGGAGCTGGAATCGAACCCGGTACCTCTGCACTGTGAAGCCGACGTGCTAACCACTGGACTACCGGGCCGCCCGGAATCATGAACTTTGGTTGGGAAAACTAACAATATTGTTTGGAATGTCGAAAATCACCTTCGCTTTGGTTGCTGAGACTCTAAAGACTGTTTGGGTTGTTTTTATCATTTCATTGTTTTGTTTTTGTTTTTTTGTCCGGTCCTCAGATTGGTGTCTTCCATCCATGCCGTCATGGCAACCACAGCGGGAGTCGTCGTCGTGATGTCGTGCAGGGCAAACGTCATCGATGGCAGGTTAGTTTTTGAGTCGACCGTCCCTTGTCGTGAAACGGCTGCCTGTAACGCGACGCCTGTCACATGAATACGATTGCACGCCGCTCTCGCCGTGTCTGTACTGGGATGTGCTAGCATGGCAGTCGTCGCAAATTTGCAAATATTGCACTTTGAGATTAAGGGGATGGACCTCCAAATGTTCCAAGAAAAAAAAAGAAAATATGTAGCTAGTATAAGCAATACAATTTATCCAGTCAAATTTGTCATTGTGATGTGTGCTCACATTTACATAATTAGATGCCTTCTTGGTAACTTTTCTCAACTTGTTGTTGCCGTTCAAGGCTGGAAGTCGACGTTTCTCTAGCCTCCTAGTGGATTATTATTATTATTTTTTTAAGAAAGTGTGAATGTAAAATAATGCTAGTCTTGTTAATCCTACTGAGTCAGCGCCAGACCCGGGCAGTCCCAGTTTCAGGCTTCTAATCCCCACAGGGGCCCTCCCTCTCTCCTCCCCCTCCCCTGTGGATTTAATTCCTACACAACGCTGCTCAGTTCTACTGCCCTGTGACGTGCACAAGGCCGGCGGGGGCCGAGGGGGGGCGCTTATCAGACACATGCTCCGCAGTTTAGACCCATGAATACGCTTAATACCCGGTCACAATCTGTCGCTGCCGCCGGCCTTTGGCGTAAGACTTTACTCCACATCACAGTGACCACCAGAAAAAAAAAGAAAAAAAAAACACAAATAGACCAAAAGGATGATTGTAAATAGCACAGGAGATGCATTTAGCTCGAAGAAATTGGTTACGGCGCTTTCAGGCTAAGTTTAGAACAGTAAAACCTTGTGAAGACGCGATTGTGATAAGTTTACTGTCAAGCTGCGCCGTTCAGGTCTCTGGACCCCAACGGAACGGTGTCCCATTTTGGCACCCTGAAGATTTTTGAGCCAAATTTTTGTATTGCTGGTAGTTTGTAGTTTGTTGCCGTCAACTATGCGATGCTGTGCTAGTTTCTAAGACGCAGAGGCGAATCAAATAGATGGAAACGCATCAGACGGCGACAGTATTTTCCAAACTGTGTGGTTTGTTGTGCCTGGCTGCGCTCGTAATCTCCACCCGATGACCCTTAAGAGCTAAAGAACCATGGCGGAGGTCAGGGGGTGGTAGACCGGCTCACCCCCCCTTCGGGTTTACTCCCCTATGTCCACGTAATTAACCATCGCCATAATGGGCGCTCATTAGGTCATTTGAGCTGTTTATTATGCTGCACTTACGTAAGGTTGCCTTTAAAGCCGCGGCAAGGGCACCAAATATGCACACTCAAACCCCCCCCCCGATGAAATGTCAAGTTAGCGGCACACGTTTGCTCGCGATTAAAGTCGCCGCGATTGACCTTCACGATGACAAGTGCTACCGAGCGTCATTCCATGGCAAATTTGTGTTTGATGCCTTCCGCCCCCCCTCCTTTCAGGCACTGGCTGGCCACCCACTTTGTCATCTGGTTCGGCGTGCCCTACATGACGTATGACCTGCTGGCCATGTACCTCAGCCACTACCACCGCTTCCGCGTCAGCGGGCACGAGGGGTACAAGCGCCACTCGCTGACGACGGTGAGCGCCTTCGTCCGACGGGAGCTGCCGCTGGTGCTGCATCACATCGCTCTGCTCACCATCCTGCTGCCCGTCACGCTGGTGAGGAAGGCGTCCGAGTTGTTATTAAGTAAAAGGTTGGGCACGGGCATCATTCGACATTCGGGCTTTTTTGTTTTTTTTTCCCCCGCTGAAAAAAACATGCGCGAATGGTGCGCCAGCAGAAATGGACGTGTGCCCCCCCCCACCCCACCCCCCGAAACAAGAAATGACCTGCAACAGTCGACTCCTCATTACTGATGACATTCTTTCAGATAACAAAAAGCGCCAGCCTACAATTGTACATCCCCCCCCCCCCCCCCCCCCCGAGATAGATGCATAAAGAATGAACAGGAACTTGATCATCGAGAGTGAGAAGCGATGCCATTCAAGGCGCCGAATGCGGTTAGCGCCAGAGAATCATTCATTCATTCATTTTCCTAGCCGCTTGATCCTCACTAGGGTCGCGGGGGGTGCTGGAGCCTATCCCAGCTGTCTTCGGGCAGTAGGCGGAGGACACCCTGAATCAGTTGCAAGCCAATCGCAGGGCACACAGAAACGAACAACCATTCGCACTCACACTCAGGGACAATTTCGAGTGTTCAATCAGCCTGCCACGCATGTTTTTGGAATGTGGGAGGAAACCGGAGCACCCGGGGAGAACATGCAAACTCCACACAGGGAGGTTGGAGCTGGAATCGAACCCGGTACCTCTGCACTGTGAAGCCGACGTGCTAACCACTGGACTACCAGAGAATCAAAGCTCAGGAAAAAAAAAAACACTTGATTGAGACAATTGAATGAGCATTGAGTCATTTTCGCGGAGGGAAGCGTCAAGCCGACGGAAACGCGGCCGTTTGCTTGACTGCGAAACAATAGCGGATCACATTACGCTACATAATTTACTCGCAGCTGCAAGTCCTACTTTTCTCTGAGCCGCCGTCCGCCTGATTTCCTATTCAAACCGGTCAAACTTGATACAGCTTCATTTGAAAAGTAAAGTCAACGGTTGAAAAAAAAAAACAAATTATGAATTATCTGTATGAAAATGAAATGGGCTCTTCCTTGATTGGTGATGGAAATTTTTAAGTCAACAAACTTATTGGTCACACTGGCGACACAGTTTTTGTTGAGTTTGGTGTGACTAATTTTCAAGTGCAGAATCCTAAACTCGTATCGTTTTTTTCTCTATCGCCTCAAGTTTTTGAGCCATCAAAAATAACGCCGTCTTTTACAGGCAGTGTGAAAGAAGCGCCGCAAATTACATCATTGGCGATGAAGGAAATGGTTTAATAACGTCAACAACCTTCAAAAATCGTCAAAATATGCCCTTGCCCATAAAAGGTCACTACAGAATTTTCCAAGCCAAAATGGGGGGGGGGGGTCTCGCTCGCTGGATTATTTTGGGTTACCTTTACTTCATTCAAGCGACGAAGGATTTAACAATCATACCCCCGGATACCCGTAAAAGGAGACCGATATAAAAATAGGTGTGTGCTTCGGTCTCTCTTTGCGAGAGGATTAAGCATGTCACGCATTTTACTGGCACGCAGGTTAACAAGCGTGGTGGGAAACCAAACGGGACAGATGGCGAGCATCACTCCGCAAATATCTTTTTCTCCAAGACCGCAGGCAAACTAGCTCATAATTAAGGCCGCCGCGTGCTTTTTACCGCTCTTCGCAATGGGTTGGACTGCATATGACTGGTGGGGGGTGATGGCGGAGATGGGATGAGGTGTAGTCCAGCCAGGTAGCTGCGGTGTTAAGTTCCCGGCAGTCTTTTCACGGGCAGATAACAAAAGCGAGCTCATGCTTTATTCATTACTAGCTGGTTCGCACAGCTAGTTCCTGCGGAAGGCTGGTACGGTGAGCCTTCGGCCCACAAAAGTGTTGTTGCTTGGTTCAACTTTTTGTTCATCTTCATTGCTTATCGCGAAAATAAAGAGATGTTTAGCTCTACTAAATAACTAACAATTTTATTGCAATGCTTGTGGGTAGACAACATTTTTTCGCTAAGATGCCCGCGCGATCGTAGTGAGCCACTGCCTGAGCGGCGCAGTGGCGGCGCGGTGAAGTAGGTACGTTTTGAAAAGGGACAGACGGAAGGACAGACCGCGTGCGGGACGACGCGCGAAATATATACAGAAGATTAGCCAGCTAGCTAGCCTACCAAACGAAAGCTTTTGTCCCGCATCTCGGGACTGTGTCTCTAACCGCGCTGGTCAATATTTGAAACGCCTTGATCAACTTGCGTATTGTTGAATGTTTCAGCCCTTTTTCAGGTCTTTCGCAACCTTGAATGAGCCGAGGTCCTTATTTTGCAAGAGAAAATCTCTCGCAGGCACAAAAAGTACATGTGGAGTGTCAAACGCACTTTATTTCAACCCACTTTTGAAAGTATCCCTTTACATCTTTTCTCACACTCTTGCCAGGAGAGTTTGCTTCAAACAACAAAAACAAACCACGCCCGCGTGTTTACGTAGAAGCAAGCCTGCCTTGCATCAAAGCAAGATTGGCTTCTCACAATAGTTCCCGGTATGAGATCTTGGATGGTGTCCTAATGGCCCAAGAAAGGTTATAAACCCGCGGATGTACACCCCTCGTTACAAAGTGCGCGGTCTTAATGGAGCTGAGATTTATTCGCCAGGATGTTAAACGGTTCAATCAAATCGACTTCCAGAGTCGGAACGGAGAGATTTATTTGCAGCAGTGCTGCCTCGTTGAAAGGCTCAATCAACCATCGTTCAACAACCGTTCTGTCGTCAATCTCCAACTCTTACCTTCCATCCCGAAGCTTGTCCTTGGATGGCAGCTGTGTTTATTTTCCACCAAGCTTGTATTTGTTTTCCCCAACCCCCCCTCTCACCTTGACTTTTCTTTCCATTCCCCAGTTCTTCCGCAAGGACCAAGGCGATTTCTTCATCGGCTGCTTGTTTCTAACCGAGTTCAGCACGCCCTTCGTCTCTCTGGGCAAGATACTAATTCAGGTGAGGCCGGCTTTTATCTTCTCACAGACGACAAGTTGGAGAATGTGGACAGTGCATTTTGGATGGTTTGCTAAACCTAAAGCAAGAGTCAAATATGTTGCTTTGATCAAACAATTGGTTGGCGTTTTCTGCCACACATTTCCAGCATGGTTAAATGTTCGAAGCACATTGTAGAAGGAGTCGTGAGTTTTCACAACTTTCGTCTCGAGTCTCAGTAGGCCGGAGAGCTGCGGCCAAGTAAGGCAGACCGACGGCGTGAACTTTGCTGACACCTACTGTTCATTTCTTTCCCTGCCCTAAACGTGTGAAAACAGAAAACATGACCATGTGAGGTTTTCAGCAAATACTTTGGAATGAGTTGCGAATAGTGACCCGCGAATATCAGCAGGAAAATCGTATTTTGAAGTGAGCGGCGAAAAAAAAACTGAATGGCTTTTCTCATCCACCAGCTGGGTCTCCAGGATGGTTGGCTGCACAAGTACAACGGCGGCATGGTGCTCCTCACCTTCTTCACATGCCGCATCGCCCTCTTCCCCTACATGTACTGGGCTTACGGCCGCCACTATGGCATCCCGCTCTACGCCGTGCCCTTCCACCTGTCGCTCGCCGCTAACCTGGGCAACTTCTGCATCCTGGCGCCGCAGGTCTACTGGTTCGTCCTGCTGTGCCGAAAGGGCTACCGCCTGTACCAGCGCAGTCGGCGGCCGCCCGCGCCGCCGGTTAAGGACCAGTGATAGCTGGTTGTCTTGCGACGCGCCCTAAAATAACTACTCTACTTCTCATAATCCGACCTCCCGCCATTGTACTGTAGTCCAGGAGGACCGCTGGTGTCTACCCCACCCCAACCACTGCACAATTTCACCCTACCAGTTTGGAATTTGATGCTAACGGCGGACCTCTCCCAAGAAACTACTACTGATTTTTGGCATTTTGAGCCTGGTCCGGCTGTGGATCTTACCGAACGTTGACACCAACAGGGAGTGTAGAAAACGCGTGGTGGACACAATCATTCTCATTTTGCTGTGAAGGTCTTTGAGGGTGAGAGCAAGTGGCCGCTACTACAGGTATTTATTTGTGTTGTTTTGTATTTTAGTGGTGGTTCAGAGTCACTCATTTGAATAATTTGTGCATCAATCGTTGGTTTTATTTTCAATTGGCTTTCCAAAAATGAAAAAGTCACTCATTAGTTTTTTATTCTGACTCAAAAAATAAAAATAAACTATTACAGATTTTTCGGATAGGCTTCGATCAAAAATACAAACCTGAATGAAAATGAATCAAATATATAACACAAGATAAGCGGCGTAGGAAAATAATGGCTGTAAGATATGTTAGCTTGTTCAACGCCCCAATCATTCAACCGACGCACAGAAGCAGTTCCTGTATTACTATGCAACTGTTAAAAAAAATAATGAAAATACTCTCGTTAATTTGCATTTTCCTCCTCTAAAAAATACATAATGATATATTATTGGTGGATCGCGGTCTTGTTACGAACTTATAGTGGCGGCTAACAAAGTAATGCAAGCTAACGTAATTTGTAAAGTTCATTGCCATCAAACAGTCTGGGGGCCCGATTTTCATATTCAAACTGTAAAAATCTGTAATTTTTATTATTTTATTTTTCTAATTTAAAATACAAAATATCTACAGTTTAATCGCACAGAAAAGTGGTTCTCTGAACAGTGCTAGACAGGCAGTATTAACCGAAGACGACGTCGTGCTAGCATCCAGCGTACGGCATTAGCTCTGTATGCTAGGCACCTCCGTCATCCATAGATTATTACATAAAAGGATAGTCAAATTTTAACGTGAATGATCCACTGGAAAGAAAGACAAGTTTTCACTCTAGGGTCAGCTGGTGCCTCAAGAGACGAGCAATAAGGTGAGCTAGCGTTAGCCGGTTAGTGCAAGTGACCGGCGAGATTTTGAGGGCTTTATACACTTTCAGGTTTTTAGAGATTTACATCATCGCAAATATATCTTAACATATAAACTACTTGACACAAGATGAATTTTATTATTCTCAATCATTAGCCACTTTTACCCGCGCCTCTACAATTCTGCGTTTTCCCGCCTTTTCACCCCCCATCCAAGATGTTCTTCTGGAACTAGACGGTGATGAAGTTGACTCGGCAATGTTCCACCTTCAAGGTACAATCGGAGCCATAAGAGAGCAATATCCTATTGGGTTGTGCAAAAGCAGATTATGTTCAAGAGGCTAGTAGCTACTGCTAACCATCGCAGATTAGAACTTTTGACTTTCATAAGAATGCTGCACTGTTTATTTGTAACATGACTAAGACACTCAGAGTCTGTTGTACACTGTAAAGCTTTATAGATGACAAACTGACTCAGAATACATTAGCGTGCTTTGTATTTCACTTAATTCCCTCGGAAAACTGGAATCTATGCAAAAAGATGGCCACGCTGCATGTTTACAAGACCGACGTCACGTTAAATTGGTTTTAAGTCCTGCCCAGGTGTGTGTAGTTTAGTGGTTTATTTGTTGACATATTTCCACTCCTCTTATCACATTGCATTCCAGGTGAAATGTTTGAAATTGTTCTTAATGGAATCTGTTTGCGATCGCTAAGAAGATGGTTCGAGTAGCCATAGCCTTATTAACCGTAATATATGTATTTGTTTTAGTTTTAAATATTGCTGAAAAACATTTTTGCTTTGTATTTTTTTGTCGGTATTGAAAGCACGTGGAAAAGCAGAGCTGGATTAGTCAAATAAGTGGTGCTAACATGAAAATGTAGATGAAATCGCAAATGAGGCAATTTTTTTTTCCCCCTTCCCCCTGCGTGACGATAATGGTGCAAAGCAGTTTGACATTTTTATTTAACACATCAGGCCCTTTGGATTAATATTCCGAGTAGCCGTGCTCGGTGGGTATTACATTTCTATACTATGCACGTTTTTAATGTTACCTGGAACCCTTGTTTTGGTTTTTGTCCATCCTTTGACGGCATCGTATTCCCATTGCAAACTTCCAATGTAATGCCTAAACTCAATGGGTTTTTGTTTTTTTCGCAGTGGCTATGGTTATGTTAGCGGAACACACACACACACACACAACATGCGCAGATGCCCAAATTATCTTGTAAATAAGTTCACAAATGATCTAAACATCAATAATAGTACATCCATCATGAGAATTTTAAATGTTAACATGGCATAACCTTGGTTGGCACTTCACCCCATTTTATTTAATTTAGAGTAACCCCCACATCACTCCATTGTCCGCCATTGCGATTATTTTGCATATTTTAATGATGGACATGACCTTAATGTAGCACATAGAATTTTCTATGCTTTTGCTTTGCTTCAGATTTACAGCTGCACTTTTTCGTTGAGTATTGGATGCTAAATTAAAATAAGCCACAAATAAGCTAATTCATGAATGCTGGACCACAAATATGCAGCGTTTCAATGTACAGGTGTATAAAACACAATCACAATATTTTACAGTTAATACACAAACACACACACTTGAGAGCGAACAAAATGGTAATTTTTCATATACTTGTCCCCCCGTGCAGCGTAAATCCAGCCTTGAGTTAAGATTGTCCGATTGATTCAACATAGCACGTGCAGATATTTGTATGAATTAGTCTAATCACTGACTTTAAATCAACAATTTGAATTGCGAAAGGCCCACAAACGTCATTGTTTCATTTTGATCGTCTTAAGTTGATCCTATCTGCTCAGGGTTTGATGACGATTATTAGGAAGACGATGGTGTGTACCATGCCACTGTGACACAATGGCAACACAGATTCTAAACTATCATCACACGATCTATCTTCAACTTCTACCTAATATCTTTCTACTGGTTGGCAAACCAAAGACTGTCAGGCACTTTAGTTCATCCTAGCACGTCAGTAATGTGGAGAACATTGTCATATTTATAACAGTTGTAGTTTTTGTGTGTAATATCAGTAAACCATCTCTTCAGAAGGCTGCTAAACACACAAATGTTATTCTTCCCAAATTTAGGTGACTTTTTTTCTAGATTCTTCCAATAATAGTTTGTGTATGTGTTATTTATGTAAAAATTACCAGAAAAAAGGATGTTATTGGCTTTAGGGCAGCTACAGCACTATAGTGGGGATGGCGAAGCTAGGTGTTAGCATTAGCATCTTGTGAAAATACTAGCTAATTCCACATGACCTTGAGCTGATACGAGACTAGCCTAGCCTTGTCAGCTATGGACTAATGCTAACACCCTGATTTAATTGTCAAGCCCTTTTGGTTCTCAATTATCCCCCCAGCACACATTCTCGCGTCACAGTCGTCTCCGAGCTAAAATGTTTGTATTGCTGCCCATGTGAGCTAGGCTACCTTCCAGTAACAACACTAACAAAAATTACAGAATGTGTTCATTTTCTTATTTTTTTTTTTCTCACTACGTTTGAGGGTAAAATGGCAACTGCGACTGTAGACTAACTGATGTTGAGCACTTTGTCGATTTAGCAAGGACCATATAGACATATGGAGATGCTAACGCTCAAATCAATCAGGAGAGAGTACGGTACTCGGTTGTTGTGATTCTGTGGCCGAAAAAAAAAAAAGTTTTTTCTTTCTGCTAATGTACTAACTGAGCTAATCGTTCTGCTCATGTGTAGCATCTATTTTGAAGGTGAAAATAATCAAAGCGCTTTTATTGAACTCGAACTCCCACATCTGAGGAGAAGAAACCATCCATTTCAGTTTCATACTTTGATAATGCAGCGACGTAACACATTTTTCTTTCTGATGTGAATGCAGATTATTTTTCTTGACAGACATGCACAACTATCTGAGTTGAGATGTGATGCTAGGGTGATTTTAATCAATGGACAGTGAACCAAATTGGGTTCCCGGTGCCTTGTGAAAAAGAAAATTTAGTAGGCGGTGTTTACAGGTTGTGGCTCTGTTTATCATCACCAGCATATCACGGAAGACCCATGAAGTTGGTAATCATTTTGAAAACATTTCAATAACATGTATCATTATCTGATTTTATTTGTATTTACCACTTGAGCATCAATACAACTGATTCCGGATAATTTATGCAACTTTAAGTTAAAATGATCTTTTGATGCATCTGGTGTTTATTTTAAATGATGGGAATAATACATTCATACGCCATATGTCAAAGGCTTACATTTGGTTGCTGTGCTCCTGTTGGTGGTTTAGACTATTTTCAGCTTTCTCAGATTTGGCTCATGTCTCCCATACGCCTTTGCGGCTAGTCAATGCACCGCAGCACAATCTTTTTATCACTTCCTGCCCCCACCCCTTGCTTTATTCTTGATAGTGTCGTAATATTTTCATGGGTAAATTACAGACTTTGATGGCTTAGGCCTTGTTTTGTAGCTTGATATTTTTGGGGACTGGATTGTTTATGACAAAATATGAAGACAAAAACCGATGTGAGAAAGTTTAAACTTGGGCACCCCTTTAAAAAATAAACTTGATTTGATAGTCTTTTGAACTTGTGTCTGTGTCATTTGTAATTCAAAAATCAATCCAGAAATACCCAAAATTAAAAAAAAAATCTATGTATTTAAGGATGTCCAGCTTTTGAAGTGAATTTAAATGTTCTGCTTACAAAAGTTTTGTTTTGCACTGTCTCCTTAAATTGTAGTTTGACATCCCTGCCACTCAGAGGCGCTGTTGATTCAAAGTGAAGCTGTTGAGTAGTCATCCCTCAAAGCAGATTCAGAAATGCTGGACACACGTCTCGTTATTTAGTACACATCACATTATGTCTTTGGACAACTATATGAGTTTTTTTCCCTGTTTCCACTTTGTAAAACAAAATCCAGGAATACACATGAACTTCAGTGGAGATGGTGAGTAATCGTCAATCATGGTGAGCAGGAAGAAAACTGGGGGGAATGTTCCCATTTTTCACCTTTTGTAAGTATAACTACTAAAGTCCAAATACTTTTGTCCAAGTATCTTATCACTGGTTGTCAAGGGAGGTCCACAAACAAATAATTCAAGCCCCTCCTAACTAACCCCCCCGCCCCCTTTATGTCCCAAAATACATAGACAAGCCTGTTGCTCTCAAACCCATATGGGACACTTGAGTGTCCAGGGGAACGGAAGTGAAAGACTCACCGGCAAAGATTCAAAGAGGATGGGACAAGAACCGGAACCTTTTGGATGGTTTGTTTAATGCCTATCCCCGTTTACAAACTTGATCTGATTGCCAAACCTTGTCCGTCTACCTGCTAACAGCATATACTGTATGTATGTGCAGATTTTCCATTAGATGAACGAAGACACAAGATCAAGTTCGAAGGGAAAGAGAAGACGCATGTTGAAAGAAGTCCAAGTTCCTTGACGGGACTTTAATGAGCAGCTGGTAAGGGCGCCTTGCGATTCCATTTAAAGCATCCATGCTGGATTATTAGTCTGGACATGCAAGGTATCTGCTGAGAGTTTCCATTGGGAAAGAAAAGACGTCAGTGAGAGAACTTTTTGTTTCTGGACTCGACCCTGGTACTTACTAGACTAGCCATGGACCAAGGCGCAAAGGGTGCCGAAGAGAAAATGGTCAGCAAGGCCTTGGTGGAATTCAATGCCACCTTGCAGGCGGCCGTGAGGGAGGTCCACATAGACGTGAGCGCTTTCAAGCAGCGCATGGAGCAGCGCATCGAAGAGATGAGCGCCTCCAGGGGGCCTCTTGCCGAGGCAGTGGGCAGGCTGCAGGAGGAGAACCTGCAGCTCCATTCCAAGCTGGAGGCCCTCAGCCGCCTGGTCGAGTCTCTTGCTGGGGCGCAAATTGACAGGAACTTCCCCAGCACCGTGTCGAAGGGCAAGAATAAAGAGCAGGGTGCGCAGAACGGGCTTCTAGAGATGCAGTCTCGGAACCAGGAAGGCCAGAGATGCCCGGTGGGTCTGGCTACATCCGGATCCCTACCACCATGGAAAACAAAGGAAATTAACGTAAGCATTCAAAGGAGATCACTCTCAATCATTCACATCATCCTGAAATAACTAGAAAGACAAAATACTTGAAGATTTTGATGCCAAAAAAAAAACAAATCCACTCCTACTTGAAATTAAGTGAAAGTCCTGATCGTTTCTCCCTGGTACTTGCTTTCTAAAGTGTCTTTTGAGTTACAGTTGAAGGGTTTGCCAGTGCCACTGCATTAAATGTGTTTTTAGGTATTGTTTAAAGTAGAAACTGTGATTTTTTTTTTTTTTAGGCACGGTTCCGCAAAACCAGGGATAAGAATGAGGCTGCAGCCGTTCTTTAGGGTTGCGAGGAACTATTGGGTACATTAAAGAGTGTCCAAAGCCAGACCTTACCCAAAAGAAAAACGTTTTTGGGCGAGACACTTTCTGACATACGACTCCGATTGGGTTTGCAAAATGTCTGCTTTAGTGCGAACAGCCCCGAATCGGTATCCCATTACTGCCAATCGTCAAAGCGGAAAGTCGGAGTGATCACGTAGAAATAATCTGGCCCTCCCTTAATGATCATCGTTACTGGAAATAATCCAAATGATCTTGATGCTAAAACCCTTGCAGTCATTTGAACCTGCCGTCCAGTCTGAATCTTGATCATCTGCCTTAGCTAACGTTTGTTTTCAAGAGTGTAGCGGTGAAGCTAGCGACCGTATTCTGTGGGTTGCGACGACCCGACGATTCACCTCCTTAAGTGCGTTCATTGACGGTAACCTCTCATCGCGAATATCATGTCACGCGATTATATCCTCACACACTCGCTCCCTTCCCTAACGCCACTTTCCCCTCGTGGCCCCGCGATTTATTGCCGCAACCATCACCGCCAAAAGGTCACGACTATTATTGGCGCCACGTTTTGCAGTCCGGAGCGGCCTCGTTGGTCCGGGCAGGCATGTGCTCCATATCGGCTTTCGTCGGATATTCCTTCCGAAACGCCGTCCATGCGTACGAATGCCAGGGTAGTGGGACTAACGGAGTAATTGATAGCTGATCATCAAGGAGCTCTGAAAGGGACCCATGCGTTTATAACGGGAGTAAAACAGTTCTTGTATCATGCCATGATGTAGTCACGCGGCAAAAATAAACCTCAACTCTCAAATCTCATAATGGAAATTTGAATTAGGTTGATTGGCGAGCTAACAATAAATAGCGCCAGGAAGAACGGTGTGATGATATCTAGAGAGTCCGACATTGAACTTCCTGTGTCATAGACAAGTGTCTGGGGTTTTTCTGGATTCATGAGGACCCCGCCCCGTCGGCCCAACTCTTTGCACGCCCCTGACAGGATGCACGAAAAAGACTCTAGAACCCCTGCTCGCATTGTATTGTATTGATCTTGAACAGGATGACGGCCACTTTAGCATCGTCTTTCAAAGTCATCAACCAATGTGACTTAACCAATCGGAGGTTCCACTGTAAGAGACGGACGGTATCGCTGTAATCTTTAGGCCGATCTGTAAGAGGGGGCATGCTGGCCTTTGCGTGGTTCCAAGATGTTCCCGGAGGTGGACGGGGCTTCGGGTTTTAAATGAATTACAGGGGGTCAGATGGAGTCGGACTGCGATATCCTACTGAGGCTATCGCGGCAGCCCAAAGATCACGCAGGCGCTAATCTCCCATCCCCGGTGGCGAGTTGACAGATTGGGAGTCTGGCTGTAAGAGTTGCCAGTCCCCCAGTGGAAATCAAAAGCGGTTTGGGGTGTTTGTAGCAGGGTGGGAGGGTTGGGGCAAATAAAGGCCAGGTTTCAGGGTGATATACTTAGGCGCTTCCCCCCCCCCTGATTTTGCTAAGCATCCATTTGGGGCTATATTGGGACAGAAGAACAGAAGGGAAACTTGCAAACGGGGCCCATTGCGACGTCTAAAATAGCTTCTTAGTGGGAACACACATGGCCTGAGCTGTCAATGAGGACAATCGTTCAACTGCTAAGCGACATTAGCCTGTAATTGAATGGGACACTTTGGATTCGTTGGCCTTTGTATACACCATTTGTTGTTTACAGCAGCATCCGATAGCTCGACGAGCCAAAAACTCATCCTCTTAATGAGTAATAAGGAAAATGAGGAATAAAGTTCGTGTAAAATTATGCATGCGGCAATTCAGTAAGTCACATCCTGATCTCCGACCAAGTTAGTTAGCTTAGTTTTACACAACACGAACGTTCCATGACATGCGATTGCGGGATGTCCGGCGGGCTACATTGCTCCGAGTTTATTTTAGCGCAAGTCGGCTTAAAATGTCACTGTGGAATCATCGTCCACGATGACAGGGGATACACCCTGGAACGTAAACAGTCAACAGGAGTCGCGACGTTGCGTTGCTAAGGCCGACACAAATAGACAGGACAACAGCTGCGCGGGTTTTACATCACCTCAGACAGCTAACGGTAATATTGATCATGATCGTCCCTCCCATCATTTGGCCCGTTTGAACCCCGACGGCCTTATGTGAAACACATCAAAAAATTTGACGTGTCGTACTCTGCTGAAATAGGGAATGGGGGTCCAGGCAGAGAAGCACATTTGCTCCGTGGAACACCAGAGCAGGAAGCAAGGTGAGCAGACTTATTTTTATGTTTCCCCGTGCCGTGATTTTGAAGTTTGTCATCGATTCATTTTGTCTTTTAATGCGTTCAGTCCAGGAGAAGTTTGACAGTCCGACTGAACATCATCTTCCCATCACTGCAATGACGAGAGTCAGCTCGGAAGCCTATTCTGCCCATTCTGCAGCTCCCGTGGCCAAAGCGACAACAGAAACCGCAATGAAATCATTCAAAAATATCAGCGGTGAGTAGTTGATTGTCACAATAAACTGCGGACAATCCAAATCATTTGTGAATCATTTGAAAAGTTCGCACCGGAAGTGAAAATGTTACCAAGCTAGATTCTTAAAGACGCGAAAATAGTGCCATCTGGTGGGCCAGGTTGACCAAGCGTTAGCGTCAAAACTTATTTTTGAGACTCAATTCAGAACAAGGCTTGTAGGAGATCGGCTCAAGCAAGTCTAGACCAAGTCCTGTTATGTCCAAGAAATGGCCGAGACTTAGAAGAGTTCAGACAAGCCAAGTTGATACCAAGACTCGAAAGAGTTGAGACCAAGTGGCACGTTACGTTAAGACCAAAACATTGAGGATTGAAGACGCAGTCAAGACCAAGACCTTGATGGGTTGATACGAAGTCAAGTCCAAAGCGTGAGAAGATATTCAAAACCAAAACTTTGAGGGACTCAAGACTGACCCCAGCGAGACTTTAAGCAGTTGGGATGAAGTCACGACTGAAACTTTGAGAAGTTGAGGCCAAGTCCAGAAAAGTATTTCCTCTCCAAGGTGTACCTGGATGCAAGGACCTTGCAACCCAGGATCAATCGGCTTCTTTGGCACATCTTCCCCTCGCAGATGTGAGCAGAAGCAACCCCGACGCTTCTCCGGCACCTCAATCTGTTCAGACTCAATCTTTGCCAGAATCCCACAACGTAAAACCAGGAGAGTATCCATTTCGACGCGGTGAGTCCTTTCGACACCAAATCAACGGCCCTATTCATTCGTTCTTGGGTTACCTTCTAAAATGGATCTCCTGATTAGATGTCACCGATACCAAGCCGCAATCGGGTCTCTCGACCTCGGACAAAACCGTCGCCATGTCAACACCAATTGCTTCACCGGCATCCCCTCTTAAACCCGGGGAATACCCCTTTAAACGAGGTACTGTCCGTGCCAATCCGAGGTAGAGCGACGGTCTTCAAAGAAGGTCTGCCGTCGCGCATACTTGAAACATGTTTTGGTTCCTCACTGCAGCTCCAGTTCTCAAGACGCCAAGTCCGATTCTAAAAAGAAGTGTCAGCTTTCCTCAACCGGCAGGTAAAAACATGTCAATTCTTCTCTGATGTTTTAGATGGATCTCTCTTGACCGAGATACAAACGGACTGCATCCGTATTTCTTCGATTGTTTCTAATCTGAACAGTAAAGTATATATATTTTTTACATCTACAGAAAAGTTACTTCCTTCCAAATCAGTCATAAAACCAGGTTTCTCATCTGGTTTTGAAAAGTAAGTCAACCGCAGTCCCTGATGTACATTTTCCTACGCCGGTCATTGTAGTTGCGGTCGATTTGAGCTGTTTTTCCTCTCCGCAGGAACGCCAACTCCCCTCCTGCGGAGTGCAAGCAAGAGTCCAACACACTTCCTCGAGCTGGCGGAGCTCAGGCCAAACGTGCCCTCTTTGAGAGGATGAACTCCGACCCCGTCAAGTTCGTACCACTGAAGCAAACACAGTAATCAATGAAATTCATTTGAGCTTTTTTTTTTCTCTTGGTTTTTACGCCAGCTAAAGGCTGTGTTGTCGGTTGGCTCTGAAAATTTTTCAAATTTTCATGGGCATTTCTGTTCAAAAGGCCGAAGGATTCCAAGCCCAAGCTGAAGCGCTCCCAGAGCTTTGGAGTTACCAGCGCCAGTGGTATCAAACATATCCTGTTGGAGTGGTGCCGCTCGAAAACCGTCGGCTACCAGGTACAAAAATTTGGGGTACTCTGGACTAGAACTCATTCAGTACCAGACAATTCTGGGCCAAGTCTGAAAAGACGTTTAGAAACGTCTTTGGGAGTGAATGAGTTAAGGATCATTTGAAAGGGGAAATTTTTTATGGACTGATGACTGCTTCATGGCTTGTAGCCGAAAGGAATAGTTGGGTCTCCGCAACCCAATAAAAACCCAATCGGTGATCCATTTTAGGACTCCACAAACCTCAGTTTCTTGGGAAACCTTGACATCATTTGTTTCATAAACGGATCAAATGCTTCCTCCCGCAGAACATTGACATCCAGAACTTCTCCTCGAGTTGGAGTGACGGCATGGCCTTTTGCGCTCTGGTCCATTCCTTCTTCCCGCTGGAGTTCGACTACAACACGCTAAAGCCCGCTAACCGAAAGCAAAACCTGCAGCTGGCATTCTCAACGGCCGAGTAAGTTTTTTATTTTATTTTATTTTTTGCATTAGGGAGAAGCGTTTTGGTTTCGATTTCGGAACGTGTCTGCTACCGTTCAAACCAATGGAGGCCTGGTTATTATTTACTCAACTGCAGATGATCTGATATCCTGCCAATTTAGTTTTTTTCTGCTTGAGAATATTAGGAGTTGGTTGAACTTTTTTCCTATTCTTCTTGAATATAAATAATCTATTTGAAAAAGGTGGTTTATTTATTTTCAGTCAGAATTGATTCATCGGGGCACAGCATCTAATTAGAGGGATGGAAATTGAAAGTATTTCAGGAAATATGGCTTTTGCATCGGGGGTGGTGAACTTTTATATTGGACAAACCTCTATTTGACGCGATACGCGATTAATCTGCGACATTTCCCCCGGTTGCCCTCCCGTGTCAGAACCCAGGCCGACTGTCTCCGTCTGATCGAGGTGGACGACATGCTGGAGATGGGCGACAAACCGGATCCCATGTGCGTTTTCACCTATGTCCAGTCCCTCTATAACCACCTGAAGACATTCGAGTAACTAACTGTCACTCTGCATCAGAGAAGAGTGCAAAAATGCACATTTTTGTTGTCATATAACCAGACTTTGAAGAAGAATTGTGACGCGAGTGTTCGTGCTTCGTGTGTCTCTTATGCTATTGCGGTGTTTACAAAAGTGACTTTGGAGCTAAACCCCACGATTTAATAATACAGTTGTCACAACTGCTGATGTGGATGTGCAAAAACTACGTGTGCATGCTGCAGAATAGCCTGAGATGCATTTTGCAATGGGTCTGAATAAAGACGTTTTTTAATGTTTTCCATTCTAATAAATGTTTTCATCCATCTATCCATTTTCTATCGCGCTTAGCGTTTCAGTTGCGGAAGCGCTGGAGCCTATCCTTAAAAGATTCAAACCCAGAACTTCATCACTGTGAGGCAGACGTTGTTCCGTTGGAAGGGAATGTATTGAACAGGAAATATACGGCCGATGACAGCGTGCATATCGTCACCTACTGGCCAAATTAAAACATTGCAATTTATACGAGTGCGTTGGAGTTGACAGTAGTGTCAAACTGTTTGCTATATTTTCTTTTACTATGGCAAAATATTCTTTGTTCGTTATTAGTACACAATTGTCGATGAAAATTTAGATGATCACATTTGTGGAACCACAAAAAAAATCATGTATGCGTTATTGTGGTTGCAGCAGTGTTTCCTTTTTCCTTTTTTTAAACACTTTTTTGGTCTTCATAAATTGGGCTAAGTTGTGAATAGAGGGCAAATTATTAACCACCTTTCTCCATGACAAACAGATTTTCACATTTTTGACAGACACACAGTTCCATGCATTTATTGTGGTTATCATTTACAGTGGTGTGCTGTATAACTTTTTACAATGTATTTGTTTTACCTTGTTGAGCCACACAAATGGAACGTGAAAACACTGGACATTGTTCGCATGAATTGGGTCAGATTTTTTACAGTATTTAAAATAATTTTAAAACACTTTTTTTTTCATTAAAATGTGATTATTGATTACATTTTTATTGCTTGTCTCAATTAGAATATGTACTTTATTTCCCAAAATATGTGTGTTATTTTTTTAAATATCTTATTTTAAACAATTCTAAACAAAGATCAATTTGAACGATGTATTTGTTGTTCCCCGACATTTCTCGAGGCCCATGAATGCACCTCTTCCCATTGACCAGGCATCCCTTCCGGTAGATGAGGTCAACTTTTCCCTAGATCCGCCATTTCAGTCCGGGAGGTTTCTCGTTGCTCACTTATTTGGGGGTTTCTTGGCTTATTTTATCATATAAAACATTTGTCTGGAAGTCTTTCGTCTCTCTACGAAACGCAGAAACCCTCCCGGCGGCAAAGTTGCTCGCGAGAACCCGCCTCAAGTCGTGATAGCACACCTTTTTTTTCCAATGCCGGGGAGCGTCCCTGACCCAAAGTTTTTTGTATGAGTTGCGGATAAAAAAAAGGCGAAGGGGGGGAACAGGGCCTCGAGCCTCGGGGCGTTCATTGTTCAGTCATGGCCGGTAATTTTGACGCCGAAGACCGCGCGAGTTGGTACTGGGGCAGGCTGAGCCGCCAGGAAGCCGTTTCTCTCTTGCAGGGACAGAGGCACGGCGTTTTCCTGGTGAGGGACTCCATAACCAGCCCTGGGGACTACGTGCTGTCCGTTTCCGAGAACTCCAAAGTGTCCCATTATATCATCAACAGCATCAGTAATAACCGTCTGTCCGGCTCAGGTAAGGAATGATGTTTGTGTTTTGTGCTCCCAGCTCCCTGTTTTCTTGATCGTCTGTAACTATTTTAAAAATGCCGTCCGACTTGCTAAGGCTGTGGCCCCCGACGCTCCACCTTCGGAACAAAACGGGGACAGTGGACGCTCCAATTTGAAGCGTTTGACCTCATAATACCACTGGCCCTCCGCAATACTTTCGAGGCACTTGTATATTACGTTTTCTAAGTGTGTGTTTTAGAATTCGGCTCGTGTAAATACGCGTTCAAGCTACTTTATTTTAAAATAAAATGAAACGGTGTTGGTGGCGGTGGAAGGCTATGGTGCGTTTGGGACCTAGCTCGTAGGCTAAATAGCATAGCAGAAAAGAAGTGTTAATTGTACAAAATGTAACAAAAAATACAATAGATTGATATTGTGATCACCCGTACGTTTGCATTCGATATGAAAAACTGAAATCATGAGTCATATTTGTGAAATTTTAGTTTGAATCACGCTCAGGTTAAACTTCGTGCTAATGTGGTCCCCTTTCGATATGCAGTTTGGCAACTCTGGGCTTAACACCCCAGGAATCAATCAAGACTTTCTTATAAAATTGGGAGTAACCGTACCCTTAAATTGAAGCTAAATAAAAAAAAGATCATAAGTCCATTTCTAATATTATGTTTAGAATCGTTGTGTTAAAGTTAGACTACGTGCTAACGTGGGACATAAACACAGACACAAAATCTGGTATCTTTGGACTCGGCACCCCACCTCGCAGCGTTTTCTAATTGTGATGACCTGTTTACTTGGGGAAAAATAAGTCATAAAAAGTTAAACATTTGTCATACTAATGGAATTCTTTTTAGATATATTTTAAATTAAACTAGGTCCTAAATTTACTCATAAATACAACTTTGCTGTCTTCCGAGCTGTATGCCCCTGCAACTAATCAAAAATTGAGTTTTAAATTGTGATCACCCATACACTTGAACCTGAAAAAAAAAGCAAATCAAAAGTCCATCAACCCATTATTTGAAGCACTCAATTCTCACGAGGGGAGCAGGCATGATGGAGCCTATCCCAGCTGTCTTTGGGCAGTAGGCGGGGGACACCCTGAACTGATTGCCAGCCAATCGCAGGGCGCGCATAGACAAACGGTCATTCACGCTCACAATCACAACTTCAGACAATTTAGAGTGATCAGTGATGATTGGCTGTTTCTTAGGCAAGCAGCATTGGTGGTGTGGGCTGGTTTGCCTGCTCTGCTAAGTACTGTAAGCTTCCTCTTTTTTTTTTTTTGAATGGAACTGGGCAGGCTGTGCTGTCACAACCGGGGGTGGGGTATGGGGGGATGACTGGTCACATCGGCCTTCATGGAATGTCTGTCATCCGGCCTGGTCGCGCGCATGCACAGTCCGGCTTCTTCCTCTTTATTGCACAACCTTTGCCCTTTTTCTTGGCCGTCTTTTGCTTTGGTCTGCTTTTACCACCTTGTTTCCTGTATGGCGTTTATGGCAAAGTAACAGGGAGAGTCAATGGGGTGTTCGCAAAATGTCTTTATGTTGCCTTTTCTGCTTCATGGTACCGACTCAGCCTGACACTGGTCAACTTGGAGTTGATGGTTTTCCACTTGCAAAATTTAGTGCTGTAAACCTGTTGCAGTTGAAAAAAAAATGCAAGTACTGTAGTTGATTTCCCCTTAAAAATGTTTCTAATTTTAAACAGTAAACATGACACAAACTTTGATTTAAAAAACAACCTCACTCCCAACTACTCTAAACATTGTCTTATGATTAATATGACATTGACGAATATGAATTAAGCAGAAACGTCTGCCTGTTTTTATTCATTTTAGGCAGCTACCATTTTGTCCCGTACTGCCACCTGCTGTCGACTGAAATCGACTTCACAGTGCCCACGGGCTCAGTTTGCTTACGTCACAGCTCAGCTTTTTTCCGGGTTTGGTCACGTTATGTTCTCAAGATGAGACGTCAGTTGGCAGCAAAAAGAGAGCAACAGTCATTGAATGGGACAGACGGTCAAGCACGCAAATACAAAATGAAAACACTTGAAGAGAGTGAGAAAAGACAAATTATATGAGCTGAACTCCGTAGTAAATGGACAATCAAGAGGCCCTGACATCACTTATTATGCCATAGCCATAAGATATCCCTTATTTGTCCCACACTGGGGACATTTACAATGAAACCATGAAAAATTTGTCAATTTGAATACTACTTTTGGCTTAACCACATCTTTAAAAAATTTTTTTTTGAACGAATTAATGGCATCTCATTTCAAGATATCATTGTCTAAATTAGTCCTTCTTTGAGGTAATCAAGCCTCCTCCGGTCTACGTTTTTCTGTTCCTTGTGTTTAACCAAGCATTCATTGATTTGCCAGGCGTGGCTCCTCCGCGGTTTCGCATCGGCGATCAGGAGTTCGAGGCCCTGCCGGCCTTGCTGGAGTTCTACAAGATCCACTACCTGGACACTACCACACTCATCGAGCCCATCGCCAAATCCAAGCACATGGGATTCATCAGCTCTGTCGGCGCGCCCCCGCAGCAGACCGAGGAGGCCGAGTATGTCCGGGCACTCTTTGACTTCCTCGGCAACGACGACGAGGACCTCCCGTTCCGCAAGGGTGACATCCTTCGTGTGCTGGAGAAGCCGGAGGAGCAGTGGTGGAACGCCGCCAACCAGGAGGGGCGCGCCGGAATGATCCCCGTCCCCTATGTGGAGAAGTACCGGCCCGCCTCGCCCACGGCGACCGGCCCGGGTGCCCCCATGGCGAGCACGGGACAAGGGGGTCAGGTTGGGGGCGCGGCAGCTGGCACCGACGGAACAGGGCCGCCCCAGGCCCTGGGTGACCCGGGCCAGTACGCCCAACCGGTAGTCGCCACCCAGCTTCCTAACCTACAGAATGGACCAGTGTACGCCCGGGCCATTCAGAAGAGGGTGCCCAACGCCTACGACAAGACGGCACTGGCCCTGGAGGTAGTGTTTTTGTTGTTGTTTTTCCCCACCCCACACCCTCCCCGCCGGGCCATCCCCGACTTTCGCCGCTGTCCTCATTTGCTTCAGCCGAGAACGCGTCGTCCGCTAAATGGCCTCGTCACGCCTCTGCGCACTTGCACAAAAGTAGCTTTACAAATGTGAGCTGACGGCGCGCACGGATGAGCGTATGAATGCAACAGTCTGTACATTGTAACGGGAGCGTCTCATTGTGCGGCATAGCAAAGCATTGTGGGAGCTGATAGTTCAGCAAATTGACCAGTGATTCTCAACCACTGTTAATCTGCTTTTATATTTACCTCATACAAATGTTTGCAATAAATATAATTGAACAAAATAAATTCGGATGCGTCGCCGCCATAGGAACGTTCTCCTAAAGGCGCTTATAAATAAAATGTATTATTATTATTATTATTAAAACAGAGTACAGTACCCCATGTGTGATTCTATTCCTGTACCTGCTTTGCATAATGCCTCCTCTCAATTCATGTTTCACCGGCGCTTTATGAGCTCTGCGGCTGCTATGATTTGAAGTCCCATGGCAGACCGACAAGTCAGATCATTAAATTGCCACTCGGTGACATGTACTGTGGATTAAACTGCCCACAGATCGAGAGCATAATTCACTCGGGTGGCATAATGGTGAAATCAAACACTGCGAAGTGTGCGTGGTCTGCGACTTAAATGTATTTTGGCTGCTGGCGAAATGATTCCATCATGGCAATAATGTAGATTGACTGCAACACGTCTCTGAGATTAGACAGATTTATTTGTAAAAGAGTAGCATCAGCAGCGCGAAAGCAGATGTTAAGACAGTTGGCTTGCAGTCATGTTGCTCGGTGCACGCTTCGCTTCCAGTATTTGAAAAGCTATCATGGTATGAGAATAATTATAATATTACAAGAATGGTCATGCTGAAACGAAAAAAAAAAGTTTCTCTCCAGTGAGCCCCTGACTATTTTTGATCTGTCTTGATAATTTTCCACATCTTTTTTTTTTGTATGGTTTCCCCAGGTGGGCGACATGGTGAAAGTGACCAAGATCAATGTGAACGGCCAGTGGGAGGGCGAGTGCAAAGGCAAGCGCGGCCACTTCCCATTCACCCACGTGCGACTGCTGGAACAACATCACCCGGACGACGAGAGCTGAGAAAACGCTTGTCGCCGGCAACCCGCCTCTTGCGCGTGTCAGGAAAGTGGAACAAAAAAAACAAACAAAAACAAAACAAAAATATCATGACAGAAGCACACACCCACAAAACAAATTTACAAGCTAAACAAGTTGCAGGGACAAGCTTAGATTGAACGCCTTCTTTTTTTTGATGGACGGTAGAGCTCATATGAACGACAACACTGAAAATATTCCAGATTATTCTGGTTGTCGCGGTTAACACTCAAACCCAAAACGAGATAACACTTTAATTTTTGTACAATTTTTTTTTTTAATTGATAAGGTATATGAATGACTAGTCTATTTTTAGCTTGCGTTCTCCCGTGATGAATTTTTAACCCCAACGGCAACTTTGTTGTGCCTCTTATTTCATATTAAAGGCTCATCACATGTGCAAACCAAAAAGTGAATGTTTACACGTCCATCGTAGGGATGGGTGATCGATTACGTATTACTCGCCAATCCATTGTGTCTTGAAGCAATGGATGCGAACTGGATGCCTCCACAGATTGAGAGAAATAGGCGGCGCTGCATCCATGCTTTCAAACAACGATGTTTGCTGCATTATTTTGCTTAATGCAACTCTGGCATTGAAAGAGCAATTCCGAACAGTCATTCACATTTGTACAATTGTTACAGTAGTCAATCAAGGAAAACGTACTCGAGCCTCGTTGTGCTAAAACCCCGAGCATTAGCTCACCTCGCTAACATGAACAACTGGACAATTCTTGACATTTCCTCATCTTTGTGATACAAAATATAAATCGTCCTAGCCAAACTTCAGTCTTCTGTTTTACAATTCGGTTAGCACCTAGCGACTTCTTAGCTAAAATGAAAGATGTGCAACAGACCTTGGCATCCGACGTTCCTTGTACATCAACCAAACAGTCTATTCCAATACCCATACTCAATCTGGCCAGAACCCAAACAAGCTACAACACAGTTAACTATCATAGCTAAACAAGCATTACCTCATTGCGCTAATGTTAAAAGGAAAAAAAAAATCCACTTTTCGACACCAAATACAAAAATCGCCAGCCAAACTTCAGGTGAAGATGAAAGCTGCATGAACCAAACCTAATTGTCTCCTGGCTTTGACTCGTATTTGATCAATAAAGTGTAGTGAAATACCCTTCCCTGAATCAGCCCAGAACTCAAACAAGTCGGATTAAATATCCGAATGACCTGCCGGTTGATGCGTCGAGATGTAACATTTTGAAACTCATCCGAATGTCAGTCTTCCCTATTTCAGCTTTCATTTTTAATCATAGAAACGTAAGTAACGGCCATGCTTAGTCTAGCTAAAACTCAAACGTTACAGTCATGATCCTAGCTTTAGCTTTAGCTTGCTACCCTAAAAAAAATCTGTTAAGTATTGGTGGTTCATTGAGGGATGTAAAATGTATCTTCTTTGTGACACAAAATACAAAACCAAACTTCAGTCCGTGTTGATTTGTATTTTACACCCAAATGTTGCTAGTGACGATGAGATGTGCGATCCCAAACAAGGAAAGGAAATAAAGTGCCAATCCCTTAATTGGCCAGAACCCAAATGTCACATTAACATAACCCAAAATCGAGTTAAATATTTTAGCTACCTAGCGTTAGCTTTGTAAGCTAAAACGAACAAAAATAAAAATTGGGAACAATTTCCAAATGGTTCCTCATGGTTTCATGGCAACGGTCAAACAAGCAAACTCGACCTCAACGTATGAGGCTACAACACTTAGTTTACTTCCTACCCAGTATTGTTCTGTATTCCTCACAGCTGATTTTCCACAAGGGATTTTTTTGTTTCTGTATGCGCGCGGACTATTTTTCACCCAACTATCAGAATTAAATTCACTCAAAACTGGCACAGCACTGCACACTTTGTAGTGTCAGTTATTTTTAAGTCGCAAGCGTCTCATGAAAGTCACACTAAAAAAAGAAGTGCAAGATGTTTTCTGTCGATGGAACAATGCGAGGTTTGCTTCCAGGCTGTGCTGAGACGTTTATTCGAGCAAACGTCTTTACCCTGTTTGAGATTTAGATTTATTTGCATAAGAACCGACGAAATGAGCGAGTGACCTTAATGACCAGCCGCTAGTCAATATTTCTTTAAGAGCTTACCACTTTGTTTAAATAAATGATCAGCCAATCCTATAAACCAAACCTTTTTTTTCTGAATTAATTTTCATTCAGTGCCAATCACTGAAAATTATTTTTAATTAGCCCAACTTGTCCTCGGTCTGTATTTGTATTCTTTCTGAAAATAAGTCTTCCGAGAATAAAGTTAAAATACTACAAAAACAATTTTAGGAGAAAAAAAATAATGAGAATGTGATGACAATTTAGTCTCATGACTCTTGGCCCCCCCGTGTTTTCCAATGTAGAAAAAATCGATTTAAAAAATGTTATAAATATTACATTTGTAATCTATGCTGAAAGTCTTCCTTTTACATGAAATAAGCCATATTGTGAGGATATACCCAATATTGGAAGAGTGAACACGGAATTTTACACCGAAAGACGTAACATTGTGTAATGGTCATTTTACAAGGGAAAGAGGCATTTCAATATTTGTTTTACATTTCAACATTCTTTCTCTTTTTTTGTTTTGTTAAATACTTTTCAGAAAAAGTTATCCCTCGTGTGGCCTTATTACTGCTTTGTATATTTTAGACCAGAGGTAAACATGCTGCTAATTGCTGAAAGCGTTTTTTTTAACTCATATGAATGCTTAAAAAAAAAAGATGATTCCTAAACTCTTGTCGTAGCTTTGGGTAGAACATCTTCAATGGGATTATCGTAGCTCATGTGAATGCTGAAGAAACCATTTAGGAATCTGCTAACATGCACCTTAATCCCTTCAGTCCTTGCAAGTTTTTCAACCAAAAAGAAAACCCAAAACATTTCCTTCAGAGAGCTACATATTTGTGCCATTCCACACCACTGTTAAAGGACCACAAACAAGCAAAGTGTAAGATTTTTCCGTTTTATTTTGTACATTATGTCAAAGTGTTAAAATATATTTCAAGTTTTGATTTATTTTTCTGTATGGTGTTGTGTTAATAATATACCTAGTCAATAAAAAAATGTACCAATATATGGACAGTTTGAATTCGTCCCTCCCCCACCCCCACTTGTGATGTGAAACTAGCCCTTAACCCAGGAGAGAAACCCAAACTGCAAATTTGGCTAGAAACACTGACCTTGAAACCTACACTCTTGTTTAAAACCCTAACCCTGATTTAAAATCCTACTTCGTAATTCCGAAAAAGTGGCCTTGAAACACTTAACCCCATCTTCAAAATCTTACCCCGACCTTGAAATCCGAACTCTGGCTGCAAAAGTAGAAACCCCCTTTAAAAAAAACGCTTTGTGACGTCATAACGTCAGAGCCGGTTAATTGCGTCACAAAAACGTTTTCGCCGCAAGGAAGTGATTTTTACGAATGTTTACAATTTACTTTTTTAGTCTGACGCCATTTAATGGCCGCTTTAAGGTCCGGTGTCTCTTAGAAATTGCCACAAATTGACGTCAAGAATTGTCAACTTTTTCCATGTCACCCCCATATTTCTGTGAAGTAAGAAAGCCAAATTTTAGAGTTGCTATGAATTCATAAGATGCATTCACTCATTGCGGTCTTTCGCCATTAAAACGATATTTGTCGCTTGATAGCGCATTTTTGTAACGCAGTCTGGTCATGTGGATGGCGGAGAGTGTCGCACTCGTTTCATGCCGAGGAGGGAGGAGACGCGCCGGGTTCCCGGATGCTGCTCCGACGCCATATTTACCGTGGGACTGTGGTGCTTGTTGCTACTCCACCGCCAGAAACCACCCAGTGGCCCGACAAGTCCTCTTTTTTCTCTCTCTCTCCCCCTTCCGGGACTTTTCCTTTTTTCGAAAAGCACCCCCCGCCCTCCACCACCACCACCGCTTTTGCCGAGCACCATGGCGGACAGAGGGGACGCAGTGTACCAGGCGAAACTCGCCGAGCAAGCGGAGCGATACGATGGTAAGTTTTTTATTCTTTCTGTATGGGTCTCAGGCCCCGCTAGAGGCACGAACTCACCGGCTTCCCTCCCCCCAGGCCCCTAGTAGGTGCCTCTGTTCACATGGATCTGCGGGGCTCGGTGGAAACAAAATGGCGGACATATATTCATTGGAATGGGATATTTAAACGGTGAAAATGAATAGTTTGCTACTTGTAGGAGAACAACGTCACTGTCACATAAGCACCACACTCTTGGGTTGCCATTTAACGTCGTTAATCATTTCAAGCGATAAATAAAATGCCGTTTCCCGAGTCTGTAGCAAGCAGATTAGCCGCTAACCTAGCTAACTAATTAGCCTGCTAGCCTTTCTTCGTCCTCGTCACGCCGAACGCAGATCACGAAATACGGCCACACGTTTCACCTCTACTGCGTCAAAAATACCGCACGCGTATCAAATGACGAGGCTGGGTTGACGGTGTTTTTTTTCTGAAAACGTGACCCATTTTGCCAGTAAAACGCACCGTAAGCCGTACCGCCCCCCCATCAAGTGGTTGATCAGGGAGGCTAGGCTTCTTTTCGTGCTGCATTTTTTTCGGGTTCGACGCGTTTCAACCAACAGAAGAAAATAAATAACATTAGGCGACTTCGAGTTCCAAATGAATGGTCTAGGCCGCTTTGTAACGTTGACTGCATTCTTTGAGCTAGCTGTAGACCTAGCATCGACATGCTAATTAGTGCCCGAGGTTTTTTGGGGGGAGGGGGGGAGGGTCTTTGATTCACGGCTCATTATTCGCATTTGATTGGACCCATAAACGTTTGCAGTCACAGTTGTTGGGCAGCCCCCCAAAAGCCCCATAGTGGACCAAAAATCACGGAAATGCTTGATGACTTTGATTTTTTCGAAAGCCTTACATTGATACTTTCAAACCATAAACCTTCAAACAAATCCAATTCCTTGACACTATTTTGTCAACTAACTGTTACTTCATACTACAGTAACTGAAAAGCTTACCCCTTGCTACAAATGCCATTGTCCTTTATTATGCCCTTTTCCCCTTCAAGTGTGTGTCACAATGTCCTAAATGACTGTAATGTTAGTTAAAAACAAGTACAGTCGTGTGCAGGTAGTTGACAAGAAAGCGGTAGTCGGTTTAAAAAAAGAAATGACACTGGCTGCTGGAGGAACATCAAAGAGCTCCTCTGAAGAGGAGAAAAAAAATTCTGATGCCAGGTCCCAAAAGATGTCCAGCAGTGTTGAGTGTTGTTAATCGTGCCACTCCATCTCTGGATTGCGCAGCCATTTGTTGCAGTGAATCACCTTGAGGCAGTGAAACCGAATCTGGCTCGCTTCCCAGCGACCCGACAAGTTGGCCGATGCGAGTGTAGTAGCAACTCGGCAGCTCCATTAATAAAATGCCCGCGTCAGCAAAAAAAAAATTGCTGGATTTGTAAACTCGCTGTTAACGGGAACGCCTCTGGCGCCTTTCCAGATCGCCGTGATCATGTTTGTGTTTGCGCGGCGCTTAATGTTATTTCTTGGATGAAATGGCCTACACGGATGCTAACGTGAGCATCAGCGAGTCGAGTTTGAGAGGCAGATGGACTGCCCTGACTATCTCAATGCGCGAAGCGGCAATGGCTGGCTTAAAGGCGTGGTTTGATCCTTGCGCCTTCAATGTGTCGGTTTACAGAGAGCGCCGTCAAACGGATTCTCCCGAAGCCGTTGCGGCTGGCGCTGAAGTCGCCGCCCGCAGCCGCGATGGCTGTGCGAATTCCTAAGGGTTCGTCTGAAAGGGATTGTTGAATAAGCGCCTTCAATTAGTTCCTTCGTGTTCCTCCTCGCCACCTTCTGTTACCCCCTCGCTTGCCTGTGCTTACCTCCTCCCTATCTTGGTTTACCTTCCAAAAATCTCTATCTTCACCTGCCTCCTCCTTAACTTCATGACCTCGCTGCCTTCGCTTAGCACCTCACTCAACTCCTTCCTACATGCTGTTCCCTCCGTTGGCTGACTGCTTTCTCGCTACCTTCACTTGCCTTCTTGCTACCTTTGCGTAACTCCTTTCTATCTTTGCTTATCCTTATTTTCTATTAGCTCCTTGCTTCCTCCTTACTAACTTTGTTGGCCTCTTCGCTACATTTTCTTGGCGCTTTGCTTAGATAATTGATACCTTGGCGTTTAACCCATATTTCTTTTGCTTGGCTTGCTTCCTTGCGACCTTCTTTTGCCTCCATGTTACCTTTTATGGCCGGGCTTTGGTCACATACCTCTCTACCTTCACTTATCCTGAAATCCCTCTTCGCTTACCTCCTCATTACGCTCGCTAACGTCCTCGCTACCCTCTTGTTTCCCGACTTAAGTTCCGCACCTCATTGTCGTCACTGGAGGCGCATACGCCCCCGCCGTAACTGGTCCCCCGTCGTGTGCCGACAGAAATGGTGGAGTCGATGAAGCAGGTGGCGAGCTTGGACATGGAGCTGACGGTGGAGGAGCGGAACCTCCTGTCGGTGGCCTACAAGAACGTGATTGGCGCGCGGAGAGCCTCGTGGCGGATCATCAGCAGCCTGGAGCAGAAGGAGGAGAGCAAAGCCAGCGAGGAGAAACTGACGATGTACAAGGACTACCGGAAGCTGGTCAGCCCGCACGTTGAACGCTCGCCCCCCCGGACCCCTGTTGATGTTTGGTTTGCTTCGGCAGATTGACATGCTCTTTGTGTGTGCAGGTAGAGAAAGAGCTGAAATCAATCTGCAAAGACATCCTGGAAGTACTGGACCAGCACCTCATCCCAGCCTCCACCTCGGGCGAGTCCAAGGTTTTCTATTACAAAATGTACGTCACGCAGCTCCGTCTGTTTCTGTGTATCTCATGAAACTCCTTAACTCACGTCAACATAGTCCTGTTGCAATAAGAGAAACGTCGGGCTCCAGTTTACTCCTGCCACATTTTGAGCAATTGCTCTGCATTGCCCCCTCCAGGAAGGGAGACTACCACAGGTACCTGGCGGAGTTCGCCACGGGCAACGACAGGAAGGAGGCGGCCGAGAACAGCCTGGTGGCGTACAAAGCCGCCAGCGACATCGCTTTCAACGAGCTCCCACCCACGCACCCCATTCGCCTCGGACTGGCCCTCAACTTCTCCGTTTTCTACTACGAAATCCTCAACTCGCCGGACCGCGCCTGCAGGTACCTATGCCGCCCCCCCCCCCTCCTCCCAATGCCTCGGAGGAGGGTGTGACCGGCGTACTGACCCGCTTACTAATGTCGGGGCAGGTTGGCGAAGGAGGCGTTTGACCATGCCATTGCTGAACTGGACGCTCTGAGCGAGGAGAGCTACAAGGACTCCACGCTTATCATGCAGCTGCTACGTGACAACTTGACACTTTGGACCTCAGACTTGCAGGGAGATGGTGAGACGCGCTTCCGCCGACCCCCCCCCCCCCCCCCCCAATCCACTGATGGCGTAGGATCCACTTCCTGTCTGTCCTTCTGGCCCCACCCCTTTCTAACCTATCATCTCTTCCTCGTAGATTCTTAAAGGGGACACGTCCTCATTCTCGCTCCCTCCTTAATAAACGTTGTGTTGTAAGTCTTTTCTCCTCTGCGTCGCTTCGACTAGCACTTCTCACCATATTGACCGGTCGTCTCGTAACACTAACTTGCCTCCTTCACTTCCTTCACCTCCTGCTTTTCTCTTGTCTCCTTGACTTTCTTCACTTGGACTCCTCTTTTCCTCTTGTCTCCTTGCTACCTTCACGTAATGAAAAGGAATGCTGTGTCCTCTCTCTCAAATGTTTATCTTATTTATCCTTCACCCCCAATCCATTTACGAAGAGAAAAATGTTATGCACGTGTAGGAAGTTGTGACGTCACATCCCCCACTAACTACTGGGCCTCACACCAAACCAATGGAAGTGTCTTTGCTGTGTTTTACAACGTGCACCAAATTAACCGTAGTCTGCTGCAAAATGGCGAGAGCTGTGCGTGTGCCTTTGTGTGTGAGCGCGTGCAGGCGGACATCGGCGCTAACGAGCTCCTGGATTTCTCTCGCCTTTTGTTCGCGCCAACCAATAATTTCTCTCTTTATTTTAAAATGCTGTCTCCGGGGCAACCCTTTCCAAGCGTGTATGCATTACCCTGCCGGTTAATGTCACAATGAGAACCTTCCACCAGTAGCGCACGGTTGTTTATGGCACATTCACGCGTCACTCTGCACCGTGCGTCTGTCTCGCCTTTTGTCTGTTTTTGTTTTTCCTGTCTGTCTGTGTGTTTGAATCATCTCTTTATTTTTCCCCAATAGGAGAAGTTTGTGATGTTTGCCCATTTTACCTTTCAGGTGACGAACAGAATACAGAAGCACCACCGGAAGCAGAGGGAGAGGCCCAATGAGACGCCACGAGCCCACAATCCTCGTTCAACGCCCTCCCTGCCTCCCTCTCCTCCCAACACTCCCTCCACTTCTCCATCCTTCGACTATTTCTCTTCCATTTCTCCCCTTCACTCCCACCGCCCTCATCAAAAGACCCCGGCGCGGGGGTTTAACCCTTCAAGGCAAATTTTTATTTGAATTTTTTTTTTCCTCAGATGACTCTTGTTTGCAAGATTGTGCCCTTTAAGGTCCACGTCCTCTTTTTGTTTTAGTTGTATGCTTCATGTTGTTGCCAACTATGCTTGCCTGTCTTCGTAACACACACACACACACACATACAAACACACATGTAAGAGTTTATTTAAGGTGAGTGTGTGTGGTGTCGCCGAGCGCTTTGTTTTGCAAAGAGACAACAAAGGGAAGCGCAGAACAACTCAAGTGCCCTCTTTATAGAACCACCTCCGACAGGTCTCATTGCTCATCTTTTTTTCTTTTCTATTGAGGTTCTAATCATGACAAACAGCAGAATGTCGCCTCTCTGCTCTTGTCCGCTTGGACCAACTCGCGTACTAGGCAGGATTCTGTAGTTGCGCTAACTAGGTAGTAATGTCTGAAGTAGTAATGTGGGAGGCCCAACACTCTTGATTGTATCATAAAAATGTTTTGCATGGGCACAGAGTCGAACAGGGATAAAAAAAAAAAAACAGTTTGGGAAATGGAGGCCTGCTGTATCTTAACTCTCCCCGCTGACCTCTTGAGGTTGACTCATTTTTCTTCTTTCGCCTCCTTGTCATTTATCTCCTCTCTTCCTCCCGGTCGGTGTGTGTGTTACGTGAATCTGATTTGTACTACTGGATGTTGTCACCGGAGCCACAAGTACCATCTGTATTCTTACTGAAAACACGGCATGGAATTAACATTAAACTTCAAACTGAAAGAATGTCATGCTGGCCTGTGCTCAATAGGGGGCGTCAGTCTGTCACTGTTGGATGCCCGTTTTGCTGGTGAATGAGAAACTTGGGGGGGGGGGGGGGGGAGTCAAACTATGCGCTGACACAAGTTCGTTTTAGTCACTAAACGGGTCAAGTGCCAACAGACGCTCTTCGTCCAGCGCCCTTTTCGCTTACCACCAACAGAAACACGCTCCGCCTGTCTTGGTGTTTGTTCGCAAGGTGAGTGCAGCAGGGTTGCCAGAATGCTATGTGCTTTCTGTACACTAGGTGGCAGGGTGCACAAGAGCTGTAACCACCAACCAACGATGGAGCAGAAGAAGCAATGGTGGTGATGGCGAGTTGTTTCCACAAACCTTTACAAGGAACGTTGATCCGCCAGGATTGTCCCATTGACTACAAAGTGACACTCTAAGGTAAGCCATTTTAAACAAAACTTTTGACGTTTTGGGATTTCTAACAGCGGCAAACAACCACCAGCGTGCTCTCCTTGCGCTTAACATTTCAATCAATTAATTGGCAAATTGGGGTCTGTAAAGCTCAAGTGATACACTGATACATCATGCACTCCATTTACCATTTAATTCAAATTGGAGTTGGTCGATGTTTTGATGGACAATTTGTATTGTAGTTGCTGGTCACCGAGCATTTAACTCAGTCAGTACTAGCCAATTCTAGACCAAGTCTGAAAAGACGTTTAAAAACGTCTTTGGGAGTGAATGAGTTAAAATACAAATCGTTTCGTACAGTTACGACAAGACACGGTTTAGAATGTTTTTTTACTGAAAAAAGATCCCCCCCCCCCAAAAAAAAAATGTACAATTGAAACCAGAAGACGTCATCAGATTTGAAGATGGGCGCAAGGACAAAAAGGCAATGAGATTGAAAACGAAAAACACTGATCTTCCCCCAAGTAAATGTTCCAATACACACTTGAACAGAAGAATCGTAAACCACATTTAGGAGAGAACATGGCGATCTGTTGGCGTTATTGTTTGGACTCTCCACATACAAACGTGACTAAAAGATCTACGAGGTTAATACGTCACCTTTTTTCCTGTTCATTTTTGGTAGAAAAAATAGATTAAAGAATGGAAAAAAAGTTCTATTCCCACCTCACAGTTTATCTTTTTGTCTTTAAACTCAACACAGTGATGATTTAAGGAGAATAGGGTGGACATTCATCTTTGAAATTGATCAATTAAAACGAGGCAGCTACCTTTTTGTCATGATTATTATTGCCGTTAGAAAAAGAAAAAAAAAACGTGGCGACTACACAATCCTTGTACATGGTTTAAAAAGCAAGCACGGTCATCTTATGTACATCTAACTCAATATACATATTTACTTATGTTCACAGTTTCCTATATTTTTTGTCAAGTTTTGTTTTATATATTTTATTTGTAGTACGATTACAAATCTGAAATCGGGTGTGACGTTCCCACCTGTTGATATCAAGAGTCTTTGGAACGTCTCCCTCTTGGAAAAACGATCCAAAAAGCAGTTTTCATTATCATAAATACTGATATTTCCACATGGCCCCCCCCTCCCCACCCCCGATTGCTTACTGGCCTCATTGGGAGTTCATCAGTGTTGCTGCTTGTTTGAAGCAAACACAAAAACCCGTGGACAGCGTTCCCGGCTGGTCATGAGGACACCCCCCCCCCCCCCCCGCTCGCCACCTGCTCCTGGAAATCTAAGGCACTTGAGAGGTTTTTGGCTTTCACGGGAGCTCCGAGGAGACTAGGGCGAGGCCTGAGCTCTGGCGGATTGGCGGCCCCGTGTGCACGGCCTTGGGGCAGTCCGGCGTCAGCACGCGGCCGTTCTCGCCCACGCTGCCCGTGATGGACAGTCGTGCCTTGTTCCTCATGGCTTCGGTAAACGTCAGCTGGGAAGAAGAAAAAACAAAAAAAGATTTGATATGTGTAGATTGGAGTTGAAAGAAACAATCAAAAGTAAATGAAAAGTAAAAATAAAAATCGGTTATTCTACATTTAAAAAAAATGCAATTTCCAAAGTACACTACTCGTTATTTTTAGATATCGACCTTCCGTTGCTGATAGTGTAGTGGTAGACACACCGGCCTTGTGTGCGGGCCTATAAACGCTTTCAATACTCTTTAGTTCTGAATAATGGAGGACTGTAATGACCATAATTAAGCAGTTAGGTTTTTTGGGGGGGCCATTATCGATATTGACCGACAGGGGGAAGCACACCTCCGCGAAAGCCGAACCACAAAGACCGACAGTCCTATGAAAAGGCCCCGAGAACAAAGCGATCTGAAATCTCAGCCATGTCGGTTAGAGACGATGAACACATTTCAAAGTAAAACTCCAATCTGCTTTCGGCAATGAATAAACAGTCTTCAGTTTTCAGAAATGAGAGGGTGTCTGGAACATTGGCAACATTGACATGTACGCATCATTGCACAGTTACAGACTGGGGAGGCAAAATTGGGAAGCTGACTTGGCGACAGTGAGGCTAATGAAGACGCTTTTCGGCTGCTCGATGGGGGACACAAAGACACACGCGGGACAAATAAACAGCAATTTAAAGAGTCTAACGTCCAATGAAAAGCACACGTCCAACCAATTTGTCACAATATAAACAAGGTTAAACTCAATGACATAACGAGTCCTTGCCTGTGACTTTGCTTAGATTTCCTATTAAAGTTTTTAAAGGAGACAATTTATTCACCCCACCCCCATTATTTTAAACAGTTCCCAGGTGCACAGACAAGTCAGACAAGAGTGGGGGGGGGGGGGGGGGGGGACATCACTATTAAGACCACTCGTCCACCTTTGTTTGACTCATGCGCAGAAATGTCTTCCAGTAAAAAGAAGACGTTTGTTCTAGTGCGCCCTCATCAGTCAATTCGTCTGGTAGGATATCATTAATATAATAAATGCTCAAACGAGATGCCACAGAAGCACACGGTGGACAAAGCCACTGGTCACCACAGGCACGTAGCGTAGCATAGCATAGCATAGCTAGCGCGGGGTCGGGTCGTGTACAGGCAGGTGTCACTTACAGTCGCCTTGAAAGGGAGCGAGTAGGGATCAAAAGAGGTGAGAGGGGATGGGGGCGTCTTCGACAAGAAAGCAGACTACGCATTATTTGTGGCGTAGCCGGCGAACGCCTCGCTAAATTGGGCTAAGTCTGGGACGCTGGGGCTTGGGGTGGAGGGGCTCGGGGCGGGACTGTCGGAGGGGAGCGACGGGAGGTCCACCTTCATTCTCTTGGCCTCGTTGCGGGACTTGTAGCAGAACTCGATGAGGGCCACCAGCATGGCCAGGCCCAGGCCCCCCACCAGGATGTAGAATACCCCTGCCACGTTGCTCAGGCTGAGGGCCTGCGATGACTTGTCCTTGTAGTGGGACCGACATGGGTCAGGTGGGGTGTAGAAGAAGAAGCACAGGTGTTAGCGTGGAAGAAGGGGGTGGGCGGTCACGTCATGCAAACACAAACGCGCACAGACATGAGAACGCTTCAACACGCTAACCTTAACTGCATGTAGCCATGCTAGCAAGAAACATTCACACATCCAGAAATCCAAAGATCTGGCATGTCAATTCCAGGTCCAGAATGTAAAATCCCCGTCACGGTTTGGTTTCAGCCATAAGTGCTGCTAATCAACCAAGAGGTATACAAGTTGACGGAAGCTAGCTCGTTAGCCTGCTGGCTCGCTTGCTAGCTAGCTAATTGTATTCAGGCCACCGTTTTAAAGCGACGAAACAAACATTATTACTGACATCTGCTTTTAGTGATTTGTTGTCAATGTCTATACAGATTGCGCCCCCCCCCCAGTGTTTAGATGTAACAACTTCTTACAGACTTTAGTCTTTTTGACAAATATTTTGTAGGCTACCTTTTTCGGTGTTTTATTCACTGCTTATTCCCACCTCTGCAATATTACCAGACTTCGCCCTTACCTCACCCCCCCTTCGCCCCTTCCCTCACCACTGCTCTTCTTGTCCACAGTCTTGTCACATCCCGCCTTCATTACTGCAACGCTCTAATGGATGATTCTCGCGGAATTGGCAGAATCAAAACCCTTGATCGGACCCCCCCATAATCTCAATACAATGTAGTGATTGTGTCACATATGTTTACACGTCAGTCAAGTTTCCATGCATGCCGAGCGGGGGTGAAAGTGTTTTTTAAGCTTCGCACATGCCCCCGCCGGTGGCATTCAGTCAGCTGTGCCATGCTTCATATCCATCATGCCCCGTCACGCTTCTCATTTTGAAAGTGCGTCGCGTCATCGTTAAAACAACTACGCCAGCGGTGGCCGCTGTGCGAGAGGGTAGACAAAGACGAGACACAAACATGTGGAGGCTCCCCCGCTGGACTGACCTTACTTCCCGAGTCCTTGGGTCCACACTCCCCTTTATCGTACCACCATTTGTTTTTCAGTTTGTCTAAGACGCCCGCTTCGCTCAGTTTCAATACGGCAAGGTTTACCGTCGTTCTTCAAATCAAAGGGTCGGGGGGAGGAGGGAGGGGAAATAACATAAATAACATCATAGGACATGTTATTTTATGTTATTCAATCAAAACGTTGGCCCCCCCACACCGCATGTTGAGGGGCGCCTCATGACGCTGCCGGGAAGGGGCCCCACTGGTGCTACATGTCTGCTATTGTGGCCAAGTAAGCAGGGGGGAGGGCTAACAGACATATACGTCTCGTTGTGGGGCCCCGGCCGCATCGCTTATCTGGAACGGGCGTACGCTGCTGGGACCCTTTTGGAATGCGACAACTGAGAAGGAAAAAAAACCAAAACGATTCGGCACGCTGAGCATTTGTAGGGTTAGTCAGAGGTGGGCAACAGATGGGCCAGGTTGATTTGTAGATGAGGTATTTAAAAAAAAAAAACGCTAAGTGACGGTAAAATATCTTAAAACGATGGTTAAGTCTTAAATTATGAATAGTGAATCTATTTAGAGTAGAAAATATGCCTGTGAGTACTGCTCTATTGTCTGTCCCCACGTGTTGCTGCACCTTTTGTGTTCACTTGAGCACGGCTCGTATTTGGGAGAACTGGAATGGCGGGTCACTCGTATCGCAAGGTACCACTGTACATTTTTCAAGTGCCGTTCAATTGTATTTAATTATCATTTAGTGCAATACAGATTTTACCTGCTGTTGTCATTTATAGCCATGATGCTAACACCCCAAAAAAATCAAACATGCAAACGTTTTAATGAAGCAATTCTATGGGAAATAATAGGTATTAAATTAAAGCTCGGTAGATTTGGCCCAACCCTGACGGTTAGGATGTAAATGCTCTGGCGGGCCAGGAATGACCTAAATGCTCTTGGTCTGCCCCCCCCACAAAAAAAAATCCAGTTGTGGTCCCGACAGATGCGCCCGTTTTGCAGCAACAACACATCACAAGAAAACATGTGAGCATGTGGCCCACGTGAGTGGCTAACCTTCTCGCCGCCGCCGCCGCTGCCACACTCTCCTTTGTCGTACCACCACTTGTTTTTCAATTTGTCCAAGAGGCCCTGCTCATTGAGCTTTAACACGGCCAGGTTAACGGCGCTTCTTCAGAACCATACAAGAGAAATTGGGTGAAAAGGGTGAGTGTGTACTCCCAAGTGGGCGGAGAGAGCGAGAGAGACAGAGAGAGAAAAAAAGGGAAGGGAGGAAAAGCAATAGAGAGCAAGACAATGGTGTGCAAATAATCCCGTTTTTGGACCAGAACACAACGGAAAGCCAAATCCCGCTTTAAAAAAAATGTTTTAAATTTGCGGAGTCAAAACGGATGCCACAACAGGAGATTTCTTTTGAAATATGAATGAAGGAAATGGAATAAATTCATTCTTGTCTGTTTCAGGTGGCGGCCATTTTGCCAAGCTGCTGTCGACTGAATATCGGCCATCCCGATCACCTTTTTTCTGGGTCTGAGCCGTGATCGGTTGTCATCGAACCTTTTGAGCAGCGGCTGTGATGTCATGAGGGGGCTTCGTGGGGTATCGAGCCACCGGACGCGGCATGTGCCACCGAGAAACAAACTACTGCCACCAACAGGATTGGAGGTGAAGAGTAATTGATGCCATGATGGCCATTTTTGCTATTGTGGATTTGGCTTAGCGTGCGTGTGCTCTGATCCAGTCAGTCACGGAGCCACAAAAGCCGTTGATGAAGTCGAAGCCTTGAACGACAACGCCGTCTGCTCACCGAGTCGCCGTTTTGATTTTGTCACATGGGGACAAGTGACTGGCAGAAGACGATAATCCCTTGAAATAACAAGATGGAACCTTGGAGAGGGACTACGGTGATCTGTCAGGGACTCTCTTCCCCCGCCCCAAGGCGAAAAAAAACAAGGCAGCAGCTGCTGCTGCACGCCACGAGAGGACTTTACAAAAGTTGGAAGAGGACGCAAACAATTACGCAGCTGACTGCCAATGAATGGGGACTGCGTTGCGGAGTGATTTCCACATCTGTAAATTCCTCGTGGCCTTTGGCAAGGAGGCGGGCGTTGGCGTTGGGAGTCAGGGCTTCGCCTCGGCGTGACACCCCAGAAAAAGTCCCCAAATCACTTTGGGTCAAAGAAATGACCAAACACCCAAGTATCCCAAATGTCTGCCATTTGCACGCGCCGATGAATTTAAAGAAGACATATTATGCAGTCGGTTGCAAAAACGTATCTTTTCAATCCTTTTGGTGAATTTAGTCGTATTTAACTTTTAAGTACATTTGCATGAGATCTTTTGACTGTTTTCAATATCAGATTCGGGTCGAAATGATTTATTTCAACCTATGTGCAATACAATTTCATTGAAATATGAAGTCGTTTCCCTCTCCATATTTTAGCAGTTAATGTTCGAATGGCACAAAGAGCTTCAACCCCCCCCCCCCCCCCCCTCCCCGGTAGAGTCCATTGGATACATAACACTTGTATTCAACTTTGCAGTATGAATACCACATTTAATCTTGAACTGTTTGTGTTTCAACATTTTTCTTTGGAGCTGATGAATGGATTTCAATGTGGTTCATCATAGTGTTTTTTTTTTCATGTGGTACTTTGTGTTAAAAAAAAAAAAACAAACAAATCTTGAGGACTGTACATTTTATCATCAGCACCTGTGGAGAGTATGATGTATTTTCAGTGCTTGATGTTGTTGTCGAGTTATATATAACTCATGATTGCAAACCGGGCCAAGAGTGATTCGAGCCAGTGCTGAACATCTTTGATCCTTTGTGTATTTTGACCACAGGCTGATAGCAACGTAATGGCTGCACAATATGTCTCTTTCAAAAGCTGTCACATGCTGAGTGACGCATGCCATGCAAACACGCAATTTACCTGAACGGGATCACCTGTGGAGAAAAGACCATTTCCCCCCCCTCATATAGTGGTTGGTGTTGTTTCTTGAGCGAGCTCTCACACGGAAAGTGTAGCAGTCCGTGCCGTAGACAATTACAATGCGGCTCGCCCTCTGGTCGAGTCGCAGTTCAAAGTCGTTTTTTTGTTGCAAAAAAATGTGTCTTTGGCGTCGCCGTTTCAATTGAGTCAACGACTTTGAACTGCGACTTGACCAGAGGGCGAGCCGCATTGTAATTGTCTACGAAAAAAAAATGTGTCGCAACAAATAAAAAGCTTAAAAATTAACTTTAGTCAGTGCTGCTGTTTTGGTTAGCAAGACGGTTCAAGCGTGCGACAGTCAAAACGTTGGTTTTAGTATTAGGAATACATATATTTTTTGAAGTCGTGTCATTAGTTCTCATTCGCTATTAATAATAAGCTTGGTCGGGACCACTATTGGAGGAAATACGGTAGATAAGATCACAATGAAAAAGCTGCATGCAGCAAACACAGATGTGACATTCACACACGCAAAAGGCCCCGCCCACCCAAACCAAAGCAGGAAGTGGTGAAAAAAAGGCGGCACACCAGGGAAGGTGGAATACCATAACAACACGTCGGCCATATTGTTACACTATTCCACCCACCTTAACTGTGAACCCTTGGGCGTGGCTACGCCATAGCCTTTGGAGTCCAGGTTCCCGCCCACTTTCATGGTGTCGCAGGGCTTGCGCTGCTCCGTGTACTCGTTCATGGTGGACTCCAGCAGGAAGGCGTACTTCCCCTTGGACTTGCGCACGCGCGCAACACCCTCCGCCGTGGTCTTGGTGAACACGGTGGGCTCGGCCGACTTCATGTAGCCCCACATCTTCTCGTAGACGGCGATCTTGGAGCGCTTTTGGAGATTCAAAGCAGAGGGAGTTCACGAGCAGGTGCCGGAAACACAGGTGAAACTTATACTGTATATATATAAATATATATAGTAAGGCGTTTTTCGCTGAAAAAAAAATATATAAATGACCATCTATAGTAAGGCGTTTTTGACGAAAAAAACAACCATGTATATAGTAAGGCGTTTTTGACGAAAAAAACGACCATGTATAGTAAGCTGTTTTTGATTAAAAAAAACGACCATGTATAGTAAGGCGTTTTTGACGAAAAAAACGACCATGTATAGTAAGGCGTTTCTGACAAAAAAAACGACCATGTATAGTAAGGTGTTTTTGACCAAAAAAAACGACCATGTATAGTAAGGCGTTTCTGACAAAAAAAACGACCATGTATAGTAAGGTGTTTTTGACGAAAAAAACGACCATGTATAGTAAGGCGTTTTTAGCCCGAAAAAAACGACATAGTATAGTAAGGCGTTTTAAGCCGAAAAAAACAACCATGTATAGTAAGGCGTTTTTAGCCCGAAAAAAACGACCATGTATAGTAAGGCGTTTTTGACGAAAAAAACGACCATGTATAGTAAGGCGTTTTTGACAAAAAAAACGACCATGTATAGTAAGGCGTTTTTGACAAAAAAAACGACCATGTATAGTAAGGTGTTTTTGACGAAAAAAACGACCATGTATAGTAAGGCGTTTTTAGCCCGAAAAAAACGACATAGTATAGTAAGGCGTTTTAAGCCGAAAAAAACAACCATGTATAGTAAGGCGTTTTTAGCCCGAAAAAAACGACCATGTATAGTAAGGCGTTTTTGACGAAAAAAACGACCATGTATAGTAAGGCGTTTTTGACGAAAAAAACGACCATGTATAGTAAGGCGTTTTTGACCAAAAAAACGACCATGTATAGTAAGGTGTTTTTGACGAAAAAAACGACCATGTATAGTAAGGCGTTTTTAGCCCGAAAAAAACGACATAGTATAGTAAGGCGTTTTAAGCCGAAAAAAACAACCATGTATAGTAAGGCGTTTTTAGCCCGAAAAAAACGACCATGTATAGTAAGGCGTTTTTGACGAAAAAAACGACCATGTATAGTAAGGCGTTTTTGACGAAAAAAACGACCATGTATAGTAAGGCGTTTTTGACGAAAAAAACGACCATGTATAGTAAGGCGTTTTTGACAAAAAAAACGACCATGTATAGTAAGGCGTTTTTGACCCGAAAAAAACGACCATGTATAGTAAGGCGTTTTTGACAAAAAAAAACACCATGTATAGTAAGGCGTTTTAAGCCCGAAAAAAACGACATAGTATAGTAAGGCGTTTTAAGCCGAAAAAAACGACCATGTATAGTAAGGCGTTTTTGACAAAAAAAACGACCATGTATAGTAAGGCGTTTTTGACAAAAAAAATGACCATGTATAGTAAGGCATTTTAAGCCCGAAAAAAACGACCATGTATAGTAAGGCGTTTTTAGCCCGAAAAAAACGACATAGTATAGTAAGGCGTTTTAAGCCGAAAAAAACGACCATGTACTGTATATAGTAAGGCGTTTTTTACGAAAAAAACGACCATGTATAGTAAGGCGTTTTTGACAAAAAAAACGACCATGTATAGTAAGGTGTTTTTGACCCGAAAAAAACGACCATGTATAGTAAGGCGTTTTTGACAAAAAAAACCACCATGTATAGTAAGGCGTTTTTGACAAAAAAAAACACCATGTATAGTAAGGCGTTTTAAGCCCGAAAAAAACTACATAGTATAGTAAGGCGTTTTAAGCCGAAAAAACGACCATGTATAGTAAGGCGTTTTTGACGAAAAAAACGACCATGTATAGTAAGGCGTTTTTAGCCCGAAAAAAACAACCATGTATAGTAAGGCGTTTTTGACGAAAAAAACGACATAGTATAGTAAGGCGTTTTTGACGAAAAAAACGACCATGTATAGTAAGGCGTTTTTGACCCGAAAAAAACGACCATGTATAGTAAGGCGTTTTTGACAAAAAAAAACGACCATGTATAGTCGTTCGTCAAAAAACGCCTTACTATACATGGTCGTTTTTTTCGGGTCAAAAACGCCTTACTATACATGGTCGTTTTTTTCGTCAAAAACGCCTTACTATACTATGTCGTTTTTTTCGTCAAAAACGCCTTACTAAACATGGTCTTTTTTTCGTCAAAAAAAGCCTTACTATACATGGTCGTTTTTTTCGGCTTAAAACGCCTTACTATACATGGTCGTTTTTTTTGTCAAAAACGCCTTACTATACATGGTCGTTTTTTTCGTTAAAAACTCCTTACAATACATGGTGGTTTTTTTCAGGCTAAAAACGCCTTACTATACTATGTTGTTTTTTTCGGGCTTAAAACGCCTTACTATACATGGTCGTTTTTTTTTGGTCAAAAACGCCTTACTATACATGGTCGTTTTTTTTCGTCAAAAACGCCTTACTATACATGGTCGTTTTTTTCGGCTTAAAACGCCTTACTATACATGGTCGTTTTTTTTGGTCAAAAACGCCTTACTATACATGGTCGTTTTTTTTCGTCAAAAACGCCTTACTATACATGGTCGTTTTTTTCGGGTCAAAAACGCCTTATTATACATGGTCGTTTTTTTTGTCAAAAACGCCTTACTATACATGGTCGTTTTTTTCGTTAAAAACTCCTTACAATACATGGTGGTTTTTTTCAGGCTAAAAACGCCTTACTATACTATGTTGTTTTTTTCGGGCTTAAAACGCCTTACTATACATGGTCGTTTTTTTTTGGTCAAAAACGCCTTACTATACATGGTCGTTTTTTTTCGTCAAAAACGCCTTACTATACATGGTCGTTTTTTTCGGCTTAAAACGCCTTACTATACATGGTCGTTTTTTTTGGTCAAAAACGCCTTACTATACATGGTCGTTTTTTTTCGTCAAAAACGCCTTACTATACATGGTCGTTTTTTTCGGGTCAAAAACGCCTTATTATACATGGTCGTTTTTTGTCGTCAAAAACGGCTTACTATACATGGTCGTTTTTTTCGGGCTAAAAACGCCTTACTATGCATGGTCGTTGTTTTTCGTCAAAAACGCCTTACATGGTCGTTTTTTTCGGGTCAAAAACGCCTTACTATACATGGTCGTTTTTTTCGTCAAAAATGCCTTACTATACATGGTTGTTTTTTTCGGGCTAAAAACGCCTTACTATACTATGTCGTTTTTTTCGTCAAAAACGCCTTACTAAACATGGTCGTTTTTTTCGTCAAAAAACGCCTTACTATACATGGTCGTTTTTTTTGTCAAAAACGCCTTACTATACATGGTCTTTTTTTTCGGGCCAAAAACACCTTACTATACATGGTCGGTTTTTTTGTCAAAAACGCCTTACTATACATGGTCGTTTTTTTCGTCAAAAACGCCTTACTATACATGGTCGTTTTTTTCGGGTCAAAAACGCCTTACTATACATGGTCGTTTTTTTCGTCAAAAACGCCTTACTATACATGCTCGTTTTTTTCGGGCTAAAAACGCCTTACTATACATGGTCGTTTTTTTTCGTCAAAAACGCCTTACTATACATGCTCGTTTTTTTGGTCAAAAACGCCTTACTATACATGGTCGTTTTTTTCGGCTTAAAACGCCTTACTATAACCACCACGCGTTTTTTGACGTTTTTTTCGTCAAAAACGCCTTTTATACATGGTCGTTTTTTTCGGGCTAAAAACGCCTTACTATACATGGTCGTTTTTTTGGGCAACAAACGTCTTACTATACATGGTTGGGGTTTTTTTCGGGCTAAAAACTCCTTACAAGACATGGTCGTTTTTTTCTGGCCAAAAACGCCTTACCATAGTCGTTTTATGGGCCTAAAAACGCCTTGCGATACATGGTCTTTTTTGGGGGCAAAAAATTCCTTCCTCTACATTGTCGTTTTTTTGGGCTAAAAATGCCTTGCATCAATGATACCCGAGAGAGGATTATACGTCAAGCTTTACCCAAGTCCAACCTTAACCCAACCGGCCTTAGTCACTGGAAAAAGATGGACGAGCCATGCCAAGCTCATCCATCGCAGTACAAAAAGGCCTTTGATTGCTTAAGACTGGATCAGAGGACGACAACAAAATCTTTAGCACCAAATAAAACACTTCCCCCGAGACAATATATAGTCAGAACATAAAGGGCTCAATCAGCACTCCCCAAGAAACAAGCAATTCACCCTGAAGAACTCCTTGGTGGAGCCCGAATCCAAAGTGCCATAGGCGATGTCGGTCTGCTTGGCGAGGTCCTCGGCGCTCTCGATGGGCGACACCATCCTCTCCACCGTGAGGAAGGCGGCCAGGTTGGCCGTGTAGGACGAGATGATGATGAGAGTGAAGAACCACCACACCCCGCCCACGATGCGACCGGATAACGACCTTGGTGGAGGGAGACCCAAGGGAGAGGGATCGATAAGCAACACCAAGACTTCTTGACTGTACTTAAGTCGATTCTTTGTCACATTTGCTCCCCACACATGAAGAGCTGAACCAAGGGGGCAGCATGAAAACGGAAATGTGGGCTGCCACCCCGAAAAGCCCCAACCTGGATAAGGGGGAGAACACGGCCAAGTAACTCGGGACCATTTGCATTCATTATCGGTGTTTAGGCTGCACAAACTAAGCGGTTTTATCCGATATGAAAGAGCTGCAAGACCCCCACCGGCGGCGCGACCCAGCTTGGCACACTCGGGGGGGAAGACAGATAGCAGGGCGGCGCGTGAGGAGAATCTTAAAGCATAAATGCTGCATTGAGGAGAACAAACAAGACCTCCCCTCGGTGCAAATCAAACAGCGGCGGATACAAAACCCCTACAGCCCCCCCCCCCCCCCCGCGCCCCTCCCACGTGTCGGCCGAGTGAGAGAGATATCCGCAGAGTCGTTTGCAGCACTTTTGCTCGGACCGCTCCCCGCAATGTGACTGATTGACTGACGCCATCTGGCCTGAAAACTGCGCTCCCGCGAGGCTCCGAAGCCGCTCGTTAATGTCTTGTGATCCGCAGACTTAGAGTCCTTTTAAATTTTTTTTTTTTTTAAACAAGCTCCTCCGCAGCCGAAAGCGCATCGCGAACCGACAACGCTCATGTTAACTTGAGCCCCGCATGACACCACTTGGCGCTCCACTCGCTCGGAAACGTTGGAAACGTTTGCGCGGCAGCGTGGGAAGACGACGGAAGCCCCGGTTGCTTCTTATTTGGAAGTGCTGACGTCGCAGCCTACCTAAGAAGTGTCATCGTTGCAAAACAAAACTCGGGACACCGATCCGTCGCATTCATGACGGCCATTTTGTCCCTTTTAAATACATTCCACTGTGATGGAAAGTGGATGCTTCGCGTTTTGGGTTATTTTTCAACAAGGGATACCAAAAACCTCGAGTCAGCTGCTCCATAACCGTCGGTCAACGGTGTCATTTCACCCACTGATTTTGAAAACGGATATCCGTACTCTGTACTTTGTCCAAATCAGAAGATTATTATTTTTTTTTTCTCGTATGACAACCTGTTGTATAAAAGATGAAGCTGAAGTCAAACCGCCTTCGAGCTCTTGATTGACGGATTGAGATCTTGGGGACTCAAAACAGGGACGGCAGCGAGATGGAGGAACACGGCCCAGGGTGGATTAACGACAACGACATCCATCCGTGGCCTCATTTCAAAGCAAAAAAAGTGGAAAGTGACTCCACTCTGAGGCTGATCGGTCTTCTTTTCACCACTTGCCTCATCCAAATGAAGTCTTTTTGGTGGAACAACAAAAAAAAACCCACAAACTGCGGCGGGTGTTGCTTGACTTAACTGCAGCTAGCGGGGAAGCTTTATTTTTGGAAGACAGAGACGCCTTGCGTAATCACGGTTAGCCATGTTCGGCATTTAGCTAAATATAACTTTGGCGCCATTTTGTCGGACGCTACATTGCGGTGAGTTGAGTAGTTTCTTTTCCACCCCAAAAATCGTGTTTTGCTGCCATCTTGTGGCAATCCTTTAGAAATTGTGAATGTTTGGTCAAAAAATAAAACTAATATCAAGGTAAAAATTAGCTGCAGAGTGATTCAATGCCTCGTGAAACTCAAAATGACTTCAGGCTATCACGTTGTAACCGCTTTCAGTGATCGTTTGGGCGACAAATGTGGATATTTCTGAGAGTCTAACCATGCTGTCTTAGCCCGCTAAGTAAGAAAGACAACAAAACAAAAACAAAAAACGAAAAAAACGTTACAGTGCGGCATTAAAATTAAGCTCAAGGTTTCTTTGCTACATTGCTACATTTGAGCTCATTCTTTGCCATTGTGATGTACTTCTCGTCAGAAAAAGCCGCTCATTCCAAAACGCCGTCAGACGAGCAAACAAAACGCGTTGTTGCGTGAACAATTCATTCCGCGCTCGACTTGAATTAAAAATGACGCGAGGTGTGATGCTACTTTACATGTTTCAAAATGGCGGCGGTGAAGCGACAACAGCATCGAGGACTTAAATAAATGAGCAGGTGCTTGTTTGGCCCCGAGGTGACGCCCGGGGTGGGGGTGGGGGGGTTGCACTTGACTTATTCCGATCTAGTTTTGCGGCCTAAACGGCGAAATCTGAGCCTTTTTCAACAATGAAGACAAAAAAATAAATAATCTCGCCGCAGCCGCTTGATTAAAAACATTCCAACTGGCATACGACCCCCCCCCCCCCGACTCGGAATTGCCTCTCGGCTTGAAAGCTATCGACGACGACGACTCGCGGCTCGTCGCTACACCGGCAGCTCGCGCGACAAAAAATACTCGAGTACTGCTGATGAGAGCGAGAAAAAAAAAAAAAAAAAGAACAGCTGTGCGGCGTTGCGGCTGGATGGGAAGAGCGAACTGGCGGCGGGGCTGGGGAATAATGGCAAGCTGAAAAGATGAGCGGAATGCTTGACAGCTTCTGTTTTGGCCAAGTGGAAACTGGCAAAATAATTGGTTGTAATCGACTCCGCGTGGCATAAAATTGCGGGTTTTCTTCTGAGACTTTTTTTGGATTCGCCGCCTCTAAAGGGGTTGAGGTCTATTCGCTTTATCCTAAACGGCTGGAATTCTCGGTCAGGTTTTTACGGCTACACTTACGTCTTATATTTCAAATCTACTGTGTTTTTTTTTCCTCTCGCAACAGGAAAAAAAACAAATCCTAAAACCTCCATGACACATGCACACGCAGACGCCTCGGTAATTGCACGCACAAAAACGCCGGCGGACCCGTTAAAAACATCAACATCCCCGTCAATGAAAGCGGCTATTGTGCGGAGCGTTTTATTTAATCTCCCTTTTTAGGTCTTGATTCCGCGGAGACATTACCACCGGAGACGGGGATATTAATCACCAAATTCATTAATATGGGCTGCCTTGAGGCAGTGGAAGAACGCCATTAACTCTTATTAAGAAGGAGGAGGAAAGGGAGAGATGACAGACTATTTCGAAATCCCTAAATTAAAAAAAAAAACAATTAATCAGGAGCGAGTTTCTCTGCCCGTGACTTGGCAGCTCGGCTGGGTCGGAAGATCGCTGATTTTCAAACCCTGGCACCGAACGAAAGGTGATCGCGATGTTAACAACATAAGAGGGGCCGGTGTGTCCGCTGCATGCGCCACATGCGCGGATCCCGATAAAGCGTTTCAAGAGCTGCCTCCGTGAGTGAAAATGTTTCGTTCTCTCTTCACCGATTTTCAAACCCTGGCACCGAACGAAACGTGATCGTGATGTTAACAACACAAGAAGGGCCGGTGTGTCCGCTCCATGCGCCACATGAGTGGATCCCGATAAAGCGTTTCAAGAGCTGCCTCCGTGAGTGAAAATGTTTCATTCTCTCTTCGCCGATTTTCAAACCCTGGCACCGAACGAAACGTGATCGTGATGTTAGCAACAAAAGAGGGGCCGGTGTGTCCGCTGCATGCGCCACATGCGGGGATCCTGATAAAGCGTTTGAAGAGCTGCCTCCGTGAGTGAAAATGTTTCATTCTCTCTTTGCCGATTTTCAAACCCTGGCACCGAACGAAACGTGATCGTGATGTTAACAACACAAGAGGAGCCGGTGTGTCTGCTACATGCGCCACATGCGCGGATCCCTATAAAGCGTTTGAAGAGCTGCCTCCGTGAGTGAAAATGTTTGATTCTCTTTTCGCCGATTTTCAAACCCTGGCACCGAACGAAACGTGATCGTGATGTTAACAACAAAAGAGGGGCCGGTGTGCCCGCTGCATGCGCCACATGCGCGGATCCCGATAAAGCGTTTCAAGAGCTGCCTCCGTGAGTGAAAATGTTTGATTCTCTCTTCGCCGATTTTCAAACCCTGGCACCAAACGAAACGTGATCGTGATGTTAACAACACAAGGGGGGGCCGGTGTGTCTGCTGCATGCACCACATGCGCGAATCCCGATAAAGCGTTTCAAGAGCTGCCTCCATGAGTGAAAATGTTTGATTCTTTTTTTGCCGATTTTCAAATCCTGGCACCGAACGAAACGTGATTGTAATGTTAACAACATAAGAGGGGCCGGTGTGTCCGCTGCATGCGCCACATGCGGGGATCCCGATAAAGCGTTTCAAGAGCTGCCTCCGTGAGTGAAAATGTTTGATTCTCTCTCCGTGGCTCATTTGAACTGGCATAACATTTTATGGCAAGTCGAGTCAGCGGAACGCGCTCACCTGGGCGAGATGTCGCAGCCCTGTTGCATGAAGGCGCCCAGGGAGAACCAGAGCGAGTTGAAGATGCCAAACTCATTGGGGGGCTGGTCGCTGGGCGGACCGTCGGTGCCCTCTTCGGGCTCCTCGGTGTGCCACTCGTACGGGCTGAAGCGGCTGACCAGGAAGAGCACCACGCTCACGCCGATGTAGGCGAACACGATGCACATCCAGATCTCGTAGGCCAACGGGTCCAGGAAGGAGAACACGCCCGGTTTGGATTTTTGGGGCTTTTTGATCATGATGGAAATGCCCAGAGACATGAAGGGCTTGGAGAAGTCGATCACCTCCTCCCGGACCAACGTGATAGTCAAAGGGGCCACAGCGATTTCCGCTTTCTGCGCAGGCGGGAAGGAAACGGGATTGGTCAGAAAATCACCCCCCATCAATTTAACCGGTGCAATTTTTTTTAGCCTGAAGACATTTGAGAGGATTTGTCGTCGTCTTACCTTTGCGTGAGCAACAATTGGGGAGTTTTAATTGCATCCCGTGCTATGGATGAGCTTGAATTAAAGACGACTTAACCGGACATGTTGGGTTGGACCGTGGCCGTTAAAGTCCAAATAAATCTCCTCCTCGCTACACTTCCAACTCGATTACACTCGGACCTTCCCGTAATTGCGGCCGGCGCCTTGAATCACCGAAACTCATTTGCATGAGTGTGTGTGTGGGGGGGCTCAAATGCACACAAAATGGCCAAGCGTGAGCGAACGTGGGCGGGGAAGGGGGCAGGAATTGAACGATGGCGCGACGCGCCGCTTAATTTTGCATGAGCTCTGATGGAAACTCAAAGCGCTTCATTACCGAAAGACATCGAGAGAGTGATGGATTAACGCAATTAGTCCAAAGGCGGCGGAACAAACATTGATTTCACTTTGTTCCTTATTTAAGCAAAAAGCTTTAAGAGCGAGGACGGGAGTCAACATCAAATACGGTGGGAACCAGTGAATCGCCGCGACGAGAGCCGTATCTCCTTTTTCATTTTATCGACTGTAGTTATGTACAGCTGAAACTGTATTCACCCGCCCAACGGACCCCCGAATTTAACGTAAAATTAGTGTCCGGTCGACTCAAAACGTCACTTTGTACACTAGCTTTCAAAAGTCTGTTTGTTCCGCAATTGGAATCAATCGTTACCATCAGCGGATTTCGAGTAGACTAGAGCAGGCTAAAAAGTGTGTCAACGTGGCGGCCATGTTGGCAGGGGCAACTTTCCCATTAATAGCATCGCATGGACATACCGAGGCTATTATCGTGCAAAGTAATAAAAGATTCCGCCTCACCCCGTACACCAGCTCCCCGACCATGCCGTTCCAGATCTTGGTCTCTGGGTCCCGGGCACCGTACTTGCCGTCGGGCACGATGGAGATCTTGTACTTGATGCCGATGTGCTTGGCGATCTCGGAGGCCAGGTCCACGCAGTAGCCTTCGTACTGGTCGTTGCCCTCGTACATCTCCCAATTCTTCTTGAGCATCACATAGGGACCCTCCTACACAAGGGTGGGGGTGGGGGGTGGGGGGGACCACAACCAATGAAGCGCACCGTCAGACGGACAGACGTACGGATGGGTGTCACACGGCAGCAAACGACAGAATGGCACAAATGGGAGACGACATCCTTTTGAGTGTTGAACAAGTACAACTTTATTTTGCAAAAGAGCCGTCAAGAACATTTAGGTGATGGTAAGCAGTGTCGGGGGGGAGGGTGTGGAATAAAATGTCGCCGTAGATGTTGTAGCGATCACGTCAATGGACCGTGGACCGGTACTGGACCGGTGACCGGTGGTTGGGGACCCCTGATTAACATATCTGTACTAGCATGTTCGCTTTTTTCTGTCACATGACCACTCCAACCACTACGGGGGGACATGTTTCAAATGCGCGCGACGTTGTCGGACACCAGACGGGTTTATTTAAAGCTGCGCATCAAGCAAACAATTCCCCGAAATGAACACCGACACAAAATGCGATTCGGCTTTAAATCTTAACGTCTTTATACCTTCACGTCCTGCTGGGAGATGCACTTTCTCCCCCCCCCCCCCCAGGTGAGATACAACAAAAAGAAAAAGCCCCGCACGAGTAATCCTTCCAATGGCCTCATGCTGCATATGTGCAGCACATTCTGGGGGTTTTGGGGCGGGGGGGGGGGGGGGAGTCATCAAAATGGTAATGTGGATGAATGATACACAGAATCAAAGAGACGGCAGGGAGGGAAGCATGACTAAGCGGAAATCGGAGGTAAAGCTGATGGCAAATTAAAAAAAAAAAAAAAAAAAAAAAGAGCTGCCGTCAGACGGAGTGACTGCAGACAAACACGAGTCAGACTTTCAGGGAGGGAGGATTGGGAAGAGGTGAAGGTTCTCGATTCAAAAGTTGCTTTGTGACCGTGTCTCGCCAAACTAATTACTTTTGTCATACAAGGCGGCTGTCTACCCTCGTCGAAGAAAAAAAAAAAAGGGAAGTTTTTCAATTTCAGGGTACTTTCAAGAGCCTAGACGGCGCCGTTATCCGAACTCGCTTTATGATTTACAAACGTCGCCTTATGTATGCGGGAGAACAATCTCATGGTGATCGGCAAAACGCTGGAAGACAAACAGAGAATCCGTTTGATTTCACGGGGAGGAGGGGGGGGGGGGGATTTCAAGACAAAGACCACAAAAAAAAAATGCAAAGACCGCTTTCGTTGCAGAGATTCTTCCCCGCGCCGCTCATAATCGCCTTAAATGAATCACGGCTCTGTGTTTTTTCCCTCTTCCTGTTTTCCGTTTGGTACAATGGCAAAGAATTCACCGCGCGATGACTGAAGATTTGATTTTAAGCCGATCGCTAGCCGTCCTTCGAGTAACATGTCGCATGCGCACGTTTGTCAGGGCAGTATGGAGCAGAGTTAACGTCTGCCTTTGCGTGGACGTAGCCCAAGATATCAACCGCTGCCTTCAAATGGAGGCTTCATTGTAAATTTTTTGCCTTCATTTAAAAACTCAAATTGCGACCCGGTAGTCCAGTGCTTATCACGTCGGCTTCACAGTGCAGAGGTACCAGGTTCGATTCCAGCTCCGGCCTCCCTGTGTGGAGTTTGCATTTTCTCCCCGGGCCTGTGTGGGTTTTCTCCGGGTGCTCCGGTTTCCTCCCACATTCCAAAAATATGCATGGCAGGCTGATTGAACGCTCTAAATTGTCCCTAGGTGTGAGTGTGAGTGCGAATGGTTGTTCGTCTCTGTGTGCCCTGCGATTGGCTGGCAACCGATTCAGGGTGTCCTCAATCGGTTGCGGGTGTCCCCCGCCTACTGCCCGAAGACAGCTGGAATAGGCTCCAGCACCCCCGCGACCCTAGTGAGGATCAAGCGGTTAGGAAGATGAATGAATGAATGTGGGGTCTGTCGACGTTAGCGTGAAGCTAACGGACGGGCTACGTAGACAACTTGACACGAGTGAACTCATTCAAACGGGAAGCGAGCGAGACGCATACATGCGATCAGGGCACCGTGTCATCCATCATGAGCGGCAACGTAACCGAGCATTACAGCAAAACAGGAAATCACAAAATCACAGTCCACTCGGCGGAGAGGTTCCGCGCGAAAAAAAACCCAACAAAAAAATCCCAAATCGAAGGATGTTGCGATCACAACACGTAGCGTGAAATGCGTGACACACAAGGACAAAGAGAACGGCGTGTTTATCCTCTTTTCCTCCCGTTTGCATTTCATTCTCCTCTCAAGCGGCTCCGATTCCTTTCTAAACGGGGGGGGGGGCGTCCATTTACACAGCCGCTGTGTCGTTAGGGCTTGTCTTCTCGTGTCTTATGCCGCTTGCTGTCCAGCTGGGGGGAGCTCAGTTTCTTAAAATGGACTTCCTCACCGGGGGCTGAAAAGAGGGGAGGATTGTGCTGAGCTGTTGACCCCCAAAATCTCCACGCCCGCGCTTCCCGCTCGGCCGTTACGTTTACACCCCAGCCGCCGTGCAAAAAAGCCTGGCCGGCTTTTCCAACCGCACTGCAAACACCGAGTTGAAATTATATTAATATTGATTTGAAACAAAGTCGGGGGGTTATTTTTTATTGTTGGCTCTTTTTTTTCCCCTTCACATTTTTACAATGAACAGTGCCAACGCTCTTAGTGTAGTACCACACTTTGCCACATCACCGGGGGCAGCACTGAGGTCTACTGGAGAAGACGCATCGCCATTAAGAGCAAGAACAAGTGCGAGAGAGGCTCTCCTGTATGCTCCGTTTTTGATTGTGCCGCCGCTTAAAGGATTAGAATTACATTCTATGTTAGCATTGAGCTAACAGAATGTTTGTCATTATTTGGTTTGGTTGAACTTTTTTGGTGCATTAAATATACAAGGTTGAATTTTGTTGTGTCACGAGTCCGTTTTATAGCAAGTTTTCAACCGGGCGTGACAAAATGGCTCTTTTTTTATCAGTTTAAGTTGTGTTTATAGCATTTGTTGGACAATGACGGCAAAAAGTACAATGAGTAACCCATTTGAGTTGATTCGGGCATTCGGGGGGGGCTAAAAGGAAGAGCAAGTCCGTCCGGGCTCAAAATAAATAAATAAAAAGACTTGTTACTGTGGTTATTGAGTTGTTTTTCATTTTTAAAGGTGGCGGGGGGGGGGGGGGGGGGGGACATTTCTTCTCAATAGTGACAAATGCGCAATCGTATTACAAAGACACAAACAGCGTGTGGCGAAATTTCAAGCTCATGTCGGTTGTTTCCGTGTAAATACCGAGTGTGCATTACCAAGAATGAGCGACGCGACAGAATCGCAGCTGGCATCATAATTAACCACCCGTGTCGGGTCCCCTGCAGTTCCTTCAGGTTTTATTAAGATCGGTGCCGTTTTGGCAGCAGCTTGTGATTTCGAAAGACTCTTGGCGGTACAAGTCGTCGATTCTCCTACAAGTGGCGCATGCAGACGGGCTGTTGTCTTACCATAATGGTGGTAACCACCACGGTGCGGTTTTCCATGCCAGACGTGTCGTTGGGGAGGAGCGGCGAGTCCTGGATCAGCACCAGTTTGTCGGCGTCGTTCCAGTAGCCGATCTGGAGGGAAGGCGCATTCGAAGATTACACCGGCGAAGGCTAATAATTCTCGTGCGCATCTACACTAGTTGTCTTGATTGACACAACAGCACAGATGACCGACTGTTTATTCCAAGTCGGGCATAAATACTTTAAGCGAGGCATTTATTTAAGAAAGGGTTTTAATTTGAAGCTGGGTGTTTATTTGAAGACAGACTTTTGCAGAAAGGCATTTATTTGAAGCATGGCTTAATTTGAAATGAGGTTTATTTTAAGTAAGGCATGAAAGTGAGACTTTTTTAAATAGGGGTGAAGTAAGGTATTTATTTTTAGTGAGATGTTTTCAAAGTAAAGCTTTAACTCCAAGTAAGGTGTTTATTTAAAAAAGAGAACGATATCGACAGAAAGGCGTTTATGGTAGTTTCAGTGAGACACTTATCTGAAATAAGGTATTTATTTTCAGTCAATTGTTCATTTGCTGTCAAGTGTTTGAATGGCAGTGTTGATATTAAGCACGTTAGGGGTGTTTATTTGACGTCGGACATTCGTTTGGAGTAAGGCCTTTATTTCAAGTACGGTGTTTATTCGGGGTATTTAAAAGGGAGGATCTTTTTTGGTAGCTCTTTGTTTACTTCAATTTTGCTACATGAAGCAATGGTAGAATATGGCCTTACTTGAAGTATGTGAAGTGAATTGTTTATTTGAGGCAAGGCATTTATTTGGAGTGTGCTAATGATCTTCTTGAAATAAAGTGTTGGTTTAAAGTAAGCCATTTATTTGATATTAGACATTTATGGAAGAAAGACGTTTATTTGAAGTCAGGTATTGTTTTAATTTGAATGAAAACACCTATTGATACAGGGCAGTTCCTCAAAGTAAGATGTTTACTTGAGGGGAGTTGTAGGCTAGTACTAACGCCTCAAGATGGGTGGAGCCAGACACAAAACTGTTCGATTACGGCAATGGAATGTCTGATGGATGCTCGCTCAACATGCAAAGATGGCAAAATGGCGACAGCTGTTCGCTTTTTATTGGCGGGCTAAAAGATGGCGTCCATTTCAGGTCTCTCTGTTAAAGCCACGCATAGAATGCAAAAAAATCCACTCGTTTGGAGCATGAGTCCAATTTAAACGTTTTGGAGTCTCTTCGGACGTCATTAGCCAAAACGAGCATCTGTTTCACGGATGGAAGACGCCCGGACAAAGAGTGCAAAGGCCTGCGACTGCCCGCCACCTCCAGCGTGGATGATTGAGGAACACGCCAAAAAGGGGGAGGGAGACCAACACGTACACACTGTGCGTGTCCTAACGGGACCTTCCCTGCGTGAGGGAAGACGGGCCAAAGCGGCGCTTGATTGATGGCAGTTCCACCCGCCTCCCCCAACCACTTCCATCGCACCCTGTTTCACCGCATGAGCTCACCATCGCGCTCCCTCGTTTGACTATTTCCCCCCCCCCCCCCAAATGCCATTCTCACTTCTCGCGCCCGTTCATCCTCTCCTACTCAAAGAAAAAAAATGGCCTACGGCTCATTTGGAAGGAAGGCGTTAGTTTGAAATCGGCCGTTTATTCGAAGCGAGGTATTTATTTGTCATCGGCATCAAGTCAAATGTTTAAAGGGATCATCCGGTGGGGGATGGTCCATTTCACACTAGCAATCTCAATTTTGTTTTGATTTTGAATAAGAAAATTCTATTGGCTTGCAAAAGAGCGGGAAATGAGCAGGCCGAAATCCGATTGAAAGCGATTCGATTTGAGCTAAGGCGTGTGGATTTGTCGCGAGGTGTCGCTACGTCTTGTAAATTCGCCTCAGCGGCGAGTCGGCAAGTGTTTCGGGAGGTTAGGCGAGAAACACGGCGAGTGAGTAAAAGATGGCGGATGCGATGTCGGAATTGAAGCAAGCGTGCGTGGCGTGATGCTTTACCCGTCTGGGTCCATTATTCTTCAGCTCAAAAACGTCCATTGTGTAGTTGACCCTGCGGCCATAGTGGTCGAACTGGACATTACCTGTTAATCCCTGCAGCCGCACCTGAAGGGAAATTAATTCACGTGGTTGAATTATTTCCTATTGTGGGGGGTGGGGGGAGGGTTATTATTTCCAAATGAGAACAACTTGGAAGTCAACCTGTTTGAGAGTACGCTCCATGTCGATTCCCTGGTTCCACGGGGCGGCGGGGTTGGCCAGGCAGTCGCCGGCGTTCCCCCGTCGGGAAATGTCCACTTTCTGCCTGCGCAGGTTCCTGAAGGCCTCGGCCATCACCATCACTCCGTCGTACGTCAACGCCGAAGTGTACTGGAAGTCAAGTCAATTCAAGTCAACAGTATTTATAGAGCACTTTCGAACAGCCATCGCTGCATACAAAGTGCTGTACATGGAGCGATTTAACATACACAATAAACAGTAAGACGAATCGGTAATAAAGGCGGTCGAAAGCACCAAGCAGTAAAATCAAGAACAAATCTAAGTCATGCTGAGTCGAACGCCAAAGAATACAGGTACGAAGGACACGGGCTTCGGGTTAGCCATTTGGGGAGCGACTCCAACTGAGTTTTTGTTCTTTAGCCAACAGAAATAGTTGAGGGAACGAACTAGCGTGCCGCCGAGACAGGAAGCCACAAACTACAAAATAAGACAAAAATAAAAAACAAGCGCCTCAAATTCCCGCTGATGCAAAGGGCATTTGAATTTTTTGGGGGGCTGTGATGCCACTTTGCAAGTGTAAATGAGTTGATTACCTCGAAAGCAACAGAAAGCAACAAATCAGCCTCCCCTTATTTATCCTTGACCCGAAGGCAGTGTGTCTATTTGAGTTTACCGCTCTTATAAGCCATCCATTACTACCCGACTAATTGAGGGGGACTGAGGAAACGGTGCAAAGATGAAGAGTGAGTGTTTAACCCAAACGGGGGGTGTGGGGGGGCTCGGCTTTAATCATCCCGACTAGCGGGAGTTCATCAGCTTGGCTTTCGGCTGGCGTTGACTCTTTTTCCATTAGCCCGCAGCTAGCCGCCACATGATTGTTCTCTCAGCACTGCCGTCGTCCTCGTCCTCTTCTTCACTCTTGACAAGAGGCCAGCAGCATCGACTTTTATATACACCCCACGCAGGCCTTTTTATTTGTACACTTTTTTTTCCAACAGCAGCAGCAGCTGCACTCAAAAAAATCACCAGCATGTTACGATTCATGCTAAACCGAGTATAATTTGTATTTATTATTGAGTCTATATATTAAGTTTCACATCAAACATGCTATAATTTATATCAACTGTGATTATTTTTTTTTATGATACAACTTTTTTACATAAACAATGTGACTTTTATTGACATATTTTATTTATTATACATACATACGTTATATATATTATGTATAATAACTATGTTATAGTGCTGCTTTGGCATGGACTTGACAGCCAGGGAAAAAAAAAATTGATAGTGCATTTATCGATCTCAGAGTGCTAAACTACCTTGTTAAAAGAAAAAAAAAAAAACACGGCCATCTGCACGAATCTGAGTGGATTTCCAGGAGTGAGAGCAATTTACCGGGAAACTGCAGAGATAACACACACACACACACACAGAGTTGTGCGATATTGCTCCATGGTGTAAACTTATTGAAGTGGTCCTATCCATCAGACAGACACACACACATAAATTTGACTCGTGCGCTTTCCAGGCTGCCGCAGCAGCTTCATAAATAAATTTAAAAAGAAAAAAAAAAAGACTTGCTGGAGGCGGGCGTTTTCTGACCGCCTTCTTGCCCCGCTGCCATTTGCTATCCGTGCGACAAATAGTAAAAGTGGGTCATTCTGTCACACCGCAGCAGATGATGGGCTGGATGAGGCCAAGCCGACCGTGGCGGAATGAACAGGCTCATGAATGCTTTTCTGGCTTGAAGCCTTTACACATTTAATTTGTTGCATCACAGTCAAAATGCCGTTTGGATACAAATACGTAAAAATACAAAACGTTTTGATACTAATGTCTCCATGGCTAAAATCTTGATTCTAGTATCGACTTTATTTATCACAATGATATCTAGCAAACTGTCACCGTGCTATTGTCATCCATGGAAAACTATTGTAATACTTTTTGTTGGCGGAGTGAAATATCCGAATATCGTAAAGGCGCTTATGGCTAATTATCGCAATACTGTTGTTATCTTGACCAAAAATATCGACTGTTACCATACACAAAATACTCCAGACGGTTTTGTTCTCAACTGCCAAGCAAAATGTTGTGATATTTTTATCAAAGGGGGAAAAAAATGATCATGATACCGTCTTTATTGGTGCCGGTTCGATACTGACAGCTAGCCTTTCATCGGTTTGTGTTTTTTACCTTGGGCGGCGCATCGGATCCCGGGTACTCCCGTTGGTCCAGCTTGTTCCAGCGCTGCATCAGTTTGATGACCATGGGATTGCTGAAGTCCACCAGCTGGAAGCCCGTCACGTTGGCGCCGCCGTGCATGAAGCGCTCCAGATTGATGTCCTTGAAGCCCTTGAGGGGCAGACAAGCACAAAGACTCGTCACGGGAGAAAGCGTCGATGGGAGAGCTTGCACTGATTGCCGGGGGCGCCTTTTTGCCTTTTAAACATCACCGTGATGGAAAATCGCACAAAATTAAGACTTGGGCTCCACGATTGTGACTGAAATAACTTTGGGAGAATAAATACAAATGGAATGACGTCGATGTGACGTTTCATTGTATCCTGTGTCTTGAAAGGCGCTTATAAATAAAATTTATTATTATATTATTATTATCCTGGACAAATTCGGGAACCTATGCGCAGGGTGGAGTAAAGCGACCCCAGAAAATAAACCAAGAATGCTGCACGTTCACAGCAGGCGAGGTAAAAGAAATCCAGACTGTGCTTACCCAATTTACTCCACGTTTTAATGCTAACGTTTTTCAGTGTATGGGCTGCTAGCAAGATTTGAATATAGCATCACGTCACTCCCCCCTCCCTCTTTTGTCTCTGCCCAAAGAAAAGAAGCTACATTGTTGGCAAGACTTGTTCATGTTGGAGTCTTGCCAAAAATGAAAAGTTACTGGTCTCTAATTCCTTGTTTTTAGCTATTATTATGTTAGCGGCTAACCAGAGTTCAATAACTGGACAAGAAACAGCCTCCGCGTGCCCCCCACTAGCCTCCGTCAGTTTTAACGGTAACGTTTTTCAGTGAATGGGCTGCTAGCAACATTTGAATATAGCATCACGTCACTCCTCCCTCCCTCTTTTGTCTCTGCCCAAAGAAAAGAAGCTACATTGTTAGCAAGACTTGTTCATGTTGGAGTCTTGCCAAAAATGAAAAGTTACTGGTCTCTAATTCCTTGTTTTTAGCTATTATTATGTTAGCGGCTAACCAGAGTTCAATAACTGGACAAGAAACAGCCTCCGCATGCCCCCCACTAGCCTCCGTCAGTGGTGAGGAGCTCGAGCAAATCGACACAACCCTCGGTCAGATCTTGTATCGCTTTAGCGTGACCTTAGTTGCGTATTCACTGCACACAATTTTCACCTGTCTTCCGGTCAGACTTCAAAAGACAAGTCATGTAGCGCATTCTTTTGTCCTCACCAGGTTCGCCATGATGTAGTGGTAGCCTTTGACGTGTTTCCCCACGCTGACGATCTGCGAAGAGACATGGAGGGGGGTCGGTGGGGTGGGGGGGTGGGGGCGAGGCATTAAAATTGACTGTGTGACATCATCGCGCGTTAATTGCGTTAGCCCGTGCGCTTGACGGTTGCGCTAGCGTGTCCAGACGTAAATACTTTCAGACAATGCTCCGTTGTCACACACACAGAGAAGCTACGTGTTGATAAAAACAGATTTTGAAAGCTGACATCTGCCGGAAAATCCCACTGGACAACCACTTACTGAGAGTGTGAACTAAGCAGTAGGGGAGGGAGGGGGGGGGGCAAAAAATGAAACAATTTCGATCTCTCTGGAGAGCTTGTAGGGATAAAAGTAATACGATAAAATAAGAAAATTACTGCAGTCAAAACAGCTTCAAAGGGTGACTTTGGAAGAAAGTACAGTAGAGCGCTGAGCTGAAATGTGTTAGCTCAGAAATGTATTTGTAGTTATAGAAACACATTTATAGTTAATCTTCAAAAGACTATCTGGTTAGGGAACATTAGCATTAAACTACGACATAACGACTACAATTTTGAAAGTATCCACGATAATAATGTGATACCGATTTTGTTGTTGTTGTGTCACACTATCAGAGCAAAATATCGCTACATGAGCATTAGCGTGGGCACGGAGTTGGTGTTACGCTGTCGCCGTATGAACATTTCCCAAAATATTGTCACACGAGAACGCTACCAGAGCTCAATATCGTGATATGACTGGTAGATATTGTGATACGGTCGAATCAAACTCTAATCTATCAGTAGCCCTTTTTTCAGTCAGTTAATGCTCACAAATGTGTCAAGAAACACATCAGACAGTTATTGAACGCCAGGGTGTTAAGTGCGACATATGCTGCAAACCCCCCCCCCCCTCCACCACCCCCCACCCCCGCCATGTGTGTACAACGTAAATGGTTTGGCAGATGTCAAGAGCGGAGATTCGGTGAATAATTGAACAGACACCAGTTGCCCCCCGCGGAAAGATGTGAGGGAGACAAGCGCAGAGGGAGAGGAAGGTGAGCGTGTTTACGGCAAAGTAGAACATCGCTCGAGATCAGAACAGGCTGCTCTCCGCCGGCAATCTTTTCCTCTTAGCCCACTCAAAGACTGCGAGACAAACATCGATGAACTGATTAAAGGCGACCACATGGGATAAATGGAATGAGAAAGGCATGAATGTGTGTGTCCTCTCCATTAGTGGTTAAAAGCACCATATTCGATTTAAGGATTTTTTTTTTAATATATTTTTTTAGACAGAACTATGAATTAGTCTTCTGATGTTTTTCTTGCCTCCAAAAAAATATCCTAGCAATACAATGAATATGGGTTGAAATACAGGATCTCTCCGTGGCAAAATGGCAATCACAATTCCTAAAACTCTCGTGATATCATCATTATCGCCACCGCACGTAAAATATCGCGATACTACCGTTATTGTGGGCATAATATTGTGATACAATCTTTATTTATGGCGATACCAAGTCGGCGGAATATCGTGATACTCTCCCATAGAACAGGGAACTATCACGATACTAACATTACGATGTCCAAAATATTGGGATCTTACTTTCAACGTGAGACAAAATATCGTTATTATCATGCGCCAATATTGTTCTTTTCCCATTATCGAGGGCATAATAATATATACTGTGTATTGTCTGCAAACTATATCCATATGAAATGTTTTATCATTGGGGCGGCCCGGTAGTCCAGTGGTTAGCACGTCGGCTTCACAATGCAGAGGTACCGGGTTCGATTCCAGCTCCGGCCTCCCTGTGTGGAGTTTGCATGTTCTCCCCGGGCCTGCGTGGGTTTTCTCCGGGTGCTCCGGTTTCCTCCCACATTCCAAAAACATGCGTGGCAGGCTGATTGAACACTCTAAATTGTCCCTAGGTGTGAGTGTGAGTGCGAATGGTTGTTCGTTTCTGTGTGCCCTGCGATTGGCTGGCAACCGATTCAGGGTGTCCCCCGCCTACTGCCCGAAGACAGCTGGGATAGGCTCCAGCAGCCCCCGCGACCCTAGTGAGGATCAAGCGGCTCGGAAGATGAATGAATGAATGTTTTATCATTATCAAAGGCAGAAACCTGAATTGTGATACTAACGTTACACTATCAAGATACTATCATCGTCAAGGGATTTTAATCACGAGGATTAAAAATATCATGATAGCTTTATCCAAAGGGGAGGATTGCGACACTATTGCCACCGCGTGAGCAAAATATCGCGATACTATAAACTATAACTTGTTGTGGTTTCAAGTACCACGCCGGAGGCCGATGCGGGGGGGCATCACCTGTTCCAGCATGTTCTGCAGCCTCTCGGCCTCGAGATCGATGACAAACTTCTTCTCCTGCCGCCGGTCCAGGTCTTCCAGGAGCCGTCGGTAGTTGGCGTCATTGAAGTTTTCCACGCAGATGGCGCTCACCTGCCAGTTGTTCTGCCCCGCCCTCTCCATGATGGCCTGCAGAATGGCGTACCCTGATGCGATTGGACGGGACAATAAAAGGTTTGATTTGATATCGCATCATCAGCAGCAGCAGCAATGGAATAAAATGAAACCTCTTTTTTTTTTATGGCAAATCTTTGAAACCGTGTCCAAGTTTGCGTAAGCGCGGCTTACGTAATTTGCCGAAAACCTAAAACCAAAATGGCCGACTTCCTGTTTGATTTCGGATCCTTGAGACTTTTTTGTGCATCTTATAGGTATCGAGGTCCCCAAAAAGGCAGCCTCTTGTCAAAAGGATATTAAATTGTGATTCCGAGAGGGCCCAATAAGGAATGGCAATTCTAATGATGCATCACGATAACAACTTATTGGCCTACTGTGCAATGGTTTTCATGCGCTTGCTGCTGTCAGAAGGGAGTGGGGGGGGGGGGGGGGGGTACGGCCACGTTGTCAGGTTGGTGTGAAAAGAAGACGAGTGACTGCGGCTGTTCACCGGCAGGAACAGATGTCCCCTTTAAACGGCCCCTCCTGGTGGCCATCACAATCTGGCAACCCATCTCCCTTTGCTACCAATTAGTGGCTTAACCTGCTCTCTGGCAACCCGGCCCCCGCACCTCTTCAAAACCACCTGCGAGAAGATGGAGCAGAGGGAGATTGCACACCTACTGCGTACAAACAGGTCACAACATTAGGTACACCTGCACCCGTCTACATGTACAGTCTCCTAAACGAGTTCAAAGAGAGCGAGGGTTAAAATTCTGGATTTTCTCAAAGAGACGCCATTCCATAGGCGTTGAAGGACTTGAGATTTTTTGGGAGTCGACGATAATGTGATGTGAAGACTCAACGCGGTTACCCATCATGCCCTGTTGCGCCACTTGAACAGACAGCCAGCAAAGCTCGCTCTCGGTGCAGCGGGCCCGGGCTGAGTACCGGCTGATAAATGAACAAACCTCGAGGCGGGAAATCGGCGCCGGTGGGCCACATGCGAACGAATGCACAGATTCGCTGAGCTGCGATTTCAAATGTGCATGAGGCTGCATGCGTTTGTGTCGCCTGCTTTGAGCATTGAGTGCTTTTCAATGGCAGATAAGGAAAAAAAACAAAATAGAGTCATCCATCACAACATGAACAAGCAGCCGGAGAAGAAATATCGTCTTGTTTACAGCCCGACTTGCCTGTCCTCATTTTTCACACGCTCGTTTTTTTTTTTTTAACACCCTGTATATAAAATGTGTAAGGGAATATGAAAATGAAATGTCTGTATTGGTTGTGATGGACAGCACAGACTCATTAAAAGGGTCAAGATGAAAGGAAAAGGAGCACTTTGGACATCAGGCAGTGACACTGCATGTTCTGGCTACTCTCACGTACCCATCTTCCGTTGCACTCCGGTGTGTCTTTTGGAAACCCGAAACGCCACCAAACGAAGGCTGCGGATCGATCGAAGGTTCGCGGTGTCAGGGCTGCATCAATTCCTTACTACTCGCAAGGACGGCTTATATATAATCAATACTGAGCGTTCGGCTCAGTGAGCATCTAAAGCAACGGTTCTCAAACTTTTTTTACGGCAAGCGCTATCAGAGAAAATTCTGCTCTCAAAGTACCGCCGTAATGGCCAACATTGAAATAAAGTGATGTGGTAGGCCGTAAAAAAATAAAATAAAAACTCATCGAGATACTGACTGGTATCAATATTAGGTTTGGAATCTTTCTTGTGCTTGACCATCTTTGTCGAGCAGGTTGAATGCTGAACACACATACAGAAAAAAAAAAAAAAACGAAGGAGAGAGCTTGCTGTTTAAATGCGAATACATTCCGACACAGCCTGCAGAGGGAATGAAAAAGGTCTGAATGCCTTCCTGGAAAAGTGAGATGTGGAGATATGATCCAGCCTTGTAATGGAAATGTGACACAATTGACTCTCTGGTGTACATGAGGATGTGCAGGACATGCAAAAGATGGCATGTGAGACAATCAAAAGGGAAAGAAACGTCCCCGATAGGCAAGATAGGAAACGGCTGAAGTCGGACTTCGGGTGTCGGAGCGTTTTAACACTGGCGGCGACATTTAGGCCAGGAGCCGCACCGCACTATGATATCGATTGGCTTTCTCCACCCCGCGGCATGCGGCGGACAAAGCACCGCCATTATTTTACGCCGCGGTGTGTGCAATTTCAGTGGCAGCAGCCGTACAGGAAATGAGCAAGCATTAATCAAATGGCCCCCCTATGACAGCGATAACGCCATTTACTGCAATCCCGTTCAATTGTTTGGCATACAATGACTCCTTTTCAAATGGAGAGGTATCCTTTTTTTTTTTTGATCGACGTCTCCCATCCATTCCAATACAGACGTGTGTGGAAAGAGTTTAAAAAGTTGATCAATTTCCCTTTTGCCATGAAAATGAAAAAATCCTGTTGACTTGTCGAAAGTGCCCTGCATGCCCTCTTGAAATGACTCATCCACATATAATGAGGAAAACGAATGTTTTGCAATTTAGGGTTTTGCATCCCTCTAGTATGGATAGTTCACGTTCATTTGCAATCGGAAAACATCTCCAGGATAAGTTTGCCTTTGCAGGACACCCAGAAATGACCAAACTGACCCTAAAAATGGCTGCTTCAAACCAAAACGACAGACTTCCCGAAAAAGGTTCTTGAGACTTTTTTGTGGGTCTCCTCGTGATTGATAGTCCCATTAAATTCGTCAGATTTCATATTGCCACATGAGTCCTTTCAATTACAACTCCTTGATAAGGTCCAAATGACCAACAATGGATGCTTAAAAATAAAATGGCAGACATGGGTTCTTGAGACTTTTTTTTGTGGGTCTCCTCGTGATTGATAGTCCCATTAAATTCTTCAGATTTCATATTGCCACATGAGTCCTTTACAGTAGAACTCCTTGATAAGGTCCAAATGACCAACAATGGATGCTTAAAAATAAAATGGCAGACATGGGTTCTTGAGACTTTTTTTTGTGGGTCTCCTCGTGATTGATAGTCCCATTAAATTCTTCAGATTTCATATTGCCACATGAGTCCTTTACAGTAGAACTCCTTGATAAGGTCCAAATGACCAACAATGGATGCTTAAAAATAAAATGGCAGACATGGGTTCTTGAGACTTTTTTTGTGGGTCTGCTCATGATAGACATGGCCATTACATATTGTTTGAAACTTAACTCTGCCAATTTATAGCACGTTGTTTTTCCTAAAAGTCAGTTTAAATCAATGAAAGTAAAACCACAAATTGCATGGGATCTGAACACTTTTTTGTGAGTCTGTTCGTGACAGACGTTGCCATTTTCATGTTGCTGACTGAGTAGTGAACCTATCATGTGGAATTTGTTTCTCCTAGGAGGAATCTATCAATTGTCCAATCCATTCAAAACGGCAAGTTTGCTCTTTCTTTTCGACTATGGGTCCTTGAGACATTTTGGTGGGTCAACTCATTATAAACCCGGGACCACTAAATATTATCTTCATTAGGATACGAATAAATGCCACCAAAACAAAGGGCTGGCAAAAACAGTAAGAAATCCCACTGCGAAACTCACCCCGATCGGTGTCGTAGAGAAAGACAAACTTGTTCCAATCGTAGTGGTCCAGCAGGGACAAGAGCGCCCCCCGGATGGATGGCCGTAGTTGCAGGGTGAACTGGCTCTCGCCCTCGGTGGGGAAACTCGGCGTGATGAGGGAGATGTGCAGCGCACTGCAGAAGGACGTCAACGTGTGTACCGAGCGCTTGTCGTAGAGGCCGAAGATGGCGAAGACACCTCGGGAGTACTGGGAGCAAACTGCGGGGCAACAGAATGATGTGTTACTAGCGAACGCACAAGAATTCAAGTCGGTCAAATTTGAACTTCCACCAAAAATTGTCATCGTATCACACAGCCAAATCAAGGATAAATTTGGATCAGCAATCCTACATTGGCTCAATTCTTGATCACGATCTTGAGCAAAACATTTTACGCAAATCCACTAAAGTTGACACATTACAACGTAACAGAACAACAAAAGCAAACTTGTTTTTTCCCCGCAGAGGATAAAGAATATATTCCCGTGAGCATTGATGTACTATATGCTCTGCCTGCTTGTGTCACTAACGCGAGTGTTAAAATAAAAGTTGTATAAACATTTATGTTCAAATGACATCAATGCTAGTTTAGTTTGCCCACCAGAAGTGTGGGTTAGCATTTAGCTAGTCCACTTTCATCAGCCAAAGTGAGGATAATTTAGTTAAACAAACGACACAGAAATCTCTTTATGTTGACTTTTCCACTAAATTCCAATTCAGAGTGGCCTCTTTTTGAAGATTTGTTCACAAACTGCCAGCGCAGCAAATTTATAAGAGACCCCCTGTTTAGCTTGCAGCAAAGCTGTGTCCAGTGATTATTATTTATCTCAGCGGAGTGCTTTGTAAGTAAATAAACGACTATTTTGTGGGAGTACTTTTGCCCTCTGTGATTATAAGTCTAGAATTGTTAGCGATCGCTCGCATTTATCCTGCTAACACAAAACCAAAACAGCAATAAGGGGCCAACACAAAAACAAAGCAGTACTTGAATTCCTTTAAAGGACGGCACCACACGGTAAACAAAGATCTGTACCCCCTTTAAAAAAAAACCTACAATCCTTTCTCTCACTTTCATCTGTGAAGCAGTGCTCTACCCAAGAAGTTTTCACCCCATTAGTAAAACACATGAAAAAGGCACAAAAGTACGCACGAGGAGTTGTGCTGGCCACAGTTTGAATTCGGGTAAGGAAAAAACAACGACCGGACTGCTTAAGGGAGGTCTCATTATGGAAAGACTGTGCCTGTCTACGATAATTGCCCAACACGGAACACAAAACAACGGGAAGATAATGAGCAGCGTCCTCCTCGGCCAACCTACTGAAAGAAACTCCAGAGGCTCCTTGCTATAAACAAGAGGGAAGTCAAGCACGATGGTAGCAAATCCCGTGCTTTACTTTGATTACACATGCGGCAAAAGTGTTTCGGCGTTCCTCTCGCAAATGTCAGTTCATATCTAGCAGACACATGTTTTGCATATTGCATGCCGATGCCGAGGTTCAGCTGCATTCATTTCCAATGTTCAAATGAAAAAAACGAACATTTCATTTCATCAACTGCACTAACAAGAGGCTCCAAGTTTTCAGAGGTTGACAGCGGAGTGCCGCAAGGCTCTACCCTTGAGCCAATTTCATTGGCGCTGTATGTGCTCCCCTAGCATCTACTTTATTTTTTTTTTAAACATGATATGTCCTTCCAATGTTGTGCAGATGACAGTCTACTCTTCCTTTGACTTCGTAAAACCTTTGTTTGCCAAAATTGAAGTCACGGTCTCCGTCTCCCGCTCACAGTTGTTCCAGAACGCTAACGCTCGTTTGCTAACCGCTACTTGTAAGCACGATCACATCACCCCTGTACCGGCTTCCCTTCACTGACCTCCTGTGCCTTTTAGTATTGACTTGAACATTTCACTATTTGTTTTGAAGTTCCGAGATGGCTTGGCAAGCGGCTATCGTTCCGACTTATTGGAACCATATTTTCTTTCAAGGTCCCTCAGGTACTCTAATCAGCTTCCCCTGGCCGTACCGAAATCCCGATTGAAGCTTAGCGGAGACCGGGCTTTTAAATTGGCAGCTCCAAAGCTGTGGAATGAGCTGACTTTGAATGTTCGGCAAGCTCCCACCCACTCTGCAGGCGTTTAAAACACACGCCAAAAGGCAGATTTGTATATTTTTGATGTTATTTCTTTGTTCTTTCCTAAGCTGTACAGCACCTTCGTTCAACTTATTGTTTTAAATGCGTTATTTAAATAAAGTTATATGCTATGATTTCTGGATTCATTCATTCATTCATTCAGTCATCTACCGAGCCGCTTGATCCTCACTAGGGTCGCGGGGGGTGCTGGAGCCTATCCCAGCTGTCTCCGGGCAGTAGGCGGGGGACACCCTGAATCGGTCGCCAGCCAATCGCAGGGCACACAGAAACAAACAACCATTCGCACTCACACTCACACCAAGGGACAATTTTAGAGTGTTCAATCAGCCTGCCACGCATGTTTTTGGAATGTGGGAGGAAACCGGAGCACCCGGAGAAAACCCACGCAGGCCCGGGGAGAACATGCAAACTCCACACAGGGAGGCCGGAGCTGGAATCGAACCCGGTACCTCTGCACTGTGAAGCCGACGTGCTAACCACTGGACTACCGGGCCGCCCCTGATTTCTGGATGACGACCTGAATATTTGATATACACTATTTACCTTTTCAAGACGAAATAATTACTGCGATTCGCGCCCCAAAGACATCGTGACATACATCTCACACCCATCGTGCGTGCCTGACTTTTTCTGCACGCGTCCACAAGGACGGCCCTCGGCGGCGACGGCGTCGCGCTTGAGAGCAGGTCCGGTCGAGCAAGAAAGAAGGTTGAAAATGCTCACAGCCCACTGATGTCCTCTCTCGAGGCTTCACACGCAAACACGCGCGAGTGCGAATGGCCGCCTCAATAACAACGCATCAGCATGCATGTATGGCTGGTGGCTGATCCGAAGCTGATTAAACTTGGCCTCCCTCCCGCAGTGCTTGCCTCTTAATTGCTGCCTGTTTGTTTTTATTTTCCACACCGGCAGGCTGTTGTACAGTTAAGACACACGACTGGCAGGGAACGGGCGTCATTCATTTTTCGAACACTGCCACTGCTTATAACGCGGAGTCGAGGGTGGCCATGTATACTCGCAGCATGAGGCTATTTCCTGCAGCAGCAACTCCAGCAGGGACAAGTAATGAAACTGCAATAAATCAAGTTGGTGAAACTGACGTTGGGGGGTTTGGGGGTAGGGGGGGGGGGTATTTTTTTTTTCCTTACTTGCTGGTCCCCAAAGTATGAGTCCTGAAATTAAAAAGAAATGGCCCGTTCTAACTAAAATGGCCAGCTTCCTGTTTGATTCTGGTTCTTTTTGGGCATCCAGCTATGATAAGATAAGATAAGATAAGATATCCTTTATTCGTCCCACAATGGGGAAATTTATGATATAAGTTCAAGCAATTTGCTGTTTAAAAACTAGCACCAAAGCTCTTTGATTGTACAATTGAAACATCAGGGGTGGACTTGTAATCATTTTGAGAGGTGACATTTGAGATGTACCCCCCCCCCTCCCGCCACCGCGACAAAGGGACAGAAGCCCATAACAGGCCGGCCATCAGTGTCATGGCGGCTCACACGCTGTGCACCGTTGTGACCTGGTAGGCGGTCCCACACGGAATCCCGGACTGGTCCATTTAGTCCCACCCCATCGGTGACCCTGAAAGCGCATCCGCTAACTTTACACTTCACTGCACAAACAGGTCACACACACACACACGCACACACACACACACATTGTGCAGCAGCTGATCAATGCTTCAGACTTGCACGCGTTTGACACTAAACTGGATTTTTCTGCTCGGTTTAGAAAAAAAAGACAACTTTTTGGGGGGGTTTTTTGTCTTCATCAGGCGTCTATAAAAAAACCATCCTGCTAAGCCATGCTAATCTACTACTGAAGTGAGATAAAAGCGAGATAATCTTTTTTTTTTTTCTTTCTCCGCTCGCCCTTGTTGCCCGGCGGGACTTTGGAGGGCTTAACTGCTTTGTTGTCATGTGCCCGAGGTGTAATTGTGAAGACCTGGGCTAAAATGTACCAAAAAAGCCGATCATTTAAAGTAAGAAAAAAAAAAATAAACAAACAAACTGCTAATCCATGCTCGACAGCAAATAACAGGGCGCACGTCGACACAACTATTAATCTTAAAATGCTATTAAGATTAAAATGACAGTTTCCAGATTTCGATAAAACGAGACGTTCATTTGAGTGGAGATGTTTATTTTTTCCCAGCGAACGGCCCCGGTGACTAACTGAGACGAATGAGGAGGCATAATAGACGCGTGGCCGCGATGAACATGTCGCGTCTTATTATTATTATTATGGAAATCCAACACCAATGCGACGGAAAGAACGATCCCAGACAAAAGACTCGACCTTGTGACGAGTGACAAGCAAACGGCAAGCAAGAGGCTAACAAAGCGACATAGCTGCTCCTTTTTCACGTCGAATGCATCGCCCGTCAAACTTTCAGAAATATTTGGTCAACACCAGCTGGCAAGGGAACAAAAACTCGAGGTCGAAAAACTAAAACTCAACATAAGCGCAAAAAAAAAACAGATGGACTTCACATGCACCACACTAGTTTCCCACCCCGGCGGCCATGACACACTTTTCGCGGCACGCCAGGTGTCGGGACCCCACGACGCCCCACCGCGCCTCACTCATCTCCACGGCAACGCCGAAACTGACTCGCAGGCTGAGCAAAGGACTCTCAAACGCATACTTGGATGGACACAAACGAAAAAGGACAGCAAACAAAGGCTTTGAGCAAAAGAAATGTCATTCATCCCGATTGGCAGAATACATCAGGAGTTTTCCCCGTACTGCGTTTGTTCCATAATCCTGTTTGAAAACAACGGCAGCCGACACGCATACGGTCCGACCGTCGGTGCACAAACATGTTCAACGTGGCGCTCGTCTGCGACCGTTTGCTCATCCAAATTGATAAAAGGGCCACGGTGGCGAGCGAGCGCTCTCACAAGTGGATGCTCTGCCATGTCCAAACAAAACTGCGGGCTGTGTTAACAAACAACAACCGGCGTGAAAATCTGTGGAACCAACCATCCCCCCCCACCCATTTTTTTTTCTGTCCGTACATAAGATCTAATGGTTAGAAATGGTTAGATTTGTTCTTGATTTTACTGCTTGGTGCTTTCTACCGCCTTTATTACCATTTCGTCTTACTGTTTATTCATTCATTCATTCATCTTCCGAGCCGCTTGATCCTCACGAGGGTCGCGGGGGGTGCTGGAGGCATCCCAGCTGTCTCCGGGCAGTAGGCGGGGGACACCCTGAATCGGGTGCCAGCCAATCGCAGGGCACACAGAGACGAACAACCATTCGCACTCACACTCACACCTAGGGACAATTTAGAGTGTTCAATCAGCCTGCCACGCATGTTTTTGGAATGTGGGAGGAAACCGGAGCACCCGGAGAAAACCCACGCAGGCCCGGGGAGAACATGCAAACTCCACACAGGGAGGCTGGAGCTGGAATTGAACCCGGTACCTCTGCACTGTGAGGTCGACGCGCGGGAGGAAACCGGAATACCCGGAGAAAACCCACACAGGCCCGGGGGGAAAACATGCAAACTTCACACAGGGAGGCCGGAGCTGGAATCGAACCCGGTACCTCTGCACTGTGAAGCCGACGTGCTAACCACTGGACTACCGGGCCGTCCCCTTACTGTTTATTGTGTAGGTTAAATCGCTCCGTGTACAGCACTTTGTATGCAGCGATGGCTGTTCGAAAGTGCTCTATAAATACTGTTGACTTGACTTGAGAGAAATGGGTGTTTTCATGACACCCGTTTCACATGGCGAGATCAACCGCAGAAAAACGTCTCCATCCACTTATGGAGAATGGAGCGGCGTGAGGGGAAAGGAAAACAATGGAGTCTAGCCGTGAAAGAGGATTTTTAATTATTATTATTTTTTTCTCTTCAGTTTTGGGGAATTTTTTTGTATATTTAATTAATTTAAATCTCTCTCTGAAAAGTAGCATATATTTAGTTTTAAGTGTTAATTGTTGGGACCACTGACTTCCCACTGGATGTTACTGGAGCAACAGGACACGTCCTTATGGAAACACTACAGCGAGTTGAGTCAAGCCTCCGGACTCTTCGTGTATGATCCATCTCCATATGTGCACGCATGTGCGTGCGTGTCAGATTGAATAAAGCACTCCCAAGTGCACGCATGTCCGCATTTGTGCACATTCATTTACCTTGGGCAACTCACGTAGAGGAGAAATAAAGACGATCCAAGAGAGAGTGGGGGAGTGGGAGGGGAGTCCCACTGGACATCATGGCAACACATTTTTCCCCATAATGCATGAGGGCCACTGAGAGAGCGTGACTGTACACACACACACACACACACACACACACACATTGTATGAACACACGCACACGTGTATGGTGCACTTCTGTCAGCTTGATTTTGTCTTGGCGTTCAAAGTGATGGCTCGGGGGGGGGGGGGGGGGGGGTAAAAGCACACTCATCATTTCCACACGAAGCCGTCTTCGGATCAGGCAGCCTGACACTGCATGTTGCAAAGCATTAGCGGTCGCCTTTTACATGGTGCGTTGCCATCATATAACAAGGCCTCACTCACTCGTCTCGAATTAAAAGACACTTCTCCATAAGAGTCGTGTTGAAACGACAGCAAAATGAAGAAGGCAGAAATTGCGAAGGCCGCCGCCTCGCATATAAGTAGCCGTAGGCGTCGGTTTACTCAACTATAGAAGAGGGAGAGCTATATGAGGTATAATATTAAACCAGGGGTGCCTATTAGGTAGATCCTGATCTACCGGTAGATCTAAGACAGGTCCCAAGTAGATCCGAGGAGTGTCGAGCAGAAAAAAAACAAACAACCATTTGTGTGTCTTTGTACATGTTAGTAATGTTTGTGTTAATATACACTGCACACTAATCAGTCTCATTTTCACAAAAAAAAATATTAAAAAAATAAAATAAAGCAAGTAAATCTTTAATTTGTGTGTGTGTGTGTACATGCGCGCGCCGGTAAGGGTAGATCCCGTGAGGTTAGTTGATCAAAAAGTAGATCTTCGATCCAAAAAGTTTGGGCACCCCTGTATTAAACGTTATTCGTATGCTAATTAGAATTTGTGTCAAGTTAAATGGTGAGTTGAACACAAAATAACTATTAGAGAGAAATAACTATCTTCCAAGGGGATATAGTGTTGCGTCCACTAACCTTTACTAGATATTTGGCATGACAAAAAAATTGCAAGGCACAGCGTTGTACACAAAAAAATGTCGCAGAAAGTATACACGGTGCGACCTCTCAATACACATCGATAAAATATTTCCATGTACAAGCCGTTGCTTTTGCGATCTACGGCGGTAAGTGAATTTCACAACAAACCTCGGATTGGCAGAAACTGTGAGGCGGACGTGCCCCCCCCCAACCCCCCAGGTGGAATCCTTGTACTTCCAAAATAGCATATTTGTTTTACCATTAAAATGACATCATCAAGAAGCAAAGAACATCATAGATTTGGATCATTAATAGCTAACCCTAATATGGAATCTATATATAGATTCATGCTACCTGTTGAGCCGCTTTTAAAATATGAAAAGTATGCCCATATGCCTTCCGTATCTGATGTATGATGTAACTTCACACAACTGTTTCATGCCGTGTTTTTTTTTGGACTGAAATACTCCGCTGTAAAACCATTTTCCTCCTCCTTGAAAGAAAAAAAAAAGGGGGGGGGGGAACGCATCATATACAACACGACCTACTGCCTTAATGAGTCAATACTTCATCATTGCTCGCTATCAGCCCGATCGAGGACTACGATCCTCTTCCGTAAACGCGTTAAGACTATTTACACAAATGGCAACGGGATGCCTGAATACACTCACGTAGTTGGGTAAATAGATTCAATATCAAATAAAACGCCCGGCATCCATCATATAGGGGGGGGGGGGTGTACTATTGGCAAAGTGTTGCATAAAATCTGAAGTGAAGTGGAGCGACACAATTACACTAAGTGCCGAGCCTACGGCCTGTATGAGCCCGTTTGGGGATTGGGGGGGGGGGGGGTGCTGGGATGGGTGACGGGCAAATGAGAGAAGAGTAAAATATAGTTATGGCCGCAAGCAGAGACCAGCAGCGCCTGAAGCCCCCACCAATCGGGGGGGGGGGGGGGGGGGGGGGGTCCAATCGAGCTGAAACGTCGCCAGACATCAAAACACAACAAATACAAGCGCTAATAACGTAGCGGAGAAGCTCGCAGGGGAATCGCCGGGGGCGCCTTAAAAAAAAATGAATATTTTAAGTGCCGGTGCCTCGGGACGCGTGAAGCAAACTCCTTGTAACCACTTTGCATCCATAAAACATGAGATAACCAGAGCGTTGGGACGAGAGTACGGGGACATTTATTGGGAGGCGACGTACACATTATCGCAGCGCGCTAGCGGACGCGCCGCTTAAATATCTTGACGGCGGGAAACGGTAGCAGTCAAATCAGAATGACAAATACGAATACTTCATTGCTGCACTCAGGGTACAGTAGATTCTTCAAGTATCTGTTGTTCACTTGGATTTTATTTTATTTTTATTTTTTTGAGATGAGATTTGAAATCTGCTTCTTGTTTGATCAAATTAGGTTCATTGACTTTTCAACTTCCCGAGCATAAGCAACATTTTTTTAAAAAATTGTAAAATAGAGCAAGGTCAAGGTCTACTGCAGCAGTTACTGTGTATTTCAAATATTTTCAGAATAAAATATTGAACAGATTATCCCCCTCTATTAATCGAGTAACGGGATGTAAATGGATTTTTCCATTATTATTTGTTTAGTTATACTTTATACCCTGTTGTTCTACTGTAGTATCTGTGACGATCAGTGTGTGTGTGTGTTTTTTAAAGATCAATACAAAAATTTGGGGGTTTGGTCAAAAAGTTACCAAATCCTCCCATGACTTTCATCTTCCTAACCGCTTGATCCTCACTAGGGTCGGGGGGCGGGGGGGTGCTGGAGCCTATCCCAGCTGTCTCCGGGCAGTAGGCGGGGGACACCCTGAATCGGTTGCCAGCCAATCACAGGGCACACAGAGACGAACAACCATCCACACTCACCCCCACACCCAGGGACAATTTAGAGTGTTCAATCAGCCTGCCATGCATGTTTTTTGGAATGTGGGAGGAAACCGGAGCACCCGGAGAAAACCCACGCAGGCCCGGGGAGAACATGCAAACTCCACACAGGGAGGCCGGAGCTGGAATCGAACCCGGTACCTCTGCACTGTGAAGCCGACGTGCTAACCACTGGACTACCGGGTCGCCCCCTCCCATGACTTAACACGACCAAAGTCTCCGTCTCATCAAACACCACCAAAACATTGGACCTCGCATAATCTTTAAACAAAAAATCTAATAAATCACCCGAACCCTCGGTCTCACCCGACGCCTTCCGTCCAACCTAACGTTCTTAAAACGGTCCTTTCGGCCTTGAAAAGAACTGCAGAAGGCGCCCGTTGCTTTCTATCCATTGAAAATGTGCTCTTGATAAGTCACAACAATGTCAAGGGACGCACATGAGCGAGCACATATTACGTGCACGCTTGTGCACGCACGTACGCACGCGTTGAGTCATCTCAGGACAGGATGTTGGGAAGGATAAAGCGCACTCTGCTTCACTGATTTTTCAGACAGCGCGTCCACCCAGCCACACTTAAACCGTAGCCGAGCTCGGAGGACTTTTGGTCCGAGGACAACAGTTTTTTTTTTTTTTGTTTTTTTATTTGCCCGATGCTGTCAGATGGGCTCATCGTCACACTTGCACTGGGCAAAAAAAAAAAAAAAACTCGGGCTTGCACTGGGCCTTCCTCAAGCGTCTGTCTCCAGATCATCGGGGGAGGAGCGAACGGGCAGATGTATTCTCCTTACTCAAGTGCTCCTGTCAACTTGGGCGGAGACGAGGTGAATCAAAGCCCGGGGTTGGGAAAACTAGGATAAGAAGGCAGGATGGGTCGAGGGCAAAACGAGGACGCATGAAAAGAGAACCCGGCAAGCCTTCACATCCAAGAGCGAACCCGAATGAAAAAAAAAAAAAACGCCTCATATCCGCTCACTCCATCGCTTCGTAGTCGCCCGTCGCCGCATGAGTCAACCCTTTCCTCCTTTTCCCGTCCGATGACGTCACATGATTCCATTCATGAAAGCCTCGCCAGGCGTTAATCTGGCTTTTTGTCAACGACCGAGTCACGTGGCAAAGCTGCGGAAGACGGCGGCGCTTTTTACTCCGCTCTTAGAATATGGTGCGCTTGGTAAAACATCACAGAGACGTCTCACAAATGTCACAAAGCCACTTTTTTTTTTTTTTTTAAAGGGAGCATCTCAGCCCAGGACAGAGAAACTGGACCGAGTGGTCAGGAGAGCCAGCTCTGTCCTGGGTGGGCAACAGCCGCATGCTAGCTAAGCTAACAGCTATGATGGACAGACCCTCCTACGCCCTCCAGGCCACCCTAACGGCGCTCGGCAGCTCCTTCAGCCGGAGACTAACGAGAAGGAGAGGTATCGCCCCTCGTTCCCGCTGTCGAGCTAGTTGAATAGATGGTCCCGAAAATCTCGACTCACCCCCACTCGCCCATTTTTAATATGCCTATATTTATATTTTATATTTATCCATCCATCCATCTATTTTCTGAACCGCTTAATCCTCACTAGGGTCGCGGGGGGTGCTGGAGCCTATCCCAGCCGTCTTCGGGCAGTAGACGGGGGACACCCTGAATCGGTTGCCAGCCAATCGGAGGGCACACAGAAACGAACAACCATCCACACTCACACTCACACCTAGGGACAATTTAGAGTGCTCAATCAGCCTGCGACGCATGTTTTTGGAATGTGGGAGCAAACCGGAGCACCCTGAGAAAACCCACGCAGGCCTGGGGAGAACATGCAAACTCCACACAGGGAGGCCGGAGCTGGAATCGAACCCGGTACTTCTGCACTGTGAAGCCGACGTGCTAACCACTGGACTACCTGGCCGCCTCTATTTTATATTTATTTATCTACTTTTTGTCTTCTTCTTTCTGCCTTTCATAATTTTGCTGCTGGAAATTGGGAATTTCTCCATTGTGAGGCAAATAATATTTTCTTATCTTATTTATTGCTAATCTCAAATTTTGGGAAGAAAAAATATATATAAATAATATATATTTATATACAGTATATATCTACTGTACTGAATAGGAATACTATTCTATGGTCACGAGCTATGGGTCGTGACCGAAAAAACGAGATCCCGGATACAAGCGGCCGAAATGAGTTTTCTCCGCAGGGTGTCCGGGCTCTCCCTTAGAGATAAGGTGAGAAGCTCGGTCATCCGGGAGGGGCTCCGAGTCGAGCCGCTTCTCCTCCACATCGAGAGGAGCCAGATGAGGTGGCTTGGGCATCTGATTCGGATGCCTCCTGAGCGCCTCCCTGGTGAGGTGTTCCGGGCATGTCCCACCGGGAGGAGACCCCGAGGAAGACCCAGGACATGCTGGAGAGACAACGTCACCCAGCTGGCCTGGGAACGCCTCGGGATCCGCCGGGGAGAGCTGGAAGAAGTAGCTAGGGAGAGGGAAGACTGGGCTTCCCTGCTAAAGCTGTTGCCCCCGCGACCCGGTAGAAGATGGATGGATGGATGGATGGATGAATAGGAATACGAAAAAAGAATACTCTTAGACGGTTGTCCAAATGCAGACTGTCAACACTGTGAGAATTTAATGATTTTCATGAGACAAGGACAACATGAACGTCCGTTATATTTCAGCACACCCAGGCCCCCGCAACACACATTTCACAACAAATAAATGCCACCTTGACACACCGTAAAATCGAATCTAGCCCCTCGCTAGAGATCATCCGGGATATAATACACAACGACCGACCGCAGCCGACATGCTCCGCGCGCTACCTCGCGCCGACCACCGCGACAACGTTAGCCGCTATTTTTAGAAAGCGCTGAAAGCCGCTCAGACGGGCAGAAAACATCCAAAGGCGCAAAACCATATATGACGGAGATGGCGGCCAAGTGTTAACGTTAGACAGAAGAGAGGATGTCAATTCTTTCTAGAACGCAATGAGCAAATGATCCAAAAAAAAGGGAGCTCCTACTTTCACCCCGACCCGGTTCACTCCTGGTGATTTGGAAACAAGCGACAAGTGTTCCCACGCCGACGCGGCACAGTTGTGATTGTGGAACGCGCGCCGCCGCCGAAGGTAAACACTCTTCATTATTCAACGTGGACATAAATAATCCAGAAGGCGTGTGTTACGTTCGCAGGCCCAGTGTGGGCAAAGCGAATTCTATTTCCCCACCCGCTGGCGTAAAAACAACTGTGACCTCTTAAGACGTGAGAGTTTGTTTACTCTTATTGGTGTGAACTTTTACAAGTACAGCAAAGCGCCGCCATGAGTGAGAGATCGGGACCAAGCATTGCCATTAATACGGAAAATATTTAGAATCGCCTCTTTGATGATGAACTCATTCACTCCCAAAGACGTTTTTAAACGTCTTTTCAGACTTGGTCTAGAATCAGCTGGTACTGAAGGAGTTCACGTCGACCGAAAGGCTCCGTAATTCTACAGGCTACGTTACATAAGAGCATCTTTAGACCAAATTTCTCCACTGGTGCCTTGGCATCGGCGGACAAATTAGTCGCACAAACTGAGAGGGAAGTGAACTCGTGCTTCCAAACAGAAAGACGTCGACTCGCTTTGCAGCAACGTCCTCGGGAGATTCTCGAGAGACGTTGGTTATTACTGCTAAAGTCGTGAGGCGATAAAAGCAAAAGACACACACGGAGCGCATCCTTTGGTGCCAAGTCAAATGAGGTCTTGTGAGTTGCGCATTATAACCGACGGTCAAGGTTAACCTTGCGCGCAATCCAAATTTGACTTTCGACTTTGGTGGTTCCACGACACAAAAACAGATTTGTCTGACATGGTCCCTTGCACGCGCGCATTAATTATTCCAGCAGGCAGCTCCTCGTTTGGTTTTGCTCGCTCTCCTCCTCCTCCTCCTTTTCCTGCAAGCTTGCTACTCCAAGCAAAAGCGCACCACCAAGAATTGGCTCATCCGGCGCGTTTAATTGCTCGCCGCTTCCAAGAAGCGTCTCCGCCGGCGCGGACGGCGAGAAATTCGTACATCCGGTGAAGCGGGCCGAGCACAACCGTTTTCAGGGGGGGGCGAAGGCAATGCAAAAAATTGGTGCGCCCGAGGACGATTAATTCATCGGGTGTGTCATAACAAACAGCCACTCAAAGAGGGTCCTCATTATTTATTCTTTCTAAATTGGAACAAATTGGACATCAAACAGCATCTGTTTGCGTCAAACCAAGGCGATTAACTGACAAATAGCGTAATTCCTCAAACAGAGGAAATAAACGCCGACACCTCGCAAACAGACCTCGGAACGGGTAGCAACTGACTTGACGCGTCGGGAATCCTGTTCCGCGCCAGGACGGCGGACTTCACTCGTCACAGCGCCATCTAGTGGATCTGGCGGTCACTTCCAAGGCTGCGACGACAAAACTGAAATGGATTCTCTACGTCGCTACAAAGTTAGCATAATAGCTAACCCTGGTTAACTCACTCACTGAGAACGCCAAGGGGCCAACCAATTGCATATTCGATCCAAACGTTGCGCTCGCGGCGAAGCCAGCCCCGGCCGGCCCTCCGGCAATCTCCACCTTAGCATCCACCACTCCGCTAAGCCGGCGGATGGTACATGTATCTTCATGGCGGGGGTACGGGAAGACAGCTGGACCTCTTCATCTCGATATAAATCTCCACCGGCGCGAGACAGCGCTAACTCTGACCTCATTACAGCCGCTAACAAGTGCGCGCAACACCGCTTGGGCCCGGGATTTATCTTCTTCGAGGCGAACCACCGGCCGGGCCTTATTTGGACTCCAGCGCCGGCGCTCTTGAGCGGATACGCTCATGGGGCGACAAGGTGACCACGAGATGCTCCTGGGTTAGCTATTTCAAAATAATTTGGGTTACTTTTAACCAAGTAGTTTTGAGAGTGTATTTATGACGGTTACTTCATGTCATACGTCGTGGTTGAGCAATTGAGATTTGCGTAATCCACATATCAAACACCCTCGGCGACCGAACGGCCGCTACGTTTCTGTTAAGACGTCACACATTCCATGCTCAAAATCAAGACGATACTTGAAGTGGGTTTCGATTCATTTCTTCCGCAAGGGGGGGTGCTTGCATAATGCACGTTAGGGGAATGCTTGAATGTTCTTCACCGAGGAGAAGAATCATCTGGCCTGTCTGCCTCATTAACCCACCTCAGCTTCCCTGGGGAGATCGGAAATAACTCCAGGAGTGAGGGAGGGGGGGGGGGGGGGGGTCAGGGTGAGCCGCAAGACTCGGCGTCAGTGGTGGTTGTTTGCAGCGTTTCAAAGAAAACCCGGAGAGTGACGCAAGGAGAGATGAGTCGACTTAATAACAAACGCGGCGTTTCTGACACTTACTGCCTGCGCGAGCAAAGTGGATTTAATGTCAAAGCGCTCATAAAACAAACCCGCCCGTCAGCGCGGTAGCAATTTTTACTTAAACTGACACAAAAATCTATGGTGTGACCTTGTTATTCACCAGAAAAGACAGCCGGAGGTCTGCAAAACGGCAGCTCCTTAAATTGCCAGGGAACTTTACAAAATCAAACGCCCTCAAAATTGGAATAAATCAAAGTCCAAATTCCAGAAATGCCTCAAAAGTCCAACGGAACTTGCTTGGTTTCGAAATGTTATCATCCAAATTTTACGGGCCAATACAATAGTCAAAAAAAAATACTTTCCATCAAAAAAGATTTTCCATCATTTCCAATGGGAAAAAAAATGGTGTTGCATAACAGATAGCATTCAACGTCTGTCCAACTGTATCTTAATAAAAAGCATCCGTCTGTCTGGAACCATTTGCAAAGCTGATAATATGAAAAAAAAAAATCGCATCATTTTCTCTTCGTTTTTCCGGCAGAATCAAGCATCTCATCGGTCCGCCTGGCAAAACGTGTTTTCTCTGTGGGCCGTTAATGTGCATCATCATGGAGTCTGTTTCCCACAGGATCCTGCAAAGTCAGCGGATTGACTCAAATAGAAATCGGAGAAGCGGTAGAGGAGGCGGGGAGGTAGGGGAGGGGGTCTTTTTCGCAAGGTTTCAAGGACAATTCATTATCACTTGCGACGGGATATTGCGGCGGCTGGATGGTCGACAAGCCGCCGTGTTGAGTCTCTTACTGGGCCTGGGAAACGTCAAGGGCAATGTGAGGATGGGGTGGGGGGGGGGGGGCTTGGCTTCCCCCCCCCCCTCTCTCTAAATCCTCTGCAGCACTCAGAAAATAAGCCCTGACATCAGCTGTGTGCAAATGTGCCCAAAAAGGCAACGTACGATGCAGCCGCTTTGTCGTTTGCCGCAAAGCAAAGCTCAAGACTTTTGTCTCGCCTCCACGTGAGAAAACGCGTCCATTGTCACACTTGCTTCATCAAACCAAACGCCAACATTCTTTGTCTTTTACCGTTTCAAAAGGAAATCGCATTATACGGGGGAGGGGGGGGGGGGCTTAATAAGGAACACAATTATTTCACATTAGTTACACATTTACCAGCGCCGAGGTTTTTTTTCAAAAATCCGATTTTTAAAAACAATTTCATTGATTTTTTTTGGGGGGTACATTTTGAATCTTTATTCGTTCCTGTTATTCACTTTGATAATAAAAGAGAACAGCAAACGGGGGAAATGGATACAAGTACAGAGAGAAAAAAAAGGGTATTTTGGGAGGGGCTTATTCTACGCGGGTGCGGATTTTACGATAAACACAGAATATGGACAATCAACATACAATTTTGCACAATGCCACTTTGAGATGCCGCAATAACCCTCTCAATCATTTGATCCCGTCCCTTCCCTTCCCTTTGGACACCCCCCCCCCCACACACACACACACAAACAGGCCCGCCTCAGTCCGCAGACCACCGGCTGAGGAAATCTTATCCGCACACCCGATAAAAAGTGCAATAATTGGCCAATCAACTTACAATCAGGCCGCTCGACTACGGCGGCCCGCTGGAGAAAGTTGAAACGGCGAGGCCGTCCAAAGCCGGCTTTGCGGCGATAACGCTGGCACATGCACAAACATGCTCACTCACACACAAACAACGCAGAGTGACACAAAGGCTGAATGGTGTGCAAGGGAAGTCATCATTCGATAGCGGAGTAGCATAAGGTCAAAGGTTAAAGTGTGCATGTGTGCCAAAGAGATACAGAAATCCTCATAAGGATCGCGGGAGGTGCTGGAACCTATCCCAGCCGTCTCCGGGCAGAAGGCGGGGACACCCTGAACTAGTTGCCAGCCAATCACAGGGCACACAAGAGACTAACAACCATCCACTCTCACACTCACACCGATGGACAATTTCGAGTGTTCAGTCAGCCGGTCGTGCATGTTTTTGGAATGTGGGAGGAAACCGGAATACCCGGAGAAAACCCACACAGGCTCGGGGGAGAACATGCAAACTCCACACAGGGAGGCCGGAGCTGGAATTGAACCCGGTACCTCTGCACTGTGAGGTCGACGCGCGGGAGGAAACCGGAATACCCGGAGAAAACCCACACAGGCCCGGGGGGAGAACATGCAAACTCCACACAGGGAGGCCGGAGCTGGAATTGAACCCGGTACCTCTGCACTGTGAGGTCGACGCGTGGGAGGAAACCAGAATACCCGGAGAAAACCCACACAGGCCTGCGGGGAGAACATGCAAACTCCTCACAGGGAGGCCGGAGCTGGAATTGAACCCGGTACCTCTGCACTGTGAGGTCGACGTGCTAACCACTGAGCCACGGGGCCGCCCTGCTTCTAACGCAACACTTGAAAATCGTTCATTACAACGAGTTTAGTATACTGTACAAAATATCGACAAAATCAGCGTCCCCGCATGCGCCGTCTGCAAAAATAGAGCCCTTGGAGTGGTGGAAAATGAAAAGCCGCTAATTCCTCTTAAAGTCTCTCAGACGTCAGATGGCCGGTAGGCTCCACGCTCGCCTGGAGACAAAGAAATCATCTGTGTTGAACGTGCGAGTGTGTCCAAACAATTAGCTCGCTGATTACACGCTTGTTAAATCTCTAGCTTTGATGGAGAAAGCTGTCACGGACGCTCTTAATTATGTGCGCTGTTCATTAGTTCCACGTCAATGTGGCCTCAAGAGGGAAAAACCTACCTGACGTGGTTCACCCCCCCCTACCCCCCCTTGTGACCTTTCGCGCCGTCCCAATGGACGGAAGAGGAGAGCTTGCCAGAAGAATAGCTTTTTCTCGTGTTTAATGCGAGAGGAAAACATTCCTTGACCTCTTTGGCAGGTCCGCCGGGACGCTACCAATGTTCTCTGCCCTCATGACACCGGCGCTGTCGGCCTATACGGCTTCTTTGAGACGGGTGTGGTTTGTGGTGAGGAGTGCACTGGTCGTTACTGCCTCTGGTGAATAACTAGCATGCAGTAAAAATGCCAATAAACTTTGTTCTAGTGATGGCGCTCTATTAGCTCTATTTTCATGACCTGTACCAGTCTGACGCGAGGTACGGTCTAAAACTATACAGGGGCAGGCCAGACTGGGATTCTGTATTTTCGCAGATGGACCCGGTTCGGCGCTAATACTGAACGGCATCTATGTTGCAGCGGGACCTTTAACGTAACGTAATGGCAACACGTCGACAAACAATATAATAGCATTTATCGTAATAATCCGTATAAACTGCAAAGAACGACGAATATTAGTGCCGTACTGAAGAGCTCTGAGTACAGTCAACAATGTTTTGAAAAAGTACAATTTTATGGAGTTCTATTTCTCCTAATCATAATTAGACATTACAACACTATTTAGTGTTTTTGGGCAAAGACTTGAGCAGAATGTCGGCATTTGTAATCATTTCAGTAAGGCGTGTAAAATTCAGGACAATGGGCTGAATGGACCCAGCATGTCACTTTGCAGTCGGGAGCTTTTTGATTCATTTATGTAGTGTCCTTCTTCAAATATTCCGGGGGCGGGCGTCTCTTGTGTGCCAAAATTATTCCACCCAATTCGTTCGGCTTTCATTAGCGTTAATGTTGCGTGAACAATATCGATATTAGCGGCCGGACGAGATGCGGCGGTTTCAAGGTCAACGTGGAGACGGGCGGCTTTTTTGTCGCACTTTGTTAGCGACTCGCGCATCGCTTCCAGGTATTTAATAAGTTTTTAAAAAATCTCATTATCTGAACACATCGCGTGTCAAATTGATTGATTTCAAAATAATACGAGAGTTGGAATTTGAATTCCGCTCATACAATCAACACAAAGAGTTTGGCACGGCTTCCTTTTCTGTCCTAGTTTAAGAGAAGGAAAATCTTTCCGAACATCCTCACATGGCTCCCCAAAATAGACCTTTTTTGTTTGTTTGTTTGTTTGTTTGTTTGTTGTTTTAATCGAGTGAAGCAGGAAGCAGCGCAGACGGCAGAAGCGGTTAAATAATTGTCGCCCTCATCAAACATTCCGCGGCCCGCCGTGGCCTCGGCGCCACGTTCCATCAGTCGGGAGCGAATTAGTTGACTTCGGCGAGTATTTTGCGGCGCCGTATTCAAAGAGCGATCCACAGTGAGTAAGGAAATAATGGACATGCACTAAGATATCATCCATTCGACATTCAGATTAGTGCCATAAAAGAGCTAATTAACTTTATAGGCAAGGTGTAAAGTCTGGCTAATAATTAAACGGCCGCGAGCCTGTTTGATGATTCATCACCGCGGGATGATTAGCATCACAGAGAAAATAAATCCAAACGTACATACAAGCAAAATGCTGCGTGTGATGTCACGAAGAACATGTTGGTAGCCTGAAGGAGCAAAACTCATGCAGGTGTAACAAAAAAAAAAATAAAGGTTTTCTTCTTTTGTTTTAGGAAACAAATATTTACGTCATCGTCATACGTAATCATCTTTCGGATAACCGTGGCCTAAGAAGGCAAAGAAAACGGTACAGTGTTGACTTTAAATCTTATATACGGTGAACAGAGGTGATTTCATTCATCAAACGGCATCGGTGGACTCAACGGTTGATTGTTGTTTGGTGCAAATTGCCTCCCCAGAGTTCTTGCCCGAACTGTGTGACCTGAACACACACACACACACACACATACACACGGATGCCGACACAAGCCTCGAGGGGGGCACTTACATAACCAGCACACAGATGGGGAGGGGGAGGAACGGGGGGGGGGGGGGGGGCGTGCCGGGGAAGAAAGGGGACGAGTCAAAGTTGAGTTGTAGCTCATTTGAGATAGTTTGCCAATCTTTTTGTGTCAAGGCTTCCATTTGACTTGAGAAAAATTCTCGCGGCGCACCGCTGAATAAAAACGTGGCAAAAGGTACGAATGGTGAAACGATCTTGACTCACAAGTGGATTTGACTCTTGTATTACATGTACTACTGACTAAGTAACAATAATTTCATAATATAAATAAAAATAATAAAAGATACTTTGGATACTTAATAAATTTTAAAACACAAGTCATAAGTTTTATTTTTTTTTTAGAATAACATTGCTCTTGTAAATAATCCAACTTGAATAATAAGAACAATAACCAGCGTACAGGTGAACCTAATTTCTTTCTTTATTTAAAGCACGGCTCCAATTTGACTGTATTAGCCTCATCGTTGTTTGACCAGGGGGGACTGTTACTTATTTTGCATCTGACCTTAGCAAGCAAACAAAACAAAAAGCGCCATCGCTCGCTACATTCGGCACAGGGATGAAGTTGAATCGAGTGGAGACCTATAAAGTCAAACATTTTAAAGCTACTTTGTACTTCAAGTTTGGATGGGCAAACATTTCAGGGGTAAACATGTCTTTGTCATTCTCACTATGTCGTTTTTGTGATGTAAAACCCCAACAAGGAAAATAATAATAATAATGTATTTATAATGAATGGCCAGTGTAGCAATTTTACAATTTTATACTTGACAATCTATTTGCACTCTGCTTAATAGTAGTAGTAGTATTTAGTAGTGTGTGAGGGCCGGTGCTACCATCTCCTGGATTAACGATCAAACCGCAGTTAGCAGAGACATTTCTCTGCTCAAAAAAACCAAAAAAAAAGTAGGTGGCAGCTGAGGTTGGCGGAGCTCCCCGGCATTTAACTCATTCATTCCCAAAGACGTTTTTAAACGTCTTTTCAGACTTGGTCTATAATTGGCTGGTACTGAATGAGTTAATGTCAGCGACACTCAAACAGTTAAAAGTGACCAATAACGTGTATAATTCAACTGGGGGGAAAAAAAAAAAACGGGAACACGTATGAAAACAGCTGAACTTTCTATGGTTATCAGGGCGCACTCAAAATGGTGGCGAGCGTGTCCTAATTGCAATTTAACAAGTGTTTTGAGGGCGGTTGGTTTTTGTAGTGAGCCAAAAAAATGAACATCTTAACTTTATTTGGTATGACCCAGAAAGCAAATGAACGGTCGTAGAACAAATGAATAGTATGAAAGCTTACAAATGATTTATCTTGGCCTCACTTTCTTATGGCACAAAAAAAAAAAAAATTGCATTTCACCTGGGTAGTGTAAGCTTTTATTATATCCACTGTATACTAGATAGAGTGTATTCCCCATTATCCCCGTCCCTTCTTTCACATCATCTTCCTCCCTGCTTCACCACATTAATCTCTCATTAACCCCCCCTCCACCCCTCCACCGCCCTCCTCCCTATTTCCGCGCCTTCATTTTCTTTCTTTTCGCCAGCCATTTGCCCAAACAGGCAGCAAAAGGGCCCTTATATATTTTCCCAGAAGAATCCTCAGACAAATGACGAACCTGTATAGGGAAGAGTCCTCGGAATGAAAAGCCCGTGCAGGAGATAACAGACTTAAATCAGACCAACATGCACACATAGAATGTTTTGTCATTCAAGGACACACAAAGGAGCGTCGCCTATACCGCACGAGCGCCTATAAGGGTACGGGCGGCGCGAGCCAGACGGCGCATATAAATGGCTCGACACAGAACGAGATGATTCGACGAAAGTGGGAGGCCGGGTCAAATTAATGGGTGGCGCACGAGCATTCGTGCCCCAATCAATGCGCTTGGGGCTGGATCAGCTGGATGAATGACATGAAAAATAGGCAAGGCGCATGCTCATATGGCTGCTCATATGATTTTCAAGTGCTATGCCTCGATCGGTCTCTGTCGGAAATGGCGACAACATCGTAATCCTGCTGTGGGATGCGACGGTACTTAAAGTTGCAGTGAAATGAAAAGAAACGTGACATCATTTTGACACATCGCAGAGAAGACATCACATTTAAAGGATGTTTAAAAGAAATATATAAACTGAGGGTGGCCCGGTAGTCCAGTGGTTAGCACGTCGGCTTCACAGTGCAGAGGTACCGGGTTCGATTCCAGCTCCGGCCTCCCTGTGTGGAGTTTGCATGTTCTCCCCGGGCCTGCGTGGGTTTTCTACGGGTGCTCCAGTTTCCTCCCACATTCCAAAAACATGCGTGGCAGGCTGATTGAACACTCTAAATTGTCCCTAGGTGTGAGTGTGAGTGTGAATGGTTGTTCGTTTCTGTGTGCCCTGCGATTGGCTGGCAACCGTTTCAGGGTGTCCCCCGCCTACTGCCCGAAGACAGCTGGGATAGGCTCCAGCACCCCCCGCGACCCTAGTGAGGATCAAGCGGCTCGGAAGATGAATGAATGAATGAATATATAAACTGAGGCTAGAATATATACCACCGGGTTTAAAAAAAAGCCCCAGGTCAGTCGCCCCGATAACGAAAAGCCCCACTCATCATTGGGGGGGGGGGTCGTCCCATAGCAGCATCATTTTAACCAGAGTTCTACAAGCGGAGGTGAAGTGAGTTATTACCAAGCGGACACTTAATGCATAAAAAGTATGCTGCCAGGTAACTAGCACGATAAACAGCTGAGAAGCGCTTGCTGACATTCCGTTTCCAGTGCGGGGAACACTTGACACCACAAGTGGACCACATCTCCAACTCAGGCGTCATTTGCTCATGGTAATTATGCAGCGGTGTCCCGATTAATTTTAATGCTTTATTACTTTTATTGCGATGCTCCTCCAGCAGGAGGCCGCATACCTCTTTTATTATACCTCTCAGTGCAATGGAAATAGGCCGTATATATCTTCAAATAGTGGCCTCAGCTCTAATAAATGCCTCGACCAGGTTCGCATTTCCGCCACGGCTAACGTAGCTCATGGCGGATTAGCATAGCGGATAGCAACCGTGCATCCCGAGCACATCAGCGCCTCAGCGGATAAACGCTTTGGATGTGCGTCAGTGGCGGCCGACCTCCGCTAGTACTTACTTAGCCGTAGCTACATGCTAGTCCGGAACATTTTACCTGACACAAAAGACCACAGCAGCAACACGGTATTCACAAATTCGCTTACGTATTTGCTGACTTCAATAACATGTCCATCATCCAAGTGAGCTACGAGCGCATTTTATCGTGTGCTTGACGCATTTAACGGCATTAGAAATGACGAGAGCGCTAAAAAGACGCATAGCGACTCGCTACTTAAGAGCTATGTTGTTTAAATTGTTTCACCCATAGATACATCACACTGGTGTTTATTGTCCACTAAAAAAAAAAAACAGAGTCCATTTGCCATGTTTTATAAGAGCCCGTTATCGCATTCTTCAATTAAACAACACCAGGAGACGACAATGTTCTCCGTGTTAGGTGCCATTTATCTTCTAGCGGAGCTTGAATGTTGACACATTGAGAGGCAAAATCTGTAAATTACACTAAAGGCCATGAAGGAAAAAAAAAAGGTGTTTTGGGGGAACGGATAAATCAGTCTTTAGAATATGGCCTGCGTTGAAAAGCAAGAGGAAAGGAAGAAAATCATCCAAGGTAGCTACTAGCTAACTAAGCTAACTAAGCTTTGAGTAATGTTCAAGGACCATTTTTAAATTGTTCAACTGTAGCCTAAAGGTATAAAGTGATTTTTCCTCATAAAATCTCATCGGCATAACACAATTAAGGCTTTGAATACCACTGAAGGAGAAAAATAATAGGACATAAATGGTCCACAGAAGTAAAACGTAAGCGCAATGATCTATCCCCCGATCGGGATACGCGGCACGCATATGATCGGGAACGTAAAAATCACAATCATGGAGCCAAACAGCAGGGAAGAAGCAGAAAAAGGAATGAAAGAGTATAAAATGAGTGGCGAAACCAGCGTTGCGGTTCGATAGTAGATTCTTCCCCCCCGGCTCCTGAGCTATCACAGCCATTGATTGGCTCATGTAATTCTGCTCTGATTTGCCTCGTCCAATCAATGGGCCGCAGTCCAGCTTCCTGTGAGTGTGCAGCCATGAGAGGCCCCCCCCCCCCCCCCCGTCTTACCGGGGAAAACATATAAGGGACAGTGTTCATAGCCCCCGAGCGTACGCTTTTCGTTCTGCCTCCGTACCGAACGCATTCCGCATGTTTCAAGGATGCTGTAACCTTGCGGGCATTGAAGAAAAAGAAAAGAAAAAGTCATCGGCGGAGGACTGGGATTAACGGCGACCTAGCGGAAAAGCTACTTTTTGGCCAAAGCACCACCTTGAAAGCCGATTGACGTTTTATTATTGACCGATCTTTGCGTCTTATTTTGTATTTGACGCCGTTTCACTTGCTTGCGCGGCATGATGCAAGCAGTCACTTTCTTTTGGATTATTGGACTATTACATTTGTGTACGAGAGATACGGACTCCCACGGGCATGATGGGGATTCTGCACGTTGCGTTGAAATAAATAACAATAGACTTATTGTCATGAAGCAAATACATAATCAATAAATGAATCGATGACAATCATAATGGGAAAGTGAACGCTTACTTGCAATCCGTGCGTATATATACCTGTATGTATGCATCAAAATACGTCTGCACAAATGTATTTATTTCTGGCAATTCGCTCATTCGGTAATTCTGTAATTCTGTGTCCACTTACTCTCCCAACAACTAAAACAGTCATTGAAGCACTTTTTGTGTTTTTCTTTTCTTTTTTTTTTTTTTGAAAGTATTTATAGCGTTCAACATCGCTGATCCACAGTAATTGTTGATGCGAAATAAACAAAATAAAATGAGCAGGGCATTTAATGAGCGGGGGGGGGGGGGGGGGGGGTCACATGAGCCGTCTTTGCGCATTTATACACACGGTCGGCTAGTTTTGGACTTGAGAGGGGCAATATGATATTTTTTCCCTCCCGTCTGGAAAAGCAGACATATCGAATAGATACGAGGAGCCCTCACCCTCACCCACCGACACGCGCGGACATTTAAGACAAGTTCTCTTGCATCACAGGTCAGTGTCCTCATCTCAATTCAAATGTAAAGTGTAAAAAAATTAATGCTTCCCTCAAATTGACTACAATGGAAAAAGCAAAAACAAAAAGGAAACTAATTATCTGTTATTGAAGCGCAAAGCCCATTTGACAGCCGCCGCTAACCAAAACAGCAGCACCTAAGGGCAAGGTCGCCGCACACCGTTCAAGATGACCTCAAGTTGTTTGACGTCTTCAACGCCAATTAACGTTCGGGCAAACGCACAAGTTCAACTGAGAACTGCTGAGTGAATTCTGTTGCTCATCAAAACGGCAGCACCCAGCGAGCCCTTTTCGGGCTCCCCGATGAATTCAAGCGAGGAGCGTTTTAAGATGATTTTGCGCTGTGCAAGGCTGTCTTTAGCCGGAATTGCATTCCGGTAGGCGTGCAGGTTGGATCGTTTCGAGGTCACGGCGGAACCCACTTGAACGCGAAAGCACACTTACAGGCGTTGGTGACGGCGAAGCTGTTGGCCGTCTCGATGTTGTCCACATGAGGCACCAGGTTGAAGGGCGCTTCCGAGGCATTCGGGCTGGTGTTGTGCAGAAAGATGGCCAAGCGAAAGGCAGTGTACTCCTGATCCGTGTTTCGGATGAACAAGCCACCTGAGAAGGGGGAGGAGGGGGGGGGAGGAAAACAGTGTTGGATGAGCGGGCTCGGGGAAGACTCGTTTTTTTAGCAACGCGGCGGCTTTTGTGTTTTAGCCCGAACGCGTACGCTTGAGATCATGACTTGGCAGGCTTTTGGTCTCTTTGGCGAGATTGGTTAAAATATTCATTCATTCATTCATTCATCTTCCGAACCGCTTGATCCTCACTAGGGTCACGGGGGGTGCTGGAGCCTATCCCAGCTGTCTCCGGGCAGTAGGCGGGGGACACCCTGAATCGGTTGCCAGCCAATCGCAGGGCACACAGACGAACAACCATCCACGCTCACACTCACACCTAGGGACAATTTAGAGTGTTCAATCAGCCTGCCACGCATGTTTTTGGAATGTGGGAGGAAACCGGAGCACCCGGAGAAAACCCACGCAGGCCCAGGGAGAACATGCAAACTCCACACAGGGAGGCCGGAGCTTGAATTGAACCCGGTACCTCTGCACTGTGAGGTCGACGCGTGGGAGGAAACCGGAATACCCGGAAAAACCCACACAGGCCCGGGGAGAACATGAAAACTCCACACAGGGAGGCCGGAGCTGGAATCGAACCCGGTACCTCTGCACTGTGAAGCCGACATGCTAACCACTGGACTACCGGGCGGCTCCTGGTTAAAATATTTCCCCCCATAATGTGAGTTGATGACTGCATCAAATCAGGAATCGCAAGACTTACGTCATGTTCACATCCTGAACCGGGCTACTGACGGCATGACCGGATAGTCTTCCTGTTGCAACGCACCTGCTTCAAATGAACAGTTTCAATGTCAAGCTTCTACAGAACTTTCTGATGATCTGATCATTTGAATCAGGTGTGTTGCAACAGGGAGACTTGGAAAACATGCCGGACGGCGGCCCTCCACGACCCAAGTTTGACACCTGTGCTTCCGCTAACGCAAAAGTAGCATATCGAGCCAAACTAAGCGACACAAATGATCAAAATAAAAGAAACCCCAACCCGAACATCAGGACGGCAGGTGACGACCGCATCTCAAAAGAGCGATCCAAAATGCTAGTGCCTCCAGGAGCTCTGCTGCCCCCTTCCAAAACCAGAAAGCCTCCATTACACTTCGCTACACATATTTCATCCGATCAACGACGGCGAGACGCTCCGCAACTCTTCCATCCTCAACCACAAAAACGAATGTCACCCACATGACGTGCGGTTCCTGGCTCGGGGTTTTATTTATCAACTAATTTTATGATTTGGCCGTTGCGTTCAGGGGGATCACCAGAGCACCCGAAGGTACGCGTGAACATCTGTGCCAGATGTCAGAGCAATTCATCCCACTCTGCGTTGAATGTCAAACCACCGGAAGGACCCGGTGGGGGAATAACAGGGGAACACCAAAGTCATGGGCCAATGCGTCATCAAGGGGGAGGGATGAATGCTTCTGTCGAGTATGCTAATCCATTTACGGCAGACGCCCAGACGTGCGGCGCTAATAAAGAGGCAAGCTAGGCTAGGCTAACGTTCGTCGCGCGACGAGCTTAGCGTCAAATTCAACCATTTGGTTCCTCTCGGCCTTTTTTGGCATCACAATTGAATTCCGGTTCAAAGCTCCTCATTACGGACGGTCGCGCGTGTGCAAATGTCAGATTTATTTGACGTCGGAGGCAGTTTGTTTCACATTTCAAAAGCGGGCCTTCGGGCCGTATTTCTCCGGTGCAAATGTCCTTTGAAGCAAAATGTCAATGTGCAATTTTTTTTTTTTTTTTTGCTTGTTTGTTTGTTTTTAACGGTTGACCCGACTGGACCAAAATTTGTGAGAAAATGCACTGTGTTGTCTGTGTTCATTAAAGACGAGCCAACAATCCAAGGACGATTGGTTGTGTGTGAAAGAAAGACGAAAATAAAAGTTTAGCGAAAAGTGCCTGGTTGATGACTGCCATCTTTCAAGGCATAAAGTTTAGTCATGGTAAACAGGATCTATATCCTATCTATTTTTTTTAATTTTTTTGGGGGGTGGGGGTGTTCAATCGACAGATACTTGAGGCTTTTGCGGATGTGATGGATTGATTTCTGTCGCCAATGTGAGCACTCACCGTTCGGTTGCTAAAATGATGTATTAGCTGTCATCGTCTTTTTTATTTTTTTAAACTTTTGTATTTAATTTCCTTAATGCTGCATGCGATAGAAAATATTTTACTTTCTTTCGTTTCATGACCGCGGCGATCGTCTTGCGCTCAATCAATCACATAACGTTCACGCCATAGCGACATGGCGAAGACGTCATCGTTGGCCATCCCGGGCGCAGTCACGTTTCATTCAATGAAAAGCCGCACATACGCAGAACCTTCATCGACAATTCAGAATTGCAAAGAATGAAGAGATGTTTGTGTCATTGTGCTTTTTTTTTGGGGGGGGGGGGGTGTGATTTGAATGAATGGGGCCCCCCATCGGTTGCATTATGCAAAATGGTGCCTGCTGCTGTTGATGATTGATCACTCGAGATTGTCTGTTAGTTGATATTCTGTAACCTTGACTGGGGATGGTATGCTACAAAAATGACGTCTCAGTTATAGAGAAAAGACGACGTGCGTGGAGTCCATGTCATGGGCATCAGGAGTAAGACTTCTGTTAAAAATATATATTTTTTTTTAAATCCACAACTGCAGTCCTGGCTGAGATGCCGAAGCACGGCTACTGTCAATTCAACATGAGCGTGGAATGGTTGTGGATCCATCCACTCGGCTACTTTTATTTGCACTAACAGCACGATGGCACGTCGCCGGCGGTCCAGCAGCGCGCTTTCATAACAGAAGCCGACCCCTGAACTCCCTGGGGGTACGATAGCGTATCACATAATACAGAGAGACAAGCACAATCATTGGAGCGGCCTGTCATTTTGCATCAGAATGGAGGCTGCGCGAGATGTCAACGCTGTAAAATAAAAAAATCCATTCATCCATTTTCTATAGCACTTGTCCACTTTTCAGGTCATGGGTGAGCTAGAGTCTATCCCAGCTGACTTTGGGTGAGAGAGACCGGGTATGCCGTGGACTGGTGAGCAGCCAATCACGGAAACGCGTCACAAAAAAAAAACAATCACGGTTAATTGGGAATTTCTCCATCGTGAGACGAATAAAGTTTTTTTTTTATTCTTATGTCAATTTAGTCTTCAACGAATCCTGGCTGTGAGCTGAATGTACTGACCAATAAAGCAAAACCATCGCTTCATTTACTCGATGGCTGAATTTTTTGTTGTCTTACTGCAATCGATTGAAACGCCATTTGGGGTGCTCCTGGGTGTGCCATCCTTGGCCTGCTGGGGGCAGTATAACACACATGGCAACATTATAACAATAGCAATAATAATAATAATACATTTCATTTACTGTATATTGTCTGTTGAGCGTTTCGACTCTTCTCTCAGCTCATCAATATGACGCCATTCGTCATTCTACACAGAGGATAAAGAATACGACTGACTACTGTTGTATTGTCCAACTCCTTGCGTTAAAGTAAAAGAAGTAAAAATATACATCAAGCCGCCACTGTGCAAAAGAACCCAGGATGTCAGAGTACTGGACCAAAACGCAACTGGCCCGCCACCCGTTGGTTTCCCCACCCTTGCTTGAAAGGAACGCTCGTCATTGGACGAATCCTGCCGAATGGAGTTTAATTGCTATGCACACATGCACATGCAAGCTGCATGGAGAAAAGCAGGCACTTTGCTGCAGTGCGCTGATGGGATGCACACACTCCAGCCTCTACTCTCTCTCGCACACACACACACACACACACACACGCATACACTGGCGGAGTAAGCGTGCGCGACATGCACATTACCAGGATTTGTACGCACACATCCGAGAAAATATTTTGGAATTAAAACGTAAGAGTCTGACAGCTAGGACATCCGCGCGCATTCGTTCATTCACTATCCATTCTTGGAATTAATAAAGAAAAATTTTTTGAAAAAAAAGCACTGGAGTATTCCTCACACTTACCAATCTGGACGCTGCTGGGGAAAGCAGCCAGCGACAGTCCCCACAAGCCCCAAAATATCAACAAAAACCAACGGCGAGAAGAAATCCTCATCTTGGGAAGCGCTTATAAACTGATTGGAGACATTTGAAGCAGTGGCTTGTCGTTTAACAGCCCGCGGGGCAAGACCAACATCTACGTGGAAAGAGAGAAATCATCACTCAAAAAAAGGAAAAAGAAAACAAGAGTGATGCGTGAAACGCATTTAAAGATCCATATCTAGTTCTTCTCTTTTCTTTTATCCCTCCCCCTTCTTCTTGTTCCTTTGGAAATCTCCAGCAGCGTTTTGGACCGTCAAAACTGCATCCAGTCCGGCGCTGGAGCTTTGCGCACCGCGCCACCAAAATGAGGAAGAGGAGGGAGCGGAGGAAGAGGATGGAGGGGGGGGGGGGTGAGCATCAGCCAGAGGCGGCCACTGAGTGCGGCTGCAGTCGCATCCAGACTCCCGTAAATAAATGTGTGCGTGTGTGTCTGTGTGTGTGTGTGTATATATATGTACGTGTGTATGTATATGTATATATATATATATATATATATATATATATATATATATACACACACACACATACATACACAGGTGTATATACATATATATGTGTGTGTGTGTACACACCTGTGTATATATATATCTATATATATAGATATATAGATATATAGATATATATATGTATATATGTGTGTGTGCGCGTGCGCTATAAGATGGATATCGATGCACATTGCTTCTTTCAGCCGGTTGCAATTCATATTTCATGAATGTAATGAGAATAGTTCAGCTACTTTTAGCAACGGTGTTGCTTTGATGTCGGTGAAATTAATGGAATACATTTAAAAAAAAAAACGTCTGGAGCCTCCCAACAGAAATCATTGCAAAGTTTTGTGCCAAGGTCACCCCCACCCCCCCAAAAAAATATAATAATTTGCAGTCTCGGGTAGCAAGATTTGGTATGGCATCAGGATCAAGCAGCCAAGATAATAACGTATATAATTTATCAGGAAACATGAATAATCCGAGCCTCTTGCAGCTTCTTAAAATATTTTTCAAAAATGTGCCCAATTTCATATTTCGGCTTTTCTAAAAATCACACTCAACACAAACCTAAATCTCTTTCCACTATTTTTTTTTAATTGCTAAAAGATTGAGTATGATTTTTTTTTTCTAGCGCGCAATTGCTTGTCAAACTTCGCTTTTGTACATTTTGTTTTTCTTCCCCTGAATGAGTTTTGTGTGTTTTTGCATGACGGCGTGCAGTCATTACTCGGCTGCCGAACAGATGGGAAACCCACGCAGGTTTCCCAGCTCGCATCCCGACTTTGGAAGGAATCCCGTACACGCACATACACATGGTGTCTGTCGTTTGTCATTGTGCGACTCTACCCAATGAAAAAAAACGGGGGGGGGGGGGGGGGAGGGCGAGTGTATACCAAGATCTTTATTGGGCAAAAGACGCCTTGCAAGTGGATAAATCTTAGAGCTCCAAAGCCACAAGAAGGAACGACTTTAGCGAAAAAAATCAAAATAAAGAAAAAAACGGGGCCACTTGGAGTACGTTTGCAATGTATTTGACGTCTTATTAAAACAGTACAATAACAGATACGTGGCCTCATGATGTAACGATTTTAAAGCATTTAGAGTGAAACCGGGGTGAAGAAAAAACAGAGATGTGAATAGATCCAACGCCAACTAATGCTCACTTAACGCTACGTGATGGCCTTCCTTCTCTTGATGGGTTTGCACCCAACGCTGGATGGAAGCTTCAATGTCTTCCCGTCATGGCCGAAAGCCAGGGGCCTTCCTCTGGCTGGCAGCCGGATAGCGACAGTTGAAGCTTTTGCCAGGAGTGAGTTGCCCCGTGCTGGAAAATTTGCTTTTAATGAAACCGGGGAAAAGACAAAAAGGGTCATTTCTGCCTTTTTTTGAATGAAGACACAACTTCATTTCGCGTCACTCCACTTCTGACGCCGTATTCGAACTGCTAATCTGATTACGCTTAAAACGCTTGTGACACCAAAAAAATAAAAAATAAAATAAAATGTTTAAAAAACACAAGTCTGAGAAGGGGGTGGCCCCGTAGTCCAGTGGTTAGCACGTCGGCTTCACAGTGCAGAGGTACCGGGTTCGATTCCGGCTCCGGCCTCCCTGTGTGGAGTTTGCATGTTCTCCCCGGGCCTGCGTGGGTTTTCTCCGGGTGCTCCGGTTTCCTCCCACATTCCAAAAACATGCATAGCAGGCTGATTGAACACTCTAAATTGTCCCTAGGTGTGAGTGTGAACGTGGATGGTTGTTCGTCTATGTGTGCCCTGCGATTGGCTGGCAACCGATTCAGGGTGTCCCCCGCCTACTGCCCGGAGACGGCTGGGATGGGCTCCAGCACCCCCGCGACCCTAGTGAGGATCAAGCGGTATGGAAGATGAATGAATGAATGAATGAAAGTCTGAGAAGGAGTACCGGTACCCACAAACTACTTTTAGCCAAATTTACACAACCGTGGCAATGGCGCGTAGCATCCTAGCTAAGCTAAGCCGACCCCACTTCTGACACAGAAATCAAAGAAGCGCGACGCTCAACTTGGATTTTAAAAAAAAAAAGCCTTTGGCAAGGTAGCCAGATTCCACACGCAACACGCGTGATGCCGCATTGCCATTCAGACGCTACCCGGGTTCCTTCGACCACTTTCGCCAAGTAAAACAGAACCCAAAGCCCGGTTTAGACCATAAATGAGGAGTTAGGGAAAGCAGACCGCTTGGATCATCTCCACCCACATCGATAATCAATGTCTAAATCAAATGTCAAGTGAAACGGCTGAGGTCTGGTGGGGGGGTAAAAGTAGTGAGGAGAACGTTCCGGGACGATAAGCAGCACCGGGGTAAGGAATGATAGCGAGAGCGATCGAGGGCGAAGTCGGGGAAGAAAAATGCAAAGTGACAGCAGGAGACAGAGGAGATCCGACCCCCCCGCAGAGGGCCCAGGGAGACGCTCAGCCGGGCAACTCTCAGGACAAGCGTTCCTGAGGGAGGCAGACACTCTTCATCTGTTCCGGCCTGCTTTCACGCTACAGGTAGCTGCCGCCGGGGGGAGGCGCCGCCCTAACGCCCTCTAAACAATCGACAGAATTCAAGTCGCCGGCTCCCGTAGACATTGCGTGATGACAGGCTGTCCCGTTTGACCTCCGCAGTGTTTGCGGGAGCTAATTAAGGACACGAGTATTCGCCTGGTGATTGATCGCGATGCAATTAGAACAAAGCGATCCGGTAATCAAAAGTCCCGACGCGCTTTAGCAGGCACGTCCTCTGAAATTGCCTGGACAATGAAAATCACTTGCTCGTTTGCATTTTTTTTTTCGGCATGTTTTTGACAGAGCCCAGAGAGGGAAATGAATCTAAAACCGAGGACGTCTGGTTACAATACTTCTGTAAGACAATACATTAAAATTCATGACTTTTTTCCACCATGATAATGATGACGGTGCCAAAATGTATGCATTTTTCGGGCATGTTGATACCCACAGAAAGTCAATTCCACATTCGGGCAAATTTCCCGGTTGGAATTCATCTAAATACGAGCCTTGTAAATGGCCCAAAACGGCTGACTTCCTGTTCAATTTTAAGAAATAAAGCTCCCGACGGTAATCCAGCCGAGCTGTAATGAAGGCATGCTTCTGAATGCTAACTTTCCATGTCGGACACGGCTAAAATACATTACGACGTATAAGAATATTATCTTGATGAAGGCCGTATCACTCATCCTCTCTCTTGAACGCTCCTGTCGCATCATCGCCTTATGTGCAAGTGGAACAAACACCCCTCAGGATGGAGTGCATGCGTGTCGACTGGATGTGCATGTGCTATACGTATACGTGTGTGTGTGCGGCATCACTTGAATAGCGTTGTGCTCCCGTGCGCCGTTTGTGATGTCGCTCGGCGCCGCGGGCGGGAGATGGAAGCGGCAAACCGTGCTGCCGTTTGCTGATAAATATGCTTTTCTTCTTCTTGCCACCAACTAGCCGTCCCTGTTCCCACACCCCACACCCTGCACCGGATTATATTGTCGCAGGCACACTTGGGCTTCACGCGGGACCGCAATCCGTTCGCGAGCCACCCGACGCCTCCAGATGTTATCATGTCCGACGTGTACTCGTGATTGAACGGTTTAGTCTACCTAACACTTAAAAGCAGGGATGGCAATGGCTAGTGATGAAAAAAAAAAGCGGAAAGGGGCGTGGCCTGGATGGGGCGACCAATCGCAACAAGTAAGACATCATACCCGTCCAATCGCAGGGCTGTTTACATTCGAAAGATGGAAAGACTGATCGGGAGAGCTCGTGAAAACTCGACGATAAGGTACCTACCTGACCCCCCCCCCCCACCCCCAAAAATATTTTCTCAACAGATTTAAACGATTCACAAAAATGATCAATTTAAGAAATAAAAGGGCGGATTTCCGCGTATCCCTGAAAAGTCAATTCAATCGCGAATATTGTGTTGCTAGCGACTAGCTTTCCAATCGGCCAAATTAGCACGTCAGTGACATTTAGTCACAAGTGACTAGCTTGTGACTATTAGCTACCGCCGCTAACTGCTGCGCTGGTCCAACAACAGCTTGTTTTTATTTTGGCGCTTAAGATGGCGTTTCACTTCGCGCCGCTACCTTCGTTCTTGTTCCACCAATCCATATTTCCCTCTGGGATGAATCTTTTAAAAGTTAGCAGGAATCAGAATAGCCGAGAAGCTAGCGCTCACTTATTTATCGCCCTCCTCCTACCAGCCATCTACCGCTCAATCAAGAATATTAAATACCTTGTCACCTCTGCGCATGCCGCCGTATTCACAGCGGAGGTGAGGAGGAGCGTTAAAAGGAAGAAAAAGAAAGGAGGGAAAAAAAAAAAGCGCCAGCGGTTATCAGCTGAATCGCAGCGCTGAGTCATCAAGTCGCCGCACACACGCTGACCACTAAGAACAACAACAGTCGCCGGTGACTTTTACAAATGGGTCAATTACTTGCATGCTGGCACCTTTTTTGACAACCTAACCTCTCCGCTACAGCTCATTTTAATTTTTTTTTTTTCACGATAGCAGCATTTGTGCTTTAAATAGTGTCCAAAAAAAGCGAGTCCACCTCAAGGTGAAAACGCCCAAACTGGGTCCAAACTGCCACCCCCCACCCAAAAAAAAATATATGTGACGTCTGTCTCTTTGGTGAGATACAGAATCTACGCATAGTAGTCACGTCAATCAAAAGTGCAAAGCGGCGTTTCTCACCCGCTATAGTCATATGCAGTCTAGTGCTCACACTCCACACACACACACTTCCCCTGTGACTCTCCTTTATGCTGAGAGCACAAATGGCTGTCGTGATTAAAGGCGCTGTGCCTGTCAAGAGACGCCGCTTCCTCTTCTCTCACCCTCGTCTAATTTCTCTCTTCTGGCACGCGCGGACGCCACAAGGAGCCGAATGCAAACCCCAAAGTAGGCGGAGGAGGCCGGTCGGATGCGACCGGGAGCCGAGTGATGCCGTGACATCATCGGTCGTACGAGGTGATGATGGCAGATGATTTTGCACTGACAAATCTCTTTCCAATGTCAAAAGACGAAACTCCATGTTGGGTACCGTTCCGAATGTGTACGGCTTTACGGTTATCGTGTGTCCTTTGACCATTTATTTACTTTGTAGGACAACCCCCTCCTTCCCCAAAAAAGAGTATTTAATGCAAGTCGGTTCTGTTTGGACGAGTGAATGTTCCTTCTGGCGAGCTCTCTAATTTTAGCGTACGTTCATTCACATTAACTCATGCCAATTAGACCATTTCACACGTCGCAAAGTGATTTCCCTCGTTTTACTAAGGCTACTTCCTGCAGCGGCGCATTCAAATAACAGCGGCCAACAGGCACTAAATCTTTTTCTTTTTAATCCAGTGCAACTTCGACCAACGCGGCACACAAAGGTAAGGAGTCAAATAAACGAGCAGGGAACAATCGTGAATAGAAAAAAAAAAAATTCTATCAGCCGACTAATGCGATGTCACAAAACATAAACAGCCATCCACGAGCGGATTTGTTAGATCTTGTCGAGGGAAAATGTATTTGCAAGTGCCTCTTTCACAGCCAATTGTTTGAAATGAATCAGACGGGAGCCACGGGGTGATTATTTGTATATAGAAAGTGTGTGTGTGTGTGTGTGTGTGTGTGTGTGTGAATAGGTCAACAATTGAGTCTACAGTAAGGACATTCTAGCCAATCAGAGGCTTGAAGAAAGTTGTTTCCGGAAAAGGCGCTTTACACTCACAAATGTGAATGGCGGTGGCTAACGGTTAGCATGGTGATGCTAACGCTAGTGGAAATTACGCACACATTCGATTTGGCAAAAGACTAGAACAATTTATCGTTTTGAATTCTTTTTTTTTTTTTAAGGTGCAACCCGGTATCAGAACGCGATGGTTGGGGACCACGATGTGAAATAAACATCTGCAATGCGTCCTCTTTTGAAGGTGTTTTTAATATTTCGAAGTAGGCGATTTTACACTTCAGCTTCACTGTGACACATTTCAACGCACGGAATAAAATAATACACAGAGGTTTGTTCACGTTTCAGTTCAGAAGAGGAGAGTAGCCAAGAAAACGATTTTTCTCTCATGCTCTCATTTGATAATAGCGGTCGAAAAAGCGCGACTTGAACAGTATTTTCTAGGAAATTAAAAGTGCAGCGCCATCTCCCACGGCACTGTTCTCCTGTTTGGATGAGAGTGTTTGAACAGTGCCCTGTCATTTTCTAAATCATTACCTCACCATTGGAGGCTCGAACAGATATCAGGTCGCTTTCCAGCACATTCTCTCCCCACTGGCAGACACGCTAACGCTGCAATTCAAAACTCTTCTCTCTTGGAGGAGAAAATCAACTCTGTGACGGTGAAACCTCCAAAATCAGATGCAAGTCTGTTTTGGGTTGAGGTTTGTTTTGTTTTTTGTTTTTTTGCAATCACAGAATAATAGCTAAGCATGGCAAAGAAGGAAATTGTAAACAGGAAATGGAACATGAGCAATATCAATAAAACGCCACTTGGCGAGTCAACATCCAGTGGTTCATTGGCACCAAGATGCCGTCAAAGCACTACGTTTGTCCAAATGAAGCTCCCAAGCTCACGTCAACCTAGTTGCTTAGCACCAACGGGCCAGGCGGCAGATGAGCGCATATTTTGTCAGAATGAAATGCCTCAACTCACTTCAGCAAAGCACTTCTTTTGTCTCAATAAAACCCCTGAACTCACTTCAACATAGTTCACCGGCCACAAGAGCGTAGCAAGCACTACTGTGTCAATAAAGCTCTTTAACACCATTCGACATAGTTCCTCGACACTAAAACACAATCTTTGTCTTCCTCAATTCACTTTAACAAAGTTACTTGCTATCAAGATGACATTTACTTCTTAATTTGATCGCGGGTTAACTTTAAATTGAATGGTAGTGAAGTTAAAATGTCTCCCCAAAAAGTTTTATGATGGTGACATTTGCTCCAGTCAGAGAAAATTGTTGAATTTACAACAACTTGCGAGTCAAGAAAACTTCCACGTGCCCGCCTAAGCGCTCAGGAGAAGTCGTTGAATGAAAATGACTGCATGATTTCAATTCCGCGGTGGCCACTTGTAGTTGACGGGACGTCCGCCAGTTAAAACCCAAATGCTTTAATGAGCAAAACGGGACAGGAAACGCCAAACTGACTTATGTTTTTTTAATAATGCACAATGAGGCGATTAAATATTAAATGGCATTTTATTAAGTGCTTATTTATCGAGCAGAGGAGAACCTGGGCATTAATGTTTAAACGGAGCGCCTACAGCAATGCAGGAGTGATGGAGGGGGATAAAGTTAACGGGAAAAAAATATGATTTGAGGGGAGCGTGGGGGGATAGCGAGGCGTCACCCGCTCGGCAGCCAACTGACTCACTCCGTGGCACTATTAATAGCCACGGGAAAATGCCATTGCCGTCAAAATTGCTCGGATCAGAGCACCTTTTTCCATGACGTCACCCGCGAGCTGTTTTGACGCATCGCCCCATCCTGTCTGCTCAGCTGGCGTCTAATTGGTCGACGTGCGCGCTGGCCTGTTGCGAGTGGCGGATGCAACGCTACAGGCGGCGGGAGGCCGTGATTTGACAGCCACCCGCGTGATTCTGAATGCAAGTCCCTGAAATGGCCAATTATTGATTTAAAGGCATTCAAACAAACACAACTGGGCTACATGAGAAAAAAAAACTATTCGAATTGTTTCACTTCAACAGGTATGAAGACCAACTATGGCAGCCAAAACTAGAGAACCAAAAGTGGCAATTGCTTTCTTCTGGAGATCGCGCCGAATGACCAAATCAATTACACATAGAGAAGCTAATGCACAGTTCATTTTGAGTCGCTACAGCAGAATTTCTCCCAAAAGCGGGCCAAGGCACAATTGAATGCCTGCGAGTAAGACGGAGCTGTAGTTTATGCGACTCCAGCCATAAATAGAAACACGCCACTCCCTGAAGGCCAGCATTCACAGCCCCCCCCCCAACATCTCGTTTTTAAATTCACGGCTTGGTCTAATCCATCGCCGAGCTCAGCTAAAGCTTGCAACCGGGCATGTTGCGAGCGAGCGAGGGGCAGCGGGCGGCCAACGCTTTGATCCGCCGTGACAAGAGCGACGAAACGACAAATGCGACACATTTTGGAAAGGCCGCTCGTTCTTTTTTTTTTTTTTTTTTTTTAACCAATTTTCATTTTTGTCAACAATTGGAAGCGAAAGGCCAATGAAAACAGGTCATTTTTGTGTGTTTTTTTTTTACAAAATTCATTTGAGTTATTTTTTTTTCCTTTTTCACATTTTTTTGTATAATAATAAAAAAAAAAATAGGAATCCAATGAAATCTAATCTTGTGGTGTTTGGTTTGCTTTACCATAGCTATTTTACATGATTTTTTAAAGAAAATGATACGCATATAGAAAACTACTCCCTCCTCTTCACGCTTAATTTTTTTGTTGTTCTTACAACAAAAGTATATAAATAATCTTTTATACAGCAGGGGCGTTTGTTTTACAATAATTTTATGAATGTGTCATTTTTTTCTTCATAAACAAACGGGAGATCAACACCAATGGTGCCAATTTTTTTTTCTTCTATGAAAAAAAAAAAATCTTACAAAATGTACAAAAATAAAATAAAAAAATACTGCAACAACAAAATATACATGGTAGATGCGTTTTGACTTTTTTTTTTTTCCAGTTCCAGTTGGAAACAAAAGCGAGACGCCAATTGGCAATTTGGTCTCTTGCGTCTCAAGGCACTTTTCTGTCTCTTAGTTTGATTTCGCACTATTTAACTTCTCTTCACGGAGACAAATGATGTTGATTATTAATACGACGGTGAAATGAATGAAACGGATGGACGAAAAAAAAAAAAGCGGCCAACCTGATGGATCACGAGCGGTTGTCACAGCTCTGCTTAGAATCGGGATGTTTTGAAGAGGGGGGGAAATGGCAGATGTCGTCATGTGCGCTCTCAACTCCAGCCACCTGGAAGACAGAAGAGGCACCTGATCCCTCGAGAGCCTTTGCCAAGACCTTGCAACCAAGGACGACTTTCATGTGTGCCAAACACCTTCACAAACACTCACCATCACCCCCCCCCCTCTGCCCCCCACTCGCCCAACCTCCTCCTCAGCTAGCGAAAATACGATGCCATTTTCCCCGAAAAGTTGTCCTTTTGACATTACGACGATTCCGCCCGATGGCCACAAATGGAATTACAGCGCTCGTATTAAAATCTGAAGTGACGCAATCGACAGCTCTTTGGTTTTCATGTTGGCTGCGCCTCCGACGCGTCTAAACGTACTCCAACCAATCATCCGTTTTCTCCGTGGCCCGACAATGGAAAATGGGAAGCCTCAATTACAGCAGCAAGGTGAGAGGATGAGACAGGCTCATCTGTCACCGTCGGGGAGGAGCAGCGAGGTGAGGCCCCCGGAATTGGCAGCTGCCTGTTCAGAGAAAAAAAAAAAAAAACTCTGAAGTGTTATCAAGAATTATGATGCAAAGCTGCTGCGGCTTCCAACTTTTCAATGACACACTGTTCCGTTGTGGTCAAATGCAGAAAGAGGCCGACCCCCCCCCCCCCCCCCCCCGCGACACAAACGGCAACTGTTCTTCAGTCTCTTATTTTAACTTCTTGTTCATTCTCTTGTGAAGGGTCAAACTTTTAATTCATTCATTCATTCATCTTCCGAGGCCGCTTGATCCTCACTAGGGTCGCGGGGGGTGCTGGAGCCCATCCCAGCTGTCTTCGGGCAGTAGGCGGGGGACACCCTGAATCGGTTGCCAGCCAATCGCAGGGCACACAGAAACGAACAACCACTCACACTCACACTCACACCTAGGGACAATTTGGAGTGTCCAATCAGCCTGCCACGCATGTTTTTGGAATGTGGGAGGAAAGCGGAGCACCCGGAGAAAACCCACGCAGGCCCGGGGAGAACATGCAAACTCCACACAGGGAGGCCGGAGCTGGAATCGAACCCGGTACCTCTGCACTGTGAAGCCGACGTGCTAACCACGGGACTACCAGGCCGCCAGGGTCAAACTTATTTATTAGTATTTGCTAAATACGCATTTGCGGGTTTCAAAATGAGAAAATCTTGTGCAATGAGCCACAATTTGCTCAACCAAGTCTGACGCCAATCTGATGGCATGCAGTAACCTGCTCGAGTCAAATTTATGTTTCCGAAAATGACTGACTTGCTGACTTTTTTCCCCCCCTAGGCTTCTAATTGGCTAAAACTAACCAAATGGTTAGGGGTTGGAACACCATCTGATGTTTTGGCATGACGGAGCATTTTTTATTTTATTTTTTTGTGGGGCGTTTACGAATCCATCGCTGCGGATGGCGATCTTTTCCGCGGATTTTTTTTAATAACTTTAACGATTGGGAGCTGCTCACGGTGAATTTATTCAGTCTCCTCAAACATGAGTTGCGCAGAATGCAAAGTGTGTTTTCATGTCCACACAGCATATGGCTTTGTTGAATGGAAGCCTTCCGTGTTTGAAATGGCCAGACGGAGAGCTGCAACCCCCGAAAACAAAGCCAGCTCCTCCGAGGCAGGAAAAATGTGGGTCACCCCCATGCTGAAAAGGCTCCAAGAACCCACGAGTTACCCTCTTCCCCTTCCCTCTGACATTAGATCCTTCCATTTAAAATTTCCAACCTCATTTTCAGTATGATTAGGAGGCATGCTCGTGTGGAAATATCAAATCTGCGGCAGTAATTGCCCCGGCAGGCTACAGATGCGCTTTAAAGTGCTAATGCAAGAAGTGGCGGGCGACGAGCAGTACGAAGCAAGAGTCAGCACTTTCGTGGGGCGAGGGAGCGCTGATAACAAGGCCGCTGCAAAGTCACTTCGAAGTCAATCAATGTTTAGGAAAAAGTCGGGAGCAGAGCGCATTCCCACTTCGCCCAGTAAAATGTCGACTTCAATTGCTTTGAAACTATTTTGGCAGGCTCAATGGTCTCGGGTGAAACCTTTGCCAGATCCCCCTAGAGTTTTGATCTTTTGGAAGTGTTGACCAAAAAATAAATAAAATCGGCCTACCTCATACCTCATGCCGGGCTTATTTATCAGCTGCCCAACTTGGGCACCTCGTGCGTGTATTGATTGGCGGCCGGGAGAAGCATGAAAGCCGCGGCTTTAATGATCCGCCGGAGAAACAAAGCTTGTTTTGTGGCTAATTGTGTTTGTGTACATACGCTTCGGAGTGTGGTTGTGTTGTAGCCTATTGATATGCACACCAGCCGAGGACTGCGGCTTCTCCAGTCATTGCACTCCTGAGCCGAGCTGAAACGCGCATATGGAGAAATACATTATGATTAGCAACGGCACTAACAAGGAAATAGCTCGAGGCTAAACGGGAAGATTAGTCGAGGGCGGGGGGGACTTGTGTCACATCAGTCTCTGAAGGCATTGTTTGACTCAGTGCTCACCGAATACTGCCGCAGTAGCGCGGAAACATGTTTTAACCTTGTTAACGCATGGGATATGGCAGATTTCAATTTTTTTCATGAACAACTCAAGAAATAAAGTGCTTATACATCTGTTTAAAAAAAATCTGGTATCACACCTATGAAAACAACAATTTAAAATGTTTTCCCTTAAAGGAATTTGAATTAAGCAATGCTACTTTTGTGCCATTTATTCACTTATTAGTCACTCGTCCGTGAAGATAATCAACTTTCCGTTTACATTCCTGTGAAGAGAAGGTAGTGACGTCACTTGGGTTGTTCATTTTGGTAGGCTTGGAATTGTTTTGCTGTGGGAAAAAAAACAAAACTCATCTCCGTTGAGCCGTTTGCTCTAGGGAGGGTGCATTCTAATTAGTATCTAATTAGCTCAAAGCGCTGGAAACAAACTGTCAACAGCGTTGACTCGCATCACGAAGACGACCGCTAAATTCTCACGCTAACTGCCTCTCAAAGTCATCCAATTTGTCCCTCGTGTGGTGTGGCATTTGGGAGCGGATTAACGACCGGCTGAATTTATGAGGAAAATTTATGGATAATGTTTACCTATAAATCATTCATAGCGGCCTACTCCATTCGCACACCCCTGGAAATTACAGGCTTACCTCGAGATCATAAATTATCCAACAGTTTTCAATCAGTTGCCGCTGAAGCGCCGTGAGTGCGGTGTCGAATCTGTCGATGACCAACAGGAAGATCTCCCTCCAATCCAAAAAGTACGATGGCAAGAAATGATTATACATACCTCATCGTCAACTTCTTAAAATCATTTCACAATTCTTTTTTTCTGAAAACACAAAAAAGTATTACAATTTGATTCTATTCTATGAATTATTAAGAAGAAGACGAATGACTATAGTGTATAATTCTAATTCTTTTACGTATTTGGCCGCACGACGTCACTTCCGGCGCGACTCGACCGCACACGGTGTCCAAAGTTCCAATAAACCCGTCCAAATGCGCCACGGTTGATGCGGTTCACAAGAGTTTTCCAGGCGTTGAAGAATCCAGCCTGAAAAACTGTCTTTCGAGGATTTGGCAATCACTTGCGATCGAGTCGCAACGATAGTGACGTCATGCGGCCAAGAAATAAAAATAATCAACTGTAAAAAAATAAAAATGTATTTCCAATATAATACTATCATTTAGTTTAGATTTGTTTTCATTGATTTAGGTGGTCAAGAAGCACAATGATTTTGATTCTGTCACTGTGTACAACCAATTTAGTAAGAAAAAGCTAGTGACAGTGTTCTGTGTTCCATAACTGCCCTGCCCCAGTTTTCTGGAGCAAGAGCTAAAAGTGTCTGTTAAAAGTGTACCTTATTATCTTTGTTTTTGTCAGAGGCTGTAAATGCTTCATGCATGAATGATTTTTGTATCGTATGATGGGGACAGTGAAGTGAAAAAATAAAAAGTATTTGGCAGCGTTCCTGCTGTCAGTGTTTTTAACCAAACTGCATTGTCACCTGAGTTGGCCCAAAGTTAAAATAAATAAATATATATATATATATATATATATATATATAAATGAGGGGGACCAAGTGCATTTGGGTTGAAGAAGAAGAAGAAAAAAAAAATCCTTGGACTGTACCGGCAGCATTATAATTAGTTTCAGGGGAGCAGTGTGTTTAAGGATGATAAGCGAGTGCCGGTTTGGGTGAAGAGGAGTCAGCAGCAGCTTGTTATCTGTGTAGAGCAGAGGGGCGGGGGAGCAGCACAAACACTCTAATAACTTTGAGAGACAGAGGTTAGGGGGTTGTGTTGATGCTGCCACTGGCAAAAACATAAAAATAAAGTAAACAGACTCACATCAACCATCTGCATATTCTTGAAAAATCACCTCTTTTTGCATCATTCCTAATGACTCCCAAGGCCATGTTTCTTCCTAAAGCTGTCAAGCTCACGCCGCGCCCGGCCAGTCGTCGGTTCACGTCGCGGGTCCGGGCCCTGCGTGCTTGCGCCTGTTAGCATGCTCAATACGCGCTCAATCATCATTCACGCTGTGTTGCAGCTGCAGAGAAGATGCAGGGCATGTCAGGATGCGCCTGTCAGTAACATTTCCCCCCCCTCTCACTTCTTCCTCTACCTCCCCACACCCGTATGATGTGTGGAGGCAGAACAGGATTGGAAAAGCTGAAGTGGCTTATGGGAAATTGCACGACATAATGATTTTCAACACAGCCGTACTGATATGGCTGATTGAGCGCAGCCTATTATTGTTATCGGGTGTAAATTGAAAGTAAAGTGTGTGTTTAGGTTCTTCGGAAGGTAAACACGCTGGTGGGTGCGTAGGGGGGGGCTGCTGTTTACTTGTTCTAAAAAGTTGAACTTGACTCCCAAAACCTTTTTTTGTGCATCACCTGGTTGAGCTGACCAAATTATTATATTGTTGATCTTTAATCGGAAATTCAAATTCCAAGGAGAGGGGGAACTACTTGGACCCTAGAATAAGATCTGGAATATTCTCAGGGGACTGGATTTCAAAGTAAAGCGTTCATAAAATACACTTCAAATGGCTTACTTGTAAACCCTGTCAGTTTTGTCATTGGGATTTTGGCCTGAGCCTGTCAAACAAGAGTTTTGAAATGTTTTCTTTAGAGTTAAGTCACCTTGTCACAATTAATCTTCTCTTCCCCCAGCAGAGGGCAGAACAAAGGTTACTGGGTGACTGAGAGACATTGCTCACGGAGAAGCAGAAAACCTTTCCATTCGGCATTCACCCGTCTGTCATCAAACTTTTCTCCTTTTTTTTTCTCAATCGTGCATGTCGAGTTTTTACTATAGTGCGTCGCATGAAGGATAGCATCAAAATTCATTTTTGTCAGGGCCACATTGTAGTTCTGGTTTCCTTCGGAGGGCCATTATGACCACCTGTAGGACCACCTGTTCAAATATGACTTTGATTTTCGAGGAGGGATTGGGAACAAAAACTGCTTCAGATATCTCGTAGGTTTTTAAAATGGGAAAACAATTTGGGCATTTTAGCAATAATCATGAAGTCAATTCACAAATGTTGAGTTCGCGGGCCACCTGAAATTATGTGACGGGCCAGATCTGGACCGCGGGCCTCGACTTAGACACCCGTGCCATACAGAAAAATGAAATGCCTAATTTGAGATACGAAAGCAGGGGCAGGAAGCAGAAGTGCACCAATGGTGATTTAAGCTGCGCTGCGGTAAATGAGTCATCAGGAGTGCAGCCATTTTGTGCGCGCAGCAGTTCATTTAAGTTGGACGCCTTGTGTGTACATTGTGTTCATTTTATCCGCTCCGTCCAATTTACACACACTTGTTCCGTCTTTATGGGCCATTGGTGTGAAAGATGTCACTGAAGGTTTGCAGTCAGCAACTTGTTCAAAAATTTCGGTTGGGTGCAGTGGAAGGTGGGGTTGTTATTTGGTTGTCGCTAACTCGCAAGCTAGCAAGCTAACTCACGACGGGCGGCATTAGGGTTTGTGGTTTGTCAATTTTGTTGATTGGAATTTAGGACGCTGGTTCAGAGAAAGGTTGGCGGTTGAGTTACAAAGGTCGACGGATGTCGAAGCAGTTTTTCCCACCGTGCCACAGGGTTTGGGTTCCAACTTGGTCAAGCTAGCGCGCCAATTTTTTTTTTTTTGGTCAAGTTTGTAATTTTACTCTGCCTCTAGTTTGGTTTGTATTGTAATTCCACTCTGTATCATTATGGGTAATACCACCTCAGAGGTCTTTTTAGTAATTTTGTTTATGACTCGAATGTTCAGCAAGCATATGCCTAATTGTCATGCATCGGCATCAATGAATCAGTTTTCAAACGCCTTCCTCGTCCATTATGCAAATCTTTGTGTATTTTTAAACACAAGACCCGGTCCTCATCACTTGCCACGTGAGCCTGCAATCGGGGTTTAGTTTTTTTTTTCTGTTTTTGATTAGCTGACACATTGCACAGATGGCAGAGACAAACCTGGCAGAATTTCAACATGAGAAGTTGCAGGACAAAGTTGATTTCGTGTCAACAACAAGGAGAGACGCTGATGAGATGTGATCAAAGGATGAGGAAAGCGCATGTTGTGCCTTCGTTAATTAGCAGCCGAAGAATATGGAGCGCTAGCCATGCTAATGTGTACTCGCGGAGCTTTCTGCTTCAGTACGGTTTGATAATTTGTGTACAAAGAATGTTGGAAAAGATTTTTAAAGACATTTTAAAAATAAGCCAAAAGAAAAGAAATTGAACTTTAAACAAGCACAAATTTTACGAAGGAATATGACCATCAGCCACCAACACCAACTCGGTCTCACTTTGCCACGAGAACAAGATTCCGAGCGCATCTTCTATTAAAACCCCTTTGATTTTTCCATTTACTTTCTGCACTCTCACTCAATGACTTGAATCGGAAAATCAAACTGAACACGCCAGGATTTTTTTCCCTCCATTCCTCGAGCCCATTGTTTTGCTAATTGCAGGGTTTAATTGAATATAATGTGAAATCTCTCGCCGTGCGCCTTCACCGTCACAATGCAGTAATCCATTCGCCCGCCCGCTTATTTGGAGGCTCTGACAGGAAGCGACGTTTCTCGGCCCTGCAGTCTGTGCGAAATCAATTGGCTGTGGCTGGAGGAGGAAAAGAAAAGATCACACTGACGGATTGGGAACAGGCCACTCCGCACGCACGAACGCACACTCTAATCATGACGTATAGTCAGAAATACAGTTAGCATTCATACTGTTAACGATCAAACATCACGGCGATCGGAAACATCTTAAGTGACCTTGAAGCCTCGACCTGGGCTTAAAAAGAAGACCATTAAAAAATGTATGGGTCATTTTTCATGGTGGAACATAATTTCTGTAACTTTAATATTTGCACTGGAATGATGCACCCCACCATGGTCCTATCTATTGCATTGAGGTCAATGAGAAAAGAAATCAACACAAGAAATGCCCATCGCTAATTGTACACAATTTAAACTGTCCATCCATCCGTCCATTTTCCGATCGGCTTTATCCTCATAAAGGGTCGCGGGGCGTGCCGCAGCCTATCCCGGCCGTCTTTGGGCAGTAAGCGAGGGACACCCTGAACCGATTGCTAGCCAATCGCAGGGCACGCAGAGACGAACCACCATCCGCGCTCACACTCACACCGAGGGACAATTGAGAGTGTCCAATCAGCCAGCCGTGCATATTTTTGTCATGTCAAAGGAAACCGGAGTACCCGGAGAAAACCCACGCAGGCACAGGAAGAACATGCAAACTCCACACAGGAAAAACAGATTTCGTATGAACAAGTGAAACCTAAGTGTGTTCTAATTCTGTATTTGGACTTTATTACCTGAAGACACTTCCTACTTGATGATGAAATTAAATTATGAAAACATACTAAAAAAAATTTTTTCAGAAAACTCCTCCTGAAAATAACACATTTTTAAAATAGGAATAAAAATCTGATAAATAAGCGGTTCCAAAAATGAATTTCACAACTACGAGTAAAATCAACTAATTCGTGATTAAATTGATTGAATGTCTTTTCAATTGACTCTGGATTAAAGGTGATTGGATTTAACCTGAACCGAGAGCGCTTCTGCTGGTTGCAACCCAAACGGTGCGCTTAAGCACCGTTTGCAGGCTCCTGCTAACTTTGCGCCCGCGCGCTGAACGGCCAGCGAGACGGAGGTGGGCCGGCGAATTTAAACAGTGTCAATCGCTGCGTTCATCGGAAGCTCGGATAACAGGAACACAGCTGCGTCCGCCTCAACGCCCGCCGACGCGAGAAGAGGCCGAGTGAGACGAGACCCTGACAAATCAGCTGCCAGCGGCGAGACTGATTTGATTTCTCATGTTTTGGCCGTGGGAGTGGAGCACATTTTCACTCGGCGACATCCATTCTAACTTTGAGAGACAAGAGGTCCAACGCGAGTTAACTGATGAGTCAATTTGGTCCCCCCCCCCCCCCCCCCCCACCATTTAAAAGTCACTATTTTGGCTATGCTAGTGTAAGTTGAGGGGTTCGTTGTTTTTAGTGGATGGCTCTACTTTACGAACAGCAAGAGGAGAGATGGAATCGTTTGAATGCAGCTTTATTAACGGGGGAGGGGGGGTGGGGTAATACGTCTGCACCGCAGAACCGTTCCAGAGCACAACTCCTTCCGGCTACTAAAACACTTCCTGTTTCCTTCAGCCAATCAGACGCTCTCAACGTAAACATGTTTAAGAAATTATCAAAGAGAATAAAATGTAGGTAACTTTAACATCAAAGACAATACTGTAATGCTCAAACATAAAACGATAATAATTAACAATTGAACAAAAAGCCTACGCTAGGATTCCGCCCGACAGTGAAAATATGTGACGTGAGCAAAGCTCTGCTAACCGCTAAAGCTAACTTAGCTGTAAATAGAAAATCAGGGGATGAAGGGATACGCTTTACCAGTTGAATCGGAACCTCAACCGTGGCTTCAGTGGACCTCGTTTCAAATCTTAAATTGATAATGTTTGTTCATGTGGGCACGACTTTTGCAGCTGAAACACTCCGGCAAAGACGTTGCCTCAAGGTCGGGGATAATCACCCATTAAGTGGATAACTGGATTACAAGCAGCCATATTTGAACGGTCATGGAGAGTAACCACCCCACGAGCCTCCTCTCGAGTTTTTTTTTTGTCTCTCCAGAACAACAAGCCTCATTTCCTCGGAAGTGGAAGCAGTCCGTTTGATGTATTCCACTCCAATAGCCGCTATTCCTACTTTTCCCTGACAGTCCCATAATACCGGCGGACACATTTGTCAGGGAATTCCCTTCACCACAAAGCATACTTTGCCATTTTTTATTTTTACTTTTAAAATAAACGTCTTTATAATCGACCCCGAGCAACGCAGACAGAAGAGAGAGAACAAAGAAAGAGCCCGGCTGGCGGGCTTTTCTAGAAGGAAGGCTTACGTAACGCCTTGGCAGAGGATTGTCGGGAATGGTGGCATTCCGTTTCAGTGCTCTGGTGACTTACGGTGAGGAGCACTGACATGTGCTTCCGACATGTCCAGGACTGACATCCATGAGAGTGGGGAGCGAAGAACATTTCGCTTTGCTCCGTCTTGGAAATCGCCTTGAGATTCAGGACTCAAATTAAATTGCTTTGTGTCCTGAAGCTTTTTTTCTCCAAAGTGTCTTTGCCTAATTCTGCGAGACGTCATCCTAAAAGACGTTTGCTAATACCTCTTCATGACATGGGTATGAACACCTGAGAGGACATTCACACCAATAGAATTTCATTTGTAAAGGTAGGTCAGTTCTTCTGCGACTAGCTTTGGTCAAATTTCGCCGAGTTATGAGCCACTGATGCTTTTATAACTCAAAACAAAACAATGAATAGATGTTTGGTTGTAGGACAATGAGAAAGTGGTGCATCATAATTCAGCCTCCTGCTTGGAAAGCATAAAAAACAAAAAAAAGGGTGGCGGGGGGGGGGGAGGGCGAGGGTGCACTGAATATGCGGCACAAATAATGAGATGACTCATGGGACACATTTGAACAAAGCTGTCCGCATGAGCGCTTTTAGCAGGACACACCAGGGGTGTTTTGCGTGTTTAGCGCAGGAAATAACACACAATGGGCTGACTAAGAGAGAGTGCTATCGTATGAGATACGTCACATGGCGGCCTCCGGGCCTCCACCAGGTCCGAGGGAAACGGGACGTCTCCGAGTGATTCACGGAGGACACGACGCTAATGCCCTTTAGCGACTTCTCTCCCCAGAGAAGAGCTGTCGAGGATGACAAGCTCCTCAGCGGAAGGGTTGCTTCTATCCCAGGGAAAAGTGTGCAGAGTGAGACCGACACTGGTCGCACGTGGGAAGGACCCCGAGCGCGTCCATTTGGCTTTATGTGATCGTCAAAATGGAGGTTCGGAAGGAAGTATTTGTACATTGTGACTTCCATCCATCCATTTTCTGATCCGGTTATCCTCACAAAGGTCACGGGGGGGTGCTGGAGCCTATCCCAGCTGTCTTTAAGTAGTAGGCGGGGGACACCCTGAACTGGTTGACGGCCAATCGCAGGGCACACAGAGACGAACAACCATCCAAGCTCACACTCACACTTAGGGACAAATCAGCATGTTTTTGCAAACCGGAGTACCCGGAGAAAACCCACCCACGCAAGCTTTTTTTCGTCATGGAATCAGGAGCACACCCGAAAGGGAGCGTTTTGCAACAAACGTAAAGTGAATAAATGTCATCAATCTGGAACACTACATCCAGCATTTTTTTCTAAAATGCAGCGATGTCATTGTTTCCCCCCAAAAGGAAAATGAAAGACGTCGTTACGACGTCATACAAAGAGTAAGGAAACCGTTTACATCCGAGTGCATTTATTATTAACGCAGCGAGGAGGGCGAGGAGTTCCCCTGATCATTCATTGCTTATCGCATAAGCAAAGACAGACCCATCAACTCGGATGTTATTAGTCTGTCAGGGACACGGCTTTAATTAATCACACACCCCCCCCAAAAAAAAAAAAATCCACCGGGAGAGTTTCTCTCTATCGACGACCTAAAACATTTTATATCATTAATTTAAAGCTGCAGCGATACAGCAGATGGTACAACTAGCCGCAGCTGATTAGCATTAAGCTGCACAGGCTTCAACCAATGACAGGTAGGGACCGAAAATTCCATCCAGGAGGTCCATGGGTTAGAACGGAGATTCTTTCCTTCAGCGGAGAAAGAAGCCCCCATTTGAGTTTTGACATTTACAGTATGTAGAGTGGACCTAGTATGCAGCCTTGTGGAACACCACCGATTTTCTACTGCAACGCCAGGCAATTTTCACATTCATATAGCTTGCATGGTAAAAGTCTACGGATTGAGTGGTAAACCTTGTCGAACACCGCCCGTATCTATCGATCGGTTATCGTGCTCTGTTCCTGTGATAGAAACATAACTAGACAGAGCCCGTCAGAGTCTATCACCACCCGACACCAACACAGTGGTAGTCATTTCAATTTTAAAAAAAAACAAAGCCACGCAGCCTGCTTCATTTTGTCCAATTTGTGTCATGTTGGAATTCAATCACCCTATTTCCGAAACCTGTTTTTCACGTGAACAAAATGATTAGCGTCCATATGAATTTATCACGACATTCGTCGTCTTCCTTCCTCCTCCTCCTCTTCCTTCTCCTTCATCCGTTTCATCCGCTTTCTTTCTCCTCCGTGTTTCTTCATCATCCACCACTTTTTCTTCTTCTCCTTTTTGCATCACCGCCCCTCCGTCTAACCTTGCCAGTTTTCCTTTAATATTCATGGCGACCGAACCCGAAGGGGATTCTTTGCCGTGTCTCTTTAATTTAAGCCAGATAAGCTTCATCTTTCATGCGCTGATTTAATATGCGTCATGTGACCGCCTGGTGACCGGGTAAAAGGAATGATGGCGCAGCATCAATGGGGTCTAATTTGAGGCGGGGTCCCGTCCATGGGCAAATGGTAATGGACCCTTTTTTGTTACCCGCCCCCCCCGTCCCCCAATACTCTTGTTCAATTTATAACTTTTTTTTTTCCTGACAAAATTCATTCCTTCAGTTCTAGGATTACACTTAACCTCGGGTCCCTGCACTACCTTAATCCGGCGCTGCTAATACGGTACTGCATATATAATATAGAGGAGAGAAAATGACACATGATGACTAAAATAATTAGAGTCTAGTTCTGGGGTCAGCAACATGGTGCCCATGACCACAACAAAAAAAAAAATAATCACACTTATTGTGTTAAACTGCAAAAATTACATCATCACAACATTACATGTCGACAACCTCGAGACTGAAACAGCGTGTGAAATATTAACCGGAGAACGAAACGTGCACCTGGAAGATATCGAGTGAATGAAATCAAACGGGGACGGTTCGCACTCGTCTCTTCTTTGAGCACATCTCTCAAATTGGTTGACACTGCAGTGGCGTGGACGTGGATTTTCTTATCTAAACTTTATGCATGCTCTCATCTCAGCCCGTTATCGTTCCGTTTTCACCTCGCTTTTGCAAAAGGAGGCCATTTTGTATTCCGGACACATGAAGCCAACGTGCTCTTATCTTTGCCGTTGCCTTTGAAAAGGTTCTGTTTCTGCATTTTAAAGTACCGAAAAAGAAAAAAAAAAAAAAGATATTCCAAAGGCGAGTGAGGTGACTTGTGTCGCTATGCTAACAGAGCGAGAGGGCCAAGTGCACCGAGGCTGACAGCCGATTCATCTTGGTTATGAACGCAGATGACAAGCGATATCCTTGGGGTACGGGTACACGTCAGCCGATGGCGCGGGCCTTTTTTAAGGGATTTTGTTATTTTATTAACAATCTTTCAGGGACTTTATTCAAGAATACCACAAATAAATTTGTTTTGACTCTTGGACAGTGAGTCTGTCTTTCTATAAATTGAAATTACGCGAGTGACTTAAGATACAGGTGACCCGACGTAGTGGTTTTAGGAGTTAGTCGTCATCCCGTCATCCCGTATGCCGATTGACGAACCAGTCGGTCGATCGATTTGTCCTTTATGTGTACGTCTGGCCATCACTCCATCTCGCTATCATTCCATATAAAACCCCCATCGTTAGATCCACTGAGTAATTCATTTGGCCGTCCGCTGTCCTTCCGCTTATGACTTTTATCGATCTATCGCTCCCATCCGTCAGTTTGTCTGGTATCGGTCCGTCATTCTGTCCATCAGTGCCCTCATCCATCTCTCTAGTCTATCTGTTTTTTCAATTATACTTCCATTGACATTGCTTGGTTAGTTATCCGGGAGGTCTGTCCATGTGTCCGTCCTACAGAATGTACTTCAATCCACGTATCGGTCAGTCAATCCATATATCCGTCTCCCAAAACAGTCAAGCCATCGGTCTTTTCCGATTAAACGTGTTGGTCATGTGCATCTATAAATCCATCCATCCATCGTTCCAATTATACTTCCATCAATCGGATAGTGTGTCCATCTATCCATCTGGCTCGCTATTCATCTAGCTATTCTATTTCCATTGATCAGATAGACGGTACCGTCTTAATTTTCTCAATTATATTCCAGTTCAAATCATCCTTTTAGGAACTTCAATTCTGGCTGTAGGGAAACATTCATTCATTCATCTTCCGAGCCGCTTGATCCTCACTAGGGGCGCGGGGGGTGCTGGAGCCTATCCCAGCTGTCTTTGGGCAGTAGGCGGGGGACACCCTGAATCGGTTGCCAGCCAATCGCAGGGCACACAGAGACGAACAACCATCTGCACTCACACTCACACCTAGGGACAATTCAGTGTGTTCAATTAGCCTGCCACGCATGTTTTTGGAATGTGGGAGGAAACCGGAGCACCCGTAGAAAACCCACGCAAGCCCGGGGAGAACATGCAAACTCCACACAGGGAGGCCGGAGCTGGAATCGAACCTCTGCACTGTGAAGCCGACGTGCTAACCACTGGACTACCGGGCCGCCCTAGGGAAACAATTAAAAAGAAAAAAAATCAACAAAAGCATGTTGAGCATCATGTTCGCCCAAACCCCCACCATCCGCCTCACACACCCCTCCTAAAATGTCAGCACTGCTGTTCTTCCTGCATATAAAACAAGCCCCCCCACCCCCTCCCGCCTCCTTCCTGCCTTATGACGGCGCTTGTCAAGCCGACAAGCGCTAGCGGGAGGCAAAGCTGGCCGTTTAATCAGATGAAAGGTGTGAAAGCGGTGCCAAGAAAGTGTCACGGCTGCTCGAGATGCCACGAAACCCCCTCCCCCCCTGTCGCCGCATGCAAACACCAGCTACTAGTCCCTGTCAGTAGGACGGTCAACCACTCACAAAAACTTCACTCAGCCTTTTGCTGAAATTTTTGGATGAACTTAAGATGCACTATCATCTTTACGGGTGGACTTACAGTTCTGTCTCTAAACGGTTGAAGGCACGTGTCCACCTGTCCGGTGTTACAGTAACTGGTCTAAGGATCACAAAAAGGTTCCTTGGAAATATTTCCCCCTGTAAAAGGTCCCTGGACCAAAGAGGTTTTGAGAACCACTGCACTTCGGTTTTCTGTGACTGTTCTTTACCGGAGTTATTTATCCCAGTCAACATGAATAAAGGAGAAACCAACAGAAGACAGAACAATCAATCAGCATTTCATGTTTTAATGGTGTGGCGAGTGATAACCTAATTGCATTCCGTTTTTTCAATTATTTTGTTTCCTCTCATAAACACGACGTGCAGCAAACCACCTGTTTTTCGCCCATTACACTTTTCCCATAAAATGTCAATCGTGACGGAGTGCGTCTGAGTGCGTTTGTTTGTCCTGAATGCTAATGGCCTCCCAGTGGGCAGATCCATCCATTTAATTTTCCAGCCTTCCAAATTAAGTCAACTGCATCCATCAATAACATTGTCCAACATGGATGAATGAAAGTATTGGAATTACATACCAAGAAAATACTCTACAATGTGGGAATTGGCCTGACTTATTGTTGCCCATAAGCAGCTAGCGTTAGCTAGCGTTAGCTAGCGTCAGCTAGCGTCAGCTAGCGTCAGCTAGCGTCAGCTAGCATTGTGAATAGTTATTTTGAGTTACTCCATTTGAGCATTGAGCATGTTCAGTTATGAGAGATCCAAAACTCTGAACTGAAATGTGTCCTGAAGCAAGACACTTTGTGCCTGCAGCTATGCCCACAGCAAATGTGGCGCTTTGAGCCGAATGCTAATGCTAATCGAATGGAAGCAGCCAGACTGGATTGAAAAGGCTTCAAATGCCTGTATATACAATACCACAACAGCCTTCGGGGTTACACATTTGTTATATATTTCTTCTTGGTTTTGTTATGTTTTTCCTCACAGAACTAGCGACTTATCAATTGAGATGTGCTTTAAAATGACAAGAGAACGAAATCAACTGAAAACGTAGCGAGAATGAAACACTGTGTTCAATTATAAAGTAGCTAAGTAGAGAAAGGCCGTGTTTCGCGATGACCTGTTAGGATCCTACTGTTTCCCCATTTGGTATTATGCTAATTCGAACATACTTTATATTCAAATCCAGTCTGCAAACAGTGGATTGGGGAGTCATACAACGCACAGCCATAATCCAATTCATGATCTAAATTACCACCTAAACGCGACTCAACTTTTTCAAAATACATGACTCTTATTTTTGTGCCTGTCAGTTTTTGGTCTCAACAGCGAAGCAAACATCACGAGCAATCAAGTCAGAAATGAGTTGGTCACAAAATGGCCGCCGTGGGAGCTGACTGCTGAATTATGAAATAAAATGGGACTAATTATAGATTTACAGCTGCTATGAGAGCATATGCAGCAGATTGCGCGGGTAACGCACAAAACCGCTATTAGCATATTGCACGTGCCAATCGCAATTTTAAAAAAAGAAAGGGGAGTGGATACCAGATGGTCTACAGGGATATGGATTGGACGCCACTGGATTATGACGCCAAGGCGTGCTAGCTCATCCAACGGGATTATGTAAATGAGCCAATTCAGGAGGAGGCGGGTGATTTTTTTTTCCCATGCCAGTCGACTTCAAAGCGGCCGGTACTGCGCATTGAATTAGTGCTGCGCCTAATCCCGCTAAAAGTGGAGGGATGGGGTGGGGGTTATACCTTTATTAATACATGACAGTAAAGTGGGTAAGAAAGGTGACAAACTGAGCACGGGGAAAGTTTTCAGCAGGAAAAATGGTGACTTACAACACAGTAGCCAACATGGAGAAGTGAAGGTGTAAGTGTGTGTGTTAAAAAAAATAAATCAGTGTGCAGGAGCAAGAACTGGAAGGAGACCAAGAACGAAAGGATCAAAGTGAATTTTTTTTTAGCAGTGTGCCACCATTGCAGTGAAGAGCAAGGAAGTTTTTCGTTCTTTCCGAGTTTCACATGTTCCCGTGCAAACAAAAATTGCACGTACTGCAAATTCCACAAGGATCAAAGGTCACCAATACAGCTGAGAACACCGGAGGAGGAGAATGTTCGGAATTTGAGTAAAAGAGCAGGGAGGTTGGAAATAACAGTAAACTTACTTCATGTGTTCCTGTTCCTGTGCAAATAATAACTACACCTTACGCACGAAAACACAAGGATCATGAGCAGGGCTATGTAGACTTCATATCCACTCTACTTAGTGTTCCCTGTTCTATGGCTGTCCTCTTTGTGAACCTTATGGAGCACTGTCACCAAAACAAAACAAAATAGGCAAGAACCTTTGGGGTATTTCACTTGAAACGTGACGGGGGGGAAAATGTAATTGCCATCAGGGACAAATGTATCTTATTAACTGATAACAGCAGAGCAAAATGACAAGCTGTGACTGACTGTGACATGAAATGACGGCCTACCTTTTTTTTCCCTTCCTCTCTCTCACTGGATGATATCATGTTAGTCACTAGTGCCACCACGTGGCCATCCTCAGAATTACAAAAACAATACATACAAGGGAGCGAACAGACAGTTTTCCTTCTTACCCTATCCATCTGAATAAATTTGTTGTAAATATTTCTTTTACAGACAGGACATCTTAAAAGCGCTGACTCAACATGTGGAGCTTTTCACAGTCATGATTCCACGTTGGTTATTTAGCACGTTTGTCTGCAGCTAATCCGCACTAATCCGGATGCTTCTCAAACTTTGATGTTCATAATTTCTCTACTTGTACCGCCGTCAGCACCCGTCGCTTCTTATCATGCTGCAAAACCTCAAAAGCGTTGGCTCTAAAAAGTCCTCGCACCCTTGTTCAAATGCTACTTTTTTGTTATTGCGATTTTTACAAATGTAACATTTACAGCTCGATTGAAAACATCAATTGCTCAGTATTTTTACAGGGAAAAAAAGGAATAAAAAGCGATGATTCAAATCCAACAGTTGAGAATCACCGATGACGTCATCTTAAAGCAGCCATTTTCAGTCCTTTGGACTTTCCGACAAAACAGAGCAGTCCTTAAACTGTCTGGGTTTTTTTATTTATTATTATTGATTTGTGTCGCACAGCACAGACAAATGAAGCACAGTGTTACAATACCTACTCAGAACATTTAGAAGGATATCATCAATAAAGCAGTGAGACTCCACTTAAGAGTACAGGCAAGAAAACGTCAAAAGGCAAACAGTGCTGCTGAACGGGGTCGTAAACAAAGCAAATGGTTGATATCACAGAAAGTCTCTTGGTGAAGCAGCGTGTGGCTCAAAGCTCGCGGTGACAGTACAACGTTCATCATCGTTTCTTTTTTTTTTTTTTTTTGCCCTACCGCTCCATCGACTGACTGCTCATCGCTGCAGTTTTATTTTGCTTCCCACCTTCAGTTATCACGTAATATTTTCTAAATGTAGCTAAGCTGTAAACGGAGCACGACTAAAGCCATAAGCGAATTAAAAAAAAAAAAACATCAAACAAGCACATTGCAACTTGTCTACATCGAAGTAGTCGGAATTATTGCTTTGGCTGATGGCGGTTAAAAGTGTCACATTCCGTGGATGGAAACAGAAACAATCCTGTGTGAGAAACATTCATGATAGAAAGTGTCGTTTTCATTGCGTAAATAAAGGCGAACGAGAAGCATTCTAATGCTATAAAGACACCACTTCAAACATACACATTCAAAATATTGGCAATGAGGTGATGTATGTACATGTCATTTATTTTTACTACCACAAAATGTCAGCGACTCTTGCCGTCAAGTCACTTCAAATTACCGGAGTTGCTTGGTAGCAGGATGCCACCAGAGGGCAGCAAAGCACTATTACTGTCCAAATTACACGCTTCAATTTACTTCATTGTAGAGTACAGTACTTTCTTGACACTAAGTTGGCGGCAAATACCTACCGTCGCCTAAATTAAATGCTTCGATTCACTTGACACCAAAGCAATAGTTTTAGTGCGCAAAAATAGCGTTTTTTTCCCAGCAAACGACAGATGAATGAAAATGCCAGATTGTGAATATGCAGGGGTTCGCGGCAGTTTAGGACAAGTGAAGTCTCATGAACACCAAGTCAAAGTCAGGATATTTGAAGAGTTTTAGCCAATCGGCGACTCAAGACTGAGTCGGTTTAGGTCATGTGACCTAATAACAGCAGAGCACCGCCTCTGGTAAGGAGTGCCAAACAATCATTAAAGTACAAGTGACACGACGATGGTGCGACAATCACAAGGGTGATGTCTGACGCTGGTGGTGTGTGTGTGGGGGGGTGGAGATAGAGAGAGAGCGAGCGCGAGTCTCAAACACGTTAAGAGGGCAACACATTCATGTTGTAACTCTTGATAATGCATAACTATGAACTAAAAGTCATTCCAAGTCATGAAGGATCTCCACATCAAAAAGCTGACTGAGAAAATACCAAGATGTGTAAAACTGTCATCTGGGTAATGGGGGGGGGGCGTATTATGAAACATTCAGTTTTCTTTTTTTTTAACATCCCATCAACACAGTATTTCTTCATAATATCGATAACTGAAGTATTAATCATCAAATCAAGAATAAGCCACCGGCATTCGCCCGAGCATTTTTACAGACGGGCCTACCGGGACATCCGATGGTGGGGTGCGGTGGGGTTGCAGTCGGAAGTGAGGGGGGGTGGAGCCGCGCCTAGAGGTTGACCAAGTGGAGGTCGGAGGCAGAGAAGCGGGGGCACAGCGCCGCATCGGGGTCGCGCAGCTGCCTCACGACTCGCCGGTGGAACTTGGCACGCACGCGGTTGAACTCCATGATGTCGCTGGGGTCCTCTTCGATCCAGAAGCGATGGAACTCCTGCATCAGGTAACCTGACAAAACACGCACGCGTATGTCAAGAAAAAAAACAAACGTGGCAACAGTCGGGTGTTCTGAGTGGAGTCGACTGACAGAAGGTCTGCTGGAGGTGCGGCAGGGTGGCCATTTCGGGGGCCACGTTGTACAGGTGTGTCTTCAGGGCGCCGCTCACCAGCAGCGAGTAGGCCAGGTCTGTGATGTTGATGCCCACGATGGCAAAGGAATAACTGCAGGGAGGGAGGTCATCGAGTTTGTCAAAAAAAGTTCGGGGAAGATTTTTTGCTGGGAATGTGGACTGCGGCGAGCCTTACCCGATGGCTTTGTCGACATTCGGGGGTTCACATTCTGATGCGTTTGCCTCACTGTGACACACACACACACACACACGCACAAACACCAGTCAAGGGTTACAGCAGAGGTGTTCATGTTTCACTTGCCACAGCCCTGTTTCAAAATGGCGCACGGCCTGTGGCTGATAAAGCGGGTGAGTGAGGGTGAAAATGGGAGTACCTGCGACTCCCTTGCGCACTCCTGCGGCGGGCGTGGGAGCGACACAGAGGAGGCAAGCGTGCGTCGAAACAGACAGAAGAAGCTCACTCAGATGCTGATGGCAAAGCAATACAAAGGCAGTGATGCAATCAACACAAGACGGGGGAGGTGGTGAGTGACCGGTTTCGAGCTGTGGACAATGGTGAAGAGAGCACACTATATGGACAAAAATACACCGACACGCCTTTTTAGCTAACGGTTTTGTGAGAGCTTCCTGGAGTTTCCCCGGGAATTGTTTCGAGTCCTTTCATTATTTTATTAAATCTCTGCCGCACATGTCCAAATTCTCAAAGGTCTTGCATTGGAGTCAGCAACGTCAGTTACTTCTGCGCATCTATCCTGAGTGCCAAGGAGTTGGACACAATTTGGAGCGGTGTTCCACCGGGAAGTGTTTCGTGTTCCATCCTTTTTACACAAAAGTCAAACCCTTCTTATCCTTGTTGCAAACACCTCAAGTAACAATCAGTGTGGCGAAGTTTGGCGAGGAGATCCTCAGGGAAGTGTTTTAGGTCCCGTCATTTTTCAAAGAAAACTGAACGCGTCACATGCTTTTGTCCATATGTCATGAAACGGCGTGTGTGTGTGTGTGTGTGTGTGTGTGTGTGTGTGTGTTTTTGAGCAGAATGATGCACAGATGACGGTCACTTGTGTTGTAGTTGAAATAATATGGATGCAACAAATCGTGCTTGAGATTCAACAGGAAGTCTTCTAATCATACTTGTGCTTGGGCAGCAGGGAGTCATGGAGCATCTGCAGAGCTGCAGCCTTGTCATGTTCAGCAAAGTAGCTGTAGATAAAAGTGAAATTAGCTTCGTATCTTCTCTGAGAACTCTTTACAGAACCCGTGTGCAAGGAGTTTTATCTTACAGCAGATTGTAGAGACCCAGCAGGCCCATCCCTCGGAAGTCTGTCTTGGGATCGCTGCCTTGGAATCCAATCTCACACCACTGCTTGGAAATACGTCCGGTCAGCGGGGTGTCGGGACGCAGCTCCTTCCACAACTGCGGCAAAAAATCAACAGGAGTGAATTCGTCAAAAGCAGCCGGGCGGCAAGTGTATGAGATGGGATTTCGTAGATGGATGAACCGCACACCTTCATCAGCATGTCCTCGTGTTGTGCGTTGTCACAGTCGTAAGGCTCCCGTCGAAGCTTCTCCACGTCGGCCACTAAGTTCCTGTAGCCTACAATTTGTAACAGGCTGGCCTGAAGGGAGATGCCCAACCTGGAGGTAACATGGGGGAAGAAGGTCAAGAGTCATCTTCGCTTTCAGCTTGGCTAGCAATTTCTTTTTTAAATTTTTGCCGTGTGGTCTTACTGAGGATTGGTATCGGGGTTGATCTTCTTCAGGGCCATGATGTCGTCAATGATTTTCTCTACTTTGTCAGGATGAGCGCTGAGGGCAGACTGCAGCAGCTGCAAAGAGAATACGGTATAGGCTGTACATTTTCCCGAAACTATTTGAATCATTTCATTTTTTTTTTTTTTAAACTTGGACATTTACTTCATTTTTGGAGTACTTCAAAGATGACTCTGGAAAAAAAATTATTGAAAAATTAGAAATCACTTGACAACTAATCAATTAATCCACCACTAATTGATGATCAAATTAATTGACCGATTAATTGACCGATTAAATGATCGATCATTCATTTCCAGACCTTGTTCAAATTAGATATTGTCAAAAGGCTCTTACCAATCTTGAGCGTCCTGCGGGCACCATGTTTGTTGTTGTAGCAAATCCGCTGTAGCTCGCAGCGTCCCGTAAACTTACGTGCCACAAACTTGAGGCCTCGCCACAGACATTTGCAGTAGAGGAACACAAAGAACTGGGTCAACATTCTGCAGGAGGGAGAAGACAAAGAACAAATGGCCGGTGAATTATATGCTGAATTAATTGTATTTTATTTCTTGAGTACCAGTCAGCCATAGTTTGGAGTGGCGTTCCTCAGGGAAGCGTTTTCAGCCCTGTCATTGTTTTTTTAGGGGGGGTGATCTATGGATGATAGGACAACTTTATGTCCCAAAACTTTTGCCCGTATGTCGCAAAGGAGCATGTGCTTGTTAATTGTCAGTAAGCTGAAATCGCAGGTGTTGTTTGGCATTTTTTTTCTTATATTTTGTCTATAACTCTTCGACATTTCTAAAAAATGTATTGCGCAATTAACAGAAATTAAGAGAAAGCCCGGAGACGGCTGGGATGGGCTCCAGCACCCCCCGCGACCCTAGTGAGGATCAAGCGGTACGGAAGATGAATGAATGAATGAATGAATGAATAAGAGAAAGGTGGATCATAAAGTAGCATAAGAGACTTGGTCCTCATAAACTGCTATTTTTGTCAGCGACAGAAACTTAGAAAGGAGACATGCCTTGTGGGAAACGAATGCTGACCTATTTAGGCACTATGTTGGACATTAGCTGCTTTACTTTGGCAAAAGGTGGCAGGGTGGCAAATCTACCAAGGATGGATTTGTTTTGACCGTTTGCGACAGAGAGAGAAAATAAAGGACCGATAAACTGCATTGTCCATAACCTCGGCGCGATTATTAACGTCAACATGGTATATGCAGCAAGAGCAGCGAAGGGGCTATAAATAGAAGAGACGACCAAGCGTTTGTTTATACACTGCACATAGCAGATTCTTACTTACTTTGTCTCAACAGCGTGACAAATGAATTTATTCCGACACCACACAACATGCAGGCTCGTCTTACCTCAGGAAGTGCTTCATGATGCCTGGTGTCTTCTTCAATGGACCTGCTGCTGGGGGATGACCTACAAAGAGGAAATGACAGTGAACCAGATGTAATGCATGAAACACTATAACTAAACAAAAGTTAATGATTGTGCATGATGAACATTTGGGCTGAATTTCTATTATATGAATAAAATGGATTTTTTTTCTACACTTTCAATTGTTTTAAGGATTTTATATATATTTTATATATATTTTTTATCCTTATGATTGTATTTTTTTGGGTTAGAAAACGTTTTACTTTGAAAATATATATATTTTTTTTCAAGTAGCTTTAAATAATATAAACTTCTCAATTAAAATAAAAAATACAACAGTTTTTCCTTTTCAGTCTGGGCCCAGTACTCCTCCATACTAGTGGTTCGCATCCGGGCCGCGAGCCCCAGGTTGTCCCCCACCGCTCCAGGCCTGCATCTGAGGAACTGTCCACGGTGCGAAGCCATGAACGCGCAAGCCATCTCATATGCCACCTTTCCAACCAAATTCCAGCCTTGTGACGCGCCACCGTTTCAAAAACGTGACACAATCAAACCGCGGTTGAAAAAAAGAAAAGAAAATCATTTGCTTTGTCAGTAATAATCTGCTGGACGATTAGAAAAAGCAACGCGCCACATTTGCATAATCCGCAACCGCGTGTGTAGCAGTGCCCTCCACCTTGCAAAATCGGCACGTCACCAAATGCGTCTTAAAAAGCAGATTTTACCGTTTTTAATCTTTCAAAGGCCGTAAAAGCAGGCGACGTGCGGCTTCGTGTCTCTCCCCACGTCAATCGGCTCCAGACGTCCGCTTTTCCTCCATGATGATGCCGCTGTGTGTGAGGACGCCTGGCCGAAAGGGGGCGCCAAAGTGCAGGGGAGCAGATGACGTCACTCGGTTGGAAGAGAGCTCGTTTCTGATTAGACTGCAAACCCAAAATAAATACACTCTGCACACAGAAAGCTCGAGAGGGTCAAAATATTACAAACATCAGAAAATACAAGAACAAAACACATTAATATCTCTGAAATTATGCATTTTATCAATATTCCAACATTAAAAATGATTGACACGAATGCAAATAAAATAACAATTGGGAAAAAAAACTGGCAGTCACGTTTTCAAATGTAGAAAAAAGCACTTGACATGAGCCTACTTCGAAAGGGGAATATCAAAAAGAAAAAGATGACACAGTGATGATGAACTGCAGAATTGCAACAAAACAGAAAATAGAAAATATCTAGCAGCAGAAAAGAACTATTCTGGATCATAAATAGTTGTTGAAGCAAGTAACAAGCACCATGTTAGTAGCACTAACATCAAAACGAATGATCAGTAACTTTTCCGAAATGAATGTAAACAACCGATTGTTCTCGTTTTTGTAACAGCATGACGGAAGACAACATTTGAGATGCCTTTCTTAGAACAGAAAGACTTTCTTCCTCCTTTTCTGGGGTCAGAGCGCAGAGACCACCGTCAGGTGACTTTGACCGTTTCTATCAGCTGGCAGCAGGAGGTCCGAGGCGCTCCGGGCCTCCTGGTCCGAAGAGTCGCCGGAGTCAGGCTCGGGCTGCGCAGAGTATGTGGGCACGGCGTTGAAGGTGACGAAGCCTATCATGATGAGGACGAACGCCATCATGTACAGTGGTGAGAACTGCAAACGAAAATGATGCATTGTTGAGAAATAGGGAGGGGGCAATTTAAGTGCTTTGCTGCCATCTTGTGGCAACTACACACAATTACAAAGCCCTTTTGATGCGAGGCTAGGGACCCCTATTGGCTAATCATGAATTCATCTGTTGGGATAGGTTCCAGTTCAGTCACTACAAACAAAAACGGACAAAGAAATAGACATTTGCTAAGCCGACCGTGTAGTGGAAGAGGAAGAGGCCACAGAAGAGGCTGAAGAGGTCAGCAGTGAGCAGCGACAGGTTGACGGCGGTGGCGCTTGTCCTCTTTACCACCACCGGCATGAAGCTGTACAGTGCAAACATGCACAGCACGTAGAGGATAAACAGCATGGCTGCGCCACACCAAAATAACAACGGAGATGGGTTAGAGGAGCTTTTTTTTTTTTTTTTAATATATACACTTAAGACGGGGAGTTAACTCACCAATGTGAAATGTCCACTTGATTTTCTGGAGTGCGCTAACTTCCAGTGCGGCTCTGCGAAGGAGAACAGATTCAAAATGAGGAAATAATTTCATTATACTGTGTAAAATTATTTCTCAAATATTATTTTGGTACTTTTCTTTGTCGAATAAAATTCGGTTTCTTTTTTTAGTCTTCCTGCTCAATCAAAAAATGTACGACTTTGGCCGCACAACCAAGTGTACCCGTAATCTTTGTGTTGTTAGATTTATTTCATTGACAGTGTACTCTTTCAATTTGTGTTTGAGATGTCCAAAGTGAAGCTGAAAGTTGAAAAATTGCTTCTACAAACACACACTATGCCGGAAAATTTATTAACTCATTCAGTAATCGCCAATTCTGGATCAAGCCAGAAAAGACGTTTAAAAACGTCTTTGGGAGTGAATGAGTTAAAAAAAAAAAGAAAAAAAGCCAAAGTGAGTATTTGGGGGTGGAAAATTTAGGTTTTGGGTTGGAAAGCTCACAGTTGAATCCCACTGATGATCGTCCCAAAGAATCCCATCATTCCCAAGAACTCCACTCGGCTGCGGTTCTTCACGGTGAACTCCTGGCACATGTTGGACACGGCGTAGAGAACGGCGCTAATCAGCACCAAGCTGTCGCCCAACATCACATCGCTGGCTGTGGAGTATCCAATCCATTACGAGAGGCTGGCGGGCTGAATGCGGAGAAGATAGAAAGAAGGCGGCATCCTTACTGGAACCCAGGTCTCTTCCGGCCAGGATGTCGGCGCCCACCATGGCGCCCACGCCAAGCAGGCAAACAGTCACGGCGATGTAGTGTAGTGGCCTGTAGCGAGTCTTCAGCAGGAACCAGGACATGAGCATCAGTGCCGGTACCACGAAGCAGTCCAGCAGCTGCAAAAAAAAAACACGCTGGTACTGATACTATATACTGTGATTGGATATGAGGAAACACGTTTATTCTAAAAGTATTTCTTTGAATAATGGCCGGAGGCTTGTATTTACTCAATTTCACAGAGTACCCAGTGGAAGGGAAGACTACCAGGTATTTACTTGAGGTGAGGCAGTGGAGGCCTTTATTTAAAAAAAAATACATCTTCACAATTGTAAAATAAAATAAAGGTTACCAAAATAAAGTGGCCGTGACACATCTACACACCACCGTTCAAATGCAAGGTTTTCAGGAGTCAAATCATGAATCTGACTTTTAACCTGTACAACTGAACTGAAAATAAAATCAAATCTTGGAGGGGAAGACTAAACAAGCGAGATAACATTGCGGCACAGCGATTCATACCCTGTCGTGACTCGGGGTGTGCTTGTGTTGGGAATAAACTTACCGGTATCACATTCGAGACAAATGGAAGTCATCATTTCAAGTGCTTGTGATCAATTAAAAAAAAAAAACAATTAGTGTACTTTCTGTTGTCTGACCTGGATGCTAGTCAGCGTGGTGTAGCGGTAGGCCATGACGACCGTGTAGTTAGCCTCCACATCAGCCAGACCCATCAGCAGGTACTTCCACCACTTGGTCTTCAGCACCTGCAGGAAATTTTGATCCCCTGTAGACACACATAAGAGGCATACCGTGGCGCTAGTTTTCTGACAGGACAAACTAATTCGAACGTGTAATTGGAACTGTAGCTATACCTGTGTAGGTGCAGAGTATTGTGGAGTAGGAAAGCAGCAGCAGGGCGTAGTTAAGGAAGCTCTGCAACATTGGCGTCTCCACACCGGCATCAGCCAGGTACTGGCAGCTTACCGCCGTGCCGCAGATCATAAGGGACAAGACTTGGCCCATGAACAGGGTTTTCAGCAGATCCCTGGGAAGGGGAGAGCACGAGAGGATCAATACCCACTACCTCGGATGACGATCCAACAAAAACAAGTCCGCATTCCAAGCACTCACCACGTGAAGACATCCCTCAGCTTGTAATTGTACAAACCGCACGCCAGCCTCAGTTTCCCACACATCTTGTCGTCCGCTTGGGCCTCCATCGCTTGTCAGCACTATAAGATTAGAAAAGAAACAAGAAAAGGAATTAGCGTCCTGGCTAATTTATTAAGGAGCGCATGGTATAAGTCACACTGGAATATCTCGTGTTTCCAATTACCGATACTGTCCGAGGTTGCCTTGCTGGATCGTGTAAAAATGACTCTACTAATGGAAGCGCAACTTGCTATTTTGTTGTTTTCCTTCCGCGTGCTTGCGTGGTTACTTATCTTTTATTGACACAAATATTCCTGATCGCTCAAGTACAGCAACGCACATGCAAAAAGTTAAAATAAATAAAGTTTTGTGCCTAAGCCAGGTTATCTATATCTATCTAAATGTATATATATCTATATATTTTCCCTTCCACAGAAATCGTGGTTTCCCTCACCAAAATGACCACTATAAAATGATAGTTTTACATTAAAATGAACGTGTTTTGAGGCTATAAATTAAAAAGTACAAAGATTCACCGATAGGTTTCAAAGACATGGCAGACATGAACGAAGCTTACCTCGGACTAATCAGGAGACTTCGCTTTGACACTTTTAAGTATAAAATGCCAAAGTTTCACTGCAGTCCATTAACTCGCACGATAATATTCAGCCCGGTAATATTCGAAGAAGCCGGTCGAGTGGGTCCACATGACCGCCTCATCCCGCAAGCGTGTCGCTTCAAAGCCTTATCATGCTGCCGCACCGGAAGGGGTCGCGTTCCCTCGTCTTTCTCCTCCTACCTCCTCCATGGGAGCGAAAATGACAGCTGGCGTTTTCAGTGCCGGAATAGTTGCTACTTTAATATTATTTGACGCTTTATCACCACTGCGCAGTGTAATGTGAATGGTTGACAGTTCAATGGAGTCGCCTGTCTCGCATCTGCTTTTTTAAAAATGGGTGACGCGTAGAAATTACGTCATTTAACCTCGCCGATTCAGACCACATGTTGTCTTTTACGTCAAATTTCAGCGTCTCATTCGCGGTATACCTGCCAAACTCGTACAAAAATAAAGGATTAAAAAAAATAAATACAAATAATAATAAATTTGGTAAATTGATAAGAAAAACAATTTAATACGCGTTGGTAAAAATACGCCATGACATACAGTATATGCAATATTTTAGGAGGAATCCTCCTTAATCTATTTAACGGCTTCCCGGTTAATTGTTCGTTGTAAACGTAGCTTTTCAGACCACTACAGTAATTAACAATGTTCTCTTTTGAGGGGGAGTTGATTAGATTAGCCCATTGTCACGATTTGCATAAGTCAATAACTTATGTTTACTGTCACCAGGTGTGTGTGTGGGGGGGGGGGGGGGGGGGTGGGGGGGGGGAATAAGATGTGACACAAATGCAATGAGTACATCAATGTGAGTGCCACTGAATAGATACATTGTCCTGCAGTTACATTATATTTGGAGAGGACTATAATACATTTAGAAAATGCATAGTTCTAGCAGAACTATTCTTTATTATAAATCGGCATCATAAGCCTTTCAAATAGGACTCCTGGCTGCCACAAAATAGCAAGAATAATCCTCCTCTTAGTTTCCTCTGTAAACTACTCTTATCCTGAACTGAAGGATAAATTCTGCACTGGCTTATGTGGGAAAACACCGCACCAAGGTTGTCACACAGCGAAAGAATGATAACACTCACCTAAACTACTATATTCTAGGTTTGGCAGTTGGGTGCAAGACTGCATTTCAGAGTCAGTTTGAGGAGCGACGCAGTCCATGACAAGTTTCTCGAAAGAGTTTTTTTTTCTTTAACAGCGGCTTGTGGCAATCATACTTATAGTTTCTCCTCAGTAACACATTTGATAGTTTTTTGCGACATTTTGAGTCCAAAGTTTAAAGTAAGGCTCGCTTGGTGGACGTCTGTGCTCCAATCTGCGTCGTCGTTAACGTGTTAAATGTTTCGAGGGGCGACGACAGTTCTCTGGTACAAAGGTCGGGTTGTGTAACGGCGTCAGATGCTGCGCAGGCAGATGACATTTTACGACCTTTTCCTTTCTGTCCTACAGAACACGCAAAACACGTACAAAAGTGGATGGCCATGAAACAGAAAAAAAAAACAAGTGAAAGTTTGTCATGATTTGTACTTTTATCCATCATTCAGTGTGCAGCCGACGTTAAAAAACTGAGCACAATGCTAACATTAAGACTCAGTGAATTGTTGCAGCATTTTCCAGAGACAAACATTCACAATCATCGAGTCACTTCGCCAGGGCGGCCAACTGAACAAACACTTCACAGTTTTGGTACAGTGAAAAATAATAAAAGAACTCAAATTAACCGCTTTGGAAATTCACCGGTGGGCAGCGCGTTACTGCGACGGAAGACATCGGACTTTAAGTAGCTAACGACAGGTTTTGATGAATCATCAGATAACTTTTTCAATAAAAATGATTACAATCTTGTTGTTCCTGAGTGAGTGGGGAAATTGAGAGGGGGGAAAAAAATGGTAAATTATCAATCCGATAAATCAATTTAGACTGAAACTGTATTATAATCCTATTTTTTGTCAAGGAGGAAAAAAAATCATTCACAAAATCACAAATCAATTTCGATTTCAATTGTTTCCCTAGTTTGGCTCACTAGCACCTCTTGAGAACAAAAGCGGTATTACAAGTCAAGTCAAGTGAGAATTTAAGACATGAGAAGAAAAATAAATACATAAAAATAAAAATTTGAACTCAAATATTCTGAATGTGCAGGCGTCAGAAAATCATAATATATATTCACAGCGCCATCAATTTCTTTTAAAAAAATAGTGTGAGATGAAAATGACATTTTGTTAGCGCATAAGGGGAAGCCAACCTGCATTTTCCGACAATGACAACGGAGCTTGTCGTCCTCCATTTTGTGCAAACTAATCCCAAGTACCGAAACACGGTTGTGTATTTGAATGTGCTGTTCAAACCTGTCTTACGGGAAAGTGCAAACATTTTACTAGTGCGATTTGTGCTTGTGAGCGCTGATGTCACCTCGGCCTGTCGGCTTTGCCCCGGAGAGGAATGGAAGGACCTTCTCAAAGAACAGAATGCAGCTGGCGGTCCCTGGTGGGGTGACAAGAGAAGTATAAGTAGCGTAGCAGTCAATGAATGTAAAAAAACCAAATGAGCTTTTAGCATAGCATACCCAAGGCAGGTCCCAGCCAGTAAATGAAGCAGTACTCCAGGTACGTGTGGCCACTGCAGGGGAAGTTGGTGGAGAAGGCCAGGACGGGGTTAAACACGGCTCCCGAAATGTTTCCACCTGAAAAACGAAATCAGGTGATTATTATGAATACACTTCAAAAACTAGGATAAAACAAACACTTCATGAAATGAGGGTTATGTTATTTAAATGAAGCAAATAGCTGCCGTAACCGCAAGATCATTTGTCTTGGTAAGAGTTCTTAAAACAAGTCAACGTAGCTCGTTTGAACATTACCTGCAACTTGTTCATGAGATTATGCTGCCGGTTGTGTTACCTTTTAAAGATGTTTCAAGGAAAACGAAATGTTACTTGTCACCAGAACTCACCCGCGTACACCAGCGCAGTGATGATCGCGGCAACGACGTGAACGCGCAGTTTCTCGTCCACCTTGTGAATATGAAGGGCCGCCGTCTGGACGACGAAAGCGCAACCGAGCTCCACGGCGGCGGCTTCCAGCACGGTGCCCCCGAGCGGGTCGTAGCACCTGAACCCGAAGCGCCAGTGGCGAACGTGGTGCTCCGCCAGCCCCAGCGACCACACGGAGGCGGCGGCGTAGCGCGCCGCAAACGCTGCGGCGAATTGGCCGGCGACGAACGCCGAGGCCGCACCGACTCGGCAGGTCCCCCGGCAAACGCGCTCTACGACGCCGCAGGGATTGCACGAAGCTCCGCGGAAGGAGAGCAAGTGGACGACCGTGACGGCGTAGGCCAGCATCAGGACGTACGCTGGCTTCAGCAGCGCCGAGCGCGCCAGCAGCTTGAGCTCGTGTGTGCAGCAACAGAGCTGGAAGGTGGACGCCGCTTCCAGCGCCAGAGTTGCGGCGGTTCCCCGGAGGTAGCGAGCGCTTGCGCGGCGGACCATCTCGCTGAGGAGAACCGCGGTGGCCGACGCCGCCACGGAGACCCACACGTCGTCCATCCCTGCCGACTGCGGTAGCTGACTCAGCTCATCGGCTACTTCGAAAATTGGACCGGTAGGAGGGACAATTTCGACTCCTCCGTCGCTCCCTCCTACAGCAGGACAAACTTACGTCCCGCCACTGTACTTTTACGAGTGACGGGAAGTAAGAGGCGGAGGCTTTCAAAATAAAGGCTTCCACTGCAGTGGACTACGGTATGCTCGCGGTTTGGCACCTACTAATTCACCCATTTGCAGATGTTTGATTTATTTATTTGTTTCATGAGGGAGTCTGTCAAAACCACGTTGTTTATGGAAAATACCCACTGCTGAAATTGCTCAAAAGTAGTCACATTGGGGCGGAACGATGGACACTTTGGCCCCATGACCCAACAGTTGGGAAACATTGCCATTATGGCAGGAATGGACAAAAGCCCGGGTGAAGAAAGATTTGCTTGTAAAAGGTCGAAAGGAAATTGCATCATTGGTCGTACAATATCTTGAAACTTGATCATTTTTTTGAAACTGTTATTGAGACAAGTACATAATTTGGAGTAGTCCAACAGGATTCCCTGAGGCTAACCACAATCTTACCGGTAATTTGTAATTCAGGTGTGGAATGCACTTGCAAATAAATACCTAAGACACTTAGTATCCCACATATATTAAATATATATATTTTTTATTACAAAAAATGTATGTTTTCAGGAAAAACAAATGAGCTTTAGAAAATGACAACATATAACAAATCATGTTATAATTTCCTTTGACTGATCTGTCATGCTGATGTATTGTTTACGCTGGTAGGACGAGCAAGAGGCTGTAAAAATATAATATGCAATTTAATCCTGTACTATTAGCATTACCTTTAGTATGACTGATATGCTACTACGTATTAGGTACAATATTAACTTTTATTATTAAAAGACTTTTATACTGAAACGCAGGACCGAGTCGCCGACGGAGCTATTTCTACGTCCGGTTTTGCGTTACCTCCGTGAGCTTGACTCAGCATCGCCTGGCGACACTTCATTGGAATTGTGAATAGCGGATCCTATCGACCGGGTGCAACAAGCTGCGACAACCGACTGGAAGGTGGGTGCACGCGATTTTTTTTCTATTTTTCATGAAACTGCGCTTTGGGGCTTATTTTCTCCATTGTCCAGTCACTGTCACCAAACTTCGCTGTCAAAGCTCGTCGTTCTGAAAAGAAAGGTCTGCCTGCTTCAAACTAACAAGCGTCCGAGGGCAACCGAATAAAATATGTATTTATAAGATTTGTGAATTTAATTCGGCTGAGACATAATGAATAAATTAATAGGGGAAAGTAGACGGGCTTTACAAATGGAAACATTTGACGACTAATCTCGCCATCGGGCCCCGCTTTAGTGGAACGTTAAAGTGATTGACATTTGAACGGAATTTGGCTACTTGGTCTTACAAAAACTAAAAATTATACTGTCATCATAAAGTACATTGTACACGCCCCATGAGACTAATCTTATCTTATCTTTGACGTTTCACATCTGCTATAAAAAGTGTTTGCACTGCAGAGACTGTTTTTTTAAGATGCATTTCCACAAACACACAATTTTAAAATGTTCCAAGATGTCGTTGTCTGCCGCGTGCCTTTATTTAAAACACTAAAGCAATGGAGAATTTGAGACTTTTACAGTGTATTTCTTGCCATGGTGAAATTGGCTCACTTTTTTGGGCGGAGTCGATGTCGGTATCCTTGTCTTGTGTTGTAATATGCTGAAAATAATTCTTTCTTTCCATCCCATGTCCAATTACAGATTTTTGCTGAGAAGCCCTATTACTATTTTATGATTAAGATGGCCACGGTGTCAGAAGGTCGCTGATCCCCATGGCGCCGACGTTGCAGGGCACCATGCACCGACCTTTGACATCGTGTCTGCTGGGCCTGTACAGTTGCCGTTGGCGACGGCGGCACGGGAGCCCGGCGCGGCCCGGCGACTGCTGCTGCGGCAAGGTCAGCGGACCACCGCCGCACTTCCAAACCCGTGCCTTGATTAGCCCGCCAATGTAAACTTCCTGCTTCCCGCCCGTACAGTCGGAAGGCGCCAGCTTCGGCGCGCTGGCGGCGGCCTTCTGCCTCACGCTGCTTTTCCTTTACTTCTGGACGCAAGCCAAGAACGACTACAATGACTTTGACTGGTGGGTTGGCGCCGAATGACACGCGCGTTGTCTACGACTTGTTGGCAAATGACGAAGGTGCGTCGCGCTCGCTTAGGTTCAACTATGGCAACTTGGGCTTCTGGTGGGCGTGGTCGGTGGTGCTGCTGGTCATCGCCGCCCTGTTTTTCTCCTACGTGGCCGGGCTCATGGTGAGACGTTTTAGGTGGGCTTTTTGAGGGGGATGCAGATTCTGATATTTGGCCGAATAAATGCCCTAATTTGAAAACCCGACTTCGAAAGCCCAACCCTGGTCTAAAACCCCAATCCTAGTTTAAAAGCCTTCTTTGAGAATCTCTAACCCAAGTTTAAAAAACTAATTAAAAATCCAGACCCTATGTTGCTACCCTGACTGTAGTTTGAAACCTACTTTGAAACACTAACTCACCCGATTTTGAAAACCCAAATTTCTAACCCTATCCTGGTGACAAGCGGTTGCCGTCTTTCTTTGCAGCTGCTAGCTGTGTGCTTGCTGTCGCAGGGCCAAAGAGCGTCTTTACACTGGAGTCACAAGGTACGCCTCCGACACACCGCCGCTGACCTCAGATGGTGTAATGCGAGATTGCGCCATTTCTTGATCAGCAAATGTAAGGAAGGACTCCCTCACATTCTTTGAGCATTTTCAACTTTCGGACTATATTTCTCATTCAAAGTTCGACTGATTTCTCTGCCCCACCCCACCCCCGAAATATGAGAAAAACGATCCGAGTAATAAACAATGTTTTATACTGTATATCAAGATAAAACAAGTGTTGTGTTTTCAAAGCAATTCAAGTGTGACTTTGACACCCTCTAATCTCGTGAAATCTTGGCGTTGTTCCATGCAACCCTGTCAGGTTTATTTCATTCGGTGTTTTTTATTTTTTATTTTTTGGTCTACCTTTTGAGACAAAGTTTGATTTTGCCTTGATAGAAAAATGTCTGATTTTTTTTCTGTTTAGTTGGCTGTCTTTGAATGCACCTCATGCATCATCAAAAGTGAAACCAAAAGTTTGCTTCTGCCGTCTCGACTATTAATAGCGTGTGCGCTCGACTTTGCTGTTAGTTTGCTTGCGACCCTTCACATTGATTATCGCGTGTAAATACCCAAAGGTGAGTTCAATGACCATTTAGTGTAAAGTGCGATCGGTTTCCTGTGTGTGAGGTCGCACATCAGTTTGCGCAGGCATGTTGCAAAACGTTTTCAGGTGGCGCGTGACCTCATTTGCCGATGAGTTGCGTCGGACGGCGCAAAATGAACATTTCGCTGTCATGAAAATAGACTTGTGTCCAACTTGATGTGCATGTCAGAAATAAATATATTGAATAATAGACATGCACAGTAGACGACATTTGGGGTGTAGCAAAATTAAAAAATAAATAAATATATATAATATATAAATATATATAAATATATTTTATATATATTTATTTTTATATTTTTATAAAAATTATTTTTATATTTATAATTTTCTGATATATAAATATATCAGAAAAAATGTATATATTATAAATTTTATTTATTTATAAATATTTATATATATAAATAATTTATAATTGTATATAAATATAATAATTTATATATAAATATTTAAAGAATCGAATTGTTTCGGTCCATCCTTGAATTGCATCACACCACATGTATCAAGATACATATCGTACGGGAAAAAAAAAAACATCTTATTTTATTGGGTGTCGACAAGTATACGTGTGTGTGTGTGTGTGTTCTTGCCCGTACCTAATGTTGTGTCCTCTGCGGTCAGATTGTCGTGATGCTGAGCTTGATGTTTGCCATCGCCGCCATCGCCGTCATGTCTGAGCTGTGGGCTCTAGAATGGATCACGGTGCGGCTTTCCTTCCAGGTGAGCCCTCGTCGTACGTGGGGGTCCTCGTGTCATGTCCCCCCCGCGTTGCTCTTCTTTTATCGCTTTCTTGCCACCGCCAGGTGACTGCGCCGTACCTTCACGTCGGCGCCGTCTCGCTGATGACGGCGCTGGCTTGGCCGGTGGCGTTGCACTTCTTTAGCATGCTCAAGATAAGTGAGTTGTGACTGGAAAAATATCAGGGGGGGGGGGGGGGGGGAAGAGCTTCATGTATATACACTGTGAAGTTGAAGCATGAAACTGAGTTTTATTTTATTTTATTTATTGACAGTAAGGCGGTACCTCATTTTGGTGGTGTACCTGAGTATCCTTTTGGCCCTCTACTTGGTGCCTCTCGGGATGTATTCGCCGTGTATCAGAAATCGCGGGTCCCTGGGCCCTCCGCCGAAACTTTTCGGCCACAGAGGAGCCCCCATGGTGAGCGCGGGCCTTGCTAGTCAAATCTGGTGGATGCATGGCGTGCTGTCTTCGCCCCCACACCCTCCCGGCTCGTAGTTTCACCACCATTGATCTGTAGGTTTGAGTGTATTTATATATATTCTCACGTTCAGATGGCTCCGGAAAACACAGCGATGGCTTTCGAGAAGGCGGTGGAGGCGGGTTGTGACGGTCTGGAGACGGACGTCATCATCAGGTCAGTTTGTGACTGCGGTTTTGATGGAAAAGTACATGTTGGTAAATGATTTTTTTTTTTTAAATAAGAAAAAAAAATATAACAATAATCAGACAGCATCTTATGGATACTGATCTTTGAAGAGACTGGCTTCCTTTAGTGCAGGGGTGTCCAAACTTTTTGCCAAGGGGGCCAGATTTTATGTGGTAAAATGTCGGGGGGGCCGACCTTGGCTGACATTCTTTACATTGAACAACAATATTGTTCAGCAAATTTTAGTAAGCCAGTCTGTTTCACATTTCCATTTTTATTTTAATTTCAACAATCTTAAGAATTTCTTTTGGTTCATTTGAAACAGGAATTTGAAATATGACATATCAGTCAATATAAACACGGAGTGATGTCTTGTTAACTCGTGAGTGATGCCCTCTAGTGTCTAAATGCTATTACTCATTTAGTGGATGCTATTACTCATTTAGCCACTAGAGGGAAGCAGTACTCTATGAAACATCACTCACCAGTCTACGAGACCTCAGTCAATGCAACACGTGTTCCATTGCGCCCAACCTGCGGGCCAGACGGCACTGATTTTATGACAGCGGCCGAGGGCCGGATGAAATTCGACCGCGGGCCAGATTTGGCCCGCGGGCCGGACTTTGGACATGCCTGCTTTAGTGTATTTATTATGTTAGCAGAATGATGCTCATATTGTGGCATTGAAAGGCCAACTAAGATCCAGTTATCAGTTACTCGCAGATTTTGGGTGTTTGTGGTGGGGCTCGGTCCCCGTCTCCCCCCACAGAGGCGTTCGCTGTACAATATTAATCCAAACACCATTGCACTGTTTTGGGGTGTGTATCAGTTATGATGGCGTTCCCTTCCTAATGCACGACCGCTCGTTGCGGCGCACCACCAACGTCGACGAGGTGTTTCCCAATCCTGGCGACAAGCTGTCCGACATGTACACGTGGCCGGAACTGAGGAGACTCAACGCGGGCGCTTGGTTCCTTTCTGTGAGTTGCCATCGACAATTATAAATATTTTCTTTTCCAATAGAGCAGTGTTAAAACCTGCCCCCCCCAGCTCGACCCGTTGGAAAATGTTTTCTATTGACTTGGCCCAAAACAGACGGACCCCTATGGCACGGTGGGCTCGCTGGGAGCGGAGGATCGTCAGCGGGCGGGGCAGCAGCCCGTTTGCACCCTGCTGGAATTCCTGGAGGTGGCGGCCCGCTACGACAAACTGGTCATCTTTGACCTCTACCGCCCCCCGCAGGAACACCCGTACAGTAACTCGTGGATCCAGCGTACGCTGGACGTCATCCGGAATGAGTCTACTATTAAGCCCTCACAGGTGACACTCCGTTATAAAACTCGTTGCCATAGCAACATTTTAACCTTCTGATCTTCTAAGTGTCGCGATAGAAGGTAATCGCCAAATGAATTAATCTTGCATCAAATAAACAGGAAAATGTTAGCGGAGCGACACTGCCACCCAGTGGCATGAATATGTATTACGTATGTGTATTTTTCCTCCACCTGTGTGAATTTTGTCCACTCACCAGGTGCTGTGGTTGAACCCCGAGTTTCGCGAGCTCGTACAGGAACAGGAAGGGGATTTTCAGCAGATATCAGGTACGGTGGACTCCATTGAGCGTCTGCAGAGCCAACATATCAACAGGCTCAACCTGCACTACACCTCCATGTCGGTCCAGCTTATCAGGTGTGCGTGATGTGATTTTTTTTTTTTTTAAAGGTAATGATCTGAATGAATACATCTATATTTTATTTGATATTTTTTGCACACAGTCACTACGCCGCAGCAAATATTACCACCAACCTGTATGTGATCAGTGAGGCGTGGATCTACTCGGTGGCCTGGTGCACGGGAGCCCATTCGGTCACCACCAACGCTCCGCATATTCTAAAGGCCATGAAGCAGCCCCTCTTTCTCATGGTGATTCTTTCCTCACCAATCTCACTTTATTCCAGCAAATCATGTCCAAAGGTGTTCATTTCAACTGATGGACTTGTAATTGATGTATTTACTCACTTTACTGCGGGTTCGTTAGACTCCCGATGAATACAAGACCATGTGGCTCGTCACGGACGTGCTGTCGCTGCTGCTGGTCGTAACCATCTTCACCTTGCACAGGTAATAAAATGGTCAGTAAGTGCAATTTATTTAAAAAATATTTCCACGGCTCATGCGGCGTTTGCTGAAAGGTGTCGGGCAAGAAAACCGGTGGACCCGAGTGGCTTCTCGGGAGTCAAAAGCACGCCGGAAGGAGACAAGTACATTCAGTTTGAAACAGGTCAGTTGTATTTTCCGCCCGGCGTCTCTCCAGAATGAAAACCAAATCAACAACTTGATGTCAAAACTTTTAATTGACGTACACTCGTGTTCATGTTACAGAGCGGAGTGACATTTGGGCTGTGTCCCACGCCACGACTCCACCAGCGGGACAAAAGCACAATCTGGCAACCGCGGCCCAACTTTGACCGGTTACTTAAGATGGCAACCACTCGGCCTAAAATCGTACTTTTCATTTCGCTTTGTCGAGTGGTATTTCATTATTTAATACAGAATAGACTTTATAACATTTGTAGCAAAATACAATTTATAAGGGCCATTCCACTGTGGGTTATATCAGAATACTGTATCTATAAATACTATGTTTTTTTTTTTAATCAAAGTATTTGTTTCGTAGTATATTGTGCTCGTTTAATTAGCGACACAGAGTGCAGGAATATTTCCAAGTCGCAATATGATGCGGAAAATTGGTAAATATATACAAAACAGATTCTATATCGTGATGAATGGAGGTGAAGTCTCTGGCATGCGTTGCTTGTTGACAGACAGCTTGAAATATGAAAAATGAATCTGCTTACCTCTCAAATGGATTATCTAGTTAGCTTCCTGAAACAACATGGATTTGAGCTAGCCATCTTGCTTCCTGAAATATCTTGAAGGTAAAGCTGCTTTAAAAAAAAAAACGTGAACAAAATTGATCATTTCTTGAACTGTGTCAAAAAACAGAAATACATAAATAACATTGTACCACGCACCACCTTTGGGTGGGGGTGGGGGGTGGGGGGAAAGAGAGAAAGCTAACTGAAAGGCAACTAGTGAGTGTTAAGGGCCAAAATGACGATGGGTTTCATGAAACCCAAGATGGCGACGCCGGTCGTTCACTTGCTGGTGCCTCGAGAGCTTCGCTGTTTGGTCATGGTGGTTAGCATCTGACTGATGTATGATGTCAGCAGGTCATCCATTTTGTAGCCCTGGGGGTGAATTTCAAATAGTTGTGCGTTATGAACGGCTGAAATTATAGACGTCTTTTTACAGCCATATTTCTTGCCACGGTGAAAGGAAATATTTGTGTGTATGGACACAAATTCCAAAAATTTACGCTGTGATCTAACGCTAACCCCAGAAAACTAGCTAAACATAAAAAAAAAAGACTTGATTTTTTTCCCCCCTCACTTTTGTTAGAGAAATTATTTTTTCCGTTTCAATCACAAAGGAAACAGTTGCAACTGCCCCCCCCCAAAAAAAATGTACCCGCCTGACTGTTGCTTTCACGTGATCCTCGCTGAACGAAAGATATTTTTAGCTCACTTTTGCTAACAGTTGAGCCTCGGTGGAGCTCATATGGGCACTCACCAGCGCAGTTTCACACAGCAGCTTGCTCCCTCGCACCAGGTTGCCAATGGTGATGTGGAAATAGGTGTTGCCGCTGCTCCAGTTGGAGATCTTGGTGAAGGGGTGAGTGGTCAGAATGTCCTGCGGAAAGCAACATGGTTAAAAAAAAAAGACCTTCTGCTTCCTACCAGTAAGCTTTAGGTGAGATTCAAACATGGGTGACACAGCATTCAAATCGAAAAACAAGAGCTCAGAGGAACTTTTATAAAACAAAATGCCCCAAACCAAAATTTGGTATGCCCCCCCCGCGCCCAATAAAAAATGGAAAATGGTTTCCACCCCTTAATCTAAAAAAAACAGCACCTACCTTTGACTTTGGGTCAATCAGACTCACTCCGTGTTTGTTTATGGCGATCAGGACAGTTTCCGGGTAATTCGGATCTGTGGTTTGCTGCATCAAAACAAATGTTTTAAACGCGGGGGGGGGGGAACTTCCATTCAACCGTGACGTTTGCGCGATTGGGATATTTGTACCTTGACCTCAAAGAAGGCCGAACCAAAAGTGGACCACTTGTAGATGATTTTGAGGAAGGACAGTTTGGCTTCTTCTCTCGTCTTTCCGGCATGTTTGTTGAACACCGACATGATTGACTGATTGAGGAACAAAAAAAAGAAAACTTGGATCAATCAGCAGTTCAGCATGGAAACCAAAGATGGCGCTCCACACTTACCCTCTTCCAGTCGTCGCTGGACAGATGTCGGCTCTGGTCCTGAGGAACAAGGTCTTTGAGGATCTTGGCCATGTTCTGGAAATGAGACTTGTCCTCCTCGAACTTCACCCTGTAGATCAGCGCCGCCAGCTGCTGCACTTCCTGCTTGGAACACTTGTGGTAGCCTCGCAGGTACTTTGGCAGCTCCTACACAGAAGACCAAGAACTTTACATGGGAGAATTATTGACTTGATTAAGGCGGGATGGCTAAAACTGCATTTTTTTTTCAAACGATTAAATAATAGTTTAGTTCCTCCTCGATGATAAGATAGGAGAGCGTTGAATGACCTGGTAGTAGTGGAAGATGGAGTCCGCCATGGAGTCTCTCCCTGGTATGGTGTTGGTCCACAGCTTTTTCATGAAGAACACCTGGTAGGTCAGTGAAGGGGCCACGCCTGGCACACAGGGGTGGGATATCATGTCGTTTTTGTTTTGTTTTTTTCATTTGTGGTAGCAAAATTTGGAAGGCGTCTTTTTTTTTTTTCTTTTTTCATTACCGTCTTTCACGTGTCTGGCTTTCTTGATCCAGTCGGTCAAGTGGCGCACAAAGTCAAAGAAGAAGTCACCGTCTGGCACGCTGATGACCTGGGATTTTTTTTTTTAAAATCACATCATCACACCTTCAAATTTTTCTACAACACTCCAAAGAATCAACCTCTCATACCTTATCTGTGATCTTAACAAAAAGGCTGAAACCCTCCGACGATTTAAGCATCAGACGTCCCGAAATGTTGTGGCAGAAGTCTTTGGCCTTGGTGCTCGACTCCACTTCGAACACCTGCGAACGCAAAAACGGCCCGACCTTGAACGCGGCGAGCGTTAAAGCGAAATTGTTTGTTACGATTACCGCTCACCTCATCCGAGTCATCCGGGAAATAAACTTTGTGGAAGATCTGCGTGGTTTTGTGCTGGATGGCTTCCACCTCCACCAAGTGAGGAGGGTACTTCCTCGACCCATTTCTACCGCCAATCACAAGCCGAGTGAGATCCACCGGAGCAGCGCAGTAAATGGTGAGAACGAGGGCCGAGTACGTGAGCGAGCGTTTCACCGTAAGGCTTTCTGCAACCGTTGCATGCAATCCGGGGCCAGAGGGTGGTGCTTCTTGGCTTGGAGGAACTTCTGGATGTGAGGCAGCAGGATGTTGCTGGGAGGAAACAAACCCGTGCAAAGCCACAGCAGCTCCCATCCCTTCTCCTCGCTGTACCTGAAAAGACCCCCCCCAACAGTTTTGTCGAGCCCAATACGAGCGTCGGTCGGTCGGTTGAACTTTTACTTGATGTGATTGTCGGTGAGCTGTTTGACGATCTGACAGAAGATCTCATCTTTGAGCGGCTCGGCCTTCAGCGCTCCCTCGAAGATCTGATCGGTGAGTTCGTTGACCGAGCGCGCTCGTTTGGACGGGTAATCGCCCGTGTACTTCATGGCTGGTATGGCCACGGTCAAGGCTGTAAACGACTTTTTCGGGCAGGAAATCGTTGGGCAGTATCGGCAAATGTGATGCCGTTGAGATGAAACGGAACTAGATTTGAGTAAATTGGCAATGCGACTAGCACAGATAAGGTGAGAAGCTCAGTTAAGGTGAGAAGCTCAGTCATCCGGGAGGGGCTCAGAGTCGAGCCGCTTCTCCTCCACATCGAGAGGAGCCAGATGAGGTGGCTTGGGCATCTGATTCGGATGCCTCCTGAGCGCCTCCCCGGTGAGGTGTTCCGGTCATGCCCCACCGGGAGGAGACCCCGAGGAAGACCCAGGACACGCTAGAGAGACTATGTCACCCAGCTTGCCTGGGAACGACTCGGGATCCCCCGGGGAGAGCTGGAAGAAGTAGCTAGGGAGAGGGAAGTCTGGGCTTCCCTGCTAAAGCTGTTGCTCCCGCGACCCGGCCCCGGATAAGCGGTAGATGATGGATGGATGGACTAGCACAGAAACGGCGCTAGCTCTTGGCTAGCACTAGCACCGAGATCGTTTTGGCGTTATTGATTCAATCCTCCGTTCAAGGATATCCATGAACGCCTGGCAGGCCTCCTGGGAAAGCTCCTCATGGGCTAAGACTTTCTTCAGGAGAGGCTGCTTGAGAGGCTCCCGGCTGCAGCTCCACAGACGTTCCTTCCCTCGAGTCTTGGAGATCATCACCCTGCCCAGAGTGCTCTTTGGAGGAGGCCTGAAGACAATGGAACGATGATTTGTTTACAACTCTATCTTGGGAAACGCTCTGCGTACGCCAAGCGTTAGGAACCTAAAGTAATCGTAGGAGAACTCCTCCAACGTGTACGCTTTGCTTTTATCTTCGCTGTTGGCGAGGCTCATCTGGGACAAGGTGACGGATTCGCGCCGCTGATCCGGAGTCATCGTCACCAGCTCCTTTGATGAATGAACATGGGAGGCTTGAAACAAACAACGGGACGTTCCTCGGTATCGCCCCCGTTCGGCCTCGCTCACCACGATGTCGTATTGAGGTCTGCCGACGGTGGGCAGAACGTAGACGCAGTCGGCCGGGAAATCTCCTCGTCGTTTGGTCTTGTCGTTGATCCCGTGAGCCCAGCCGGAGTTCATCACATGCTCCCCATCGTGTTCATCCAGTATGATGAGATCCCCTTTGGAGAAACTCAGGAACGTGGACTCCGCACCTGCCGGGAGATCCGAGACGCACGCGGCGGTCAGCTAACATTTCTTCGACGATCGGGACTCGGGGAGGCTCACCGGGGTTGGGACAGTCCACGAGTGCGACCACAAATTTGGACCGCTTCCTCAGACCTTCCAAGAATGCCACAACGAGGTCCCTGATGTCCTCCGCGTTATTGGACGTGAACGTGTACTCATCTCCTTTGACGGTGGCCAACGTAAAACTCTGGCCTTGGAGTTTTCCTCCCCTTGCGAAAGTTTTCGCAACAAAATCAACGTCAACACAACGAGACGTCCGTAAGATCGACTGGCGTCAATACCTGCTACTGGAGACGGCGATTATTTCCGGGAAGGAAAGCTCCAGGAGGACCTGCTCCTGCTCGTCGACAAAGTAAACGCCGGTCCAGTTGACCGCTACAATCACGTCGTTCTTGGGCAGACTCGGCCCTGTGAGCACAAAACATGAAAAAGCAACAAAAAATAATAAGGACAGTGAGAAATTCACCGCAGAGAGAATCGCCATGCCACCCATTAGCGCTTTTGTGTGACTGACCGGAGAATTTGAAGGCCTCGTAGAAGCGTGAAAACAGCAAAGGCCACTTAAGTCGAGCAAACGACACCACGTCCTCCTTCACCTTCTGGGTGTTGGGCCTTCTCTTACTGTAGAGCCCCTGGACGGACATTCGCGGTGATGACATCGGAAGGACGGAAGCGTGGCGTTTGTCCAGCGCTACCTTCTTGTGGGCGGCGACGATGAGCTGAGCCCACTTTTCGGTGGTCTTGGCCGAGGTGATCTCTCTGTCGGGGATGTAGGAGGGGATGAGGCTGAGGAGGCGATCGTGCAGGATGTCTATGCCGTAATCCACGTAGTACTGTTGAGAGGCCAGCTCGGCTAGATCCTCCTCCTTAAGGGGAAACACACAAACACACACACGATCTTGACGAGACAAGACTGAAACAAGCATTCAGGATCCAGGATCCAGGATCGCTGTCAGATCAGTTCTGAGCGATATGAAATGTGATTTCCCCAAAAGCCAGATGTGGTTGAGGATCCGGCGGCGGCTCACCCTCTCGCAGCGGTACTCTCCGAACTTCACCCCTCGCACGATCTGTTGATAAATGAGATTGGTGGCCACGTGGTCGTTGGCGGGGTCGTGCCACGGGGTGAAGATCTCCTTCCTGAAGAACAGCCTCCAAGGGGCGTTGCGCTCCTGGGCGCCCTGCTCCTTGGCGTACTGCTCGCACTGGGAGACGGCGTCCATGACGTGGTCGCTGCTGCTGCCCAACGACGACACCTGACACAAGAAGAGATGGCTGACCTTCGTTTCCAACTGATCTTCAGCCTTCGTGGTCTTTACCGTCGGACTTTGAGGACTTTTAAGTACCTTGTCGAAGAGAGCGATGTACAAGGAGAACCCGAAGCGATCCGCGAGGTCGATTTTGTCCGCCAGAGCGTTGCAAAGCTCGCTGGCCGTGGTGGCCGAGTCGGCCAGGAGAGTCTTGGTGGTTCCATCCATGAACGTGACCGGCAGCATGATTGGCTTCTTGGATTTTGTAGCCTGCGGGAAGATCAAATATTTCGATTTTTTTTTTCTCTCGATTCGGCAGGCTCCAATCTGCTTTTTCGCGTACCTGTAACTCCAACCAAGACGGCGGCTGCGTCCGCGTACGGTTGACAAACGTCCTTCGCAGTCTTTCCTCACAATACGGAGCATAACCGGGTGGGCCGTTGACCAGGAATGTCCGCAAATACTGACCACGTCCAAAGAGAAAGTTTATTGTCGCCTTTAACGGTTAACATTTATCGGGATATAAATAGCTTAGTTCATAAGTTGTTGGCCTCGGAAGCGCTTTCTAAATAAATGAGTGTTAAAAAAAGGTTCATAACTAAATGCGTTTTAAAGCCCCTGTTTTGCCCAACCATTTTTTTTCCTCTTGTCTTACCTTGACAAACTTCTCCGAGGGCGCGAAGCAGCCCACACAGAGAGACAAGAGGATCCAACCGCGGGCATGGCTGCTTTTGGACGGATTCTGAGAGAGCTGCTTGCAGATCTGACAGTAGATCTCATCTCTAGAGGGGGACAAATCCAGATTGAAATAGATTCAAGCCATCCATCCATCATCTACCGCTTATCCGGGGCCGGGTCGCGGGGGCAACAGCTTTAGCAGGGAAGCCCAGTTCCCTCTCCCGAGCTACTTCGTCCAGCTCTCCCCGGGGGATCCCGAGTCGTTCCCAGGCAAGCTGGGTGACATAGTCTCTCCAGCGTGTCCTGGGTCTTCCTCGGGGTCTCCTCCCGGTGGGACATGCCCGGAACACCTCACCGGGGAGGCGCTCAGGAGGCATCCGAATCAGATGCCCAAGCCACCTCATCTGGCGCCTCTCGATGTGGAGGAGAAGCGGCTCGACTCTGAGCCCCTCCCGGATGACCGAGCTTCTCACCTTATCTCTAAGGGAGAGCCCGGACACCCTGCGGAGAAAACTCATTTCGGCCGCTTGTAACCGATTCAAGCCGAACCTTTGAAATTGTTTGTGGCACCTGAGCGAAGTGTTAAGTTTCAAGTCTATTTTGCAGAGGTACATCCGAGGGAGAGCGCTCACCTGAGGGCAGGCCTCAGGATGCCATTTCCGATGATAAAGTGAAGTTTTTCCAGGTTGGAGGTGGGACGGTCCTCCAGCATGCTGTTCCCCTGGAGGCCGTAATCGCTGTCGGTCAGCCGCCTGGTCACCTGCCGCATTTGAATCATCAACAACAGAAGTCACATTTGCTCGCGAGCATCTCTGGCTGTAATTGTACTTTTTTTGGGGGGGTGGGGGGATGATTAAATCCCGTCTGCTGCCCGTACCTCTTCGGTGATCTTGGACTTCCTCTTCAGGGTGAGAGAGACGAGTTTATGTCGGACACTGTTCCTCTTCTGGCTTTCGATGGAGCTGTTCTGTAGATAAAAAGTGTATCAGCGGGTAGGCTGACTTTTTGGACTACACGTCACTCCCTCACCTCCGCGTCAAACTGCAGCTCCTGCAGCTCCCTCTTGTAGGTCCTCTTGCCGAGGGTTTCATAGATCTTGGTCATGACGGGAATCTTTTCACTGCCGTCGTTGAGGACCAGCTGGCATTTGGGCTCGGGCAGATCGCCCATGAAACGTAGCACGGTGATCCACACGGCTAACGCGGCCTAGCGCACGGACGGCGACGGGACATCAGGGGAAGTTGTATTTTGGCAGGTAAGGCTTTCGGTTTGCGCGCAAAAAAAAAAAAATCCGGTCTCACCAGCTGGTCTCCTTCGTCCTCGTGAAAGAGCAGCGGCTGCTTCAGCGGCCGTCTGATGTACGTGTGGGTGGAGACGCCTTGGAAATACGTGGCCGCGAACTTTGAAAACTTGTACTCGGACAGATCCTCATCTTCCTCGTCGGGCAGCGGCAGAGCTTCATTCACCACCTCCGCTTCGGCTTCTTCGCCGCGGGGCACGTTCACCAAGTCCTGAGCAGAATCGCACAAAAAAAATCGGTCTATTTTTTTTTTGTTTAGTCCCCAAAACAACAAATCTACCGAGCCCGGACTACCTCAAAGCCAGCAGGGGCTTGTCCGTCCTGGTTGGGCAGCGGTCCGGGATTGCCCAGGAATCCAAACATGCGGTCCACCATGTCCGAGTGGTCCACCGGCTGCTCCCTCTCCCTCTCCATCTGCTCCAGCATCTCCTTTTTCCGCCGCGCCTCCTCCCGCTCCTCCCGCTCACGCTCCTCCTGCTGCCGGTCCAGCTGGATCAGGCGCACCTGGTGATTCCGGTCCGCCTCAGCCTTGGCACGCCTCGCCGTCATCTGGTTGCGGAGCCGTTCCTCCTCGGCCAGTCGCTGGCGCTCGGCCTCCAGGCGACGCTGCAGCTGTTATGGCAAGTGTTGAAACTAGTTTCAATATGAGGAACTCGCCAAAGTCGCAACCCTGTGACTTACGAGTCGCCTCGGAAGCGGAAAACTGACGCCGCCTCCGCTCGGATAGCTATTCTAAGAGCTACCCGCGATCAACTCAATAATAAACTGACATTTAAAGCACGTTTGAAAAAAGTGAACGGTATTTATTCAAACTTTAATGTCACAACATGAAACAAAGAGGCATTTTTTCCACTGATAAAATAAACATTATGGCTCACACACAAAATTTTGCAATACAAAAAAGTATCAAATAAGGTTATGTGGTGACACAACAAGATTCATGCAGGAATTACGGGGAGGAAGGGCTCTCGGGGAAAAAAAAAGATTTTTTTTTTTCTCGTAAAGATTTTACGAGAAAATGTCATTGAACAGGCGGCCCGGTAGCCCAGTGGTTAGCACGTCGGCTTCACAGTGCAGAGGTACCGGGTTCGATTCCAGCTCCGGCCTCCCTGTGTGGAGTTTGCATGTTCTCCCCGGGCCTGCGTGGGTTTTCTCCGGGTGCTCCGGTTTCCTCCCACATTCCAAAAACATGCGTGGCAGGCTGATTAAACACTCTAAATTGTCCCTCTTTGTGATTGTGAGTGCGAATGGTTGTTTGTTTCTGTGTGCCCTGCGATTGGCTGGCAACCGATTCAGGGTTTCCCCCGCCTACTGCCCGGAGACAGCTGGGATAGGCTCCAGCACCCCCCGCGATCCTAGTGAGGATCAAGCGGCTCGGAAGATGAATGAATGAATGAATGAATGTCACTGAACTGAAAAGCCAAAGAAATAAATCAAGTGTCACGCTGGTTATCACATGACAGCAAATGACAAAAATAAATAAAAAATAAATTTAAATAAATAAATAAATAAATAAATAAAAACATTTTTAAAAAATAAATAAAAAGAATGTCATAATTTAGACATAAAAAGAAATACTTTTAATCACAAACATGAAGAAATGAGCACCAAATATATAAATGTCTGGCAGTCCAGTAAGGCTTTAGCACATAACGCCCCGTCAGCAGAAATAAGCGGGTCTTTGCGGCACGCTAACGTAACACAAAAAGCAGTAGTAAACGTAATAATGTGTTTTTACCTCCGCCCTGAGCCTCCGGCCGAGGCGTCTGGCTATCATGCCCCTGGTGTAGGCCTGGATGGTCAACACGGCGCGGAGACGCCGCCAGAACGTCTGGCGGATGAGGAACCCCCTGCAGCGGGCCTGGATGAGGGCCACGTGGCGCCGAGTGGCGCGGTAGCCCGTGTAGTACTTTCTGGCCCGGTAGACGGCCTGCAGGCGCAGGAAGCCGCGGCGCATCTGGATGGGGGCGAGGAAGGAAGCGATGTAACGTTCACATTTGATTTTCGTTCGGAATCTGAACAGATCTAACAACGCCCCCCCCCCCCGTCCACTGCAAAAAAGTTCAGATTCATTGCTCATCCGACTTACAATTTTGTAATTCTTCCTGCAGAGATAAGCTCTCCAGAGCTTCTGGATGATGGTCACGGCGCTCCTCAGGCGGAGGAAGTTGGTCCTGGTAGAATGCCGGAAGGAGTGCAAAAAAAATAAAAGAATGGAATGTTGACGAGAAATTCAAAAGAGAAGGCCTTTCCGGAATATTCCTGACCTCTGCTTGAGTCCACGCACCGCCTTCTGGATGAGGATGACCTTGTCGGTGATGCCCTTGTCCCGCTCGATCTCCAGCTGCATGTCGTGGTGATCCTGATAGGGAAGAGGATGTCGGACAATTTAAAAAAAGAACATTTTTCAATTCTGCCCATCAGGTTCATACCTTGAGGAAAATCTTGGTTTTACCGATCTGCCAGTCTCCATGTCTTCCCAATCTGGCCAAGACTATCTGCTGGCAAGTTCCTCGCAGGTCCTCCTGGATGGGAAAACACACAAAGGTTTATTCGTGTCAACGGTTCAACGTCTTAACGGTATTCACCTGCACGTGGGCAGGTTTGACGCCGGGCAGAAGGACGCGGTAACGATCCACAAACTCCGCAAAGGAATATCGGATGGGATAGCCTGCCCGTCTGATCCGGATGGTCTCCATCATGCCAGAGTAGCGCAGCTGACGGATGCACAGCTCTCGGTCGAACAACTGAAAGAGACGGCGGATATCCAGATCAAATGATCAAAAGTCTGTTCAAAAGCAAAAGCCAACCCAATCTTTTTTTTTAATCTTTGATGTACGATACTGCAAATTGCGCAACTCACCATGGGTTTCTTGAGCTCGTTGGGTTTGATGCAGCGTACGAAGAAGGGCTGACATACGCTGAGCGTGCGCATCAGCATCTCCAGCGAACGCTTGAACTGGCTGCTCAGCGTGGGCGAGCGCTTCCTGGTCTCCACACCCTGGATAGGAACACACGTATAACGGGCTTGAGCGGAATTTTTTGTTGTCATGTGCCGGCCACACGATACGAGAACATACGAAAAAATACTGCAACCCGGAACACAGGAAATACAACAAAATCTCTGACAGCTCACGTGATTTGAGAATGAAAATGTCGAGTTGAGGTGGAACGATGGTCTGTCAGAGAGTTTGCACAATTCTTGGAACTAAAATCAACATCGACTTTGGGCGCGTGGCAGTGAAATACAGAAAGGGGGCGCTACTCTGCGGGGGACTTCGGTATAGATCATTGGTGTTTATTAAAGGGGTGAAGGTGGGAGCGGGGGTGGTGATGGGGGCAAACGGGCACTAGAGAGCTGAGGTTACCTTGGGAGCGGGCGTGCTGGGCTGTTGATAGCCACACAGAAACTGATGGCAAAGAGTGAAGAGACAGCAGATTGATGGAGGAAGGGATTGGTGGCATTAGTATCCAAAAAAGAAAAAAAAAGAAAAAAAAGAGAGAAAAGGCGAAGGGAAGCAAAAGTCACGAGGGATAATACAGCAGGAATCCTCGATGTGGATCTAGATCCAGATGCCAGAAGCGTAATATTCTTATACAGTATTATTTTGGACTCAAAGTTTTAAGTTAGCGTCGAGAAAATTCTGGGGTTTTACAGTAATTTCATTTTTAACCCGCCCCGAGCCGACTTTTGGGCTTTTCTAGCAATTTGATTCTTACACAGGCAACATTTGGGAGATTTATGGGCTTGCTTGAATGAATTTATGATCAGTTTATTTGAACGTGAATAACTTTTTGGGGGTGTACGGATACAAGCGGCTGAAATGAGTTTTCTCCGCAGGGTGTCCGGGCTCTCCCTTAGAGATAAGGTGAGAAGCTCGGTCATCCGGGAGGGGCTCAGAGTCGAGCCGCTTCTCCTCCACATCGAGAGGAGCCAGATGAGGTGGCTTGGGCATCTGATTCGGATGCCTCCTGACCGCCTCCCCGGTGAGGTGTTCCGGTCATGTCCCACCGGGAGGAGACCCCGAGGAAGACCCAGGACACGCTGGAGAGACTATGTCACCCAGCTTGCCTGGGAACGACTTGGGATCCCCCGGGGAGAGCTGGAAGAAGTAGCTAGGGAGAGGGAAGTCTGGGCTTTCCTGCTAAAGCTGCTGCCCCCGCGACCCGGCCCCGGATAAGCGGTAGATGATGGATGGATGGATGGATGGATGAACTTTTTGGGGGTGCCCTGCGATTGGCTGGCAACCGGTACGGGGTGTTCCCCCCCCACCCCCCCGCCTACTGCCCGAAGACGGCTGGGATAGGCTCCAGCACCCCCCCGCAACCCAAGTGAGGATTAAGCGGTTCGGGAAATGGATGGATAAATAACGTTTGGGGGGCTTTACGGAAGTCTTGGTTTGACTTGCACAATTTTTGGGAGCTCTCTGACTCGTAACTGGTGATCTATGCTTTCAGAGCGACAGCGTAAAACTGAAAACTGGGCGGGGGGGCGCAGGTAGTAAGAAATCTCGCTAGTAATTTTCCGCTTTTGTTCTCACCATGGCCACGTCTGCCTGGAAGATCTGCTTGATGAACTTGTTCTTGGACGAGTGGACGAGCTGGATGATGTCTGTGTGGAGGCTGTCTCGGTTTTTCTCCAGAAAGCCTTCAAGGCAGACAGTTAGTCGTCCAATGACAGTATCTGAGCTATCGAACTACAGCTACTGTAAGAGATATGCCCGGCAGGAAAAAAAACCCGGAATTTTCTTTTTTCTGTTTCAAACTTGAAGAAAGACGCGTCCTTTTTGAGATCTTAAAACAAAAGAGTGACTTGGACAAAACCGAACTGACCTCTGGTCTCGTAATGCACCACACCGGCAAAGTGTTGGATACCAAAGCGGCTCTCGTAGCTGTTCTTCGGGGGGATGTAGTTGGAGTTCAGTTTGTGCTGTGAATTGAGCTTGTACAACATCGTGGCATCGGTTCCCTGGCAGAGGACAAAGACTCGTCGATTAAATCTGCTTTATATCCGAGTAAAAAAAAAATTTGATCAACGTGCCTTGGGGAACTTGCTCTCCTCGTCAATGAGGGAGATGATATTCATGGGTTTGTTGGCGATCATATCCAGTGCGTCCTGGTTGTCGGTGAACTCGATGTGCTGCCAGCTGATGTCCTCCAGGTTGTACTCTTCTTGCTCCAGCTTGAAGACGTGGCGCACGAAGAACTGCTGCAAGTTCTCGTTGGCAAAGTTGATGCAGAGCTGCTCGAAACTGTGAGCAGAGAAGCCAACTTCAACCGCCGCAAACTGATCTCGAATCGGTCTTGGTTGCACTTGGTCTCCACAGTCTCAGTCTTGGATTTAACAACTCAAAAAACACTTTCACCAGTCAAACCAACCTGTTCACGCTAAAGTTCTCAAATCCAAAGATGTCCAGCAAGCCAATGGAACGACGCATGATGTGATTGTCATCGCAGGACGGGGGTCTGTATATGGCGGCGTTGATCTTGTCCACAATCCACACAAACAATCGACCGTAAATACCCTAAAGGCCCCCCCCCAAAAAAGAAATAAAACGCATTCAACGGAATTCAGCCGTGGATGACCACAAGATGTAAAATAGACATCACTTGAACGGTGAAAGGTCAAAGGTCAAAGGTCCAAACCTTGACAAAGGCGTCCCGTACATCCAGGCCTTGTTCCACGCTGAGAGGCGTAGCCATACTTTCGCCGCGTGTGATCAGGGTTCGAGTGGTCAAACATACCATAACATCCTTGGGCTCCACCTGGGGAGCATCGTCAGAAAGCGAAAAAAATCAAAAACCGGGATCCATCATCATCATCATCGGAACGTTCCATCCGATTATGCCGGTGAATTACTCACCTCCATGAGGGAAGCAGCTGTGACCAGATCAGGCGACCTGATGACAACACAGGCGTCCAAGTTGTCGTATGTACGAGCTGATGGAAACGGGAGAAAATATATCGTCTTTTTTTTTTTTCTTCAAGATGGCAGCCTTCGGCAAGTGCTCTTCAAGAGCCTTGCTTTTTTTGTTCTTTTTTGCTGTTTTTGTCTTTTGTTTTGTCACATGTTGTTTGTCGTTTCATCGTGTGGACCTGATATGGACTGTTTTCAGCGCTTTTTGGCCACGACATTCGTCAAAGGAGCAGTATCTGTGCTTGGGGGTTGCGCCTTCTCGGCAGCACGCCTGTACCAGCACAGATTTTGATTGGGAGGAATGTCGGCGCCATTGACTGTCGGTGCTGGACAGACCTGGGGCGCTTGTGTTTTTTGCGCTAGTAATGGGCAGCATTTTTCACAACCCCGATTTGTTCAGTGGAGATGTCGGCGCTGTTGGAAAGTTGGCGTTGGTGCGGCTGGATGGATGGCCGCTGAAGTTGAGGATGAGGAGAGAGGAGCGTCGGCGAAGAGCGCCGATGCGTATTTGGAACCGTGAGTCGCCGCTTGGAATTGAAGTGGATTTCCATGGGACAGGAGAAGTGAACCAATCTCTTTTTTCGTCAATGAATGCTACAGCTTCTTGTTGACTTTGAAACTTAGCTTGTAGCCGACGTGTGCAACATTTTGAGCACGACGTCTCTGATCCACTGGTTAAAGGACACTTTGATTCTCTCCTCTTTCATCTCAAACTGCTTCAAACAACAAAGCGTGTGACTGAAAAGTGGTTAGGACTGCGCGACTGTCCGTGTTTTATGTTATGTGTTGTGTTTATTATTTTACTTTATGTTAACTGTTTTGTGAAGCGCTTTGTTACAGCTGCCGCTGTTGTGAAAGCGCTATATAAATCAGCATGTATTGTATTGTATTGTCTAAAATCAAACTCAGAAACTCCTCAAAGCCTTCCACTTCATTTACCTCAACCGCTCAAAATCTCACTGATAAGTCAAGTCAAGTCAAGAGTATTTATAGAGGGCTTTCAAACAGCCATCGCCGCATACAAAGTCCCCCAATGTCGATTCGCATCGACGACAACAACCGCTTTGAAACAAACTTGCCCTCAAATCTCAGGTTGCCCATGTGCAGGATGGCGGCCAGCAGCTTGGAGATCTCCCAGGTCTCCGTCTCGGTGAACATGAGCACCTTCATCGCTGCCAAGATGCTGGAGTAGTCGGTCAGGTCATCACGACCGTCGCACTCGGTGCAGTGACCCTACGGGATTGATGATTTTTCCATCAATGTACGGAACTATTGATTGAGGAATGTAACCAAGACCGACCATGGTGAGGTAGCAGTAGTCCGTGGCCAGACCCAGGCCCAGTTTGGCCTTCATCTCTGGGAGCATGCCCTTCAACATGCAGTAGAAAATGTGGTAGTTTCTCTCGTCTGGTGCCTACAGACCCCCCACCCCCAAAAAAAGATAAACACTCATGAGCCGATTCTGTAAGTGAAATGCTGATACAGTAGAATGGCGCTTTGTGCTGGTACGAGTGACCTTCAGCTAGGTCGCTACTACAACATCCTCCCGGCGTGTAGCGATTTTTTATTTTTATTTTTTAAATTACCTGCCGACACACACGGGACTTTTCCAGCAGGTATTGTTCTATCTTGGCTCCTTCGATGGCCCCTCGCTTGTTGAAGTGGATGTCAATGTATTTCCCGAAGCGGCTGGAGTTGTCGTTGCGGATGGTCTTGGCGTTCCCGAAGGCTTCATGCAAACAATCACAAAACCACATGAAAGTCTTCATCATGAGGTATTTCCTGTTCAGGCTAAAAGACACTTGGACAGACTGATCTGACCCCGCCGGCCTCCGCAAATGAGGGGGCGTGAGCCTTTTTAAGATGAGCCGGGTTTACCTTCAAGGATGGGCGTGGCCTCCAGGACCTGCTGCTCAATCCAGGAGTGCTGACCGCTGATGGCCGCCAAGAACTGAAGAATCAACTTGGTGCTCTCGGTCTTCCCGGCTCCGGATTCACCGCTGCCACCATGAGAAAAAAATAAAAATAAAATAAAAAATAAATAAAATATATAATATAAATAAAAATCAGGCCAAAGCCTTATTACATACATTATTACAATGTAGCGACGCACCTGATGATGCAGCACTGGTCCTTGTTGTTGCGCTGCATGTTGAAGTAACAGTTGTCGGCGATGGCAAAGATGTGTGGCGGCATCTCGCCGATCTTCTTGTTGGTGTACAAGCGGATCTGGTCGGGCGTGTAGATGGGCAGCAGCTGGTAAGGATTGACGGCCACCAGGATGGAACCAGTGTACGTCTGTCAAAAGTAAAACACAGAATGCGATATCTAATACTTTTTTTTTTTTTTCAAAAGCCCCCCCAAACCTCAAGATTTGTATTTCAAAGCACCACTGCATAGATTTTAATAAGTACAGTAAGTCACGGCAGCATGACGTGAATCATTTCCAGCAGCGCAGTCACGTCTATGTCCTAATTAGCGGCATTAGCGGTGACGATAAATAATTTGCAAAGCTGTCAATTTAGTGAGCTTTCAATCAAAATTCTCTTTGTCATTCGCTTGAGCTAATGAGATGTTAGCATATGGGGGGGGTGCAAAGCCGGCAAAAAAAAAAAAAAAAGGAATAGTAGCATATGAACGGTGTGACCAATCATACTCACCCTCCCACCACAATTTGTCTACACGATGAGAGAACACAACAACCAAGAGACACATTACACAAATAACTCCTCTACTGGGAAATACGTTTTGACATCATTACACCGAATGATGACGAAAAAAAAAAAATAATAAATGCATAATTACTGTCAATAGATCGTGCGGGGCTTACCTAATGTCAATTATTTATAGTAACGAGTACACTTAACCGCAGGGCATCGCCGACACAAGTAAACAGCTTAACCCCGAGTAGGAGCTTAATAGTCAGGCTACCGGATGAAGTGAATGTCTTCGGGCGCTTAATAGATAAAGACGTTCAAAAGCGTCATTTTGACGTCTATGAAGCGGAGTACGGTTTGCATGCGGGGGGTGGGGGGTGGGGGGGGTGTGACTGACGTAGATGACGCGTTCGTTGTAGCGGATCAGGAGGTTGCGCAGGATGCCGGCTTCGTTGAGGTCACCCAATCGGATCATGTCCTCCACCCCTTGGATGGAGGTGGGGTGCATGGGCTTGATGTGGGTGGCGTTTTGAGGGGAGATCCAGTGTTCCTGGGGGGGGGGGGACAACGGTGAGTTACTGTACTACCATGTTGTGGCAATGCTTTCTCCAGTACTTTATATGACAACAGCATTATTTTCAAAAATAGAAAAAAAAAAATTTTGGGGGGGGGGGGTGCTGTAACTTACCCGGCCTTCATCGTCCAGTACTTGGATCTCGCCCGAGTCACATAGTTTGACCACCGCCCCCACAGGAACGTCAAACTCCCGGCCCGTTTTGAGGTCCAGCCACACATAGTCGCCCTGGAAGGGGAAAAGATGCGTTCAGGTTCCACTCAAAAATGTCACAACCAACTTCAGAAACATTCAAAGCCCCATTGAAAGGGATGAAAACCAACGGGAACGGATCATTCGTAGGAAACTTTCACAATTGTAAATTGCATTTGGCTAAATGACCTTTTTAAGGCAAAGCTATTTGGTTTGTTGAAATACACGAGTCTCTCTCTCTCGCTCTTTGAATTTCTGATGTAATCCTCGTAAAGAGCACACAAGCGTGACTTGGATGAAACGAGGCCTTTAATTCAATTTCCGTTTGTTCTGGCGTCCTTTGCAGCGCACAATTTCATCCAACTTGATCCCATTTTTATCTTATCATTTGCCGATGGGTTAATTGGCTTGTGCTTATCAGGGTTTTAGAAAATTTGGCTTTGGGGGTTCGCGGTGGGCAGGAGGTGTATGCGACCGGTGATTAAAACGATGAGTGACAGCTGCAGTTGGACTCAATCGACTCCCAGATTAGGATCGCAGTCGATCCTGGAAGTAATGGAAGCTTTTTCAAAGTCAAACACATCGGTGAGTCGGGTCTGTTTCCATTCAAAATACAACATCAAAGATGACGTCAATTCCAAATGACAATTCCATTTAATTGATGAAGTTAATTCTCAGCGAACCATAAAGAACATTCAGTTCTTTTTAGTGCAGAAATAAAAGAGGTCCAAAGGTTTAATTTTTTTTCTTCGTCATGCAGCATTTCTTGGTTGATGTGATTTATACTCAAATGTATAGTCTGAACATAAGGGAAATTACCTATAGATACCACAAGATGGCAGCAATGCACTATTTTCCTTAAAACTCTTTGAATCACTTCATCACAGTTTTTTAGAAACACATTTTTAGAAATGGCGTCCGCATTGGTAGCCGACTGGAGGAAAAAAAAAATGCAAGCGCCATCATCGACCACATTTTCACATTTCCTCGCCGACATACCTGCTGCAGAATGACCATGGTTCAGTGTCGGCTTGACTCCAGGGCATCAGACGTCACATGAGTGGAGCCTGCAAAGTGCACTTCTATTAATATTGATGATTTTTAATATTAGAAACATGACATTTTAAACATGAGTGGACATTGGAGGAAGAAGTGTGTGTGTGTGGGGGGGTTAAAGGGAGGCCGGGTGGGGGCTGCCACCACGGGCTTATTGGATTCCTGGAGCTAATCCTACCACTTAAGCACCGAGCATAGTTTACTGTACAGTCATTAGTACGACTGCTCAATCATTTGCTCCCCCATTCAAGCCTTACAGCAAACAGTTAAATACAACACAGGCGAAGTTTCTTTTTAAGTTTGATGTTGATCCTTATTAACTCACGGTTGAAAGACTTCAACACAATAAAGATCTTAGTTTTGTCAAATATCAGACTTTTTCCGAGACCAAAATTACAACACGTCCGCAAAAATGAACAGGGAATGCAAGACGGACGAATGTACAGTATGTCACTGTAAAATTACCGATTGCTATATTTCTTTTCGTAATTTTACTTTGTCAAATTAATGCTATTTACTTCTGAACTCCAATGGCACTGCGAGCATCATATACGTTTTATTTACCCCTGTTATTGTTACATGTAGTTGGGTTCTTTAAAATGCACTTTGTGAAGCTAAGATACTTATTATTATTATTATTATTATTATTATTATTATTATTTTATGATGAAATAAAATTCTGTTTTAACCGTCCTGTTATGTTGTGGATCAAAAAGTTAAAATCTCGGGAAGAAAAGGATTACATTTAAATCTGCTGGCTGGTTCCTTAGCCAATCAGGACGTAGAATACAATGTGGGGGTTTGTACATTGTCAAACACAGCATGACACTGTAAAAAATACAGGATGTCAATTAGGATGACGCTGTAAAAAATACTCGATGTCAATTAGGATGCAATATGAGGGGCAAATATGTGCGCGAGTGCTTGGATGAGTGTGTGTTCATGCTATGCTAGCACATAGCACAAGAGTTGCAACTCACATGGGAGAAAACACGAGCGACTTTCATCGTCCACCGATCCAGTTTAAGACCCCCCATTGTCGTCCATGAAGACCTCTGCAGAAAAAAAGAGACATACGTCTGTTACAGTGAGCTTAGCTCTGAGAAAATGTAAAAGCAAAGTCAATAAATCTATGAATATTAATGGGCAAACTATTTTACTATGTGTATGTTGATTTTTATTTGTTTCTGTCCAAATCATTGCTCCCGGGATGTTTAATCAGATATTTGACAAGTTAAAATATCCTTCCATATCAATCCTTCAATATCGTTTATTGAAATTCAAGTTAACTTTCTTGTCAAATGTGCAAAATACAGCACAGATTTCTTTCCTCTCAAGCACAGTGCAACCTCAGGAGAGAGAGGAGCCGCCGCGGGTGCCCGTGCCGCCATCGACACAACAGTTAACATAAAACATAACATAAAATTACAAAATAATACAACACAACATATACGATGCTGTTTGAAGCAGTTATAGATGAAAGATACATAAAAACAAAAAATATATATATATACTATATAGATAGAAAGATATATATATATATATATATATATACTGTATATGAATGTGGGTGTGTGACTTTTGGTTGGCTGTTCCCGGTAGTTAAAGAATGTGTGCAGGAAACGCGCAGACCGATCACGTGCAAACTAACTCAGCCACTCACCAGTCAACTTTCTTTTTTTTTTTTTTTGCGAGCCGAAGTGAGTGGCTGCATGCGAAGTACATCAACAGACACATTTGCAAACTGCAGTTGTTCGCATCAGTTCGGCTTGTTCGCATCTGTATAAGGTTCAGGCTATCCATTGGAGACGACCAAATGTTGTATGTATGTATATATAATGTATGTTATAAAAGCAGTTCTTTTTAAGTTCTACCGGAGGCATCCTTGAAGTTTACTGAAGTCTCCTTTAAGGCCTGGCCAATAAGCACAGAGCCAGTGTAAGAGGCTTTGGCCTAAAGCTGGGGGCCACCGAGGCCGGCGAGAACTGCAAGCAATGTGGCCGGGTGGTGAGCGAAAGCCTTCAGTCGTTACCCGCCAAACCATCATCATCAAATTCCCCCCCCCCCCCCCCCACACGAACCTCTCAATATGAAGACCCCTCTTGTTGTCTCTTCCGGTGGTCTCTGCTTTATCCACAAGGACAGTACCAGCTGAGAAGATGGTGGAGGAAGCTGGATGGTTTCCGCCTTTCGGGACCGTGTGTTAAATCCTCTGCGGTGGGTCAGACAAGGGGTTCTTTGAGGGGTTTTGTGGTATGGGTCAGTGAAGGAGTCCTCCAGACTCTCGTTGAATCTGATTCATGGCTGCTGATCCTGATTAGGAGGGGTGGTGGGTGGAGCCTGTAGGACAAGGTGGAATGGGAGGAGCTGGTCACACGGGTACAATTTTAATAACCAGACTTTGATATACTTTTGAAAAATGACTTTTGAAGGTTTGTGTATAAATACCTGTGTGCCTGGAGTCCTAAGTAGACACAGATTGCAAATTTTGAGAATAAAGATGGACATTTTATGAAAAAAAAGTATACAAAAACAATGTCAATAGTTGCAAAAAAGAAAAAAAAAAACAGGAATTTCATAACATTAAAATGATCATTTTATGAAGGAAAAAAAAATCCTTTGAAAAAAGTACTATCTTAGAGAATGAAGTAGTTACGAGAAAAAAAATGTACTGGTATCTAATGTCTGGTCAACAAATAACATTGGACTGATATGTGAACGCTGTAAAACCATTTCCCCTGAACAAATATACTGCAGGCAGAGAAATATTAATATTTATAATATTTATAATAATTAATAACAAAGATTTACTCTTGACATTTTTCTTTGTATTAATTCAGCTAAAATAAAATTATGAAAATAAAAACACAAAAGAATAATTTTGAATTTTATTTCAAAGTCATGCCACAAGTTGACATTAAATACAAATGCAAAAAAAAAAAAAAAAGAAAAAAAAAAAGACAAACCACGTTTTTCTTTTCTTCCTGCAGCTCGTCGCTATAAAATAAGCACAGTGTTACCGAGAATCCAAAGCACGGGCATCGATTCAAAGGCAAAACAATAAATAATTGAGTAAATGAGCAGAGAAGACATAAAGAAGCACACAATACATATCGGACAAGTAAACCTCTCCGAAAGCTAGATAAGCTAACGTACCGACTTCAACGCAAGGTAAAAGGGGTATTAGTTATAGCGATATACTGTATATATATATTTACTGTATATAGATATATAAAATCAACAAGGCTATAAAATACTGATAAAAGGTTTTCTAGAAGTGTCACCATGCAGTAAGATTTTTCCAGTCTCAGAGCAAAAAAGTACAAGAACAGTCACAAGCTCATTCCCGTCACGGTAGGCCGCATCGGCTGCGGCGGAAAAAGCTAACGCGGTGATGTCGCTGTCGATGTAGAACGTCAAATTGATTTATTTGTTTTTTGGGTGTGTGGTTTTCGTGCAGCGGCTTGCAAGATGGCAAGATTGTTTTCGAGACGTAACAATGGGGGGGGGGGACAATAAGCTGCAAAAATCCCACTTGCAGCACTCTCGTCAGCTAGCAATTGCAATAATAAAGTCGACATTGAGAGGATGACATTGTAATTTTACAACAACAAAAAAAAAGTTGCAACTTCAAAAGAATAATTTTCTAATTGCATGAGAATAAAGTCTTATGAGTGGTCGTCGTAATTTTCAGGTGAATTAAGTCATAAATTTCGAAGAATGGAATAGCAATTAGACAAGGAAAAAAAAGTTGCCGTTTTATGAGAATAAAGGGACAATTTCAAGAGTGCAAAGTCATCATTTAACAAGGGCGCTGTCGTAACTTTATGAGAATTAAATTTTTTTAAAAAAGGAATGTCACGAAAGCAATGTTGTACTTTCATGAGAAGAAAGTCCTGATTTTCCGAGAACAAAGTCGTAATTTTACAAGAATAATGGTGACTTTACAGAGAATTAAATTGCAAATTTATACGAAGAGTAGTCATTTTATCTAAATAAAACATCGGAATGCCCTCATTATAATACAACTTTATTCTTTCAAACTTTAAGTAGTCATACTATTGTAATAGTACAATATTTACATAATATTTCAAATGTTTTCCTTTAATATTATGACTTTATTCACCTTACAAAAAAAAAATGATTCTTGTAAAATTACGATGTTTCAAGTCAGTTTTGTGTGGCCGTCATGGATCAGGAGGATGCAGACAAGATGTAACAACACGGTGGGGGCAAAACAGACAAACTTCACTCTTGCAAGCAATGTCCGCAATTCCTCTGAATGACCAGCAGAGGTAGTGAAAAACAGCATCAGCGCTAGACTGCGTAGCGTCCATCAAAAACGTGGATAATCGTTGCTACGTTGATACACACACCACCGGTTATTGAATAAAAAAAAAAAATTTAAATTGCAAAAACAGAATGTCGTCCGGATGCATTCGAGAATGCGACACGGGCTTGCTGTGTTCGCCAAAGTAGCAATAGCGCACTGTCATGTAGCTTTTTCCCCTCCCCAACCGCTCCAAAATATAAATATAGATACTTTGCAATGGGTTCAAAGCCATTTTTTTGCTACATGCAGTGGCATTCTCGTATATAAAAAGTCACGGCGGCAACTCGGCGTCAACAATTATACATACGTCAAAGTTCCGACTGTGCGCTAAATACATGACGGCGAAATCCTGACCACGCACAATGCGGCCGACGGGTGGAAATTAAGAAATTGTCGTAAACATCTTTTCAAAATGAAAAAAAGATCAATAGAATTCACATTTTCAGTTTGTTTGTTTTTTTCCGGATGGGGATGAATAGGCCTACTTTTATCCGCGTGCCCAAAATATCATACGCAGGAGTACAAGAAGAACAGTTCTGAGAAAGAGTGTCGGCGAAAAAAGTATGTTAGAGGAAAATATGTAAGAGAAAACAGGAGAATAAGAATAAATAATAATATAGTGAATAAAGTTGTAATTCTATGATTAAAAGCTGATATGATACATTAATATTTGTTAAAGTACAACTTGAAATGAAACAACGATCTCTTACTATGGCTTTGTTTTTAATTTCCCCCCCCCCGTAACACTCTAATTTATTTCGTAAAATTGCGACTTGATTTGAGCTGAGCTGTTTTGCCATCGTTATGATACAAAATATACAAATTGCAACTTTATTATCATAAGATTATGATTTTTTTCGTCGTGCTCACCAACGCCTTTGCATTAGCTGTAAAATTGGCATATTGCATCCATACAAATCAATAAAAGGACATACAAAAAACACCCTCTACAAATAAATGTAAAATATGCATGAATTCCACACAAGAATAACATTTCAAAATGCTCATGCATCAGTTTCAGGAAGGTGATCCGTAAAAATCAAAGAACGAACAATAAGATGGCACGTTAACGACAACCTAGCTTTCAGCGGTTTGAAAGGCGATAGCTCCACAATGTTGTGTGGCTCCGATTTCCTTTTAAAATTCCAGTTTGATGTCTTCTACGACAGCAGTAACATCCTTTAAAATTATTCCAAAAATAAAAGCCTCACCCCATCTGCAGTTGAGTCTGCCATAGTTGCTTTGCCATGCCGTAATGTAAACTACGAAATCAATCGAGGTCAGAGTTTTTCATAATATTGGTTGTCTGGCAATTATTTAGCTAAAGCTAAGCTAACTCTCATAACCAATTGTTTTGTTTTGTTTTTGGCACCAATAATCCCCGCGCCTCCCACCTCAAGGACACTTCAGTCTCAGAATGTTGGCCACCACAACCACAACCCTCATTTTCCGTCCATTTTTTTTTTCTTTTTAACACAACAGCCATGATTAGCACCTAACCGGCATCATTAGCCACACCACAACAATCCAGCCCACTGATATGATCATGTGCCGGCGAAGGCGGCCATGCTGGATGCTCGACAACTAGCGTTGCCAAAGTAGAAAACTAACAAGACGAAAACAAAACAAAGCATAATACAGTTTAGATGGCACAGTACAAGGCTGTGGACATAGTTGAAAAAATGAGTCATGCGTTTTTAAAGATGCTGTACAGCAAAAGTGTGTGTGTGAATGCGCTCACATCCAGTAAACGCCACGTATGTGTATAACAGTTCAAGTAATGGCGCGCGAGCAAAAACAAAAGTCAAAATTGGGAAGGAGCGAAATGGACATGTTTGTCTTACATTCAACATAAAATAAACACGTTAATTTTGTATTTGTAGAGAATTAGGCATAAGAGACGCAATCGATTGATTGGTTGTTGAGATGTCTGTCCATTGTGAGGCTTTTGTTAATTATCTTGAGGAGACTAAACATTTGACCTCTTTCAAACTCATTCATCTTCCTAACCTCTTAATCCTCACTAGGGTCACGGGGGGTGCTGGAGCCTATCCCAGCCGTCTTCGGGCAGTAGGCGGGGGACACCCTGAATCGGTTGCCAGCCAATCGCAGGGCACACAGAGACGAACAACCATTCGCACTCACACTCACACCTAGGGACAATTTAGAGTGTTCAATCAGCCTGCCACGCATGTTTTTGGAATGTGGGAGGAAACCGGAGCACCCGGAGAAAACCCACGCAGGCCCGGGGAGAACATGCAAACTCCACACAGGGAGGCCGGAACTGGAATCGAACCCGGTACCTCTGCACTGTGAAGTCGACGTGCTAACCACTGGACTACCGGGCCGACCCTCTTTCAAACTAATTTTGCAAAACCGGACTTACTGTAAACAGAAAAGGGCCAGTTATGGAATTATGTAGATTTTTTTTTTTTCACAGTAAGACGACCATTACAGAAATTTAGGGCATAGAGATTCCTCAGATCCGCTCGAAATCATTTACAGTAGATTAATCGATTGCTAAATTTAGTGCCCATCCCGAGAAAGAAGTAGAACTCATCACATATCAGCAACTCGGCAAATGCCTAATTGATGAAAAGGAGTCCAAAGTTGCATTTTTTTTTTCTGAAGGAGGCAAACCATCATGGCACTGTTTTTTTAGCAGATTTTCTCCTCAGCGAAAAAACAACAAAAATGCAAGGTGTGTACTCGCAATAAAAGGTACTTGACTGTTTCACACGTTTCCTTATATAAACAGATATACATTCACCCAAATACACAAGATTGAGAAGCGCGCGCGCACACACGCACACCCACCCACCCGCACATACGCACACACACACACACACACGGTGTCAGGCAGTGTTGTTGCCATTAAGATGATGTGGCACAGGGGGGGGCGGTTCGTCGCAAGGTTCGGGCCCAGGTGCCAGTTGGAAAGGGGTTACATAGGAGCGGGGGCTGACTGCCTACTCTTTGGTCCCGTAAAGCACTTGTTTGGAGGCGGGTGACAACTTTGAGGATTGACGCCGTCTGCTAAGCTACGACCATAGAGATGTGCAGCACGTGTGTGGGGGGTGTGGGGGGGGGAGTCTTTGCAGGCCATGCGGTTCAAACGTCGTCCATAGCGTTCGGCGGGAGAAGCGTCTTGGGTTTAAAAGTGAAGGAAGACGGGGGGGGGGGGGGGGGTGAAGCGAGGTTTCACCATTGCAGCAGTTTGTTTGCGTCCATATTGTGGAGGGAAGGGACGCATGCTCGCCAAAGACTGGACTGGACAGGAACCACGTATACAAAATGCGTCGTCAGCATATACAGGTTGAAGAAGGAACACAAGAAGCTTTGTGGATAGAAACCAAGGAGTTCCCCAAACAGAAGGGAGGGGAGCCCAAAACCAGTCGAGGAGTCCAAAGTTCCCCCCCACATGGGGTGTCGGAAGAACCATCCAAAAGAGGTTTTATTTCGTCTTCTCAACGGTGAAAAATTAGAGAAGCTAACGCTCTCAAAAAAAAAAAAAAAAAGGGCGGGGGCAGATTGTGGAGGAGGGGGGGTGCCAAGGTTTGGGAAACCCTGATCTAAACAGACACAGCGGCCACGTGAACACCACCCTTGCCCCCCCCCCCCCCCCATCCATGTGAAAGACAGACAAACGCAGCCTTAAGGCAATGCCGAAGCCCTTGGTAACGTTGGCACGTGCATGCGAGTGCAGAAATGTCTGCAGATGTGCATCTCACGTGGGTTGAAGTTCACACAATAAGAATGAAAAAGAAAAATAACGGAAAAGGAGGGATAAAGCGCCCCCCAAGTTGGCTTTCTTTTTTTTTTTTTTTTCAGCTGCAAAACGTACGGCGCAACAGAAGCGGCGAGGGCGAAGACAAATGATTGAAGTGAAGAAAGGCCTTTGTAATGTAAGGTTGAAGAAATTGGTGAGAAAAAGGGGTGAAGAGAAAATTTTTAAAAAATTGCTGAAAGGAATGAGGAAAGAAAAATGTGATGGGGGAAAAACGGGGTAAAGAAGACATTTGTGTTAGAAATGGGGGGAACAAACTAGACGGGTAAGAAAAACTAAAATGTAAACTAAAACTAAAAACAATTGTGAGAGTACAAAAAAGGTGAGAAACGCCGGAAGGAAAAAATGTCAAGAGAAATGGAGAAGGAAAAAAAGATGGTGTGAGAAAGCGGGGGGGGGGGGGGGGGGGGGAGAGCATGCAAAGGCTCGGTTAAATGTTGGTGAGCGTGGTGGAGGTGATGAGGCGCACGGTGAGCGTGCCGGGCAGGTCGCTGTCCTGGCGACTGCCCTTGTCGCGGAGGTGCAGCGTGTGCTGCTCCTGACGCTCGTTGGGGTCGCTGAACATCACCACCTGACCCAGGAACGTGTCCATGATCATGTTCTTGTTGTAGATCTGACGCCGGAAGTTCGGAGAGCCAGAGCGAGAGAGAGAGAGAGAGAGAGAGCCATAGAAAAGGAAGGAAACGAAAAGAAGAAAGACTAAGTCGAGGAGAGGAATGGCAGCTTGAAGAAGAAGAAGAAGCACTGATTGGAAATATAGAAATCAATGTTTTTAAAGTATGGAAGTTTTCTCCTTGTGGTTTTTGTTCCCATCTGACGCAAAAGGACTTCTATGTGAGCCTGTCCTACCAATAAAGGGCTCAGACTCAACCAAAAAAAAAAAAACATGGTACGCAAGTGGTAAGACCGTACCTCGATGTGGACTCCCTCTTTGGGCTTCTTGCGGTAAAACAGACCCTTGATGTCAAAGTTGGGGCAGCGGGTGTCCTTGTGAACCTGCGAGCGCACCCTCTCGCCTTCGCAGGTGATGATGACGTACGGGTCCACCGCTTTGGAAACGATACAGAGTGATTAGATTCTATATTCTATCGCCAGCATCAAAACTAATGTCCTATCACAGAGGCAGAAATGTTAAGTACTCTCCTGCGAAATGACCATGGTTCTCGACGACTCCGTGCAGTTGTATTTAACTTTTTACCTCCATTGAAATCTTGTCCCTGCAGACCCTCAGCGTTGAGAACGTGGACCTGGGTGACCAGCTGAGGGTAGCCACACATGCCCGTCCAGCACGTCTGAGGAGGCTCGTCCAGGGTCAGCTCTCTGAAGCGATCAACCCGGAATCTGTGTGTCATTGTGCAGCCGGCCAGCAGAGGTCACTCTAAGCTAAGCTTAGTGTGTGAATGTGCGTGTTTGTATATTATTATTTTTTTCAGTCATTCATCTTCCGAGCCGCTTGATCCTCACTAGGGTCGCGGGGGGTGCTGGAGCCTATCCCAGCTGTCTTCGGGCAGTAGGCGGGGGACACCCTGAATCGGTTGCCAGCCAATCGCAGGGCACACAGAAACAAACAACCATTCATACTCACACTCACACCTAGGGACAATTTAGAGTGTTCAATCAGCCTGTCATGCATATTTTTGGAATGTGGGAGGAAACCGGAGCACCCGGAGAAAACCCACGCAGGCCCGGGGAGAACATGCAAACTCCACACAGGGAGCCGGCCTCGAACCCAGTACCTCTGCACTGTGAAGCCGACGTGCTAACCACTGGTCTACCGGGCCGCCTGAATTTCTAATCATTTATTATTTATTTTTTTTTAAATGTCGTTGGATGGCTATTGCTCAAGAAACTCCAGCATGTGGGCTTTACTTGCAGTCCGAAGGCACGTCGGTGAAGACGCGGAGCAGAAAGTCTCCCTGCTGGCCCGGGTCGAAGGTGGTGGGGATGATGACGTAGCGGCCCTCCTTCAGCTCCTTCCTGAGGAAGACGCAGCGCGAGTTGATGTAGATGGAGCCCGCCACCTTCTGCTGGGCCGAGTGCATGCGGTACTTGCGGTTCAGCTCCACCTGACGGACCAAAGAGCACGCTGGGGGTTACCTACGCCAAGGATGATCACGACACGTTCAGTGTTTGTCTTTTAGTGCCAAATATATTTGTTTTAACGATGAACTAATGAAAGGACGTTTCCGTTAAATCCCGAAGAAGCTTTTTAGAAGATCTCTTTTCTTCGTCTGTTATTTGTTTTTGACCTGGTGGATATCGAAGCCTATGGCGAGGTTCTCCCCTTTCCCTTCTTTGGGTGTGGCTCTCTTCTCCTTCTGCTGCAAGCAGATCAGTACTTCATCCTCCACCTTCTTCACATCAAAGACGTACTGGAAGGAGAAAGGAGGTAACAAAGCGATTTACTCGAGTGCAGTGATTGTTAAGTAGGGTTGAACGATTATGAAAAAAAAATTAAAATTTTAATTTCTAATTTTTGATTATTTTTTTTTAATTCTTAAAAAAAATTGAATTTTTTAATTCAAAAGTTTAATTAAATTTTTGATTTTTTTTTCAAGGATGAAAAAAAATTAATTGAGTTGCAGATTTAATTTATGATTTTTTTTCTAGCTCCTCTTTCCATTCATTTTTTAACAGACACAAACAATAAATTAATTGAATCAGATTCCAAATGAGATCCAATGATGTGACATGTTAATTAAATGAAATGCAAATGGATGGAAATTGACATTGAAATGTAAAAGAGCGCCTGCACTGCACCTGAGGGTTCTGGAGGAAGGTGGCCTTGTGATTGATGCAGCCGCCGGAGCGGTTACGCAGGGGGTCCTGGCGGTGGCGCCAGGAGCCCCGCATCACCTCCTCCTCCCACGTCTTGTGGATGCTGAGGTATGACGTGTTGATGAGGCGGCAAAGGATCAGGTCGGTGAAGTACTGGCAAAAGTCGTCGAATGTCATCCTACAACCAGGAACAAAGGAGAAGTCAAAGGGATCCAGTAAAAGTGCAGCAACGAAGAGCACGTTACATTTGCTTCCAAGTACATTTCCGATAACACTTTGCAAAGCAAGAAATTCAAATCAAACATGAATAAGCGTTATACTCAAAATGGTTAAATAGTGGGCGGCCCGGTAGTCCAGTGGTTAGCAAGTCGGCTTCACAGTGCAGATGTACCGGGTTCGATTCCAGCTCTGGCCTCCCTGTGTGGAGTTTGCATGTTCTCCCCGGGCCTGCGTGGGTTTTCACCGGGTGCTCCGATTTCCTCCCACATTCCAAAAAAACATGCGTGGCAGGCTGATTGAACACTCTAAATTGTCCCTCGGTGTGAGTGTGAGTGCGAATGGTTGTTCGTCTCTGTGTGCCCTGCGATTGGCTGGCAACCGATTCAGGGTGTGCCCCGCCTACTGCCCGGAGACAGCTGGGATCGGCTCCAGCACCCCCCGTGACCCTAGTGAGGATTAAGCGGCTCGGAAGATGAATGAATGAATGAATGGTTAAATAGTTATACTTGCTAACACATCAGAGCATGTCACAGCAATTCCCAGAAAACATGCAAATCTGTCAATCTAAAAAGTCTACACACCTCTGTTCAAACGCTATTTTTTTTTATGCTTTCAGAAAAAAAATTCACACAGTAAAAAGTTTTGAAATGTTTTATCTTGCTCTCATTTTTCAAAAACGAGGCGCGTGAATGGGGGTGGGGGAGGGGGGGTGTAGACTTTTTCTATCCACTGCACAACTGTTGAGCTTGCCTTTCATCATCCTGCAGAAATGGTCCGATATATTCAGTGTTTGGACTGAGAAAAATAGTAGCACAAGTGGCATGCTGATTTGATTTGATTTATTTTTTGGGGGAGGATTCATAATGGGCTAGCGCAAGTAGCATGTGCGTTTGTTTTCCTCACCAGAACTCGCCGTCGTCCTGCACGGTGACACCTAGCTTCTCCCTCTCGCTCTTGCTCACCTTGTTCCACTCCTCTGAACTGCAACAGTAATGCAAAAAAAAAAAAAACCTTTGGTGGCATCTCATTGCATCTTGTGAACGTTTTCATCGCAGACGGGGTGAGTTGTACCAGGGCCGTCGCTAACTCTCAAAGGCGATTGTGCGGAAGCTCGACGGTGATGATTCACAGACCTTAAGTAACAGGTTTTTCATCAAAGCGCGCATAGATTAATCCGCGAGAGCGCCACGGAGCAGGAAGACTGCCGACCGACTTTAATAAGCCTCTTGTCTGGAGACCTCTTCAATTATTCAGACTCCATTATCCTGCTTTACCAGACGCCCTGTTTTGTTTCGCGAGAGGTTGGTAACTAACAACTCTGAGACAGAACACTGTCCAGGGAGCAACTTCCATCCTGCGGATTACTTCTTTCCCTCAAGATTGGCAGCGGAGGAGAAATGTTGAAAATAATAGCCGGAATGAGAAGTTCCTCTCAAGGTTTTTTTACGAATAAAATTTTGTAATGACCCTTTTAAACAGTGGTGAGTTTCTGTTTCGAACTCTATACAATGCGCATTTGGGGGCAATTTTTTTTTTAACAGTCCCTTGTTGGAGTAGCATGTAGGGCCGTATATGGCCCACCACCCACAGGTTGTTTACCACAGCTTTCAAAGCTCAATCATCTGTTTGTCCAAATGGTTTTGGGAGTGGTATGGTAGGGACAAATGGCATCTGAGCTGGAGTGTGCGGTCTAGTGTGGTTTTGACCCATTAGCTTGATTGATTTGCCATTTTTCATGGTCTGTACAGCATTTACTTCCCGGTATTGCGTGGCTTATGTATGGATCGGACGGCGATCGTGGGAGCGAGGTGCTGTTGACATTTTGGAAAATGGAATCAGTGGAACCGGTAGCATTGGATCAGGTCCAAACGAGGTTGAGTTTAAAAGGATTAGGAGCTTGTTTGTGCTGCTGGAGACATGCATCTGGTCAGACCCACCTCGAAGGCAGCACGATAAGGATGGATGGCTCAAATGCAGGCCCATTCATCAATGTTTTGTTTACCGCAGATGGAATTTTGAAACACCTACTCCTCTTCTGCCGCAAAGCGTTTGAAAAGGATATGTAGCGTCAATTTTTTTTTCACAATTTCTAAAGGTTATGGATAAATCTTTGACAAAATACCACAAGGATCAACAATTTTAACACATTGCAGAGGTGTAACTCGGGTGGTGCGATTAGGCGAACGGCTTCTACTTGTGGAAGCGCAGCCCAGAATGTAGAAAAAAACAATAATCCATAGAGATGAGGACAGCATTTTTACTCGCAAAGGCAGCACGTCATACATCACAATTTGGCAAACTCTTCAGTAATAGAACATTAAAAAAAAAATCCGTTACGGTGAATTTCCAGCTAATTACCTGTCGCTCCACGGGCCGCTCCACTCCTTCTCCCCCCACGGGTTTCTCATGCGAATCATGTGTAGCTTCTCCGACTTGAAATACGCCAGCAGCCCGTGACCCAAGCGTACTTTTCGGACATCTGTCACGGCGTAAGCGTGGCCTTTCACCAGGCCGCAGTCCAGCCGCGCCTCCATGTCTTCCACGGTGGTTGCCTAGGAAACCACCCAAAATTGCGAATTAGTGATTGTTAGCTTCAATTAAGAAGGAACAAGATCCTCCTTTTAAACACAATAACACATAGCCAGGGATGTCCAAAATAAGCGATCGGTGCTCCTTTCAGTAGCGAGGGGTGCCTCAAGGATGACTTCTTGGACCCATAATTTTTTTCTTTGAATTTGAAGAATTTGACATTTCTTTTGCTGAGGACTGATAGTGGCATCCGACAAGAATAAAAGTTCAGAAAAAAAAGGAGCAATTTTTCAGATGTCAGAAGTCACAAAAAAGCAGAGAAAATATTCTTTGAACGTTTACCCTAATGGAGCAGCTGATGAGGCCGTCTCGGTTGTGCACTTTGAGGACTCGTTCAAACAACTGGTTGCGGGCTGCTTCGTCCGTGGCCATCTGACACTCCAGCAGGTCCACGGGCTCTGAGACCCCACCCGTGAAGTCCACCAGGGCGTCCGCCGTGTTGCCACCGTCCAGAGCCTCGTAGCAGCCATACACCCTGAAACAAGAACAAGTCAAGCTGTTTGTTGTTCGCTAACTAATAAACTAACTAGCTGACTAGCTAACACTTCAGCTTACTGACAAACAAATTTAGCTCATTTGTTTGTCAGCCATACACCCTGAAACAAGAACAAGTCAAGCTGTTTGTTGTTCGCTAACTAATAAACTAACTAGCTGACTAGCTAACACTTCAGCTTACTGACAAACAAATTTAGCTCATTTGTTTGTCAGCCATACACCCTGAAACAAGAACAAGTCAAGCTGTTTGTTGTTCGCTAACTAATAAACTAACTAGCTGACTATCTAACACTTCAACTTACTGACAAACAAGCAAACTGACTAGCAAACAAATACAATTACTGACAAACTGAGAAAATATTCTAAACCGCTAGCTACCTATCTAATGAATAAAGTAACTAAGCTACTAACTTAGCACCAGACAAATCCAGCCCTAGCAACCCTAGCAACAGTACTCAGCAGATGACACTTAAATGTCTGGGTGTGAACAGCATAGGAAACAGATCTATCGAAGGGGGGGTTATTTTCTCCACTTTTAATTGATGAAATGAGCATATCAGGAGGAAACTAACTTGGCGTAGGCCTTCTCCACCAGGGCGCTCCAGAACTCGTTGCTGTCATCAGAGTGGCAGTAGACCAATTGGTTGTCCACGGTGGGCAGCCGGTCGTCAATCACCACATCCACCCACTCGCCGAAGCGCCAGAAGCGGAAGTGGAAGATGCCGCCGTACGAGTCGGGCTTCTCCGTGTCCCACTCCTGCTCCTTCCAATCGGGAATCACCTGAAGAGGAAGCGGGGAGTCGCTGAGCCAAACAGACAAATGCCAATCGTGAATCATGTCAAAGCTTTATTGCCTCGCTGCCGTCACTCATAAATCCAGCTGAAACAGGGTGAAAGGTAAGAAATTTTCTGTGTGCGCCGTAAGTAACTACAACTGGGCCTCCATTAATCTGTTGTTATTCTCTTGAAACAAATAGCCTATCCAAAATGAATTAAAACTCCAAACTTGCTCGAATAGATGTCCCCCAATTAGATGGCCGGCAGAGAGAAATAAATGCCTCGAGTTTATTGATGAAATTTGCAGCAAAATAGCAAAAACAGAAGCATTGAATAGTCTCACAGATCCAATTCCGAGTGTGCAGACGGTTGGTCAATAATTATCCTTTGGAGCATGTAAGATGATTTTGTGTTTCGTGGAGGAGGACTGTTTAGCAATAATTCGGTAGTTGGAATAATGAACTCAGTAATGATGTATTATTATATGCAGTATTATTAATTGATGGAGTAATCGATAGAAGAATCAATTCTTGAAACATTTCCTGGTGACTTTCCTGATTGACAGTGACTAATCCGGGTTGGATTCTCGCGTACGTGTCACGTATTCCAATGAGTGCGCAAACAAAAGGTAAGCGCCACCCCTCTGAGGACAAAACCCAAATGTCATTAGATCTTGTTGCCAGGCATCTCTGAGAGTTAAGACGCGCCCCATTCATCATCCACCACACACACACACACACACACAAGAGCTTTCTCAAGTGGAGATTGTTATTCAGCCGATAATCTATTTTAGCAGTCATGGCGAGTACCCTGGAGCTGCCCTTCCGCCCGGACCCTCAGCTGACCGAAGTGATGCGCCTGCGGGTCCAGTCCCTGCAGCAGCGCGGCCAGAAACGTCAGGACGGCGAGCGCCTGCTGCAGCCCAACGAGGCCGTGTACCGCCTGGACTTCACCAAGCAGTCTCTGCGCTTCTCCCATTGGACCGTGCGCCTGCCCCAGTCGGGCTGCCTCACCGTCACGGCCACGTCGCAGCTGTGGACGCCAGACCTCACCCACCTGATGACCCGCCAGCTCCTGGAGCCCTCGGGGGTCTTCTGGAGGGCGGCGAGCGATGCCCGCGAGGCGGAGACCAAGTGCTATGAGGCTGACGCGCATGAGTTCGGCGAGCGCATTGCCGAGCTGGCCAAGGTGAGGAAGGTCATGTACTTCCTGTTTGCCTTCGGGGAAGGATGCAGCCCCGATACAGTGGACTGTTCCATCTCCTTCACAGGCTCAGGGGACTGCTGAAACTAACTAAGTGACTATAAGGAACTAAAGTAATGGAACCTTTCAATGTGTATGTTTCGTTCTTGACTGGTTGGTTAGATCACTGATTCTCAAAGTGTAGTATAGGCTACCCACAAGTACTGCGTGCTTTTATGAGGTACATGTTACAGTGGCTTGTTCATTAAATGTACTTATTCGGAATCCCACCCGTGTTTCAATGAACACATTTGACGCGGTACCCGGTGTCCACAGTTTCAGAACCACTCGATTAGGTGATCACTGGATTTCCTTGTGATGTAATTGTTGTGTATTTATCTTCATGTACCCCATTCCCCCGGGTATACTCCACCCTCACTACCAACGTCAGGTGTTGCTACTTCACTCTACCCCCCGCCTCCCCCCGGGGGACACCAGCAGAGAGAGCCACACAGCCCAGGGGTACCACTTAAAGGCTTACAAGGTGTTCATGTATATGTGAGAGGGAAAAAAAAGCTCGATATTGTCATCTGTTTGTTTGTTTGTGCAATTTCATCCATCCATTTTCTATTCGGCTTATCCTCACGAGGGCCACGGGTGAGCTGGAGCCGATCCCAGCTGAAACACGGAGTAGCTTTATCTTAACCAATGTGGATTTCACCAGAATTACTTTGCTTGGAAAAATAAAAAAAAAAATAAAAAAATTCAAAACTATCTTTCATCTCACGGGAGGGTGACCTTGCACTGTGATAAATATCCCATTTGAAATTAAAAAAACAACCTCTGTGGGCAGCTCTTTTGAAAATGTGACATGTCGTTACAAGTCCTCTAAAATTCCTCTTGCCTTAAGTCTTTGGTGAACAAACATACAGGAAATGCCTACTAGAACAACAGAACTTCATCTGGGGAATGTGTGTGTGTGTGTGTGTGTGTGAGTGTGCGTTTTACGAGCAGCAGCCAAACAAATGGTGCCGTGTTTTTTGCAAAATGGGTGTGCGTTATATCGGTCTGTCGTGGTGAAGAAGGAGCTGAGCCAAAGGGCGAAGCTCTCAATTTACCGGTCGATCTATGTCCCAACCCTCACCTATGGTCACGAGCTATGGGTCGTGACCGAAAGAACGAGATCCCGGATACAAGCGGCCGAAATGAGTTTTCTCCGCAGGGTGTCCGGGCTCTCCCTTAGAGATAAGGTGAGAAGCTCGGTCATCCGGGAGGGGCTCAGAGTCGAGCCGCTTCTCCTCCACATCGAGAGGAGTCAGATGAGGTGGCTTGGGCATCTGATTCGGATGCCTCCTGAGCGCCTCCCTGGTGAGGTGTTCCGGGCATGTCCCACCGGGAGGAGACCCCGGGGAAGACCCAGGACACGCTGGAGAGACTATGTCACCCAGCTGGCCTGGGAACGTCTCGGGATGCCCCGGGGAGAGCTGGAAGAAGTAGCTAGGGAGAGGGAAGTCTGGGCTTCCCTGCTAAAGCTGTTGCCCCCGCGACCCGGCCCCGGATAAGCGGTAGATGATGGATGGATGGATGGATGGATGGATGGGTGTGCGTTATTATTAAGCAGGAAGATGCCTGGCGGATGGTTAGTTGCAGGCTGCTATGCTAATACTTTACAACTCCAGCCTACCACACACTGCACAGAGGCTAATTAAAAAGATCTGAGAGGGTGGCATGAAAAAAAGCACTCGCAGATATTGGCGGGTGATTAACGTCTAAACAGTATGAAACAAAAATGGTGTTTTTGAAGACCTGGTTTCACCGGGGGAGGGAACAAAAAAATCTTCTCCTGAGAGAGTTGGGTTAGCAGAAGTGTATTCAAAAACAGAATCTAGCGCTTTGAATTACTCTGCTTTTTTTGTTATCTGGTTTCAAACTCCAAATGAATAACAAAGCAACTGGTCTGGCGAGGAATTTATGGTTTAATCGGCTCGACAAATGATTCCCCGCACCATCCATTTGGATTTCTTCCCAGTGTTTGGATGAAAAGTAACCATCAGATGTTTAAGTGGCAGAGCAAAATGTCCGATGACTCGGCTGATTCATTAAAAAAAAAATATTCTGAATAAAATGAACTTGTTTTTTGGTGCCTTTATGCTTACAACAATAAAGATATGAATCACAGGCAGAACATTTGATTCTTTTACAATACTTTAACCTTTAGTATTTGTATCACTTTTGTAAAATTGCAAAGAAAGGAAGGCAAAAGCTTACTTTTTGCCATAGCGACTCTCTGGAGGCCAGACTGGAGCAGGCTGCCACGAACCAGCAATTCCCTAGCTGGCCCTGGTGGAGGTCGTGTGCGCTGATGCCGTCCACGAACAGGTGAGGGTCCTCGCACAGCTCCTACAACGTGAGCAAAAAGGTTTTGTTTTGTTGTTCTTAATGTACTGTTGACTCTCCATAACAACCCGGGCTAAACTAAGCTCCTCCCCGACATACAAAAGCTCGTTTCCTGGTCAAGATGTATCAGTTAAGCATACTTCCTTGAAGCGATTATTGTACCATTTTCCGATTAGACTTTAGAGTCATCTTGTGAAATCACCACAAATGTTTGTGAATAAGTGAACGGCAAATATATGGGAAGTCATTGTACCACTTTTTGACCGTTCTATTTTTGAGGTCCTGCTGTACATTGAGACGAAAAGGGAGGAGCGATTGGTGGGTGGGGGGGGTGGGTTGTTAACGAAGGGGAGCTAAACCACCGCGTCTTATTGCTGACGTGTAGCAGACTTTAAATGCATTTGTGAAATCACATTAACAGAGTGTGTCCGGGTCCATTTTCAGCTTCTGTGCGGACATGCCGTCTTTCATTACAACTACCGTAATTACGTGGTGTTCAATAAGCTGCTGCAGCGTTTTCCTACTCTCCCTGTTTTTTTTTTTCATACACACACACGCACACGTATAATGTGCCGGCTGGCGTTGGAACCTTTCTCTGTCCTCCATTTTTTTTTTTTTTTTGGTCCACAACATTCCATGCGGTGTTGTTTTTTTTTTTGGTTGTTGTTGGAATGCATTAAAAACAAGGATGACTCAGCAGTTGCAGCAAAAAAGATTGCATTCATGACATTGGCAGTCAAATGTGGGGTGGGAGGGAGGGGCCAAAGGTAGCCTATAAAAGATATATTTTTGTCTTGAAACATCTAAAGTAAAACATCCCAGAAGTGGAACAACTTGGGGTATGAAAAGTCAAACACATTGGATGGCGTAGAGCAACGAGTTCAAGGTGAGCGTGACATGGAGGCATCCCTGTATCGACTCCGGCCTTCAAAGAGCATGTGAATGCGCTTGGATGCAAAGCAAACTAAACAAACGACACGGCCAAGGTCGGTCTATCGCTGACTCGGCAACACTGAGCCACCCCCCCCCCCGCCCCCACCCATCCGAACCCCTCCCAGGCCAACAATGACATGTTTGTAGAACAGCTAAGGTTTCTGTCTGCACCAGCATTGATTGTCCTGGTGCGACGGGGAAGCCAGGCGAGGCAAGACGAGGGGCTCCCCACGGCCGGCGACCCGTCATCCGGTTGGGGGAGGGGGGGGGGGGGGGCGGAGTGCGTCTCAGGTGGAAGAGTAATAGAGTATCGATCGGTACGCGGCCTCCGCAGACAGTGAAGTAATGCGAACACTGCGGCCAAGCGCCGTCTAATCATTTACCTGCCGGGTGAGAAGCTGTCGAGCGGCTCCGCAGTTCGCGCGCCATCCAGAAGTGCCTAACACATTACCAAACCCCCCAAAAACTAGCAAAATATATCCCACTCGGGTGTGGCATTTTTTTTTTTTCCTGCGGGAACAACTGTGCATGCTCGTGTCCTCATTAAACATTTGTAAAGGGCAGCAAGCAGATAAAGGATGATATGCTTGGAATGGACGATGACTTTATGGGACATCCATCTGCCTAAATGACCAAGATGGACAGTATTGATTCATTTGGAACTTTTGCAAGGTTGGAGAAAGGTGGCCGCGGTCAGGAGAACAAAGTTATCCGAGAGGAGACCAAGAGTGGAGAAAAGTCTGAGTGTCGCAGCATTTTCGTTGAATTTTTTTTTTTTTTAAACTCTCCGATGTTAAAACAGAAGCAAATGGGACACATCAACAAAATGTAGAAAGGCTGGAGAATCCAGAGTTAAGGCATTGCAACGGGGGTCATTTTAGCAGGGGGGTGGGGGGTTGCAAGAGGAGACTGAGGGCAGCAAGCAAATGGGATTCTGCAGCAAAGTGGAGACTGCGGTGCATAATACTGGAGCATCCGCAGAAGAGTGCAAACAGACCAATGTCTTTTTCACAGATTCATTCATTCATTCATCTTCCTAACCGCTTGATCCTCACTAGGGTCGCGGGGGGTGCTGGAGCCTATCCCAGCTGTCTCCGGGCAGTAGGCGGGGGACACCCTGAATCGGTTGCCAGCCAATCGCAGGGCACACAGAGACGATCAACCATTCGCACTCACACTCACACCTAGGGACAATTTAGAGTGTTCATTCAGCCTGCCATGCATATTTCTGGAATGTGGGAGGAAACCGGAGCACCCGGAGAAAACCCACGCAGGCCCGGGGAGAACATGCAAACTCCACACAGGGAGGCCGGAGCTGGAATCGAACCCGGTACCTCTGCACTGTGAGGTTGACGCGTGGGAGGAAACCGGAATACCCGGAGAAAACCCACACAGGCCCGGGGGGAGTACATGCAAACTCCACACAGGGAGGCCGGAGCTGGAATCGAACCCGGTACCTCTGCACTGTGAAGCCGACGTGCTAACCACTGGACTTACAGCAAAAAAAAAAAGATTCTTTTCAACCGACACAAAACTTACCTTTCATGAAAAAAAAAAAAAAGTTTTTTGCACCAAATTCCAGATGATGTGTGTTACGGCAAAACCCCCGTGGACGACAGACCCGCTCTTGTAGTAAGTACTAAATTCTGAAACCCAAGAAAATAAGTACACTTTCAATTCCAATTGTTCGTAAGCCTTTGCTTCTCCCTGGGTTTCTCTTAAACTTGATTATTCTGCACTTTCCCCGCACCCTCCCGCAGTGGCGCTGAGCTTTCAGTGGCCATTAGGAGGAGGACGAGCAAACGTGCTTAATGGTTCCCATGGAACAAATGCACACCAGAGTGAAATCATGTGGTAAATGTCCATTATTGTTCTTGTCATTATAATCATTTGGGTTTTTCTTATTAAAAGGTGCACGAGTCTAACCTTCTTGCTCGACTGTAGTTGTTATGTACTCGTGCGAGAGTTTATCTAAGGAATGAATAGTGGGGAATCGTGTTTATCTATGGATGTAAATACCAAGTCAAAATCAACTGTGTGTTATTTTATCATGTGAAAATGCTACAGTGTGCCCGGTTAGGCTCCTCCTGCTTTTTTTTTTCTCCCCTTCCTTCCACTCATCTCACAGTGTTCAGTCCGCATGACTGACATCCACGCAGACCAAAACATATAATCTGTGTGACCCAGTTTCCATGGCAATGTACGCCGCCTGCAGGAGGTTACTCCATCCACAACCACACTGTCAGCATTATAGAGAAGAAAAAAAAAAATCGGACTTCAACAGGACCTTGTTTTGACGATTACCGACTTAATGGGAATCAGGAACTGGCAGATAATACTGCAGCATCTACAGCTAAGACGCAGGATAAGATCACGTTAGCGCGTGTGCTTATTTGTGCCAATTTTAGCTGTATCCCGTCAAATATCATAACACCAAAGTGTCCGGGAATAGCCAACAGTGGCACGTGTGCTCGCTTTTACACAGTTTATCCAAGAGGAAACTGAGGGCAGGCCGGCTGTAAAGTGGAGACTGTGGAGGATCATGCTGCAGCATCCAGGATAAGCCAATTTTTGCTGAGGGAGAGACTAAGGGCATCGTAGGCCTCTGCATTGACTGTTAGCCAAGGTAAGGTGACAGATTTTAGCCAAGAGGAGCGCTACGTCAAAGTGGAGACTGTGGACGATCATGCTGCAGCATCCAGGATAAGACATTTTTTGCTGAGGGAGAGACTAAGGGCATCTTAGGTCTCTGCATTGACTGTTAGCCAAGGTAAGGTGACAGATTTCAGCCGAGAGGAGCGCTACGTCAAAGTGGAGACTGTGGACGATCATGCTGCAGCATCCAGGATAAGACATTTTTTGCTGAGGGAGAGACTAAGGGCATTGTAGGTCTCTGCATTGACTGTTAGCCAAGGTAAGGTGACAGATTTTAGCCAAGAGGAGCGCTACGTCAAAGTGGAGACTGTGGAGGATAACAATGCAAAATAGAAAAGACGGACAAGAGTCGTTGGCTACGTTTTCAATATTCACGTAAGTTACTAAACATTGTTTTGTGTCTATTAGCGATTTTTTTTGAGCGACTTACCCGCGGCCTCTTCCACACCACGCGTCCGATCCTGTTGCCCTGGTAGAAGAGCGAGTTGTCGGCAACGGGAAAGCGGGGGTCCTCGAAGAGCAGGCCGCTCTGCAGGCACTGCCTCTTCAGGGTGGAGTACTGCTGCCCCTCGAAGGCCTTCACCGACGCGAACATGCTGCAGCCCTGCGCAAAAGGGAAAATAGAAAAAAATAGCATCATCGGCTGGCACAGATGAGGGGATTTGAGTCACATGACTTCAATCCCGCCATCCATCATCTTCCGCTTATCCAGGGTCAGAAAGTCCAGACTTCCCTTTCCATTTTGTCCAACTCTTCCAAACCAGACCAGATACAGTAGTTTTCGTACGTTGATGGTTTTCTTCATTCAGTTGGGTTGTGAATCTGACTTACAACGTGGGCCAAAATCTGACATGGGTCGTACAAGGATCAAACAGTCCATTTAAGGGTGGGGGGTTCGACCTTGTTCCGAGAGCACCCTCCACAGCAATCCCCAAAGGACACAGTGAAATGTCTTCTCCAAGTCCACAAGCACACGTAGACCGGTCATTTTAAAAAACGTGCACAAAGTATCCGTACGTTTTTACTTCCCACCATTGGTAGGAAACTTTTTTCCCTTTCCTCCATCGCTTGACTGACGGCTTCACAGTGAGCCGCCTAAGCGGGAACTAAAAGTCCTGGTACGCGAGTACCTGAATTTTCTGGGTCTCCAATGATTACTCTGTCTCTTGACGTCCCCCAGGGCCTAATTATCACAGCTATACAGAGATGCAGCCATGTCCGCATTGATCAGCCCACCGCACACACCAGGGCACACACACACACTCCTCTAAAATTGAGCCGTCCTGATCAATAACTGTGCCATGGGACAAACCTCTCGCTCATTTAACCTAATTCGTCTCCGACAAACGCGATTGATCAATATCATGAATTTCAATATTGATGTCCTACCTGGATGACTGAGCTGGCGTTGGCGTATCGATTTGATACTAACGAGGCTGGATGGCCAACCATGCAAACGCCTGCTTCATAAACACTGCGATCTGTCGAATTAGAAAAATGGACCATTCATTGGATACTTTTATCTGTATAAGCTTTATTTGTTGGGCAAACGGCTAAGTTTGAGCTACTCTATCAAATGGTCTATCAGTCCATAAACTCAATCAAAGAATTTGTTTTGGATTGATTTATAAAATGGGCCGGACCCCAACAAATTGGCACACGTGGCAGGATGACCAGCACAGCAAACCATACCCATAATAATATTTCCAATGATAATTGGGAGTCTCCACTACCAAACCAGATCTACGTCGTAATACCAAGACTGACCACTAGAGACCATACCAATTTGGATCTGCAGTTACAAATAGTTCGCATTTACCACTGGCGACTTCCTGGGAGGAAAAATTATTCTTGAGACCCCTTCACACTCACACAAATAAAGTATTTCCTCCAAGATTACTGAGATTGTAGTCAGAGGCTCCATCTGACAGATGGCTCGTGACCACCACGGGGAGAGCATACTGTCCTTTGGCCATCCCATACGCTCAATAGCATCACCTGCGAAAAGTAAATTCTCAAAAGCCACTGACTTTCAAACGACTGAACAACAAGAATCTATTTGTTGCATTATTTGATTTATTTTCACCTCTAAATGTCCATCTTACTAAAAACGGACCGTCTGCATATCACATTGAATAGTGAACTGTATTAGAAGCCGAGTAGAACTATCCGGTAGATTTTCTGTGAATGAGGCGGTTGTGAAGACGACGGTTAAGCAGTCAACAAATGCGTCTACATGTGGAGTCCCACAGAGATCAAGTGTCCGACCTTTTTTTTTTTTTTTTTTTTTTTGCATGAACTAATCATTTTATTAATTGGATCCACAAAATCAATGGTCAATTAATTGTAAATAACACAACTTCAAAGACAAATATTTAATTTCCATTGATATGAAGTGACAAACCATCTTTGAAAGATATCCCAACGGGTACAATGTCATGTTGCGGTACAACTAGTGTAGGCGTCTTACACTCACGACTGATACTTTGGAGAGGAGTCGTGACAAACAAATTTTAAAAAAAGCCCTCAATGTAACAGCAATTTGGGAAGAGCGATTATAGGGAACGTGAAATCAAGACTGGGCACAGCAGGCAGGACAGGGAACGTCACATTCTGCCTGGTCAGAGACCGGTGACTGCTGTTTAAGAGGGGGTGGGACGCAGTGGTGACTGATTGAGTCTGCTTCCGCTGACAGACTGATTAAACCCGCAGAAGTGAAGAGGGAGCAGTAATGCACACACACACACACACACACATACACAGAATGAAGGCAGGTTCTAGCACATCAGACCTCATCTACCCCACAACTGAGGGAGGAGGAAGAGTAGGAGGAGAAGGAGGTGGACTCTCCCAGGCTTCACATCCTCCCACTGTGCTGAGCTCTCCCACCCTCTGCAGCATCACGGTCTCCCGCTGCCGGCTCAACTACAGGCTTGGCCCTGACACTGCCTGCGTGCTCGTGATCTCCCGTACAGTCCAACGTCAAAACCGATCTGGTTGATTATCAGAGGAGGCCTTCAAATCCTCACATTATTGAGCCGTGTCGCGTCCACCCCTGCTGATGTTGCAGTATTGCGGAATTTTTGCGAATATAAATTGCCTTGGTAAATCCGAATATTAACATCTGTTTGAAAAAAATTCTTAAATTAGAAAAATAAAGATCGAACTTTACGACTGGATTCTCCTCAGATCGCTGTGTAAAAGAGGCTAATGGTCGAGCAGTCTGTAATACCAATCATTAATTTTAAAAAATTACAAATTAAAACAATAAAATCTTTGTCCTGTGACACAAAAACAAACTGGTCAATAGTCACTGAAATCAGCCAGCCAATGAAACGTAGGCCAAAGGGGTAGCCATTAAATTTGGTGGCATTTAATATTGATATTTTCATAATGAATGGGATTACATGGCAATAAGAGACCTCGGCTGTAGAAAACGGAGGCAGCGCCGGAAGCAGGGTATCACTCACTCCCAAGAAACATTGAATGGGGAGGAAAAAAGGTGTGGGTAAATTCTGTTAGCATTTATTCAGATTTTTCTATCGCAACATGATATTTGACATGAATAAATTGATCATCTCAATGCGTCAATGACAAAACTTATACAATTGTCACGTTAAACAGGGTAGAGACAAAACAACCAAATCAAAAAATATATAAATCCAGTGTTGCAACACTGTCATTTTTTCCTCAGCCATTTTTTTTTTGCTACAAGTAACCCAAAGAGCAAGATGACTGCAAACGATCAAATCTTTTTAGTGAAAGAAGAAAATGAAGAAAGGAAAAAATATCATTTGTTTTTAATTATTTAACCAAGTTGGGAACCATTTTTCATTTACAATCAGGGCCTGGCCAATAATAAGATTGACAGTCTATATATTGAAGACATAATTTTCTGCTGCCTGAAAGCTTGAGCATGACGAGACTGCTGCATGTTATGTGTCCAATATTATTCTTTGGCAATATTATGGCTTTTCCCACTTAGACGAACAGTTATTGGGAAGTAAAAAAAAAAAAAATTACATTACAAAATGTGGACGTCAAAATTGGTCTATAATTGTTCAAAGATGCCACCAATGCACTAGTTTTTTTATCCTCAACTCACTTTGGCATTTTTCTTTAGCAGTATCGTGTCATACGAAGGCACCAAACACTACTTTTGTCTGAAAGAAACATCTCAACTTACTTTGACCAAATGTATTGCCACCGTAATGCCAGAAGATGGTGACAAGGCACTACTTTGGTCTAAATGAAACCCCTCAATTCACCTCAACATCCTTAGCACCATGATACCACCAGATGATGCCAGAGCACTACTTCTGTCTACATAATGGTGCTAAACACATTTCAGCATAGTTCCTTGCCACCGTGATGTCACAAGATGGTCGAAACACAACATTTGTCGAAATGAAGCTCTTTTACTCACTTCAAAGCAGTTCCATGGCACATGTCACAAGATGGTGCACAAAATTAGCGAATGGGTAAGAATCTCAGCACTGACTGAAGGCTAGTTCAAAGGCGCTGTACTTTTGTGACATTTTTGTTTTGTGGGGTGCGGTGAGGTTTTCTCGATAATATACAATATGCGCTTTGGCCTACGAAAGACTGGAAACAGTGGATATCTGTTAAAAATTATCTTGCGCCATGTGGTATTGTTAGTCTCCGCAATATTAAGAGCAACGTATATATAATGGGTTATTTTATCTATTTGTTTTTCTACGCTATATTACGTTTTTATGATAAGGACAACAAAATGAAGCATATAGTAAGTAATAGCATCGCGGTTCTCCTGAGATTTACTGAGCTGCTCCACCGTCTTATCCATCCCTCGCGAGCACCTGCGCCCCCGGAGGCGCGCGACGCCTAGCGCTCGGTTACCTGCACCGAGGCCTCTCCCGTGGCAACCCGGTTCCCTCTCTTTCTCTCGGGGGGATGGTGGGGAGTCCAGCGGGTCCGACTCTCGCTCTCTCCGGGGGCGGGGGAGGGGGATGGCCGGGGTTCCTCGCCTCGCTCGCTCCCTGCCTGGTCCTCTCCTCCGCCGGAGCACCGCTCTCCTCCTCCTCCGCCGGAGCACCGCTCTCCTCCTCCTCCGCCGAAAAGCGAGAGTCAAGCCGGCCTGTATCACTCCGCGGCAACAGCGGAAATGCGTTTTCAAACAAATAAAACATTTTTTAGAATATTGAAGTATTTTTTAAGTTTAAATGAATTTTATGGAAGTGAGAATGAACAATATCATCTAAATGATATTTCAGAAAGTCAAACATATCCTGTCGTGGCAAACTTCATCACAGAACTAGCTTGCTTCACTTGCATCACCATTAAAAGATGGACAAAACTCGACGCTTTGTCCTATTTAATGAAAAACAATTTATCATAAGTCCCTCTCATATTTACCAACACTCTTAGGAGTCATAATGCAATCAAAATTAGCAGAAGACCGGCTCCTTATATTTGTTAATTTATTTTTGCGAGCCACCTACAGGAAGTCGTGTTTTGAAGTGGGAAAAACTGAGACAGACTACACATGCGCAGAGCCGAGCGGCCTGTTGTAATCCCCTAGCTCTTTGTCACAAATAGGAGGATGCAATATGCCGTGATTAAGAAAACAAGCCGCCTAATTAAAATCGATTCCCTTTATGTCCCCTGTATACATGTAAAAAAAAAAAGAATACTTCACTCTTCATCTCTGCCTTCCTGACCTCCTTCATTCCATCCTTCCTGCCTTCAGACACACTTTATTGACGCATGATTACAGCTCTATATCCTACGTCAAAATTGCCTCTTCTTTCACACCTGTTTGTTCCATGCACCTTTAAATCATTCATTCCTTCGCTCCAACCTACATTTGTTTCTGCTTGACCGCCTTCTTTTTTCCGAACACATACTTTTGGCACATCCTGTATTCATGTGACAACACAGACTAAAAAACAGATTTTTAAGTAATGGATTAAAACAAAAACAAAAAATACAAAGAAATGAACTCAAGAGATACTGATTGTAAGCAACACCAATGAAAATCTCATTTTCATTGGCTAATAAAAAACATACAATTGTCATATTCTTACAAAGTTCTGCTCTGACGCCACCTACTGCAGGATTCATTCACTACAGGACACTCGTCCAGGAACATTTGTGACAAAGGCAGGTACAAAAAGGTGCCTCAGCAAACGCTTTCATGTTAAGGTGCTGTTTATTTTATTTATTCACATCTCACGGTACACACCGCTGAAAAGCTCTTAAAACTTAATACTGACTTGGGCTTCTCCTCACACGCTTTGAACCTCCGACACTGACCTTCGTTGACCCATAGGACATTTCGAAATCCAAAACGTCCGTCCTACAGCTTTCTTTATCACCCTTCTGAAAACTCAAGATTTGAATCCTGGGGGGGTAAAAGAGGCTGATGTGTCGATCTGGCACTGTACGAAAAAAAAAAAAGAAGTCCTGATTAAGTGATACTTACTCTCACAACAACAACACAAACAAACCCCAAACCCCCACAGTGCCTTGAAGCGACGAGTTGTATTCGAAGCGCTGTGGAGGCTTCGCTCGCACTGGAAAACACACAAAAAGTGGAGCATGGGTGTTTATCGCCCCCACTCCCCACCACCACCAAGATCCTCCAGTGTTTGTCTGTAGAATTCCACAAGCGTCGGGTGGGAGCGAGCAAGCCAGCACACCGTAGTAGCATTCCGAAAGGAGTAAAACAAAGCATGAAATACAGCCTTCCAAATAAAAACAGTTACAACCACTAGGTGCAGACTTTGCTTTTCCTCTTCATACAAGTTTAAGGCAGGAAGTGTTTTTAAATAGTCAGTTGATTCATGCCTCCCTGCACAGGATTTCATTTTAAATAAGAGGACGGGGGCGCGGTGGGGGCTGATGGTCAAGGGGGCCTGGAAGTATTCTTCTAGCGTCCATCAGGCCCGATTGAGGAGGGGCGAAGAAAAAAAAAAAAAAGAAGCCAAAAATTCCAAACCGTTGTGCTATGCCATGTAGATGAAGGTGTTTATGTCGGCCTCGTCCCGCTTGATGTATTTGTGGTCGATTAGCCACTCAATCTGCTCCTTGATCATCTTCTTCTGTGGTAAAAACATGTTCTTTAAGATCTCTACTAGCTCGGTTTGTAGCTGCGCATTGTTGATGCGTTTCCTCATTTTCATGATCTGGATGATGGCCTCCTGTATGACAAAAAAAAAAAAAAAAGTGGACGGCATCAAGATCAAGATGGTGCCCAGTAGGAAGCTCTCTTTGCACGATAATGCTGGTGGCGTACCTGTGTTCGGAGTATCCTGAGCTGGACGATGCCCTCGTTCTCCTCCTCTCGCATTCTCTCCGTGGTGAGCTGCAGTCGGCCGATCAGGTTGATCTTTCCCCGTTTCTGAACTTTTGAGTTTTTTCTGGAAGTATACGTACGCAAACATAACCAGTAATTAAATCCACGTCCACCTGCAGGTTCTTCTGACAGTTAGACTGCGCACGGTGCGCCTCGGAGGAGGGACCACTACTTGAGGAAATGCAGCGAGTGACTTAAGACATTTGCTTACATAAGAGAAAACTCTTGATTGACATAGAATAACGTTCCTTCGGCAAAGTCTTTGGGCGACGACACCGCGGGGTCATAGGAGAGCACCTGCCGCTTGAGCTTGGGAAAAGCCACCAGGGACTGGAATCAAAAGGAGGAGAGAGGTAAGACGGGTCAGAATTCTGGAGAATTAAGAGATGTGAAGTTCACCCGACAAATCCATCCATTTTCTATACCATTTCGAGAGCCTCATTTATTTGAACTAGTAAATGCTCACGAGCACGTAGCTGAAAAGCTAACGGAAAGAGGAGCTTCTTTTACTGCGCAATTAGTTAGCGTTGCGTGTCAATCGGGCATCTTAAATGTCGGCGAGTCGTTTTACTTTATTTTAGGTTGACTACACACCTGTTAACTTCTCTGACTTGTTGACTAAGAACCTCAAAATGAATGAGTTCAAGGTACATTAATTCCTATGAGGGAAAAACTGTTATCCAATGAAAACTACTTGGAAGTCAACCAGTGTCACAACATGGAGAATGCTTTCAATTTCAAACGGCGTTTTTTTTTTTTACCCAGAGTGTGCGTCGCAGCTCTGCGTCGGGCAGCTCGGTGGCGAGTTTGAGGTTCTCGAAGCTGATCCTCTCCCGGGGTCTCTGGTTCCAGGCGAAGAGCACAGCCAGCTGGAAGGTCGTCACCTCCAGGTCATACTGGCCCACTTCGTTCTTGAAGGTGATCTGTGGTGGAGGGGAGGAGAAAAAAAAAACAGGTCGATTCATAGTTTAAGTGTCAGCCACAGAGTCAAATGAGCTCTGTGCGCAGGTGACACCCACAATGCCGTTGGACATGAGGTGATGCCAATGTAATTTGCGTCCGCTGTGGTTCTTCTTGTAGAAGTCTTCCACCTCCGGGATCAAGTCCTCCAGCTCCGTGGGCAGCGAGACAAAGACTTTCTCGCTGCTCCGTGACCAAGCGCCAGCATTCAGGATCTTGATGTTGACCGAGTCAGCTAAAGGAACATTGAGGCTTTTTAAGTTACTCGGATGACTGCAGATCCCCTGCGACAAACTGAGCGTCACTCGCTTTGTCTTTCACCTGGTAGTGCCAGCTTGTTGTGTTTATGCATTTCTTTGAAAGACTGATTGAGGTCCTCGGACACTTTAATGTCCTGAAACATCCTGGCCAGCTTGTTGACGTAGTCCGCCGGCATTCCCACTTCCTGTTTGGATCAAGGGATGTGACAGAAAAACGTTGGCGACGGATAGAAGATTTGAGAATATTTGCGGCCACTTTTGGCACTTGATCTTACCCTGAGCCACTCGACCATGTTCTCCTCAATTTCGCTGTCTGCCGAGATGTCCAGGATGAGGCGGCGGGTCAGGTGGGCCTTGTGGTAGCGCATGAACACATCTTTGTTCTGGACGTACTTCAGAACTAACAACTGCAAAACAACGTGTGGAAGAGAAGCAAGACATGAAGGGGAACATACAGTATCGTCGGAGGGGCACTTCATTAGGTACATGAGTTATAGAAGAAAACCTTTATTTGTCTCGCAATGGAGAAATTCCCGATTCACAGCAGCAAAGTTATGAAAGGAAGAAGTAGAACAACAAAATACAGGAGCTGCTGGAAAGGCGGCCACTCACGCGGCGCCATTTTGAAGTCGAGCTAAGTTTTGAAAGCAAACGCGAAGCTGTAGCGTCCAATGACGAAAAAAGAAATTGGCTCACATCTCCTGTCCCATGTAAATCCACTTCAATTCCAAACCGCGACTCCCAGTTCCACATCTGAGCTCCAATCCAAGAGCTGTATTAATAAAATTTGCCTATACAAACATAATATAAATGCAGAATGCATTTTTTTTCTCTTTCTCCTTCTTTCTACATACATTCTTGCTGCTGGAGGCTGTAAATTTCCCCAGTGTGGGACGAATAAAGGATATCTTATCTTATCTTATCTTAACTGCCAATTGAGTTCTGATATTCCTTTTCCGGAACTCAGAGACTAATTCGTCCACAGTTTGGCACGTGTCATTTGCAACATTGGACACATTTATGTGCATCAACAGACAAACAAACCCCCCCCCCCCAAAAAAAACTAAACAATAAACACACCACTTCCTTGAGCTTGGCCTCAATCTCCTCCGACGTGAGCTTCTTGCTAAGTGGAGTCTTCCTGAGCAGCATGTCGCAGTAGTTGGCCAGCAGCTCTGGACACTTTGACTCAGGTTGTGTTTTCAAGCCCACACTGCAAATAAAGTACAATCACATGATATAGTATTGTTTGTTATTTGAGGGGGGGGGGGTCTCACAATGTCTTACCCTTTCTGTTTCATGGGAAGTTCTAATTTAAATATCGTGGCATCGTTGACGACGGCTTTATAGGCCTGCGAAGACGTGAGGAGAAATTGAGAACAAATTCATTCATTTGTCGCCTTTCCACTGCAGACACTGAGAAAACCGAAAACTGCGCCACCGGAAATGCTGACGTGCCGGCCGGTGTGGTGGAAAAGATTCACCGGCCAAAGCGGGACTCACTTTGTCTCTGGCGGTGAGGAAACGAGGGTCGTCCTGGAAGGCTTCTTTCACCAGCCGACTGAAGCGATTGAACAACGTGAGCAGTTGCTCCACGTACTTCTCGGAGTCCTGCGACGAAAAAAAAACGTCTGGAAAGGAACGACTATGATAACAAGTAGAAAAATCGATGGCTCCAAAATGGGCCTTTTATTTCTGTTGTGTCACTGGGGCTCCTGATGCCTGTGGGGAAGGGTGGGGGAGGTTTCCCTGCAGGCAGTTTTTTTTTAATTGAGGGGGTGGGGGGGTTAAAATAAACCTAGGAGAGGAAAATAGAAAAGCACAGAAGGTCCTTTTTGCAGCACTCACAGAGGTGATGGTCTCGGCGGAGGCCACCATGTCTGCAAGGCCGGCGCTCATGATGTGTTCCTCCAGGTCCTTAAGCATGGGCTCGATGCCGCTCGGCACTTTGTCCATCAGCGAGAACATCAGGTGCAGCTCTTTTGCATCGGAAAGAGGCAAAAACAGTAAAGGGATTTTCTCTGTGTGCGCAAAGGTTTTGGTCATGGTTGATTGTCACTCCAAAGGTAGTCCTCACTTTCCGTTTCATTCCTCTTGATCATGCCCGGACACTCGGCTAAGATGGTCTCCTTGAAGGACGTTACCAGAGCGTTGACGCAACACTCCATTAACTGGGAAGGAGAACAGAATCAATTTGCCACAAAATACGAAGAAGCGGCAACTTCCTTCTAAATGTGGACTGACTGTCGTAACATTAGTCCATGTGGGGAAAAAAAAATTATCCCTGCAAAGCTTAAAGTCCGGCCCGCGGGCCAAATTCGGCCCGCGGTCGAATTTCATCCGGCCCTCGGCCCCTGTCATAAAATCAGTGCCGTCTGGCCCGCAGGTTGGGCGCAATGGAACACGTGTTGCATTGACTGAGGTCTCGTAGACTGGTGAGTGATGTTTCATAGAGTACTGCTTCCCTCTAGTGGCTAAATGAGTAATAGCATCCACTAAATGAGTAATAGCATTTAGACACTAGAGGGCATCACTCACGAGTTAACAAGACATCACTCCGTGTTTATATTGACTGATATGTCATATTTCAAATGATCCTTGCAGTTGTGGATATGTGTATTGCTTGTTCATTTCCCCGTTATTCGAGTCAAAGGTTTTGTGACTATTGAAAAGTCATGGTGATACATTTTATGTTTCAAATCAATCAATTTGCACTCAGGAGACTTCTGTTTAAGAAAAAGTCAAGTGAATAAGCAGTTGCATGTGATATACCTGTTTCAAATGAACCAAAAGAAATTCTTAAGATTGTTGAAATTCAAATAAAAATGGAAATGTGAAACAGACTGGCTTACTAAAATTTATTGAACAATATTGTTGTTCAATGTAAAGAATGTCAGCCAAGGTCGGCCCCCCGACATTTTACCACATAAAATCTGGCCCCGTTGGCAAAAAGTTTGGACACCCCTGCTTTAAGGCAATGACTTTGCTTCAAACTTTTTTTTTTTTTGGTAATGAACCAATAGTTCTTTTATTTTCCATTTATTTGCCCTTATACATTAAACAGAAAATATCAACTCGAAAAAGTATACTTGTTTGTACATTAGTCTCTCACACTCACCGCTTGTACAGAGTTGCAGTCACGCCTTGTCTCCAGATATCGTAGTGCACGTTTCTCCTCTTCCCTCAGCTTGGAATCAGCCTAATAGAGCACATACAGTATTCACGTTCGAACTTCATTTCCGTGTATTTATTAAATGCTCTCGATGCAATCATTGACTCGAGCTCACATATTTCATGTAGTTCTGGACGCCGTTTTGTTGGAGGTAGGCGGGCGCCTGCGTTCTGTAGAAGCGCTCAGTGGAATCCATGTAGGCTTTTTCAAAGTTATCCCTGTAGATCTGCAGCTTGTCCTCGGGATTCGAGCACAAGTTCACTGCGGGAACGAAGAGAGCGACATATTGCGTGAGGGAAATGACACTATTTAGCTCTCGGGTTGCTACATGGGCTCCACTGCAGTAGATGGCTGCTCACCGTAGGACTCTCGCACTCCGATGACCAACTGCGAATCGAAGGCCTCCCCCAGCCGCTCGGCGTGGACCAGCTTCATTGCGCTGTCTTGTAACCTGTTCTTAATGTTGGAGAAGATTGACTCGTTCCACGTGTCCAACATCAGCTGCGAGAGGGGGGGGGGGGGGGGGGGTCAAGACAAGCAGTCATTAAAATACCCCGCGTCAATTTTTCGCCTGACATTCGGCCACTCACTTTCCGGACGATGCTGTCCTCCATGTTGGACTTCTTGTTGCTGCCCTGTTTGCCCATCAGTGTGATCTCCAACTGGCAGAATGGCTTGGGCAAGATGTCGCATTGCGTGAAGAACTTGCGCCACTCCACGATGTAGGCCTTCAGCAGGGCCGTGTCATCCTGGTGACTCAGCACCCGCTTTGAGAAAACAGCGGCAAACATTGGATTGGTTTTTCCTTAAAAATAGGCGCCGTTGTTAAATACTTCTAAGTATAACTGTTTTGAAAACGTATGCGAGCGTGCATGCATGCTACCGTAATTTTTTAAGCCGGCATACGTTTTACCATGCCTAAGTCAAATAATACAATGCGTCTTGTGAATAAGATAAGAAAACCTTTATTAGTCTCGCAATGGAGAGATTCCCAATTCACTGCAGCAAAGTTATGAAAGGAAGAAGTAGAACAACAAAATATAGGAGCTGCTGGAAAGGCAGCCACTCTCGCGGCGCCATTTTGAAGTCGAAATAACAAAAATAACACAACGCATAGGACACAGACAGTCGTGCAATCTTCACGACTTATCTACATACACTTTGTTGTCTGAAGCAGTTATAGATGAAAGAGGAGAGGATCAAAGTGTCCTTTCACCAGTGGCTCAGAGACGTCATGCTGAAAATGTGCACGCGTCTGCTACAAGCTAAGTTTTGAAAGTAACACGAAGCTGTAGCGTCCATTGTGTTAAAAACAGTAATGGCACACATAACTGACACTACACTCTTTTAATACAATCCGCCGTATGGTCGTAAAAATATGGTAATAAAAATAAATTTGGCTTGTATATTACAAGTGGGAAGATGTAAAGTGATAAATCCCCCATAGTCGTTTCAGCCTTACTGCTTGCGCTTGTTTGATGAACTCTAGGATGTCCTCTTTAAGGGCCTGGTGGATTTTGGCGGGGCCTTTGTCGTCCCACAGGCAGACAGCATGGACGTCTCTGCGGAAGGATTAAGACGTCACCGAAAGCTTCCCTGCGGTATTAACTTTTTTTTTTAACGGCCCAAACTCACGAGAAAAGGTCGAACCACTGCTGCTTTGTGACCGACTCTTGCCTTAACAGCTTTAGTACGATGGGACGCATCAGGTCCCATTTATCCTCAAACTGAAGGGAGCCTTTGTTCTGCGAGGGAAGAAAAGACAAGAAGAACATCAGTTATATGAGTGATAATAGAGTACAAAGCAGCATTTTTAATCCATGAAAAATGGAGGGAATGTGCCTAAGGTCACACAGGAAGTCCATAGCCAAAACTTGTCCACCTAACCACAGGACTGTGAGGCAGACGCACTAACCACTCTTGTTTTATACAAAACACCTTGTTCATACAGAAAAAAAATGACAGGATCTAAAACAATTCTCTGAGGAACTCCACTGCAACCTCTGTCCGACTGACTATCACTCAACAAACCCAACACAAATATATCAACATCAGTTCCATCCATAGGAGCGGTCCTCATATATTTGGACCCGGAGCCGAGTTTCGGGTGACAAGTGGGGCACACAAATCGCAGGGCACAAATGGTTGCAATGTAAATTTGAAAACGCCTGGTTGGTCAAGGCTGTGGCAAGCCTACATCAAATATATCATATCGAGTGGATATTCTTAAGAAAAGCATGCATGTACAGTACGTATGCTTGTCCCCTGAGTACTCTGCAACTCCCCATCATGCAAAAAAAAGGAGTACTTGTGCACCCTGTCGATATGCATAATTACTCATTTGAGAACTAAGCCAAATAGGTGACTGTTGGGCTGCGTTTGACGCCAGCGGGTGGGTTTAGTGGCGGCTCAGTGTGCAGAAAATACCCCAGCCAGTTGCCTTTTGGCAGAACCTGAGCGTGGGTTTGAAAGGGGCCAGTCAGTCAGCTGCAGATTCCTGTGTGTGCCTGTCTGATTTGACAGATGATATCGCAGCTCCTGCGTGGGGTCGCGCAGACAAAAACACGTCCCGCCGGATGACGCGGACCTCTCACAGCCAGGCCTTCCTACCTTGATTCTACCCTTCGCATGTTTCCGCTGTCCCCGCTGCCCTCATTTAAGAAAGCTAATGTTGTAGCTTTGCCATTGAGCTAAATCTCTGGCAGGGAGCTAATGCTAGTCAAGTTAAAATTCTCCACGCGCCGGCGTCAAAGAGCATAACGCTTGCGGTGGTCTGCGGACTGGGGTCTTCCGGGAGCGGGAAACACTCACGGCGACGGGACGGTTCAAGGGTGACACGCACTTCGGCGGCCCATACGTGAGAATTAATTAAATTGGAGTGGGCTCCTACCTTTAGCAAATTAGACGTCGCCATGTTCCCTTAACTTATAGTCTCGCCGAATCTCGCGACAGCTGGGCGGCTTATCGTCATATCGTATCTCATTTCAACATACAGCATTGTAATGAATAATAATAAAACGACCATGGAAAGGAAGGCGTTTTTAGCCCAAAAAACGACCGTCTATCGTAAGGCGTTTTTAGACACCCTCCCTCCCCCAAAAAACGACTATGCCTCGGAAGCCGTTTTTCGCTGGAAAAAAAAGACCATGTATTGTCAGGCGTTTTTAGCTGAAAGGGTTCCTCCCACATTATTTGAGATAAAAGGGAAAAAAATTCCACTCCACTCATTGGAAAGTCTTTTTTGTCATCTGTGCTCCCATGCAGTTTCTGCTTACTAAAATCGTACAACAGTCAAAACCACCTTCAAATTTTAGTGATGATAAATAGTGGTTGCGAAGACCATGTTTGGTCCGCATACGGACCCCTAAGAAAGCATTTTCACCCGGCCCCACCATGCAATTTGAAAACGAGGTACTATTATATTTATACATATTTAAAAAAACATTAAACAGGAAGACAATAGAAAACAAAACGAAGTTGGTTATTTATGTTTTTAAAAAGTTTGTACAAATAAAATAATCCTCAACATTTTTTTTTTGCCAGGCCACAAACAAAATCATGTACATAGAGTACATGCTTATCCACCCCCCCGACAAAGGCATTACAATTCGAACCCTAAACTAAAAATCTCTGCTTTTGTTTTGGAATTTTTGGGCATGGTGCCACGGCAGGAGGAGGGCACCTAGGATAACAATTGGGCTTGAATTGGAATAGTTGACTGGAAGAAATATACAGTATATATATATAGATATATGAACATGATAAGACTCGATAGCATAATTGCGACCGTTTTACTCAAAATGTAAAAAAAAAAAACACACAAACAGATGCAGACGGCAGTTAAAATATTTTGTGTACAATATACAAAAAAACTAGTCATCTATCATTTCATATCAGCATGTTTACATTCACACCTTCACATATATGTATGACACCTTTTGAATATTAGCGTATAAAAACTAGGGAATAGTGTTGTGTTTTTTCACCATTTCCTCGTGGAATGAGAACTGGAAACGGGAGGCGCGGAACCACGTGGAGAACAGGTGACACATTGGCATGAAGAGGGTACAATAATAAGAATAATAACAGGAATATAAAAATACAAGAGCACAAAAAATGAAATCGTACACTTTTGTTGTTTTTTAAAAATGTTTTTACAATTGTTCATTATTGCAGACGTAGTCCACGAGGTCCATGACACCCAGCAGGTCGTCTTCGTCTTCGTCCTCTTTGGCGGGCTGTCCGTTGTTGCAGTCCAATTGGTTGCTCCCCTTGGCCTCCTCTCTGGGCTTCTCCTCGGAAACCTTCTCCTCAACTGTCTTGCCCTCGGCGGCCTTCTTCTCCTTTGGCTTCACCTCCTCCTCCTCGTCATCGTCATCCGAGTCGATGCGGTTGACCCTTTTCCGCACGGGCCGGTCCTCCTCAGAGGAGGAGGATTCGTCCGAGTCATCGTCCGAGTCTACTTCCTCTTCCGACGCTCTCCGGCGTTTCAGGGCCAGACGACGGCGATGCTGCTTTGACGACCCCCTTTCCCCGTCTTCTTCCGATGAGTCAACTCGCCGTTTGGGCGGGCGGTCCCTGGAGCCATCCTCGGAATCTCTGGAGAAGCTCGCTGGGGGAGACCAAAAAAATATATAAAAAATTTATATTCGCCCCATGCCTGCTATTTTTTGAGACCTTTTGTTTTATTCGTCACCGGTCGTCTCCGGTGAGTAAATAAATTGTTTGACATTTTCACCGCCGTATTACCTTCGCTTTCTGAGGTGTCCAGGAATCGTCTGAGTTTGGTTTTCTCCCGATTGGTTCCGGCCTGGGATCCTTCCGACTCGGACGTCTCGCAGTAGTTGACCTGAGCCTTGTGACTTCGCCGCGAGCGCCGCCTGCTTACATCCAGGTCGCTGTCGCTGTACTCGCTGGAACCTTGGCTCGCTGCGGAAGTACACAAGGGTTCAAACGGCATCCTTATCCGGTGACGATATACAAAAAGGGGCTTTTCCATTTATGGCACGCGCTCGGTTTCAAACGCGGCGCGATGGACCGTGTGACTTGCGAAAGCACCATATAAACAATATATCGTGCTTTATATCGAACGGAGAGCGGCTCGTACCGATTTCCTCTTCTTCGTCTTCCTCATCCGTCTCCACTTCCTCGTCGTCCGAGTAGCCTTTCGGTCTCCGCCGCTTTCGGGAGCTGCATCGTCGCTTCGGCGAATTCTTGCTGCGCGGCTTGGACGAGTGCCGCTTGCCGTCGTCGCTGCCGTTGGAGTCCGTCTCGACTGCCGTTCCGTTGTCCGACACCACAAAGTCTTCCTCTGAGCTGCAAGGAAACGCATCATGAAAAGCGGGACAAAAGTGAGAATTTTCCCCTGCTTTTCAATAAAAGGCGCAGATTGTCCTGAGTGATCATCCTGTGGTGTGTTAAGAGGGATTTTTTATTTTTTTTTACCTCCCTGATCTGCTCTGAAAATGTTTTCCACCGAACTTATAAACCTGTTCAATATTACTTAAATGTGATACACGGATACTGATCATTTTCATTTCTTGCAATCAAAGCGATTTTTTTCCTCGCCAAGTCATTGTATTTTCTGATGTCACCATGCTGCCTCTCGCAGGTCAGTCTTGGTACTGCAACAGACATCCGGTTAGAGGACAATTGTCGGGACAGATGTGTTGTTGTGTTCACACAAACATGAACACACAGGGGCGCACCCCCACCCCTCGGGGCGCACTCCCCCCCCACCTCATGTTTATTTCCCCTCCCATTCTAAAAACGGTTTTGCGTGCTTAGCCCACTTTACCTTTCACTGAGGCAGAACTCGTCCTCGCTCTCGTCGTCGTCCGCGGTGCTTTCGCTGTCCAGGTCGTTGAGGCGCCGCCGCTTCTTCTTGCGCTGGCCGGCGTTGGGCCGAGGCGGCCGACCGTTCTCCTTGCCGTCCTCCGACTGGATGATGGTGGCCATATCCTTCCCCCTGCTCCCCGTGATGTTGGCCATGTCTTTGCCGCGTCCCGCTCCTGTTCGCCGTGCACACGACACGTTTTCCGACGGACCGCGTTTGGGGGACTCCCGATGATGTCATTCGTAAAAACTCTCCGTGTCCAAATAAGTTTCGGCACTCGCCGCGTGCGACGCGGGGGCAGCTCACCTCCTCCGCCGGCTTCTTTGACGTCCTCTTCGATGGCCTCCTCGATGGCCTCGTCGAACTCATCGAACCTGTAGCTGATGTTCTTCTTGGCCCTGGTGGAGCGTCGCCCCCAGCTCTTACGCCGCTTGACCTCCTTCTCCTTCACAATCACCTCCTGCTTCTCCTCTTCCAACACCACCTGAGACAAAAAGAAAGAATTCAAGCCGCGGTCACAGCCACGAGCTCGGTGTCCTTATCGCACGCTCACCGAGGGCGCGATGATGTTTTCCACGCTGATTCCGACGTAAATGAGACGCTCTTTCCTGGGAAAGGCGAAAGAAAAGAAGAGCATCAGCGACGCTTCCGAGAATCAGTTTTGGCAAACGCGCGGCGGGGCGTCACCTTCTTTCCGCACGCTGTTTCTTCTTCAAGGCGGCGTCGAGGTTTAGCAGCTGCTCTTCCAGTTTGTCGCACAAGTTTTTCTATAGAGGAAGGCAAGCGGTTTTTAGTGGAAAGAAACAAGACGGGAAAAAAAATGGGGGAAAGCTCCTCGCACAGCGTTGTGTGTCTTGGAACACGTACGTGTTGGCAGGGCGGGCAGAACCACTCGCCGTCGGGGATGATCATGAGGGGCGGCCTGAGGCAAGCCGTGTGGTAGCCGCTGTCGCACGAATCGCACAGTAAGATCTGTGCACCCCCCCCCAAAAAAAAACATTAAAATGAATCTTGAAATTTGACTTGTCAAATGTGTTATTTTGTAAAGTCTAAATTATTCATTATAGTGTGATGTAGTGCGGCCCGGTAGTCCAGTGGTTAGCACGTGGGCTTCACAGTGCAGAGGTACCGGGTTCGATTCCAGCTCCGGCCTCCCTGTGTGGAGTTTGCATGTTCTCCCCGGGCCTGCGTGGGTTTTCTCCGGGTGCTCCGGTTTCCTCCCACATTCCAAAAACATGCGTGGCAGGCTGATTGAACACTCCAACTTGTCCCTAGGTGTGAGTGCGAGCGTGGATGGTTGTTCGTCTATGTGTGCCCTGCGATTGGCTGGCAACCGATTCAGGGTGTCCCCCGCCTACTGCCCGGAGACGGCTGGGATGGGTTACAGCACCCCCCGCGACCCTAGTGAGGATCGAGCGGTACGGAAGATGAATGAATGTGATGTAGTTTTTTTTTTGTAATATGAAAAAAAAAATGATGTCAGTGAGACGATTTAGCTCAGAACGCAATTGGTTGCTATGGTTTCGAAAGAAGGGCGACACTGTCACAAAGCGGCTGTTTTTTTTTTTTGTTTGTTTGTTTTGTACTCGCCAGTTCCGGGTGGTTGGGAAGCCCGCAGTGTTTGCAGGGGTCGTCGTTGGGCGGCAGGTCATCGGAGGACGCCGACGAGTCGGAATCGCGGCGCTCCCGGTTGTGTCGGCGCCTCTTGGCTCCTCGCTCCACCTTGTAGTCCTCGTCGCTGTCGTCCTCTTCTTCCTCGCTCTCCTCGTACTCGCTGGCCTCCCCGTCGCTGTCGTCGTCGTCGTCCTCCTCGGAGCCTTTCCTTTTGTGGCGGGTGCGCATGTTGGACCAGCGCGCCTTTCGCCGCTTTCGCCCCTTTTGACACCAAAGAACATGATCAAATCGGTCAAGGGGAGAAATGGCAGGGCTGGGTGATTGAGTCCCCCCCCCCCCACCCCCAGCCATTAAAAAAAATATATATACACAGGTACCTGTGTGTGTGTGTGTATATTATATATATATATATATATATATATATATATTTTTTTTTTTTTTAAAGAGAGAGTGAGAAGCACTTGCCAATTTAGCGCGCGTTTCTGCTGCACTGCTTCCGCCAGTGGTCCTTAACCTTTTTAGAGGTACCAAAATATGCATATTCATTCATTCATCTTCCTAACCGCTTGATCCTCACTAGGGTCGCGGGGGGGTGCTGGAGCCTATCCCAGCTGTCTTCGGGCAGTAGGCGGGGGACACCCTGAATCGGTTGCCAGCCAATCGCAGGGCACACAGAGACGAACAACCATCCGCACTCACACTCACACCTAGGGACAATTTAGAGTGTTCAATCAGCCTGCCATGCATGTTTTTGGACTGTGGGAGGAAACCGGAGCACCCAGAGAAAACCCATGCAGGCACGGGGAGAACATGCAAACTCCACACAGGGAGGCCGGAGCTGGAATCGAACCCGGTACCTCTGCACTGTGAAGCCGACGCGCGGTAGGAAACCGGAATACCCGGAGAAAACCCACGCAGGCCCGGGGAGAACATGCAAACTCCACACAGGGAGGCCGGAGCTGGAATCGAACCCGGTACCTCTGCACTGTGAAGCCGACGTGCTAACCACTGGGCTACCGGGCCGCCCATATGCATATTCACCAAACCCTTTATGAGTGAAAAATGAATACTTTTTTTTCTATATAAATTCAAGATATTTTTTTAAAAATGCATTTATTGAAAACAGAAAAAAAGTAAATACAATTTGAAGAGATAAGTATACTTTTATTTTTTTAAATTGGTCGACGTACCATCACGACAGTCACACGTCGACTACGGAGCGAACTAACTTTCCCGCAGCTCTGATTGGACAAGCAATGTCATGTGATCATCTGCAGCAGCCGGCGACAGCCAAGCGGGCGTGTCATAACTAATGAACACGTCGAGTCGCGCGTGTCTCACCCTGCATGGCAGAGGCTCCGTCGAAGCCCTGAGCGCGACTTACCGAACCCCCCAGGGGGGTTCGATGGAACCCGGGTTAAGAACCACTGGCTTACACTAACAACATGGATTCCAACAGAGAGGCGCGACTTCATACGAGGGGTGCCGAATTTAATTCCTGCTAAGAAATCGGACTACGTGAGCAGATTCCTTTTTCGAACCGTATGGTAAGAAAGAAGGTCGAAGGAAGCGCGGAGGAAAACTCACCTTTGGTTTGGCCTGACCATCTTGATCCACTTTCTTCTCTCTGGGCTTCCTCACAATGACTTTCACCTTTCCCTCCTCCTCTTCTTCTTCTTCTTCTTCTGCCTTCTCTTCCTCCTCCTCCTCCCCCTCCCCCTCCCGAGGCTTCTCGACCTTGTTGTCTTGGACCTCCGCCACCTTCTGCGTGGGTCTGGATATCCTGGGCGATCGTCTCAAGGACACGCCGCCGCCGCCGCCACCCGCGTTGGTGTCCGACTCGGAGTCGCCCTGCTTCGCCTGCCGCTGAAGTTTCACCCAGCGCCGGCGGGCGGCGCTTTTGACACCCCCGCGGGCGGCGCTTTTCTCCGGCCGAGCGGCGCTTTTCTCCGACCGAGCTCGGCCGCCGTTTCCCGTTTCTTTCTTGGACTCGTCTCGCTCGCTTTTGCTCTCGGCGGCCGCTTCTTGGCCGTCGCGTTCTCCGGTCGCCGTTCGGCGGTCGGGCTTCGGCGTTTTGGATTCGCCGTCTTTGGGACCGAGTTGAGGCGGCGTGGAAGCTTTTTCGCTTTGACGCGGTGCGTCGGGCCGAGTCTCCGACTCGTTTTGCTCGTTTCTGCTTTGAGCCACCTCGTCGCTCTCCTTTGCGTGATTGCTTGGGGCGAGTTTTTCCACGATGGACTCGGTTTTCATTTCGTGACGGTCCCGCTTGACGCTGCTGGTTTCCTTGGACTCGCTTTCTTCGTTTTTTCTTTTCGATGCCTCGCTTTTGTCTTCCGATCGCTCCGTTGCCGCCAGAAGCTCGGAGTCGCGTCCTTGGAGCGCCTTTTGGTCAGTGGATTTCGGATCGATCGTTTCGCCGTTTTTGGGAACGTCTTCCGGACACGCTTTGTCCATCGTTGGATCCTTTTCACTTTCTTGACATTTAAGCTTCGTTTCTGGCAGAGCTCGGCGGGCGGTTTTCGCCTCGCCATCTTCCGGTCGTTTGATGACCTTTAGGTCATCGGGTTGGGGTGTTTCCGATTCATGAGGGGGGGTTTCCTCTGGCGCGGCGTTGCTTTGGAAAATTTTTTCCGTTTTGGAATCCTTCTGACATTTGAGCTTCTCGTCGGGCGGACCCTTGGGCTCGTCTTCCTCGTTTTTGCCTTTCGGTGCGTCACTCGCGACTTCGGCTCGCTCGGCTTCGGCTGGGGACTTGCCGGCAAGCTCGACCGTCGCTTTTTCATCGGCGGGTTTTATCATTTTGGCGCCATCGGCAGGGTCGATCGTTTTGACTTTTTCCATTTCCGCCTCCTCGTTTTTCTTTTCGGATGCCTCACCGGCGGCGACAGGTTCTCTGCTCTTCCTCGTGTCTTCTATTGGCTGTTTTTTCGCTTTGTCATCGAGTTCTTCGGTCACGTTTTGGTCAATCGTTTTCACCGATTCGAGTTCATCGGGAGTCTCGTTCGCCGCCGTTTTGGAGAGTTCTTCATCCGTGACGGGATACCGACATTGAAGTTTGTCATCACGTTGCGCTTTGCGAACGACGTCGCGGTCGCATCCTTCTGTCGCCTTGTCATCAGCGTGTTTTGCCATTTTCAATCCGCCAGCGAAATCGTTCTCCGTCTTTTGATCCCTTTCGCAGAGTTGATCCCTCGCGGAATCCTTTTGACATTTCAGGTCGCCGCGTCGCGACTCATTCCGGTTCTCGGCGACCTCGTTTTTGCTTGGCGTGACCTCACCGACGACTACCTGCTCGCTGGTTTCCGACGACGCCTTCACGTGATCCTCTTGGGGCGTCACTTCAGCGTCTTGTTTCGCCGTTTCGGATCCTTCAGGAGCATCTTTCGTCGACGCCGTATCGGCTTTGGAACATTTATCCATCGTCGAATCCTTTTGGCTTTCTTGACATGTAAGATTGGCGTCCGGCGGAGGTCGGTTGCCGTTTTCGACCTCTTGCTTGGGCTGGTCGTCCTCATGTTTGCTTAAAACCAGGACGGTTTTGATGATACGCTCTTCGGTCGTGTGTTTTATCGTTTTGGATTCACCAGGGGGCTCTTTTTTATCATTTTGGGAGAATGTATCGTTTGTGAACTCCGGCGGGCTTTCGTCCACTTGACAGTCAAGCCTCTCGTTGGTGTCGTCCTCCTTGTTGTTTTCCGCCGACGGCCACGCCGGTTCTACGGCAGCTGCGTTTTCCGACGTTTTCGGCGGGAGCGTTGCAGGCCGGTCGTCCCGTTTTGATTCGCCCCGGTCGGCTTTGGCGGCGTTCGCGGCTTCTTCTGCAGGTTTGGACGGCGAGTGGTCCGCCTGGACGGCGTCACGACGGAGCTCGTCTTTTGTGGCTTCCGACTCGATCGGCTTTTCGGAGTTAGTTACCGAAGCGCCGTTGGGTTTCACGTCTTGGCTGGCGGCCATCTCTTGACGCACGTCCGCCGCGCTGGTCTTTTTGATGACCGACGACTCGGGCGATTCTGGAGCTTTCTGGCTTGCGGGCTTGTCTGCCTTTTGAATGACGGTCAAGTTTTGCGCCGCCTCCTTTTGCGACTCGTCCTTTCGGCTCACGGCGTTGTTCTTGCGCGTCTCCTCCTCAGCGGGTTGCAACTTCTCCGTTTCGCTCTCGCTCGTGTTATTTCCGGCTTTCCTTGTTCCTTCGGTTGGGGCGTCCACGCAGAGTGGTTTTCCTTTCGCCTTTTCTGTATCTTTTGAGGTGCAGTCTGCGGCCGTGACCTCGTGATTTGATTTCTCCTCGTTCTTGACGGCGGCGTCCATTTTTTCCGACGCGTTCACGTTGTCCTCCAAAGACAACGCAGCTTTTTTGTCTCCTCGCTTGAGCTCTTTTAAATTCCCGTCTCGTTCGAGTTCGGATAATTTATCGTCGGCTTCCTTCGTCGCCTTCTCTGTTCCTTCAGCTTTTTCCTCGTCGACGGGCGAAGCCGTGACCTTCTCCGCATGGCAGTGTTCTTTCTGCCCCTTTGTGGATCCCGATTCATGTTCACTCAAACGGGGGTGGAGGCACGTCTCCGACGTGGGCCGAACTTCACCGTTGATTTGCTCTTTCCCGCCGCGTGTCTCCCCGCAGACGGGCTTGGGTTTGACGTTGTCCTTTAGCTGCAACGCCGGCGCGAACTTCATGCCTCTTTTCTTCAGAGGGATCTTGGCTTGCTGCTCGTTCTTCATCTGCTGGATCTCGTCGACGCTGTTGTGCTTGGGAGCGGGCTCCCCGCCCTGCGTCTCCGCCCTGGCTTCGACCGTCTCCTTGGGCTCTTCTTTGATCGTCGGGGTTTCGTTGACTAAACCGTGATTGGCCGGCTTCTGGGTCATCGCTTCCGTTATGCCGTTCACTGCCAATTTGATCTCGGACGTCTCCGATTTGAGCTCATCGGTGTGATCCAATTTTCCGTTGCTCTCCGTCTTTGGTGACACCTGCAAGGCCGCCTGGGTGGGGTCTTTGATGTCCTCGTCTGATGAGCTCTCATCTTTCTTTACGCCATCTGAAAAAAAAAAAGCTTAGGTTAGTTTGTTGTCAAGTTGATAGCAGCGAGAAGAAGACTCGTGTTCAAACAAAATGGCCAACGCTTGATCTACATTTTAATATTTTCCGATTCGGATTTTTCCATCATCGATCATAATCCTAAGATGTATACCTGCTTGATCCTTTTCACTCTTAGTCTCTCTCTTCAAGAGCTCGGGATCAATGTGTGTCTTGAGCAGAGCCACCACTTGCGCCAAGTCGCTGCGATCTCTACGAGAAGGAACCAAAGGAGCATCAGCATCCACTAATCATCGCCTCTTCCTCCTCCTCTTCTTCGTACCTGGCGATGCACTTCCACGAAGCGCCGTCCAGGTCGTCCTGCTCCTCCACATAGAGGCGGACGTTGTCGTCCTGGTCCAGCTGGAACCAGTACATCTGGCCGTCCTTGTCGCGGCCGATGGGCTGCAGACGCATCTTGTCCGGGTCCTCCTCATTGATGGTATTCTTGAACTTCAGGTTGTCATCAAACTGACACTCGCACAGATACTACACAGGCAAAGGAAGACATGTTGGACTTTGTATCATTGCAGTTTGGTTTCCTTTTGGGACTACAATTAAAAAAAAACGAAAATATGAATTAAAATGTATGGTGGCAATAAAACTATGGAATGCATCACTTGACATTTTATGCTGAGGATGTGTTTTGGGTGGAATTGTGTGTGTGTTTACTTTAAGGATGGCTGTCTTGCTGTCCACTGTCATGCTCCTGTAGCCCTTTTCTTCCAGCTCCCACGCCCATGCCGTGTTGAACTCTTGACATATCTGCAGCAACAACAACAAAAATTAGATTCTTCTCGCAGTTAATTAATTTATTTTTTTAAACTTGTTTTCACATCATTGTAAGACTGGCTTATTTTTATTTATTTTACCTTGACAAGATTCTTTTCCCATCTGTCTGCTGACACCGACTTCCCAATCTTTCTCAGCAACTTGACATGAAGGTCAACTAGCAACTTGGGAACTAAACAATAAACATTTTGAAAAACAATTCAGATTTCACAGATTGCTACACAGATCTAAATTCTAAAGGACAATACAGTAAGGTTAAAAATAACAATAAGGAATATCCACCGATTATTTGTGAATGTGAAATGTGATAATGTGTTTATTAATTCAGAACTAAAAGGCGAAAAAAAAGAACGACAATTTCAAATGTTTAAAAGATGACCGTATTTTATTAAGCTATATTGATGTCACATTGTTATTGACAAAGTTAAAATAATAAATTGATTAGCTTCACAAACTATACTCCGATATTTGTGAGTCCCGCCAAAAGAACGTTTATTTTAAAAAATATTAAAATTACGAAGTATTGAAAGCTAAACATAAAACCCTCTCGTAGTTCGCCTTCCGTCGCAAAACACAACAATGCACCACAATGAGCTGGAACACCGGAAGCACTTTTAATGCGTTCTTGCCAAACGTCAACGACTACGTTTAATTTGACAGAACGCACCGGAACTCGCGCAGGTAAAGGGTTAAAGCAGCACTTTAATTTAGTCTTTCAACAGTGATTAAAGTACGCCTTTCTGCTTCCTTCGCTGGCATTTAAACACCCCGGGAGACCGTTTCAACGCCCACGACACTGTCCGTCAATGTGCATCACCGCAGCAACCCGGAAAAGGGATTAAACGGGCGAGTTAGCAGTGTGTTGTGTTCAGGAGCGGCGAATAAAGGCTTGCAAAGCGGAGGGGGTAATCAAAAGCGTAAAAAGTCAAACAAACACGCGGTCAATTCGGTAAATCAACATGAAAATAACCACGTCCTTGCATGTGAACACACATGTAATCTCTATTGTAAGACCTCGCTTTCGTTAAATATGCATTAGTGGGGAGGTAAAGGTGAGAGAAGCGCACAATAACACAGCGATGCTAACGGAGCTCGCCCAGTTAGCTTTGTAGCAGCGATGAAGTCTCTCCTCTTGCCTCCTCCCCCTCCCCGGTTCCTTTCCCGAGCCCTACCTGAGGATGTGTCCCGCAGGTATCGCTCCAGCTGCGGGAAGGTGAGCTCTGGCAGGTCCAGCTGCGCACCGTAGCGCTCCAGAAAGGAGCAAATGACGGCGTAATTGGGACACAGTGCAGGGGGGCAACTCGCCGTTGCCGCCGAAGCAGCCATCTTTTTCCCTCCACACCAACCTGTCAAGAGCGTAAGCGTCCGGGGGACGCCCAACGGGACTTCCGCTGGTGACAAAATAAAGCACAGGAAGATGGAAGACAAAGCAAGTCCTTAACAGAATGTACACAATACTAATAATAATCACTTTCCATTGCATCCATTTTCAACAACGGTTGTCTCAAAGAGGGTTCCGGTAGTTCCTGGAGCCTATCCCAGTTGACCTCGGGGGAAAGGCAGACTACCCCCTCAAATGGTGCCCACATCCACATCCTCACTGAGTAGGAACCAAGTGTGTGTATCACTACGCCATCAGTTACTTAATAATACACTGCAATAATAATAAGTACTCATTTATTCGACCGCTGGCATTGGGCCAAAACCTGCTATCCATTTTTTTCCACAAATTGAAGTACAGTAATTGGTCAGTCGAATGTGTTATTTCTTATTTACAAAACAGTTGATCAATCTGAAGTGCAGAAAATGGCTTGCTCTGTTTGACGATGCAGTTCCTGCACAAACAAGTGTCCACGATCGCACTCCTAGAGTCAGCGTTGCGTTCCACCTGAAAAGACCGCAATTTTGCTTTCTCGCCTATATGTAGCAATGTTTAGCGTGAGCGTTCTCACCTAGTTTAAAAAAAACATATTTGAACATTGAAGTATATTGATAAAATAATAAATAATGAACCATTTGAACATCGATATTTTAAATATATAACCGCTTCAAACAACTAGGCACGTGTAGGAATAGTCCTACGATATTGTCAATGTTTTACGTTCTGTTCCGTTGTATTATTTTATGTCAAATGTTCCCTCAAGCGCTTTGTTACAGCTGCAGCTGTTGTGAAAGCGCTACATAAATGATGATGTCTTGTATTACAATGAATGAAAACACAAATCATGAGGTCAATGTGAATCCTGCTGACAAACAGAAGAAGTAAAAACCACCGATCCACTATTGAAGCTATTCTTTATTTCACATTTATTTGTACACAATAAATACTGTAAAACATCCACTTGTGTGTGTAAATATGACGCTTGGCAGTCACTGCAGCACTAACTTGGTGAACACAGCGGAACCAAACGTGGAAAAAGTAGCGTGTTACTTCTCTAAACAGGGAAAAGATACTTTTCTCTTTTTTTTTTCCTTATTTCAATACATGAGGGTAAACGCAAACTTCAAAAATAAGTTTGATGTCATTCAGATCTCAAGGAGATCAACAAGAAAACAGCAACGTGGCTGACGGATATCCTTTTTTTTTTTTTACTCACCACGCAGATCGAGTGGAACTAAATCATTTTGTTTTAATCCTAAAGTCTAAAAACGGAAATAAAAGAATACAAATTGTACTAATAATTTGTATGGATATCCATATCCAAGCTCTCTGTAAACTATTTTAAACAACGATAGCTTCTCTATAAGACATTTAAAGCGGCTATTTAAGGCTAAATAACGCAATATGACAAAAGTATTCATACCAAATACAGCTGGTAAACAAAACAGGAGAAATGTTGACAATCAAAATACTGAACGACGACGAAGACATGAAAAAGTGCTTCATTGTGTGACGCGCTATACATTTTACAACAGGATCGCTCCCTACCATTCATGAGCAAAAAGGCATCTTTCACACCTGCTAAATTTCCTCCTCAGGGGTCTAAACAGAAGAATCGGCATTTTCCGCTTTCGCCTTTCAAACAGAACTTGGTGACCTGGGATTTGAACGCTTTCTCAATAACACTAACTGAAACTTGGGCGCTTTGGGTGGAGTGGGGGGCTATTTTTACAAGAAAGGTCAGATGTGAAGATTAAAGGGGGGTTAGAAATGTTCCATTTGTTTTAAACAAAGCACAATGTAAACAGGGAGAGTGACATTCTTTAAAGAAATAAAAATCCTACTCACATCATTGCCACTTTTCCCTTCTTTTAGTGTTGGAGGTGGAGGTGGGGGTGGGGGGTGGGGATTCAGGACCAGCCTCGGACCCCGCCCCTCCTTAAACCAATGTGACATTACAGTGCAGACAACTGCAGACTCTGACAGGTCGTCGGCCATTTTCTCACATGAAACGAAAGAGTGTTCAAATGAAAATGGAGAGGTGTTGGTTTCGAAGGCGAGAAAGGCACGTTTGTTTTTCATTCCGGCAAAAGCACTGGCAGTGAGAGGCGTCCTCTAGGGGGCGTCCCATGTCCACTTCACACCAGCGTGATCTCCACCTCCTCTCTCCGCTTCACCTGCCCCCTGGGGTGCTGCTTGGGGGGAGGCGGAGCAGCTCGGACCTGGGGGGCGAAGAAAAATGTCCTGTTTGTCTCGCAAATAATAAATGAGACACATGATATGAGTGGATGGAATCAACGGAAAAGGAGCTGAGATTACTCACAGGTCGAATGTTGCCAGATGCGCTCTCTGGGTATTTGGGAGGCTGCGGGGAGCCTTGCGCCGGACCTCGAGTGACACAAATCCACATTTAGTAGAGTGCGTTTGAGCATTTCGGTTCGGCGACTTAGCTATATGATAAGACGTACTGTGGAAGGGGCTCTTGTGTGGCGTTGCGGGCGGTGGCCGGTGGTGCCCGTTGTGATAGGCGGGCGGCTGTCCGATGGGCGAGGCGGCGACGCTGCAGGGGCTGGACTGCGGTGAGGACGAGGTGGTGGGCGTCTGCAGGGGGCTGCTGTGGAGCGGCCCCACGTGGAAGGGGCTGCAAGGGGAGCGCTCACAGTGGGCAGGCGTGCAGGGGGAAGACTGAGACATGAAGGAGAAAAAAAAAAACAACTCAGCAAAAGTTGGGCATGAAACTAAAAGGTGACTTTCAATTCAGCATTTTTTAATCTGTTGATTTGCTTGTAGGGGGCGGTGGGGTGCGGTGGGGCTGGGGGATTCTGAAAACTCAGCTATTTGCTGTTTTTATGCTGTGGCCAAGGCAAATTCCTTTTTCTTTGGATTGATGATCCTCTCCGTTTTATGTGCTTTGCCGCCATCTTGTGACACTTATCCTCAATTACAACCACCTGAATGAGGGATAACAATCAAATCCAAGCGTTTCCTTTCTACCTGAATGCTTCCGCCGTCTCTCTGCCCGGCACCGCTTTCGCCTGCGCTGCCGGCCAGGTCCTCTACCAGGACGGCGGGGAATACGCCCACGACGCCGTTGAACTCGCCCTCCCAGAAGCCGTCATCCTCGTGGGTTTCCCGGCTCAAGATGCGGATGATGGCGCCCTCGGGGAAGGAGAGCTCATCGTCCGTCTGGCCGGCGTAGTCGTACAGCGCCTTGGCGAACGACACTGTGGAATATATCGTAAAGCCACGTTAAAAAAAATGGTTAGCGGTGCCGTTTCAGATGTTATCGTAGTTATGGGTTTAAGAGCTGAAGGATATTGTCAGCTCAAAATGTAGCTTGGAATTGTATTATGATAGCTACTCTTTGTGAATTTTGGTTTGTGTTCTAAATGACATTGATTGATGGTGGCTGTAATTTCTCAACAGAATCCCACAACTATTACATACATCACAGTGGTCATTTTTATGTCTATCTAAGCGAGGGGTTCAGGTCTGTACAGGCAGGACAAAAGGGTCTTTGAGGACACCCTACCGCTGGAGTCTCCGTTGACAGAGCCGGTGGGAAGCTCGGTTTCGGGTTCGGTGGAGTTGCTGGAGGAGTGCGAGCGAGCGTCCAGCGCGGCCAAGGACTGCAGCATGCTCAGCAGGCTGTTGGAGGACGGCAGCTGCAGGTACTTCTCCGGGACGTAGCCGACCTGGCCGCTACGGTTTCTGGCCTGGGGAGAAAAATGGGGTCAAAGATGACGAAACAGGCCTTGAATAGGCTCGAACAACTACAAAACCTTACCTTCACCCAGTCCTCCATGTCACCGTCATCGATGACCTCCAAGATTTCCTGCTCCTCGATGGTCAGTTCATCTGGCTGAGAGGCCTGAAGACAACATTGCTCGGATAAACGGGAGGCCTGGATGATTGGTACTGTTTCTTTGAAGGTTGTACATGTATGTCTAATTGTCCCGTAACGAAGGTTGGCGACCCCAAGTTAAGACGAGGGCTCCCAACCTTGTAGGAGTAGAGCACTTTGCAGGTGAGGGGGTAATTTTTCAACGTGCTGGAGGGGCTGGAGCTGCTGTCGTCCAATACTTCGCCGCTGTCCTCCGTCTCCTCCTCGTCCTCCTCGCGCTCCAAGTCGGCCGTTCCCTTCCGGAATGAGACCGACACGTTGAGCCACCGCTCACCATTAAAAAGTGTGAAAGATGGGGCTTGGACAAGTCTTACGGAGAGCGAGGGATCGTGGCCACTGAGGTTGTTCCAGCGCTCGTTCTCCAGATCCTCCATCACCTGGTTCATGGCGCTCTTTAGCCACATTTCCACCCCGACGCCCGCTTGCCTCAGCAGATCCAGACGGGCCTCTGCCTTCGCCTTTACCGTCTAGCAGAGCGGCACACAAAAATTTGATAACATCTCTTTCACTTCATGATACTATTTATAATGATGAGATAAGAGGACGCTAAATGTTTTCTTCTTCCTGAGGAGTTGTAATAGAAAATAATTGATTGGCACTGCCTCAACCTAATATTTTAACAAAATCAATGTGTTTTTTTTAATCCTTTTCAGTGTGTGATTGTACACGTCAACCAGCAGGTGGCGCTTTGGTGTCGTGTTGACAGGCGCACTGACCCACACACACACACACACACATACACGCGCACGCTCTTCACTCGGTTACCTCTGCCCTCCGCAGACTCTGCCTCGCCACTTCCATCTTGGCCTCCAGCTCTCCTGCGTTCTGCTCAGAGTTCCCCTGAGCCCCAAATTCGTCCAAGACCTGAACACAAACACAAATTCAAAATAAGAGCTGAAACCAACAATGGCTCCATCGTGTACGCTTACAAGAGTGTGACTCATTTACTGGTTACTGTTTGATACAAGTGTTGCGGGAAAAAAAAAAAAATTCCCAGATTAGGTCAGTGATCACTTGGCTCTGAGTTTTAGTGTGAGAGCAATACTATAAAATCCCATCGTGCTCCTCCCACGAGCAAATTGTCACTGTTTGTCCTTTGCGAGATATCAAACTAACCTCAACGGTACTATTTTAAGCGCTGGGTCTCACCCGTTGTGTGTGGATGATAGTTTTGTACTCTCGGGCCACTCGACTGGCCCATTTGCGGGCTTCCTTGTCCAGGCTGTGATCCTCCGCCGTGCCGCTCTCTTTTAGCAGATGCGTCACCTAGGGGGGGACAGATCCAAAACATATTTATAGGCAAGGGTGGGTATCTCTCCACAAAAGAAGATTAGATATTTTTTTTCAATACATGGGAAAATGAAACGATTCAAGGGTGTAACGATAACATTGAGTCCGTCAAATTAGAACCTAAAACGCTTTCAAATTGTGGAAATCCGGATTTTGAGGTGCCCGCCACACAGTGATTTAAGAATCCTGACTACTGTGTTCTAGGAAACATGAACAGGTCATTATGCTAAAAAGATTGTTTGCTTTGTGGGGATGACAAACGTCTGACGGAAGGACTAAAAAAAACAAAACAAAACAGATGAGGGATCGTGACAAAGAGGAGTGCTGCCGTGGAGCACCAACTCTGCACATTCCTTCCGAGAACACGTCAGTGTGATGGAAATAGTGGGCGACTGAGTGACGTGCCAAGCAGCTGTTATCTGGCATTTAAACAGGAAGGGACCACCACGATCATCAACATGATCAGGTTTGTAAATGCTTAAGAGCAACGACAACACAAAACCTGCATTAACATGTTTCCTCATGACGGCATGTGTGTGTGTGTGTGTGTGTGTGTGTGTGTGTGTGTCAGGGTGATGTTGGGGTGTCAGCGCACTCTGATGAGGCCCACTCACAATGGCTCCTTTTCACACATGGGCTGTTCACAGGGCCCGGCCCACCTCCTGCCCCTCCCTCCCTCTTTCGCCTCTTTTTACCGGATCCCTCCGTCTGGCCAGCGGCGGCGTGGCCAGGGGAGGGAAGGGGTGGCCGGGATTTTTGTGTCCACCATTCATGTTTTCTTTAGGGAACAGGCGGCCACTTGTTGGGACGTCCAACGAAAACAACGCCGCCGTTTGCAGCCTGGACAAATTGTGCAGTGTTTGCTGAGGGCAGAGCGCCACCAGGGAGGATGTACGTGTGCGTGTGTGTGTGTGGTGTGTGTGTGCGTGTGCGTGTATGTGAGAGACATCAATTAATATACATTACATCAAAGCACGCAGGCCACAGAGGGGTCCGGGGTCAAGTCGTCCGGACAATTTTTGACCTTTGTCGGGACTATCAGAAGCGGGACTTACATAATGTGTTCAATGTTAATTATAACTTTATCAAAGATAAAAAAAGTCGACATTGCTCCACTCTCTCTGTTATATTGCGTTATCACTTGTTGCAAGATGAAAATGGCTGGGCTGGGAGCAGTTTGATTAAGGCAGAGAACTGCCTTTTCACTCATGCAAATGAGCTCACTAAAAGTAGGCATCAGGTTCGATTTCAACACTCTCCTTGCTGTCAAGTTTTTTTTTTTTTAATTAAATCGTCTCATTGGCATTCGGTAATGCTGGGACACGGGTGTGAAGTTTAAAACTGTAATTTCACTTTTCCTGCCTCGTTCCGTTCAACGTAATCGTCTGGAATGGAGAAAAACTCAAGTTGACCCGGCAATATTCCGCCTTCGGAGGTAGTCACACAAGCGTAACAAACACGCAATGCAGTTGTGGACGTCAACACCTGACTATGTTCCAGTTGTGTTGAAAGTAATTGTCCATTTGTATTTACTATGTAGGAGAAGCGGGTAGGCAGGGGGGGGGGGGCATAATTGTCCCTTACGACTGCTTTAAGCTCGTCATGCTTTTCTGCTGGGTTTGATGACTGGAGAAATCGGTTGGCGTGGTCCGAAAGAATGAGCTGTTATTTTTGTCCTCGTCCGCCTGAGCACCAAACCGCGTCATTAAAAGCGGGGGGGCGCCTGCAACGAGCGCAAACACTGCATGTTTGCAAAGTGATCAAAGTCCGCGTCGCTGCTTTCACATGCGATCATTGAGTGCTCTATGGGGCCGTCTGTAAAACATCCTTGTGCCGCCACGCGATCGGTTTAAGGATGTCAAAAAAAATAACGCATTAAATAAGGAGCAAATATTGCCTCATCACTCACTTTACAAATACGGCGGTACCTGCATCGGTTTCAAGGAGACATACAACGCATTTCTTCCCCCAGTTGTTTCATAACATGTCTGCGACATGCTTTTGCCAAAATACCCCAAAAATTAAGAATTGCAGCACACTGAAAGAAGTTGCAGACGGCTACGGTAGCTTCTAGATAGCCGCTAAGTGGCTACCTGTCTCTTGTGGGTTAGCTTTGACATTTGCGGTTGATTTCATTTGATACCTGACATTTATTACCCCTCCCTTGTTGTTATTCAAGCCAAGAAACAGTTATATAAAAGTTACACTCAATTTGGACCCTGGATGGTATTACCCCCAACGGTGCTTCATCGAAATGGGAAATTTGGTTTATGAGTTAATTAATCGACCAAAGTGGTTTTGCGGCGGGTCTTTACCGTATCCGTGTCGATGGGCTGGTACGAGAAGTCAGCGGCTTTCTGGAAAACGGAATTCTTCTGCACAAACATCTGCTGATGGAACTCCTGCAGAACCTGCCGTCCATATTTGAAAGATTCCAATCGGTTGCCATGTCGGCGCTCACCAAGTCATTCACAGCCAGGAGGCATGGAGGGGTGGAGACTTCTTACCCCCTTGGAGTTGTCCAGGAGCTTGGCGAAGACATCGTGCACGGCCTGGTAGCTCTCCAGCTCCGTCTGACACAGCGACACCAGATAATCCTTCACCTGCTCATGAATCCGACCATCCAGCACCTGCGCATCCCAAAATGAATTTTAAAAAACTCACACTTTATTTAATGTGTTTCATTCCCGAAATACACCTATAGTGGTACTCAAAAATATTACTACGACGACTGCTAAATACAAGAGTCTACTGCGCACTGATACCATGTCGTGTGGACATACTTTCTGGTAAACGGGTGACAACAAATTTTAGCCAAGTGCAAATTATGATCGGGCGGCCCGGTAGTCCAGTGGTTAGCACGTCGGCTTCACAGTGCAGAGGTACCGGGTTCGATTCCAGCTCCGGCCTCCCTGTGTGGAGTTTGCATGTTCTCCCCGGGCCTGCGTGGGTTTTCTCCGGGTGCTCCGGTTTCCTCCCACATTCCAAAAACATGCATGTAGGCTGATTGGACGCTCTAAATTGTCCCTAGGTGTGAATGTGAGCTTGGATGGTTGTTCGTCTCTGTGTGCCCTGCGATTGGCTGGCAACCGATTCAGGGTGTCCCCCGCCTACTGCCCGGAGACGGCTGGGATGGGCTCCAGCACCCCCCGCGACCCTAGTGAGGATCAAGCGGCTTGGAAAATGAATGAATGAAATTATGATCGCTGTGCAAACTGTCGTCAAGCAGAGTTTCCAAACAGGTCGCCAGCGCCGTTCCGCCCTTTGTAATCGACAAAAGGACAATGAAGTTGCCACCATGGACATGCTAAGAAATCGACTCCGAGGACAACACGTCATATTGAGATCTGGAATAATGGTCATTGTTTTTTTTTTTAATTCTATTACCATTATCAATAAATACGCAGAACAATTAAAAAAAATTCCCCAGGATGCGCATTGCACCTTGAGACAGTCGCTGAGGTCGGTGTCGTAGTAGCGCTGCTGGTGAGCGTTGGCGGCCCCTAACGTGAGCAGGTAGTCGTTGCGGCAGTGGGTGGCTTTGGAGTTGCATTCGCTCCGCTTGGCTTTGAGCTGGAACGCAGGAATGGGCTAAGAAAACGCCGAGCGCGTCTCTCGCATCCTTTGCAAGTGGCTCATCCATACCTTGACAGTTGCCCTTTGCAGACTCGATCTGGACTGGAAGAGGCTAAGCTTGGACCTGGACAGACCAGCCAGAAAGACAAAACTTCTGCCGACCGAGCAATTTTCACACAAGAAGCGTAAATCTTGAACAGGTTCGGGCCATCGAGCGGTGCGGCTCGGTGTGATTTATGAGCCAGTGTCAGCTGGGGCGGCCAGAGAGTCATTAACGGTTTATTAGTTAGTTTTCCATGTGTGGTGTCATAATGTTGACGTCGGAGCAGGTTTGGTCCCGCGGGTGCCTCGCTAGGACGCTAACCGCTAACATTACATTTCAGACAAGAAGCTCTTTCAGCAATCATATGAGAGGCTATTGTTTCAGCTCGTTAATTCCCTCCCTGTGAATCTTTTGACGGTAACATTAGCTAACAGTGTATTTATGTAAATGGCACCCTGGAGGGTGTTTATTTACTCAGCTGCAAATGCGGGAGGCATTTCTGGAATAATATGAAAACAATGGTAACTTCATATTGCAAATCATGTTACGTGACAGCGGAATTGAAATCCTTTATTATTATCAGCTGTCATTATGTGAGTTGTTTTGTTTGGTGGCAGGGGATTGCACACATGTGGCGGACTGCTTACTTGCTGCTGTTTTGGTTAGCACAAGAATCGACTCTTACTTGGCTTCCAGCTCGGCCTTCTCCCGCACGGCCTGCGCCATGGTCTCCGCCTCCTGGTACTTCTTCCTGCTCTTGGTCAGGTCTTTGACGGAGTCCTGCAACTCGGCCTGAATGCTCATCAGCCGCTCGATGCACTGGCAAGCGCACAAGATGGCGGGATTTTAAAAAAACATTTTGATACAAATTGCAGAAACTCGCAGCCTGTCAAAATAACGCTGGATTCGATCTCGGTTGGCACAAATTTGAATGACAGGATGACATTATGGTTTTTTTTTTTCCTGTTCATCATATCGGGCCGCAAAAACAAAAGGTGCAGTTAACATCTACGTAATACATAAATTATGTGCAATAGAAAATATGGAAAACGAAAGAATGGTCGACTCCAATTCTGCGGTGGCCAGTAACAACTTTTCCGCAGCTGCATTTGCTGGAACTGGAGGGGGGACGGGGGGGTCAACGGCTAAAACAGAATCTCAACTGAGTCACTTGAACCATGTAGTGTAAACCCAGTCTAATAAAGACTAAGTATATCAGTTACAGAGACGCTTTAACAAGACGACAGAGATGCGCTCCTCGGCTGACCTAAATGGCGCGCAGGGACTGTCCAAACGGTCGCGCTTGTGTAACAAGTGAGAGAAACCCGAGCCGGGGATGGCGAGTTTCTGAACCCTCGGCGTTACCTTACGCAGCTGCTGCTCCTTCTGCAGCCGGGCCGTTTTTGCCGGCTCTGCAACTTGCACTTTGTAGTTGTCGCAGGCACCGATCCTTGATTGGGTAACCTGGACAGTACCCTCCAGATACGCCCTCCATACGCAATACATGTTCCTGCGCCAAGAGCGCGCACACACAGACACACACACACAAGGTTGTTTTACACAGCTGAAGCAACAGTGGAATGGGTCTTGCGCACCCGGGGATGGCTGAAATGTGTGGCCTAAATGGAGCAACAGAGGAAAAGTGCAGAGTTTCATGACGTGCAAGAGTCGACACCTGATCTGCATCGCGCGCCCACAGAGGAAAGCAACAGAGCTGGAGGTCTTCAATTAAAAGTTAAAGAGGTTCAATTTAAGGAAAGGTCTTAAAGCCTGGAGGCATGAATAAAAACATTGCTTCAATTATTTGCCAACTTCAAAGTGCTTCTGAGCAGGCCTTCCTAAAGCCTGAACATGGGAAAATTGAGTTTGTAAACTTAGGCGGTAAATGTAAGCAGTTGCAAAAATAATTCATGGACAGTATATCAACAAACTTGCCTAACATTAACAAATAAACCTTACTGTAATGAAAAAAAAACACTGCTTACAAACGAGACTGCTGTAAATTCCATAAATATCGACAGCTTCAAACTAAATGATTGCAAATACCTCAAAAATTCCAAAAGCTGTGATACAAAATATCACAAAATCTCCGAATGTTGTCCGGGTCAAATAATGACAACCTGTTACAAAGGTGTCAGAAATTGCGGAGAAAAGATTACTGTAAATCCTCCAAAGGTTGAGCACCATAAAATGATCCAATCTCTTATCCTTGAACAGTCGGGCCAGTTCGAGCAAGACGACAGTAAAACTTGCAAAATTTGTTGTTTAACCCCCCCCCCACCCGGAGTGTTTTTATCTTACCTGTGATCCGCTTCCTCTGACAGGCTGTCGGGCCATTCTCTTTTGAGGTACTGATTGGCCAACTTCTGCAGGGCCTGGAGGACAAAAAGTGTGGACAACATGTTCCACTTTAACACCAACGCACTTTTTTTTTTTTAGCAACCTTCCAGATGGACGTGACAAATTGCCATAGACTTGAACTCTTTCACCTATTAGAAAGGGGCTCGCATCGAGAGACTTAGATCTCAAGACACCAAACGGAGCCCTGAAAAGATATTTTAAAATGCTGCACCTCCGCAAACAGTGAGGTTAACCCGGGCAGAAATAGCTTCACACAGTAAACACGCAAAGAGACGCAAGGCACCGTCGTACGAATGAGGTCCAAGCAGTGTCACTGGGACGAGCACCACTTTCATTTGCATCACTTGTGACTTTTTAGCTGACTTCAATCCCGCAGAATGTTGGCTAATGTGGTCCCGAGGTGGCAAAGATGTCCCTGAACCCGATTGGTCCGTGGGGGTCCCGGTGCCAAGGCCGGAGAGTGGCGACAAACCGGCCCATTGTGGGGAGCCACGCGCAACTGGACTGGCCTGGCGGCGACTCGTGAATGGGAGCGCTCGGCGGAGGAAGAGCCCAAACAGAGACGGCCATTTTCAACGCTGGCTATGACGTGAATAGCAATCGCCGGCGTTGGCGAAAGAAGCTTGCAGGTGTGAGATACCAATCTCAAAATAAGAGTAGCCAGGTGATTACAGCACAAGTACATCTTTCATGCTTGTAAAAAAAAAAAAAAAAACGCCCTCACTCTTTGGCGACGGATGAAAATATCATCCATCATCCATTTTGAGATGCTTCCATAAACAAACAACTTATATTTCATATCCCTTTGCGGGACCTGCCAACAACACGCTCGCTACGCTTCATTTCTGCACATTGTTCTTTTCTCCAGAGACGTCCGCAAGCGTCCCAGAGTGCAGGCTGCATCCTTCCAAAGATGGAATGAGTCACGGAGGAACGGAGGAGGCAGACAGACGGCTTTCAAAAAGGCAACATGGGCTTACATTTTCGGGAATCTGGACGCTCAAACGTTCCATTTTTGATATTATATGAAGGGCAACAGAATAAGAAAGGCAGCTGGGGCTCAGCGCTAAGCTTCATCGCAAAATTAGATGACCTCAATTTGCATTCCCCGATATCCCAACACCTCTTGTCACATTTAAACCTGAAATAGGAATTTAACAAGACCAGTGGTACAGAAAGGAAGCTGATGCTCAGAGCCGATAAACCTTTTCCACATATGCTAACAGCAAAATGGAGTAACGTTTGGCCGATCCATGCACTCATACAAGAGCTGACCGATCTGGAACCTAAGTCCATTCAACGGCAACCCGAGGTGCTGCGGTTTACAACAAAACACAGTACAAACTATTTCGAAAATCCTCACCGTCCGTAAACATGTCGGTGAAAATCGGACAGTTTTTGCGTAATGGCTCAGATGGGCGGGCAAACAGAGGACAAGGCAGAGGAAGTGCCTCGGACAAATTGGCAAGAACCCATCTCGGGGTTGCTAGGCGGACTGCAGACGTGGCCCCTCTCCTTCACAGCGGTGCGGGACATTCCTCACGGGGCTGCAACGCCACAACACCGCCAAAGGATTTTTTTTTTTCAGACGTCCGACTGACGTCCTTCTGGAAGCTGTGGCTACAAAACAACATCTGATGGACAGCTGATGGAAATTGCGTCTTCCTGACCACATACGAGAACAAGACATTTCCGCAACCACCGCACTATTGCGACGCCTAAATATCATAAACAGATAAGAGGGCAATAAAGATTTACAACGTGAAAGGCCGTTTCCTTACCTGGGCGTAGTCCCGCTCGACAGATGCCCTTTTTTGGCTAAAAGTCCTGCAAAAGACAAATGTGAATTATAAAATCCAAGTTGACGCGAAAAATTAAATGAATAAATGTAAACAAAAATAAATGATTAAAAAAAGATAACAAAGTAAGCTGCAGTTTTATGAGTTGTTTTACACAATGGGGAAAAAAATAAAATAAAACCCATCACGGGTGTGAGTGTTGTATTGTCTGTCTTCATTAGTTGCTGCATCATTTGTGTTCAAGTATCGATGGCCTTCTAACCGCACCACATATATGCTGTCTGATGCTATTTGTTAGCATTTTGCAGTGAGTGTTAGCATCCGGCTCAACGGATTTAAGGCAAAGCAACACATAAATTCTCGTTGTTTTAGGTTTAGTTTGACAGCAAAGAGTCAAATTAAAGTAATGTTTCACTATTTCCCAACATCAGCTTATTTTTTGCAGATTTTGTTTTACAACATGACCTTGAAGCATCCCCCACCGCCAACGAAAAAAAAAAAGGTTGCTTTTTCTCTCCATTTTAAATTTGAACAAATATTAAAGGAAAAGCATTGCAAAACAGTCAAATGTTCTGCTTTCAATACAGGTCTTCATTGTTGTAAGGGACCAAAAAATGAGTTAATTTGTTATTTTAATCGTCTATGTTATTCTGCCAAATACAGTAATGGGCTTAAAAAAAAAAAGAAATCATAAATCGGTCGGTCCCTAATATGTATACTCGATCTCAGGTCTCTCTTGCCTCTCCCTGCGACTGTAGAATTTCCAAGCGCTTCATTTGACGACTCCAAAAACAAAGCATCGGCTGAGAAAAAAGAAAAATGCATTCCATCGCATTTGAGCTGATTTACAAGCCGAGGAACAAAGCTGTGGAGCCCCCCGGGTGCAATTTATAGTTAGACGTTAAGAGAAGAGGTCAGCACCCCAGGTGGGAAAAGCGGAGCGCAGCAAAAACCGTCACAAAGCCAGTAAACATGTCCGGACTCGACCGCCGTGCCTCCAAATGATCTGCCGTGACTTCCTGGGAGCTTCCTGCCCGCTCTGTCGGCGATGGGAACATCTGGCGGCTGTCCCATGTCTTGACGCCCAGCTGCTGAAAGGTTCAGAGCTGCGCCGACGGCCACAGACAGGAAGTGGCAAAAACACGACCGCAACCTCGGACTTATCAAGTTCTGTATTACATTTTGGGGAACAATACCGTCTGCTGCTCTAACACTTAGACAAAGCGTCTCGTGTTTATGTGAGCTTGTCAAAAGTCAAACACAGGAGGTCCTCACTCTGTGAAGGACGCAAAAGTGTACATTTACTGGTTTTTACTTCTTCTTCTGACGTTGTTGGCAGTTTTTTTTTAAACATCAAATCTGGTGTTGGACACGTGCTTACCTCAGGTCTTCCAGGAGGTCACACTCAGCCTGGTGTTTGACGTGCAGTCTGCTTAGCTGCTCGCTGTGAGTGTGTTTCAGCTCTTGGGTGACCCGGACCTGCAGAAGGTGATGACAATGTGTTTTTTTAAAAATTATTATTATTATTGTTTAAATAACACTTTATTAACAAAAGAATAGGAACAAGAAGAAATTGCTTCATAATTGCAAAGCTTAGCAAATTCCACCAACAATAAAACTGAACTTTCGCTTGTTTTGTAGGGACACACTGCATAAAATCACTTCACAACTTCAATAGGTCCCAAAACAGTATTCGAGTGCCTTGAAACTTTGCCAAAGACAAACTGCAGTCCCACCCTTGACTTCACTTTACAATGCCACAGAGTTCAAGTTATGTCAGATTATCTTATGTAGTATTCTCAAAAATGCATGCTCCCTCACAATTATTTTCGACTGTGTTTGAGCGTAAGACAAACAACTATTCACACACACACCTAGGGAGAATAAAGTGTTCAATTAACCTACCCTGCATGTTTTTGGAATATTAGAGGAAACCGGAGTACCCGGACAAGACCCACGCAGGCAGGCGGAGAACATGCAAAATCCACACAGGAAGGCCGGGACCCGGACTCAAACCCTGTACTGTGAGGCGGACATGCTAACTAGTCGATCGCCATGTCAAATTATTTATTTATATATATGACATAATTTATATATTATTATTATTTGATTTCTATCACTTTCTCTTGGAGCTCATCCAAGAGGTAGGTTGCTGGGGGGAATCCGACCTAATTTGTTATGTACGCCCTTGACTTGTCTATACAGGTGCGTTCCGACTTGCGTACACCCCGTCGTTAACTGTGGACCCAATTTATACCGACTTAACATGTTTTAAATGACTGTATTGTTTGGATTTTCAACACTATAAGAAGATCGAGATTATTTACGAACGCACAACTTCAGATACTCGTAAATCAAGAACAGGGCTTACTGCAACACGTATGCATTCAAGTTGGATCCACTCTCAAATTCGGCCGGGACAAAAATACAATGTCTATTTGGATAAAGAGCGACAGTCACTTGTTTTTACACACGCACACACGCGGACACGCACACACACATAAACGGCTATCGATTCGATCTGGCAACCGTCCGCTAGTTTTTAGTCCGGAGGTCGAGTGAAGAGAAGTGATATTTACTTAATCTTAAAAACCGCTTTAATGAACAACCTGTGCGCCGATGTAACACCTCTGTGACGTTAATCGTGAAAATCCTAGTAAAATACGGATAAAAAAGAACGGAAAAGTGACGTTTGGGTGCAGTTCAGAATGTCATTTAATTCGAATGGGTACGGCGGCACATCAAACGGACCTGCATCCACTACAATTGTGGCACATAAGCTTTTAATAAGTATTCTTCGCTTTGGGGGAGGCAATTAAATTCTTAGTATACGTAAAACTAAGATATTTAAGTCAGTAAAATGTGAAAGAAAAAGTGGCGTTTTCGTCGTGGTCCGGCAACCATTAAGTTTGCACCACTTCGTCGAGTGATGTTAGCTTCCAAGGCTACACACAAACTGTTCGGGGAAAATCTCACCTTTCTCGGTGGGGGTTGCATCCTTCTTTCTGGACATAAAAACTACACAAAAGAGTCCGAAAGTTTATTGGGGAAAATGGTCCAAGTGCTTCGACGACGACTGGGGTTGAAAAAGAAGAATGATACTCCCGGGCGGCCACGGTTGTCAGTCCGTTAAAAAGTGAGCCAGAGTCCCGCTGATGAAAACAGTGCTATTGCTTGTGGTCCCGGGGAGCAGACCCACCAGATATCGCATCAAGCGAACGTGATGACTTAAACTACTTCCGTGTTTGTCTTCAAAAATAAAACGTGAGCTTGAACGTGCTACTTCCGCGTTGCGTGTCAAAATAAAAATAATCATCATTATCATCATCACAATCATCACCACCACCACCACAACTACTACTATGATTACTACTAATAATGATAATAATAATAATAATGTGTGTGTGCAAACATTTGTGGAACTAATGTACAATATTTGAAAACGTATTTTTCAAATGTAATTTCAACAGAAGGCAGCAAAATATCAAGACTGACATTGGGGCCCCCAAAAGGTATTTCTTATTATAAAAAAATATTGCAATTTACAATGGCATGAAACAATTGATTCATAAAATATATTTTAACACTGTTAAATGTGATGTATTTTAAATACAGTTTAAACATTACTCTATTATGTTTTTATGACATAATATAGGTAGAAAAATCAGATGCAACAATTATTCTTTCATTGATATAGAAATAAAATATACAAGTTGTCATCCAGTGCAAAATATCATGATAACACATTACACAATGCAGTCCTCAATTTGTCGATAAAATCTACAGTGTGCAAACAGTCTTCACAGCCGGCTTTCGCAGACCTTTATTGGTTTGGAGTTTTTTTGTCCGCAGATATTTGGAAAAGTCACTCTGCAGAAATCCACGTGTAGGAGGGGGTGGGCGAAGAAGGATGAAGAAGAGCACAATGAAGGGTTAAGTGCCACAGGGTAAATCAATATGTGTTGATTTGAACTCTATCAGAAAGCAACTGATGCAAAATAAATAAAAACAAAATTCAATACCTTTGCCTCTTTTGCATATGTTGAAGCGTCTCTGGGAGCGGATGTCCAAAACTCTCCGGTAGGAAGAGTGTGGCCAGGATTGACAGCATGGCCAGAATGCTCAGGGTGGTATAAGACACGTACTTGAAGAAGATGTCTGTGCGGTACCGACATAATAGTAGTGACAAAGTCATAGTCAAAGTCAACCTGAAAGTTGAGAAACCATCCTCACTCAGCTGTATGATAAAGGGCGCGATGCAGCTTCCCGTTCGTGACAACATGAGGCAGAGCCCGGATGCCGTGTTCCTCAGGCTTGTCGGGTACAGCTCGGCCGTGAAGACGTACAGCAGCGACGTTCCTCCCGTGGCGACAAACTTACCCAGCATCTCCAAGGCCACGGCCACACCCAAGATGCCTGAGGTTGAAATATAATGATAACTTAATAAGAATTGTGACAGTGGAATTATGACACACACTAGATGCTGAAAGAGCACGACTGGTTTTGAACTACAGGGGATAGGGACCTATGCTCAACTTCTATGGGGCTCAAATCTTTAGCTTTGGTGTGCTGCTCACTCTGAGGCACCAGCTGGATGGAAAAGAGCGCCAGGCCCATAATGAGGAAGACGCCTAGAACGGCCATGCGCCGCGGCAGGTATCGTATGGCCAAACTGCAGCTCAAGTACGCCGGAACTTCCACCAAGGCAGATAGGAAGCAGCTGATGTACGGATCCGAGTGGAGCTGTGACGTGTTCAGGGACAGGCCGTAGTAGCAGGTGCTCATGCTGAACCTGCAAACGTGACAGTTCGCCATCAACGCTTGGCTATACAGTAGTTGCGGTGATTTCCTGTTGGGTGTGAACTCACCACACCCAGCAAAGGAGGCTGGTTGTCATGATAGTGCTTCTTTTCCTCAGTAGGTCTGAGACGGTGTAGCGCTCCACTGGCCTCTCCTCGCCCGCCTAAAACAAATTGAAGGCCTTCATTTTATCCGCTAGCTACCCACCACCTGCCGCTAGCATCTTTTAATGGAGTGCATTTTTTTCTTGCTTTATTTTTTTTGTGTCATTGCCGTTTTTTTTAATAAACGTCATTGTACATAGTTTGTTTTGTTTCTGTCACGTCCCGTGTTTGCCAGCAGGGGGCGGGCTTTCTGCCCGCCGTTTACACACCTGTCACCCATTTGGGAGTAATTGCTCTGCCGGAGAATTCCACGCCGTGCCAAAATTTCTCTCACCCAATTCCTACTTGTATTGATTCATTGCCTCTTAGCCTTGTGGCTGTTATTTCGCGTCGTTGTTCCTCTTGCGAGTGAAATGTATATTCATTGTCTAATCTGACCCTCCTTGCTATCTTTTTCCGCAAGCGTTTTCTGTTGTCCTTTTTATTTTATCCCTGGGCCCTATTTTGACCAGCGCCTTTTGTTATTCTCCCTGTCGGGTTATTTTGTGTTCGTATTAAAGACTCCTTTTGTTCTTTGACAAACCTCTTTCTGTGTCTGCTATTTCGGGGATCCACTTCCTTAATTTGTTGTGCACGGAGCGATCATTCTATCGCTTCGGGCACAACGTGACAGTTTCATTTTGTTTTGACATTTGCGTTTGTCAGATAAGGACTATATGCATTGAACTTTACGACGTCAGTTCGACATGCCGTAAAGAGTTGCTATTGGGTTACTATAGCAACCCACCTAGTTCATGTAAAGAGAACGTGTCTTAGTTACTGTTACACTGGCCTGCACTGTTTCCGAGCGACTAGTAAAGAACCTCTGTTAAACACACACTCTCTGAGTGGACATTTTCAATAACATTACAGGGTTCTTATTCGCCGTCCTGCTTTGTGTATCTTCGTGGCAGCAAAAGTCAAACTTGCTTGCGACTTGGAATCGTCAAAGATCTTCTCCGGTGCGACCACTCGGTTCATCTTGGCGGCTTTTCTCACGATGGCCTCGGCTTCCGTCACTCGACCTTGAGACAGCAGCCACATGGGAGATTCTGGGAGTACCCTGTCACACCCAAACAAACACACACACACACACACACACACATCCATACAAGTACGCACACAGACGCACGTAAACACACAAATGACAGATGAAAACAAATGAATGAATCAAAAAACAGAGAGATGACAATCCTACTTTAGTCCAGCAGTACTTGTACAGTATTTGTACTCCATTACGAGTCATTGTGCCTACCACCAAAGGGGAATGCAGATGAGACACGGCACTCCGATGGCCACCAGCAGCATTTGCCAAGTTCGAATGAAGTAAGCGAAGAGGGGTAGCATCATGTAGCCCAAGGCGAAGCCCAGACACACCCCCATCGATGAGTAAACTGCCCGAGCGTTGCCCGTGAGGATTTCTGTGCCTGTGCCGGCAAAAACAATTTGTTTGAATTTTGTATGGCCAAATCTTTTGGAGAAATTACTCCCCACGCCCACCTCGCACCCCATCTGGATTGTTCTTTATTTCCCCATATAGCGAACAAGCTTTTCAACAGTTTTTTCCCCCAACGCTGTAAAATAATATACCCATCACGTAGCCGGACATGTAGTTGGAGTTACTGCCAAGACCGTTGCAAAAGAGAAAAAAGCAGAACACCTCCCAAGATGGCGCGGCAATCTGGACCAGCGTGAACACGGCCTGAATGATTATGCTGGTGAACAACACCGGTTTACGGCCAAACCTGGAGGGAAATGAACCAAAAACACTCAGTCGCAAAGAGTTACCTTGTACATAGTTCCTTTGAATTCTCAACCCTCTGCTCTGTATGCCTACTTGTCAGAGATCACTCCGGAGATCAAGGACCCTCCCAGGACCCCCAGGAAGAAAATGGTGGCGGTTAAGGGTTGTTTCCAACGGTGGCCACACACCAAGTCGTACTGGAAATGCAATTGACAATGTCACTCCACCAAAGCCCTTAAAAGACATCGATTTGGTATCACCCGCCAACCCTACACACTTTAAAGATGTACATATCTACACGTGGAAAAAAAAAAAAAAAGGGGACCTGGGAGACCACGGTGGACTGATAGATCTCGGTGCTGTAGACCCAGCCGTCGACACAGTCCTCCTGTTGGACACTGCTCAGGTTGACGTCGCGGCCCGGCAGCAGCCCGCCGGCTGACAGGTTGCGGAGCACGTCCAACCTGTAGCGGCGACAGCGGCTTGGCTGCAGCTCCCCGTCCGCCACCTCCCAAAGTACGGACATGAGAACCTGAATACGTTTCGTGTAAATGCTGAGACACGGGCATTCATGCGTTATGGCTAAGTAGTCATTTTGTATGCGAAACAGAATCAGGGAAAAACATTGAGAGATCAGGATTTATATGAACAGCAATGCAAAAGTTCATACAATCCAGCGGCTGCATTTTCTAGTACGGATGCTAAGAAATCCACATTTGTTTGTGTAACCAAAACATGTTCACATCAGGTAAGGTGGTATTTTGTTTGAATTCATTCCGTTTTTATTGTGAATTCTGAGCAACACATATTTACATCTTGTACATTTTTTGTCAATTTTGTACATTTTTAGTTACCGGTACATATTGTGCATCGTAACATGGATATTGCTTCCTATTCTGATGTGAATCCTGAGATAAGCATTCATCAAACTTGCCATTACTGCCCGAAAGGAAGATTGCACGATTTATACAGGATACGGCAGGGTGATGGGTTACATTTATCCATCCATCCATCCATTTTCTGGACCGCTTAATCCTCACTAGGGTCGCGGGGGGTGCTGGAGCCTATCCCAGCCGTCTTCGGGCAGTAGGCGGGGGACACCCTGGATCAGTTGCCAGCCAATCGCAGGGCACACAGAGACGAACAACCATCCACGCTCACAATCACACCTAGGGACAATTTAGAGTGTTCAATCAGCCTACCATGCATGTTTTTGGAATGTGGGAGGAAACCGGAGCACCCGGAGAAAACCCACGCAGGCCCGGGGAGAACATGCAAACTCCACACAGGGAGGCCGGAGCTGGAATCGAACCCGGTACCTCTGCACTGTGAAGCCGACGTGCTAACCACTGGACTACCGGGCCGCCCAGATAACATTTAGCGCAAAAAAAAAAAATCCCAACACATTTTTAACTCCGACCCTCACGAGGATACATGATTTGTATAATGGATGGTTGGCATTTAAACAGGGAGGGGTGTGTAGACTTTTTCTATACACTGTAACCATTGAGAGGAAGATCCACCCATCCATCCATCCATCCATCCATCCATTATCCAAGCTGCTTATCCTCCATTTTTACCCCCCCAAAAATACATATTTTTTTACTCTTTCTTTGACGCTGAGAGATAACCCAAGTAGTTGTGTACCTCCAAAGGTACTGCAGCCTGCTGCCACTCCAGACTGAGGTTAGCCTCGGGGATCCGGCATCGGTGTCGGGGCGTATCGGTGAGGAACACAAACGAGAAGGAACCCATCCCGTTGGGCAGGATAGTGAAGCAGAGCAAGAAAAAAACAATCAGCTGGAAGCGGCCCCACGTTCCCAGAAAGCCCACACTGCGATCATAGTGCTGCATGGTCCGTGGAACTTCTACGGGGGGTAAATATCCAAGCAACTTGTCGAGAACGTGTGGTACAACGTAAAATGTAAAGTGGTAATGATTACGAAAGACAACCAACCTCCAGAATGACAACCCCCAGTCATATAGTACAGGTGAGGAGGACTCATTTATTGGAAGCTCTGTTTAAAGTCCACAGACCGCGGGCTTCTTGTGTCAACTGGTGTCAGCGGAAAAAAAATACAGCTTCCCAGCTGTTTAAAAGCATCACCTTGAAGCAACCCCACATTCACAGGAACTCCGCGCAGCTATTGAAAGTTTTTTGAGCAAAAATGTACAAACGCACAGCGATAGCAGTTACTTTTTTTTTACTTTTTTGTCACTGTTAAAACCCCTTAAAGTTAGGAGGGCCCTCCGTCATCTTTCAAAACAAATCGCTGATGCACGTCGTCATGTGTGAACATGTTATGCATCTTTTAAAAGCTGAGTTTCTGGAGATTTGAATGGTCAATTCTGTTCAATGGTCAATTCTGGTCAATACAATTGTCAAATCTGAACCGGAGCTTGGGGAGACTTACGCTTTGATCCTGTAGTGTTTTCAAGTCCTAACCAACATTCTAAATCCATTTTCAAGGCAGATATTGTGAAAAGAGGCGGCCCGGGAGTACAGTGGTTAGCACGTCGGCTTCACAGTGCAGAGGTACCGGGTTCGATTCCAGCTCCAGCCTCCCTGTGTGGAGTTTGCATGTTCTCCCCGGGCCTGCGTGGGTTTTCTCCGGGTGCTCCGGTTTCCTCCCACATTCCAAAAACATGCGTAGCAGGCTGATTGAACACTCTAAATTGTCCCTAGGTGTGAGTGTGGGTGCGAATGGTTGTTCGTCTCTGTGTGCCCTGCGATTGGCTGGCAACCGATTCAGGGTGTCCCCCGCCTTCTGCCCGGAGACAGCTGGGATAGGCTCCAGCACCCCCCGCGACCCTAGTGAGGATCAAGCGGCTCGGAAGATGAATGAATGAATGAATGAATATTGTGAAAAGAAATTAGACGAATATAAGATTCGCCTTTTTTGTCTGTTTTCGAACATCCATAGTTCAGTGACAGGAGCACTTACACAGATTCTTACTGTACGGGGAGAAATATTCATAATAGTAACATTTTGAATATTTCAAAAAGAGACCAAAACTATGCTGATACTCCAAATGGTTCAAGAATAGCTACAAGTTTACTTTGGGCGCACCTTTCCATAGGGATTTTTGGCAAAAGTTGCCCTTGGTTTAAAGCAGGGGTCCCCAAACTACGGCCCGAGGGCCGTATTCCGTTCGTCTAATTTATCTTGGTGTCTTTTTTTCCAATGACAAAATAATGAATTGAACAGGGGTGTGCGTACACTTTTTATACTCACTGTCCGTCTATGACGCAAATATAGACCTCATTTGTATAAACGGGAAGCTCATCAGAGTGGCTCATCGCAGTGCAAGTGTCCTTTTGTCTCTTAACAGTCGTGCACGTCCCTTCTTTGTCCTTATCATCATCACATTGTGATGGAGTACAAGGTGGTGGAGAACATCTACCTGCTGGTGATTGTCACTCTGGTCAGCGTGCTACAGAATGGTGAGCGTCGCTTGACAATAAAACGGATTATTTCCTGATTTGTTTCATTAAGAAAGAAAAAAATCTTTTTCAAGCTTTCTTTGCCCTCAAAGTGGAGAAGGAGTGCAACACGCCTGCTTTCGAACGAGTATCCTGCGCAAAGTAAGCCCTGCTAAATTTGCATTTTACTACAACTACATGTATTCAAGTAAACTTTATATTTAGATTCAACTTTCTTGGACCCTTTGTGTCTAATTTAACATCCTTCCTATTTCTTCAGCGGGAAACAGCTTGTGCCACTTCCTTTGGTGCAAGTGATCCAAAAAAAATGGCTAAGCTCACTTTCGTGAAGGTGTAAAATCCCTTACGTTTTATTTTGAAATGTATTCATTTGTCATTGAATATTTTAAGTAGGTGATACGTGCATTATGCGAAAACCGATTTTGAGTATGAATTTAATTGAAATTTGATGGAATGCAAAAAAAAAAAATCAAGAAAAGCCTATTAAAACATCAGTAGTTTATTTTGTGTTCATCAGGGGCATCTTCAATGGTGGAAGGCGTGTGTTGACTCCCATTTAATATTAATTTGAATGTGATTGATTAATTCTGAACACAACCACGTCCCAGGTATAAGAGGGTGTGCATACTTGTGCAACCACATTATCTCATTCCATGTCTACCTTTTCAAAAAGATTTATTGAGTCGGACAGGTGAGAGGCCACATTAATGGTGAATAAAGTCTTCCAAGGTTTGACCTGACATTTGACCAAGGGTGTGTAGACTTTTCTAAGGTCACCCTATAAATAACGGTGAGTTTTATTTTGCCGACTCCCAAGCTACAACCGGCGGGCCCCAGTTTGAGAAACACTAACTTCAAGTCCACATTAAATAATTTCCTGTTGGTTGCATAACACCTTATCGCTTTGATAGCGTTTCGATTGTCATGCTATTACGTTGCACACTCGTGAATGGGCATGTGAGGACACTTGATTCAGAGGAGGGTATGTTTTTTTTTTTTAATGATGCTTCCACGCTTGTCAATATGACAACATGCGGAGATTGTGTGAAATAAAGCCATAACATGACAAAATGTGGAAACGGTGAAGCGCTGTCCAAACAATTGTATGCCAAGCTAATTCTCAGCATTGCCTTTGTGTGAATTCACCGCAGGCGGAACTGTATGGACGCCTATGCCACCTTCCTTGCACTCATGTGGTGCGCCGGCCTGTGCCTCAGCCAAGGTTAATCATTATCACGTGATATCACTAGCCTTTTATGTTTCTGTGTGTTTATTTGTCTTTTTATTCACGTGTGGGTGTGGGTGTGGGTGTACATGTGGGTAGTTGCATCTGTGCTTTTGTGTGTGTGTGCGTGTGTATGTTTGTGTCTCTGTGTGTACCCACATCTGTGAGTGTATGTGCATCTGTGTGTGTCCGCATTTGTTTAAAGGTGGCATAAAATATGATATATGCAAACATTTATTCATGACTTTTGCTACCGAGTGGGCCAACTCCATTGAAGGGACATATTAGAAAACAAGGAAATGGTACACTGCTGCCTTTGTAGTTTCTCTATCGAGCATGAAACTATGTTGGCATCATTTCTCATTTGAATAGACTCCAGGGTATGACGTAAAATCAATATCAACCGTCCTTACTGTTGATTATGTTCTTGTTTTGACAACATTAAAATAACATTAATAACAATGTGTTTTGAAGCTCCAGCTGCATTCGCCGGCGTGGTGTACGTGTTGGTGCGTCACAAATACTTTTTGGGCTACATGGGACAAAGCTCACAGAGGTAATTTTTTTCCACCTTTCCAAAATTCCCACTGTCACCACAGTTTCATATTTTCCATAGAAATGATTCCTGTCGAAATCAAGACGACATTTTCTGAATTTAACTTTGACTTCAAAAATGTCACTTCATTCAAACGGTTGTGGTCTTCCCGTTTTATTTACATTTCCATGAAGTACTCCGGGCTACCTGTTTGGCAAACGCATGTTGTTCTTCTTGATGCTGATGTCCGTGCTGGGAATTGTCAACTACCTGGTGGCGCGCTACTGCGGGAGCGACTACAATAAAGATATGCTGGAGACCCTCACCAAGGCCGCCTCCGCATTGCTGCTCATCCCATAGCGGCATTAGCACCAACAAAGATGGACCCCACCAACAAAACCTTTTTTTAGCATTTATTTGAACATGCAATAAAAACAAGTATAAAAGTGTACAAATGTATCGCATATGTTATACAGTACTATGATAACGGGAACAACAGCATAATGCAGGGTGTTGACCGAAAAAGCTACAAAGTTGTCATTCGGTTTCCCTCCTCGTGAATTCTCAGGAGGCGGCATCCAATCACATTTTTCCACCAGAGTGAGCAAGGCGCCGCCACTCAGGACAGCTGCAACTGTCAGAGATGACACAAAATAGGATTAGAATCGGCAGTAGAATCATTTGTGTGTTTGCGAACCTCTCGGTATTTTACACTTTCGACACAAAATGGCATTGATTCATTAATCATACAATGCTCATCTCTCAGCATGCACATACTATTTCATACACGAGATGCCTGTATTGATCTGTAATGCTCAACTCATTGAGTACGAGCCAATTCTGGACCAAGTCTGAAAAGACGTTTAAAAACGTCTTTGGGAGTGAATGAGTTAAGAATCTTACAGCAGAAGGCGGTGAGAGTCCCTCAGAACAATTGTGTAAATGCTGCGAGACGCAAACTAAAAACTGGAACGAGCATATCGGTCATCTTTCCGGATTTACACAAAATAATGTTTCTTTGGCCTGCTGTGTCATTCCAAGCAGGGTCAGAATAGTAAAAATGACTGAATGTTTGTCTCCGTATTCAAGCTAAATGTTTCCGGGCACAATAGAATGAGTGCAATGCGTGTCTCTCAGTATTTAGTATCAGAAATGTGAGTCCAACCTTAAACTTCCTCTTGCTGAAACCCAGCCAGTGCGGGAAGTCAAAGAGTGCATCCGAGTGGTACTTTAACGTGAAGGAGGCGTCAAGCCACTGCGGTCTGGTTCCAGCTACGTTGCGGGTTGCCCACGTGTTCAATGCGTCGGTCAGGTCCACCTAAGAGGCGGAGCGGAATCGAACGTTAGCTTTGTAAACAAGGACAATCATTCAGCATAGAGTTTGACTCACTTCCACTTCGTAGCTCTCACCCGCCACTGACGAGATGGCCCAGTTCAGACCCCGCTCCATGTGCCATCGGACCATCTGGTCAGCACCGCGCAGGCACACGACGTAGCGCTTTACAACCTCTGCGGATATTGAACAATATTTGTTAACGTATTACAGCATGTGTGTAACGCTCATCTTTCAACATTGGCACCGTTGTGTGAGTGCTCGTGCATTGGCACAAAAAAAAAATTAAATTGTTTCGGGTGGGTTGCACACGAGGTTTAGCATAGATGCTTGTTTCTCAAGCATTTGCCCAATAGGAAAACAAATGATGTCTGAATGGACACTTGCATGCATGTAATGTTCATCTCTTAGCATTCGGGAGAATACCTGCGCTTTCAGGCATACACGTGGCCACCAGCATATACATGTTTTTGGACAGCAGGTTCCCCCGGAAGTTGCTGTACTGCCACAAGTCTGTCACTTTGATGATCCTGTTTAGTTGTTTGGAGAGGGGGTGGGGGGACGTTTATTCTTATATGTTCAAGTCAACATTTCTCACTTTGTTGAAACACAATTTTCATGCTTCTAAACATTAGCACTGTATTGGAACACTGCTAAATTATTTTCATTTAAAAAAACTCTCGTTATTATTCTAACACTTATTTAACTACAACTTTAATTCTTCTGTTAAAACACTTCTCACTTGGTTGAAACATAACTTCAATTATTTTGATTTGACCGCAAATAAGTCGTCACCGAATTGAAACGCGACCTTAATGGTTATATTTGCACGAAAACACACCACGAATTCCGAATATTGAAACACTTCTCACTTTGTTGAAACGCGGCTTTAATTCCGGTATTTGCACGCAAACATTCGCCTTAAATGATTTATCCGAACAACATAAGAGCCACCAAACCCTGCTTCCAAACAAACCTGCCCAGTGATCCGTGGAAGACTACGCGGCCCGCGGACGTGTCGCAGGGGTCGGCCAGCAGCAGGCTGCTGTCGGGGTCCCCGCGGATGACTGTGTGGAGTGGGGTGCTTTCCACCGAAAAGCCGTTTGGGGGTCGTAGGAGAAAGTGGTGAAGCTCAGTCACTGTGATCCTCTCCCGTTTGAATGGTTGTTCTTTTCTCATCTTGACAATGTTGCAACGTCTCCAGCTCTGCGCCGTGTTTTTATAGCATCATAAAGTTAGCCATGTGGAGAGCGTGTCGTTTCCGGGCTTTTGACAAAATAAAAGAACAAACAAAAAGCGAATCGTGTGTTGACCGAAGAAAAATACAGTCAGCTTTCAAAATTGACGCGGCATTTAGTCTTTAAAATGATGGAAATGTCTTTTAAATCCATACATTTTATAGTCTTGTCTAGTAAAGTTTTGAAACAAAGAAGTAGTTTGAAATGTTAATTTGAACCTTTTGAAAATGTTCAGCTCGAAAAAAGGGTTTAATATGATTAAATTTGATTATTTTATATATTTGATTAATCTGTCTTAATTAATAACTTCGAGATTTGTATACGATAAGGCTATATCAAAACAAGGCCCAGTTGGAGAAGTTAAAAGAACAACCCTCACATGAACCTGCAAACAAATACTAAAACACAGCGTCTATCTATCTATCTATCTATCTATCTATCTATCTATCTATCTATCTATCTATCTATCTATCTATCTATCTATCTATCTATCTATCTATCTATCTATCTATCTATCTATCTATCTATCTATCTATCTATCTATCTATCTATCTATCTATCTATCTATCTATCTATCTATCTATCTATCTATCTATCTATCTATCTATCTATCTATCTATCTATCTATCTATCTATCTATCTATCTATCTATCTATCTATCTATCTATCTATCTATCTATCTATCTATCTATCTATCTATCTATCTATCTATCTATCTATCTATCTATCTATCTATCTATCTATCTATCTATCTATCTATCTATCTATCTATCTATCTATCTATCCTTAATCATGTGTCGATTTCAGAGACAGAGTGAAATCCTCAGAGCATACATGAGTATTGCAACTAATTTTCCAGATAGACTCATTCGACCAGCGAGTCACCAGATGTGACTTGATCTTGTTTAGTTTTTCATTTTGCAGAGTGACGACATTCTCTACTGTGGCTCCACGTCTGTTTGCTCATGCTGGCCGGCGTTTTGTCTCTGCTGGGGCGCCGACGTCTCCTAGTCACTTGAAGCTCTTGTTTTACTGCCGTCTTTATCTATTTGCACGCCTTGCCCTCAACATTGTAAAATGAAAAACGTACCCTCGCTGCTGTGTACTTTCCCACTTGCTAAGAGTACTTTTCTTTTCCCTTCAACTAATTGAGGAAACCCTTTTTGTTGTTGTTTCTGTGGTCCAAAGTGCTTGACTCATGTGCTCCAGATTACTGCAAGGCCTTGAGGTTGGTCATTGAGAGACGTTTTTGGGCCTCATTACAAGTATTCCTCGTAAAATTACATATCCCCCCCCCCAACTTATGTTTTTTTTCTGTTAAAATCAGTTTTTGTCATAAAATGGCACATTTCTTCTCTTCATATAATTAAATATTTTTTAAAAAACAATGTTTTTATCAGTAATCGCCGCATTTTCTTGTACATATTCCCAAATTCCACTTTTTAAAATTTTTTTTCCTCATAAAATCATGTTTTTTGTCGCTCATACAGATTTTTCTTCTAAAATGCAATCGTTACTTTTTTTCGTAAAATTAAATGGTTTTGATTACACAACCTCTTTATGCGTCTGCACGCTTGCGATTTAGTAATGAAACAGAAAAAAAACCTTTACTATCATAACAAACTTGGCCTTTGCACTCTGCAAGCTATGCTGTGACTCAGGTGTGATAAGATGTCACGTTTATGAAGAGTACAAAAGAGTGTTGCAAACAGAGCACATTCTGTATTGCTTGGCAAACAGATAGAGCTTAGTGTACCTATTTTTGTGGCCCATCACCGTGGAGTCATAAAGGGAACAACACACAAAGCATTTCTGTTGGGAATATATTGTTCAAATTTTCATGTTAAAAGAAGAATAGAATTTAATGTGTAAATGTAGGTCACAGCTCCTAGTATTATTATTGTTGTCGGATTGTCTTGTGTTGTGTTTTTCATCTGAGGAAATTCATTCCAATCTTGTGAAACAAGAAGTGTGTAGCACATGTGGTCCTGTTCTAAAATTATGATTCGAGTTCTGTAAATGCTGCTGATAGAGATCTGAAGCCTCTGTTCCACTTCCTGCTTTCTTTCAACATTACAGTTCTCTATTGTTAGCTACCAAACCACAGCCCTCACACCCGCTACAAGTAGGTACACTTGCACAATTTTTGATAACGGTCTGGTATTAAGCTTGAAGCTCGAAGCTTGTATATAAATCAGATGAGTGACACAGAATTTGTAAAAAAAAAAAAAAAAACTTTTGGCAGAGCAAAGACAGATGTCTTACTATAAAACAAAAAACGATTAAGTCAACTCCACAAAGTCTTGACACCAAGAAAATTGGCAAACAGGTTCAGCATGAAGAGCCACACACAAAAAGGTCTCAAAAAGCCACAAGCACATTAATATTCACAGAAGGTCAGCCATTTCGATTTGAAGCTGCCATTTCAAGGTCAAGTTGATTTCCAGGGGTCTTTCAAAGCCAAACACCCTGCAGTGCTTTTGACTGGCGTCGTGCTGCCTGAATACAAGTCAACCCTGTTCTTTGTTTGCACAGATGCTTTGCTTTATATCTAAAAACACATTCAGCCTTCTTTTTCCCGTCTTTCTTGGCCTTTCTTCCATCATTTGACTGCCTCGCTCAGCATCCTCCATGGCAGGTGTCCTGCCCTTGGGCCGAGGTGCGCCCCTAGCGACAGGTTGACGAGCACCTGACACCAGCCAATAGGAGACGTCTTTGGTGCCAGTTTCCTCAAACGGGAGTCCTTGATTGGTTGCTAAGGGCGTGTCCTCGATCATCTCACTTCTGCGTGCTGCTTTTCGGGGCTGTTGTGCTGTCAGCCGGAGCGAGGAGGCGAGACAGATGGACCGATGAAAATAAGCCAGACAGACGGCACAAAACAGGCTGAATAGGTGTCTGGAGATGGTCCAGTGAACGCACACGTCGAGGAAGAGAAGGTACGTTTGGAATTTAATGTCCTGTCGGGGCTATCTGGTGTTCCCGCCTGCCTGTCTTGGCGGTGACCACAAAGGCAGAGGCGGGCGATGTTTTGATGGAAGAGGTGACGACCACCGTGGCTTTGGGTTAGCTTGGTGGCTAACGACTTAGCTTCGTGCACGGCTGGTCATATTAGAATTCGAGAGCACTTTGTAAGATTTGAGACACCTACACGGCGCATAATGCCAGCCTGCTGCGAGAGGGATATGCTAATCCTACATGTGATGGTGCCCGTGACAATAAGGCAGCTAAATTAGCAATGCTAATTGCTAATGTGAGTGGAAATTGAGATGAGTCCTATATTAAATTTAATGTGAATGGGCCAGGCTTTCAACTGGAAGAAAATGATCGTGATGTTGATTAGTGTTTGATTAAATAATGACGTCACTGGATTAGATTGTGTTGAGTGACAAGTGTAGTGATTTTGAGGAGGTTTGATGTTAAAAGCCAGGCTAATAGTCCCATGACTCTGAAACTCCAGCCTACCCACACACAATGATAAAAACTCACAAATTAGTGTTGCCCACATGTGTAGTATACGTAAAAGTTGATAATAATCAGAGTAAATCTCTCGGAGGAATTTGTCTTTGTCCCCGCAATGATCCTCAAACAGCAGCTTCAAACCAAAATGGGAGACTTCATGTTTTTCATGTGTGGGAAATCATCAAACTTCGCAGTCAGGCTCCAGTCACACACAATGACGAGGTATCACATCTTTGTTTGTTTGTTTGTTTTCATATGTGTCATGTTCAGTCCATCCACGCGACAGGTCCTGTAAAAATGGGTCACCGGTTGATGATGGCGATGATGAGGATGTGGGTCACGGGTGGATCGTTTGCTCCCACCCACTGGTGTTCATGTTGCCGAGTGTGTGGAGGACTGTGTTTTTGATGATTTTGGTGGATGCTTTTTTTTTTTGTGTGTGATGTTTGCAAAAGCTCATTCGCCCTTTCAGGTAACCGAGACATCGGTGTACCGAGAATATGTGACATGATAGGTGTCTTAATAGCATGTCTGTGGCATGCTTTCATCAAAACCTGCCAAGCATCAAGAATGATAGACATACAGTATTTACAAAGCATATTTCGTGTCATGGTGAAATTGGCTCGTTTTAGGGGCCAATCTGTCTCATGCACTTAAGGCCGTACAGAAACATAGCACGGAAATTGAGTTGAGAAATAGGGAGATGACTTAAAGATTCATTTTCACCCCTTAACGGGTGGTCAGACACTCCAGACAATCTGAGCAGACTAAGGTATTTAATCCACCCTCCCAAAGAAACACCCCCATCATCATGTTGTGAACTCACGCCCCTCTTTATTCATTGTCATTTTTGTTGCCATGGATACCATCTGGCACCGTGCTCCCACTGGCTTCCGTGCACGGCGCGGTCTTTCTGCCCACACACACACACACACACACGCACACACATTCCTCGGAATCCACTCCTTGTCGTAACTTGGCCTCAGGTGGTGCAAATGTTACCGAGCGCAAATGGGTCGTGTGTTTAATGGTGGAGGAGATGACCATCATACGAGAACGTGTTGTTCTTAATGCTCATCAAGATTCATGTGCACTCTTAAGAAAATTCATCATTTGGTTGCAAGTGCCCATTTTAGTGTCATGAGGGCTCTTCTCGGGGGGGGGGGGGGGGAGTATCGCAGTTTTGGGTCTAACTTCTGTTCGCCAGTGTTTATTTACCTTGACAACCTTCAACCTTGAGAATAACAACGTGACTAATAGAATGGATCAAGGGGGCACCATTGCCATGTCCAGAATTGACGTCTCCTTGAGTAGCATCAGTGCATCGTGGAAACTTAACAGTGAACTTCAGTGCCATCTGATGTTTCGATGATCAATACCTGGTTATGTCACAAAACTGATTGTAAAAAGATCAGTTCAACCTGCGATGCAATTTAGTTTAATGTAAAAAGTTTGTCGTGTCGTGCCATTTGTTGCCATTCTTGAACTGCAGACTCGATGATGCCAACTTGATCGTTTGTTTTGTTTTGTTTCTCTCTTGCACCTCAGTCTCAGGCTAGCTCTGTGAGCTAATTTCCACTCATAAACCAGGCAAAAAAAAAGAAGAAAGAAAAACACTTAGCACCTGTCCCCCTCGCAAGGAAAGGACACAAGCACTCTTTTGTGTAAGACTCATCAGAAACCTGTCAGGCAAGACTATTCACGATACGGCCTGATGTCATGACTTGGCTTCATTTTGCGCTTCACGGGACCATTACGTCAGCTAAATGAAACGACAGTTGCCGCTTACAAAAAAAAAAAAAAAAACAACTGCTGATGGAGCAACTGACAGCCGCTCCCTTTCTCCTGCGCTATCGACCCGCTCGGTTCAATTTAGACTTGTTTGGGACTCTTCTGACCCCTCTGGTGACTAATTAAAAAAAAATGGAATTCAACTTGAGCGGAATCAATTTCACATTGCTTTCCGTAAGCAGTGCTTAATCCACATTGTGCTAACTTCGGACCCGAGGTACAATCATATGTTCTTCTACCTTCTTGCGTCTTTTATTTCGCAAGATTTTCTCTTAAAAGCCATTTTCGCCCAACCCTAGGACGTAGAGATCAGAAACAATCGGATTATCCCGAGTTTAGTTGTTGACCTTCTGGCGTATGACACACTGACTAATCAGGTCGAGCTAAGCAAGTAGAGCAGCTTGTCACAAGACCGAGCATCACCAAACAATCAAAGCCAACCTGACAAACTGTCACAAACTGATCACAGAGTAGGGTGGCCTCGCTGAGCGTGTCTTTAAGATAAGATAAGTTATCCTTTATTCGTCCCACAATGGACGAATGGACTTTAATTGATCACCCGCAATTGTCAATTGGCAAACAGAGGTGAGGAAAACAATAGCGAGTTTGCCGCATCTCTGCCCCGTGGCACCGAACCTTTGTACTAAAATCAAAAGACGTTCGAGATAAACGCTTTATTTCAAAATCAAATATTTCTACCAAAAAATATACCTTCACCATCAGCATTAAATAATAGATTTGAATCAATTTCTGGTTTATTTTTGGCAATTTTCAGGCTAGCTAGTTGTGGAGCAATTCATTCAGTGATTCCAGTCGACGGGACATTAAAAGACAGCGTTTACTGTCTACGAATACTTTCAAAGTGAACATATTGAACCATCAGCATTCACGCATACAGGTACATAAATGTATTTCTTTTTTCTCCCGTGTAATGTTTTCCATCTAATTCATCTGGAACGTGAAGCGACTTGTTTTCACACAGTGGGCCTCTTGGGTGTGACGCTCAATGGGGGTGATGTCATGACAATGGTGGCATGAACAGCTAAAAGACCCCCCGGGGGGTAGATTTTCTACAGAGAAACCAAACAAGATACTTTTTTTTTTTTTTTTTTTTTCTCGAAGTTTCTTTTCTTGTTTTATGCTAAATTGGGAAGTGCCGGAGCGAGCAGTACTGTTCCTTATTTTTAGGACCGGGTGTGGTTTTTCTTTATTTACGTCTTTTTATTTCGAGAGAACTAGGAAGCAGCAAATTCCTCAAGACTTACATCGGCGATCTGTATCAGGACGAAGGATTTGGACATTGGCTATGATTGGAATTGTCTGGGCTGGAAAGCCTCGCGTCTTATCTCTTCCAAAAGCTATTTGCTTATCAAGTTTAACAGTCAAACTTACAAGTCTGTCGCGGCGTTGAGGGCTTTTCCTGTTTGTGTTTGACTCGGTCCCACCCTCTTTGTTGAGGGGTGTGTCGGCTCCCGGTAACCTAACACCATTAACGCATTGAGGTTACTGTAACTTGCTAAACAGCCTCGACCAGTGAGCTGCAGGAACGCTTACTCAGACCCACATGCCGCATACGTCTGCCGTCTGGATCAAGCCCGCGCATGTATGTCGTTTGGGCTGCCGCACTTCCGTAGCGCCCCGGGATGCGCGAAAAAGAAGGAAGCAGGTGTTGGGAGTAGTTCTTCACGTATGATCTGTGGGAGTGTTGAAAAAAATCCCCTCAGAGAGAAGACCAAAAAACAAAAAGACAGCAAGTGGAAGAAGGGAAAGGAGATCCACCCAAACATTTTCACGCAACCAATCATCACGCGCTCTCGGAATTGGATCCCTCCCCTTGTTCACCACCTGAGAGTTGAGAAAGCGCATTTGTGCCTCGGAGAGTGAGAAGTTTGAGAGAGACGACAAAGACCAGGTCGACTACCGCTGAGGGTTAACAGAAAAGAAGATCTCGGAAAAGGCGCAAACCTTTTTGGGGAGGACTAAGCTTGAATCCTTGGCGTGACTCTGGTGACTTTCTGGTGACACAACACCATCACTTTTTCCACTTTGGAGTGATACGGACAAGCTTCCCAGACGCAGTTTTTCATCGCTCCCCTTTCGAGACATCATGCGTCTTCTTCCTCCAAAGTATCGTTCTGAGATTTTAACCGCAAACTACTGAGGAAAAAAGCATTTGCCCGACAATGATGTCGTTGGAGGACCTTGGAAGCATTGCCAGCCTCGGGGCTGAGAGCGGAATATCCGACTACGGTGACAACCTCTCGCTGAGAAGCCAAAGCCAATGTCTGGATCAAGACCTTGACGATCAAAGCCAGAACCAGGATGGTAGCATTGTCATGGAGCGCATTGCTTCATTGCCACTGCCTCTGGACATGTACGATCCCATCGACTTCATCGGGAGATTTTCCAAGTTCCAGTCCCGGTCCAGAAGGCGAACACGGATCATCGTAGGTAGGTGATGACATGTTAGTTGCCTTCAGAGATTTCATGTTGATACAAACACGGGGGCAAGGAGCACCTAAAAGTCATTGAGGATTCTCCAGAGGCATGATTTGAATGGGTTGCACTCATGCAAATGCGCTCACCAGGCGAAGGTCATCCAATGTTAGACAATCAGTCGTCACACCGCAGAAGAGGTAGCCGGGTTTTGTCCGCCGAGATATCCTCGAGTACCCGTTTCAAACCACTCTCTTCTGCTTGTTCATAACCTGAGGAGTTGAGCGGCCGCTCTGACAACCCCCAAAAAACAAAAACACTGGCATTTCTTGGCACTCAACTAACTCAGACTTCACTGAGTGAGGACTTTCTCTCTCTATACTCCATCCTGATCTCACCATGTCAGTGTGTTAGCGATGCAGTCAGTTCATTTCATTTCGTTTTCGGTTCACCATTTCCTGTTCAGTTCTGTTTCCACTTGTTTCAAAGGGCCAACCACATTCGAGGTTTATGGCGGTCCCAACAAAAACTGCTTGATTTTTATTTTTTATTTTTTGCTCAGTGGTTAGCACGTGGGCTTCACAGTGCAGAGGTACCGGGTTCGATTCCAGCTCGGGCCTCCCTGTGTGGAGTTTGCATGTTCTCCTGCGTGGGTTTTCTCCGGGTGCTCCGGTTTCCTCCCACATTCCAAAAACATGCGTGGCAGGCTGATTGAACACTCTAAATTGTCCCTAGGTGTGAGTGTGAGCGTGAATGGTTGTTCGTCTCTGTGTGCCCTGCGATTGGCTGGCAACCGATTCAGGGTGTCCCCCGCCTACTGCCCGGAGACGGCTGGGATGGGCTCCAGCACCCCCCGCGACCCTAGTGAGGATCAAGCGGTTAGGAAGATGATTGATTGATGATTGGTTAGCACGTCGGCTTCACAGTGCAGAGGTACCGGGTTCGATTCCAGCTCCGGCCTCCCTGTGTGGAGTTTGCATGTTCTCCCCGGGCCTGCGTGGGTTTTCTCCGGGTGCTCCGGTTTCCTCCCACATTCCAAAAACATGCATGGCAGGCTGATTGGACGTTCTAAATTGTCCCTAGGTGTGAGTGTGAGTGCGAATGGTTTGTTTCTGTGTGCCCTGCGATTGGCTGGCAACCGATTCAGGGTGTCCCCCGCCTACTGCCCGAATACAGCTGGGATAGCCTCCAGCACCCCCCGCGACCCTAGTGAGGATCAAGCGGCTCGGAAGATGAATGAATGAATGAATGAATTTTTTGCTCAATGGGCGCTCACTTTCTCATCACAAGGTTCATGTTCTTCTTTTCGCCGTCAAGTGCGTTGCTAGCAGGACCGTGACGGACGGACGGGCGGGCAGGGGTTGTCAGGCCTATTCAGAAGAAGTAACCCGTACTCTATCAACTCCGAGCCGATTAACATCAATTATTTTCCACCGTGCTGCAAAGAAAACCTCGCACGAGACGAGGCGGCCCACGCACGATTGGCTGTTTTTATGCATCGCTTCGACCATCACATAGCACACGAGGACTATTTGAGGTTATCAGTTAACACGCTGGTGTCTGCTTGACGCAGCTGGCTCAGACTGACATGAGGAATGCGGGTGTCAACTGTGTTTTGTCATCATCGACTGACTGACAATTTGATCGTGTCCTATCAACATTGTGTTGGACCCCCCCCTCCCCCCCAGACTGAGCTCGATTAACATTGCATTCATGAAACAAAGGACATCCTTTTGATTGAATGTTACATCCGTGATATTGCTACGCCTTTCACTGGCTAGCCAAATCTTGAATTGCAGCAAAACTAGTGGCTGGCAGTCAGGCCTCTCCTAAAAATTAAGGTGCCGCACACCCGCATGACAGTCCACTCCTTCCAGCTGTCTCGTGTAGACTTGTACAGGTGAGGCAAGGCCTACATGGCAAAATACTTGCTGCATAGCACATACCTCGGGTCAAACGTTTGCACTGCTTTTGCAAAGTACAAATGGGCACAGTGTCCTTGGCAATGTTCAGCACAATTGACTCTGCGATCGCTTTCCATCCGGCTCCTTTCTTGTCGTAAGGAGCACATTGTCAAACTGATTCCACTCGTCTTGTCTGAGAATTAAGCCGCTTTTATGAAAAATCGTCACTTTGAACGACGGAAACTGGCAAAATCTACGGGAGGGGGGAAAAAAAACTGTCACGACAAATGAACTCAAATTAATCAATGAAACCGAGTTAAAAATAACTGACGTAAAAAAAAAAAATGACGACGGGAAACGGCAAAATAGAGCACAAGGTTAAATTACAAGCTCCAGTCTCTAGCCGCCCTTCCTTTTCCCTTCATCCTTTGCTCTCCCTCCCTTCCACCCTCCCTCCGACTGGCCTCTAAGAGGATTGGCTGCTCTCATCTCCCGATGACATCTGTGTATCGCTGTCCTGAGAGAGCAAAACACAGCGGGGCTGGGTGTTGTTTTGCCAGCAAGATAGCAACACCGAGCGCGCGTATCCCTCATTTCGGCACTTTCCATCCGCAACGCCTCATCCCATCCTCTGCCGTCTGTCACCGTGGCGACGTAGCCCCTGCAGCCATGGCGACAAGCCAGCAGGATTCCGGCTTCTTCGACATCAGCCTCAAGTCGCTGCTCAAGTCCTTCGCCGGCAGTGAGTAGCACCCAGAAATGACAGCTCGGAAAGGCGCACTACTTCTTGCGTATTTTCAGTTTGGCAGTCTGGACGGGAGCGTGTCACGGCGTTGAGCCGCTTTGTGAAATGCGCTGACAGCGGATGAGGAGTGAGCCGAGGATACAGTGGATAGTGCTCAGCACTTTGCTATGTTAATTACATAGTACTTCATTGACATCATGGTGGACCATGGTTGTTGTAGTTTGGAAAAATGGGCAAAAGAGTGGAAACTTGGAAAAAAAAAATGAAACTAATAGGGGAGTTAAAAAATAAATAAATGAAACTGTTTATGAAACTCATTTAAAATGAAACCCGAGCCAAATGTTTGTCAATATCTTTCATCCTCAAGATTTTTGGGTGGGTTTGCAATATGTTTCGGCTTTGCCATCAACTTTGGCTTACGTTGGGATATTGATCTTGTGTTTTTGGTGTGATTTTAACCAGGTACGCTCTCTGCATCATCTAGGCGGCCATACTACTCTGAGAAAGACCAATCCCATTTGATCTCGGAAGCCAAACGGGGTCAGCCGTGGTTATTACGTAGCTGGAATACAGACTGTGAATCCCGTTCCGTTAGCTTACCAAAGACAAAGATGCTCAGTTAGAGTTGTACCTGCCTCAAGCCTGCATGCATACAAAAGGTTGGAATCAGCAAGATTATCTGTCAATGAAAATGTAATCCACAAACCCCCCCCCCCAAACCCCCCAGCAGCCTTGAATTGGGGAAAACAGCTGATTGTCTCTGTTTCCTATTCAAAACATCACTGCCAGCTTTGACAAATGTATCTTCCGGGACTAGTCTCAGCTCCAAGGTCAAATGGACAGAAAGATCAAATGTCTTATCAAGCCCAATCGTCGCCGTAAACAGCCGACGGCATCATGCCGGCCGTGCCGAAGTAACAATCGCACGTCATCGTGCGCGCACAAACCAAAGGATGGTGACTCACGTTCCGTGCCGCGGTTGCTCCAAATGCTTCCGTGTCTTGTGTGAAGTCTGGATGGTATCGCAAATGGGAAGATTTGGTCTCTTCACAACCTCAAAGAAGAAAGAAGCTCAGGTTGCTCATTGGTGTTTTGTCGTCATTTTTTTCCCAGACTTTCTCCTTGCCATACACCCACGGGGGACATACCTGACGTTTATATTTGATTGCGAGATAGTCTTGCAAGTGGTGATTCATTACCTCACCATACTTATCTGAGGCTTCTCCATGAGCTTCCCTCCTTCATTTCCTCTTTCCTCTTCCTGGTGTAAGCGTCTCGTTTTCTCGAGAGAGCGGGCCTGTTGATCGTTTCTGTCGGTCGGTCGCCTAAACGGGCTGCGATAGAAAACGAGAAAGAGATGCAGGACGACATCTGAGTTCTGGTCCATATGTCCAAAACTTTCTACTGTATCGTGAACCGTAATGAATGAAGTCTTATTTATCAAGAACAGAATACATTGACTTCGAGTATTATGATTATGAAGGGATCCTTTGAAAAATAAAAATCTTCCCGGGGCCAAGTTTTGCCAATCCTATGTATAAAGCAGAGGGAGGCCCTCCAGTCTGGCTAAGCTAGCATAGCCGTTATTAGCGGGTATTTTCATCATTTGATTATTGATACTGTTTCCTTTGCAGTTGGTCCACATGACTTAGTTTGCACGTCTATATTTGCATGTGTGCGCTTGTGTATGAGTCGTGTGGGGTAAGGGGGGCTGTCGGTGGGAGTGGTGATCTAAAAATAGCATCCCCCCCCCACCCCCGCTCCTTCCTAGTGGTTCTCTTAGGGCAGTGTTGAAATTCTTCTGGTCAATCTCCACAAGGGGACTCTTAACGCGACTGGTTGACAGTTTGAAAACTCCAAGCAGTGTGTTTCCAGTTGACTTTCCAGGATTCGACTGCGGATTGCAACGTGGAGGTGGCAAGTTGGTCGCCAAACGCTGGTCTGAAAATTCACCTGTTTTTTTGGTGCTACGCCACCTCTGATCCGACCTGGCGTAACCAGCGAGGAGATCATTTGACCATTCCTTGTGGTTGACTTTCATCCAAACTGAGCTCATCTTCGCCTCGGCTCGGGGATTAAATGTGCTCTCATGAGACTCACTGGATTTTCTTTGCCTTCCCTGTGAGATGATGGAGCTCATCACCTTTAGCTTTGGTTAGCCATGACCAGCTGGGTAAAAGCTTATTTCAGATTCACTCATCTTCAGTCAGGATCTTCTACTTTTGGTCCATTATGAAGGCTGTACTCGACCGACTTTAGGCTCCACTTGTCCCAGTGTTCCTCCATCCCTCCAGTTTTCTCTCTCGGATCATCTTACAACCTGCACCATGGAAGTGCCGGCTAGGTGGAGCCGTGCTAGTGTCATTAGCTTCATCAAGGGTCTCGGTAAGTCCTCGGGGTGAGGGAGATCATATGAGCGCATGTTGTCCTGGTAGGATGAGTGATCGGGTTTCATGAAAACAGGGGCCTGCCTGAGGCGGCTGACCCGATTAGTAATTTGTGTCCTCTCACCTCTACGCTACCGCTGACGGCAAAGGTCGCAATCGCTAACTCACAGAGGAATTAATTTGTGACCAAGAAAGAAAAACACCCTTAGTTGTCAACATGCCTCCCTACCTTTGAGTCTTGCTAAATTCTTATGCTCCACCTTGCGTCATATCAACGCCATTTGTCAGGTGATTTAAACAACCACTCAAATGTTGAGCTCACGAGTGCTCACACCTACAAAAACATGTTTCCAGGTTTAAAGCTGAAGAGACCCAGCCAACAGCTGCCCTTCTGCCAAGCCATACATGCTTAGCAGTATGCATACATTACAGTACTTATATTTATACTTACAGCCTTTATATTTTGATTTCTCCCTGTGGATATAGTAGCGACATCAATGAACGTAGCCCATTGTGTAGAGTTGCAGTACAATATGCTGAACGCCCGGCCTCAAAACCCGATACAGGGTCGCAGTTTTCCATCGCAAACTGTCGGTCGATGTGCAGGGCCCAATTACTCTATGAGCGGGTTTGAGTCGTCAGCTGTCACATTTTTTTTGCTATGCCTCATTCCAGTTGGGTTCAGCCACATTGCGTGGTGTGCGGCGGACCCTAGGTGCCTGAGGAAGTGATCCAGACAAACCCCGTGAGGTTGCTCGACTGGTGGGAAAGAAGCAAGAGCAACAAAGCAAACGCTAACTATTTGTCATGACATTCGCAGCCTCTCCGGTGGGACTGAAGCCACCCGTCCCGCCCGTCACAGCAAGCCCGGGAGAGAGAAAAGGTCCTGTCATCATGGCGCCCGTCAACGTGGACCCAGAGAGCAAGCCGGGCGAGTTTGTCCTCAAGAGCCTCTTTGCCAACTTCACGCTGCTGTCTGAGCGCAAGATCCGCATCATCATGGCAGAGCCACTGGTAAGCCAGTTGGCGTGTATAGAAAGATAGAGCGGCTTCCTTTTTAGAGCGGGAAGTGTGGATCAATGTACTTTAATGTTAACGCAGACAAAGCGGCCATGTCTATCCGCTTGCCAGGTCCTGTCTCCTCTTAGAATGCACTTGGCAGACCTTTCTAGGTGGATTTATTGTTTTCATTTTAATAGTGCACAATAATGCCGTTGATGAACAACAGGCGTAATAAATAAAATTCTTCATAAATGTACACAATGAATCCCAAAATTTTCATGTTACTTTTTATAGGAGAAACCGCTGAACAAGTCTCTGCAAAGAGGAGAGGATCCGCAATTTGACCAGGTTTTGGCACACGCGATGATGACATCACCACCAGCGACAACAACAAACATGGAACCTGTCAATCACGCGACTCTCTTCTCCCTTCCCGCTCACTCCGTGTTTGTATTTGCAGCTGATCAGCAGCATGAGCTCCCTGGCAGAGTATTGCCTGCCCTCCATCCTCAAGACGCTCTTCGACTGGTACAAGCGGCAGAATGGCCTGGAGGACGAGTCGCACGAGTATCGGCCGCGGGCCAACACCAAGTCGAAAAAGTGAGCAAAACCGCGATGCTTGCACAGCGAAGCTTGGAAAGCTTGTCTTCCCTCTGGTGACACTTTTTGGCTCGTGTCCCTTTTAGAGACCAAAGAAGTTGGAACTCGTTCTAATCCCTCGAGGGGAAATTAAACCATGATTGCTGTTAGAATTTAATTCTAATTAATTGACTAAACTTGATTTGACCTTTTTTTTGCTGCCATTAAAACAACAATTAAATTATTTCATGAATTTAAGGCATAACAAATGAATAAAGTGATTGTGGATGCATCATATTTAAAATAGTTTGCAAGTTGTTAAATTCATCGCATGTGCTGTAAAAATAAAGAATGATAAAATCTAAAAAATATATCTTTTTTAGATTCTATCATTCTTCATTTTTAAAATATGAAGTAGTGTAATAAAAATACTGTATGGATAGACATAATATACATTTTATAATTGTTTGGCTCCTTATTTTTGCTTTTAATATTACTAATATTTTTCATTTACAATTAATCTCTCCCAAAGTATTTTGTGAGATTCGTTGATTTTAAAACAATGAATCAACATATTTAAACAATTTCAGGGGCAAAAATACAAATATACATTATTGTTTTTCATTTTCATTTATTCATTTTTGTTTGTATATTATTATTTTATCTTGTTTGGCATTATTAATATATTATCTTATCTGTATCAATACAAAAATACATTGACTAGTCATTTCATCATGTAGTTGAATAAATACATTTTAATCTACTAATTTTAGGTGTAAATGAACATGACAAATATGAGCCAACTCTTGTTCATGTAAAAAGTTACCGAGTGTTTTATTTTTATCGATTTATTTTTTACATATGTGTCTCAGCGATGAGCAGCAGAAGGACTACTTGCTGGAGCGGAGGGATTTGGCCATCGACTTCATCTTCTCGCTGGTGCTCATAGAAGTTTTGAAACAGGTGAGTGTGTGCGTCTGCGACCTTGTCACACCGCATTGAACGCGGCTGACGGGCTCATCTCACTACGCCGCCCCCCTTCTACCTTCAGATCCCGCTGCATCCCCTGTTGGATGGACTCATTCAGGAAGTGATCAACTTGGCCTTCAAACACTTCAAATATAAGGAAGGGTAAGGGAGCGGGAGAGTCAACTACTACCGAGGAGGACTTACTCAATGTCTGATTTTTATGCCTTAAGTATCCGTGACTGGTATCGACACCCTCCATAAATACCTCATACCGATACCTGGTATCGGTACTCGACCCATCCCTACTTAAAATCCCATCCTCATAATTTCCTGTATATACACCAAATGGAGCATGTTGTGTGTCCCAGGTATCTCGGACCCAACACCGGCAATATGCACATCGTGGCGGACCTCTACGCGGAAGTGGTGGGAGTGGTGGCCCAGTCGAGGTACTGTCCTGTTAACTTTAAAATACTTTGCTCCGTATTATTTACAAGGAACACGTCTGTGCGTTTGTGCTGCTCTGCTGTTTGTGTGTGTGTGTGTGGGGGGGGGGGGGGTGTTCCCTCTCATGACTACTGCACTGCTAACCCCCGCAGTCGAGCGCGTGCGTGCCCACATATGCACATTCCCTTTTCCACACACCCACACCCACCTTCACCCATCCTCCGCATGCCTTTCTAAATATAGCCCGGCGGCGCCATGTTGATACACATCTCTCTGTGTTGTCCGTCACAAACATCACCAACTCGACAAAGTAGGGATGAAGTATTCCCCACGTGCGTCAATACCACCCAAGTACAGTATGTGCAGAACGTACTGTATAGACAGCATACTATATACACTAATATATATACATGTATATATATATATACCGGGGCGGCCCGGTAGTCCAGTGGTTAGCACGTCGGCTTCACAGTGCAGAGGTACCGGGTTCGATTCCAGCTCCGGCCTCCCTGTGTGGAATTTGCATGTTCTCCCCGGGCCTGAGTGGGTTTTCTCCGGGTGCTCCGGTTTCCTCCCACATTCCAAAAATATGCGTGGCAGGCTGATTGAACACTCTAAATTGTCCCTAGGTGTGAGTGTGAGTGCGAATGGTTGTTCGTCTCTGTGTGCCCTGCGATTGGCTGGCAACCGATTCAGGGTGTCCCCCGCCTACTGCCCGGAGACAGCTGGGATAGGCTCCAGCACCCCCCGCGACCCTAGTGAGGATCAAGCGGCTCGGAAGATGAATGAATGAATGAATATATATAAATAGAAATGAACAGGACATATACAGGGTGGGTCAGTATTGGTACAAACTTTTTTGACGGTATTAATTTTTTTCACAGGTACTGTAAATAATGGTAAATTAGTCAAGAATAAAAAAGTGGATTCTAAAGCCTTGAATGAAGGGAGGAAAGGGCACACATGGTTTTGGATCGCTTTTTTTTTTTTTTCCACCCCTCAAGGTTCCCGGCCGTGAGGAAGAAGTTCATCTCTGAGCTAAAGGAACTCCGTCAGAAGGAGCAGAGCCCCTACGTCCTGCAGTCCACCATCAGCCTCATCATGGGCCTCAAGTTCTTCCGTATCAAAATGTATCCGGTGGAGGACTTTGAGGCCTCTTTCCAGTTCATGCAGGTAACAATCGAAATCCCCGTCCTGCGTGGAACTTGATGTGGGTCAAAATAATTTCTTCTGCTGTGTGCTTAGGAGTGTGCGCAGTATTTCCTGGAAGTCAAGGACAAGGACGTTAAGCACTCACTTGCCGGACTCTTTGTGGAGATTCTCGTACCGGTTGCTGCTGTAAGTGACCACATTAGTATGAATTATTATTGGTTCTTTTTTCATCCATCTATGCCGGCAACATGTAGTGACAGGCAGATAAATGCTCTCCTCCAAGATGGTTACAAAGTCCAATTGACCCTGAAGTGGTCAATTTTTCCTCAATGTTTTAATTAAGTTTTGCTTAAGGGCCACAGTTGATTTTCAAACCATCAGATGGGCCACATCATTCGTCAAGTTAATGTCTTTTTTTTTTAATGAGGACATAATAATTCAAGGGCGGCCCGGTAGTCCAGTGGTTAGCACGTCGGCTTCACAGTGCAGAGGTACCGGGTTCGATTCCAGCTGCGGCCTCCCTGTGTGGAGTTTGCATGTTCTCCCCGGGCCTGCGTGGGTTTTCTCCGGGTGCTCCAGTTTCCTCCCACATTCCAACAACATGCGTGGCAGGCTGATTGAACACTCTAAATTGTCCCTAGGTGTGAGTGTGAATGGTTGTTCGTTTCTGTGTGCCCTGCAATTGGCTGGCGACCGATTCAGGGTGTCCCCCGCCTACTGCCCGAAGACAGCTGGGATAGGCTCCAGCACCCCCCGCGACCCTCGTGAGGATCAAGCGGTTAGGAAGATGAATGAATGAATAATTCGTGTTCAGTCACAGTGAAACTTTCTTATGTTAAGTGCGTGCCTTGCCTCAATGAAGGTTAGCAAACACTGACTTCATCTGTTAGTTTATCTAACTCTTTAGTCTCTCTCTCTCTCTCTCTCTAAATCATCTGTTTCTCCCGCAGACGGTGAAAAACGAGGTGAACGTGCCGTGCCTGCGGAACTTTGTGGAAAGCTTGTACGACACCACGTTGGACCTGTCCTCCAGGAAGAAGCACTCCCTGGTGAGACGCCTTCCCCTCCCCCCTGCTCATTAGCCTCAATTTGTGCGGCCACTTACTGCAACATGCAGACGCTTATCTCTCAGCGGGGAGGAAGCGGGAGGAGGAGGGCCGTCAAATTAGTCTGCAGTATGATAGACTTTTCAACAGATGTTTACACACGTATTGACATGCAAGCTTTACACTCAAGTGTGTTTGAATAGCAGAACAAATATTACTCAAAGCCTGGCTCGCAAACTTCATTTGAAACCCTAAATGCAGTCTGAAACTTGGATTTAAAACACAAACCCGTGCCTGGAACCCTAATTTGAAACATGAACCCCGCTTTGACACCTTAGCCCTGATTTGGAAACTGTAACTTGAAACTTTGGCTGCCATTGACTGTCGACTATGATGATGACAGTTGTCAAAGCTACATAATCCCTAAAATGAGGCATCGGTGTGGCATTTGCGGCATACTTTACGGCTGCTTCTCACTGCCTCCGTGCTGTCACTCAGCATCACATTTCTTTCACTTTCTTTGCGCAACCCGCCCATCAACTGCATGACGTCTCTCCATAATTGTTTTTGTTGAAAGAGATGAAACAGGCAGATAACCGCATTTCTGCTAAGCCTGCGCGACATGGCCTTAAAATGGTATAATCGTTAATGTTAATCCACAATTAATGGATATAACCGTTAAATGTATTAGCCCGAGCTGGAGTTCTGCTGTTAATGGCCTGACACTTGGCGGGTTGCAAATCACACCATTTGTGTGCGTTCGTGTGCCCCAGGCGCTTTATCCTCTGGTGACGTGTCTGCTGTGCGTGAGCCAGAAGCAGTTGTTCCTCAGCCGCTGGCACATTTTCCTCAACAACTGCCTGTCCAACCTCAAGGTAAAAAAAACAAAACAAAACTCAACAACAATGTTTATTTGTGGCCTTGTATTTTTTTTTTTTGTGGGGTGGGGGGTTAATGTTGAATTGCATGTGAATGCAGAATAAAGACCCCAAGATGGCCCGCGTGGCTCTGGAGTCGCTCTACCGCCTGCTGTGGGTTTACATGATCCGAATCAAGTGCGAGAGCAACACTGCGACACAAAGGTGACCATATATGCAACCACACAATACATCTACTTAGAGGAGACCCTGCTATAAGATAAGCTAAGACAAGATATCCTTTATTCGTCCCACACTGGGGAAATTTACAGCCTCCAGCAGCAAGAATGTTTGTAGAAAGAAGAAAGGAGAAAGAGAAAAAAAACAACAAACATCTTTCAATTAAATGCAATATGAACACAATGGATAAATCGCAGTACTATTTACATGTGTCTCCCCCCCCCGCCCCCCCACATAATATAATTAAAAAACAATACACCTGTACCTTTTTACGAGCGGTACATTTTGGTCATATTTGTAACACTTTCCATGCTTTGTGCATCACCCACAGTCGCCTGACGTCCATCACCTCCACTCTCTTCCCCAAGGGGAGCCGCAGCGTCGTCCCCAGAGACATGCCGCTCAATATCTTCGTCAAGATCATCCAGTTTATCGCGCAGGTGTGTTGGACATTCTCAAAGCCGACAACGATATTACTTGCACTGTGTGTGTGTGTTTTCAACACCCGGGACATCTGTTTGTGCTCAGGAGAGGTTGGACTTTGCTATGAAGGAGATTATATTTGATCTTCTGAGTGTGGGGAAGCCTGCCAAAGCCTTCAGCCTCAACCCAGAGGTATGACTCGCTTTTATTGGACAGATATTCCTCTGTTTTTCACCAAGAAGGCATACATCATCACTAGAGATAGGTTCTCTTTAATGTCAGAGGTACATATAGGCTTTATATATTTTTTGTATTCAAAAGAACAGTGTTTTAGGGCGTGATTTATTTTGTGGGTTGACATATCTTTTTATTATTCTGACAATAATAGTCAATAAATTCCTCTCGGTTCCACCTCAGCGTATGAACATCGGCCTGCGAGCTTTCCTGGTCATCGCCGATGCCCTCCAGCAGAAAGACGGCGAGCCTCCCATGCCCAACACGGGCGCCACGCTGCCTTCGGGCAACTCCCTGAAGAAGAAGAAAACCTACCTCAGCAAGACCCTCACAGAGGAGGAGGCCAAGCTCATAGGCATGTCCTTGTACTACTCGCAAGTGCGCAAGGCCTTGGATAACATCCTAAGGCACCTGGATAAAGAAGTGGGACGCTGCATGATGCTCACAAGCGTGCAGATGCTGAACAAAGAACCGGAGGACATGATCACGTATGTGACGTCAAATATGTTTGTTCATTTTTTTTTTTCAATTACAGTTTGTGGTGATTGAATGTAAAAGAAATGAGCAATACATTTCCTGTTCTGAAATGTATTGCTCATTTCAGTCTCTTTTAGTTTATTTGTATTCATTAATGACATCAATTATTTGAACAGGCGGCCCGGTAGTCCAGTGGTTAGCACGTCGGCTTCACAGTGCAGAGGTACCGGGTTCGATTCCAGCTCCGGCCTCCCTGTGTGGAGTTTGCATGTTCTCCCCGGGCCTGCGTGGGTTTTCTCCGGGTGCTCCGGTTTCCTCCCACATTCCAAAAACATGCGTTGCAGGCTGATTGAACACTCTAAATTTGTCCCTAGGTGTGAGTGTGAGCGTGGATGGTTGTTCGTCTCTGTGTGCCCTGCGATTGGCTGGCAACCGAATCAGGGTGTCCCCCGCCTACTGCCCGAAGACGGCTGGGATAGGCTCCAGCACCCCCCGCGACCCTAGTGAGGAACAAGCGGTTCGGAAAATGGATGGATGGATGGATTATTTGAACATAAAAATGAATACCGGTAATTGTTTTGGGTTTGGGAGTGTTTTTGTAGTATGTTTCATTGCTCTTTAAAGGGGTGAAAGGAAGCCGAAAATTGACCTGTTCCGGACGTGTGTCGCCGCCATTCCTCGTATCCTCCCTGACGGAATGTCCAAACCCGAGCTCATCGATCTTCTCTCACGGTGGGCTGTGTGACAGTGTCTGGTTGTATTTTGTGTCTGCATCCTTTTTTTTCCCGGCAAACTCCAAATGAAACATGTCTGATTGTGCATCTTGCACATAAATTGGAAACGAAGCACCCAAGCTTTGGCAATCTGCTCTTCTTGATTTTCCTTCCTCGTGCCGTCTTTCCTCAGACTCACAGTGCACATGGACGATGAGCTGCGTCTTATTTCCCAGAACTCCCTTCAGAGTCTCTTGTTGGATTTCTCCGACTGGAGGGAAGACGTGCTCTTCGGTTACACACACTTCTTGTTGCGTGAAGTCCAAGACACCCAACAGGGTCTTCAGGATGCGTCGGTAAAGCTACTGCTGCAGCTGCTCACTCAGTGGAGGCTTGCTCTACAGCTGCAGGGCAAGATGCGAGGTGGTGTGGAGGTTTGTCTCCGAAATTGTCATGATTGAAATCATTCACGTCCCTACTCCATAATCACTACACAGCGAAACCGCATTTATTGTGGAGGATACATTCCAGACCTACACTTAAAAATCTGTGATATGGAGAGACAGTAACACATTCTAAAATGATTCCTTTAAGCTTTTTTTTTTCCAATCCATTTTGTCCCCTCGCTTATTACTCAGGCAAGCCCCAGAATGTCTGAGCGTAGCCCACACTGCTCAGTGCTCCATGCCGTGGAAGGTCTGGCTTTGCTGCTGCTCTGTTCGTGTCAGATAAGCACCAGGAAGCTGGCGGTGGGCGTGCTCAGAGAGATTCGATGCCTGTTCACCGCGCTCGGACACGCTGAGGTGCACCACCTACACAAATCTATTCACTTCATATTGTCCCCTTGCCTTTCATATCTTCCCTCCTTGTTTTCTCCTTAATTTTAACGACACCACTCCTTTGTCTCGCTAATGCTCCTAACAGTCTGGCTGAACTGAAAAGTTTTCTGTCCTGCAGGATGACGACAAACCGATGATCGAAGTCATGGACCAGCTGAGTCCGGCTGTGATGGACAGCTTTGTCCACGTGGCCATCTCCGACTCAGTACGTCACATTTTGGACCAGCAACTTTGCCATCGTCCCATCCGCAGCCTCTCACTCTGAATGCTTTTCCCTCTGCAGTCTACTTTACCCATGAGCCACCATGTGGACCTACAGTGGTTAGTAGAGTGGACGGCGCGGCTGGTGAGCAGCTCCTACGACGTGAAGAGCCCCAGCCACGTGTGGATCTTCGCCCAGTGCCTGAAGGACCCCTGGGTCCTGTGCCTGCACATTTTCCTGCGCCAAGAGCACCTGCCGAAGCACTGCCCCGTGGCCCTGGGGTACGCCTGGCCCTACGCCTTCACGCGGGTGCAGCTGCTGCTGCCGCTCGTCGACCCCAAGTAAGTACACTTGGAGATCAGTAGACAAGAACATAGAGACAAGAAGACGAGGAAGCCCGAGTAAATGTGCAGGGGGTAGGAAATGAGACCAGGATTTAAGGAAGGAAGAAGACAAGGAGGATTAGGATAGTTAAGTAAGTTAGGTAAGTGGGTAGGCAAATGTACAAGTAGGTGTGGATGGGCACACAGAAACAAACAACCATTCGCACTCACACTCACACCTAGGGACAATTTAGAGTGTTCAATCAGCCTGCCACGCATGTTTTTGGAATGTGGGAGGAAACCGGAGCACCCGGAGAAAACCCACGCAGGCCCGGGGAGAACATGCAAACTCCACACAGGGAGGCCGGAGCTGGAATCGAACCCGGCACCTCTGCACTGTGAAGCCGACGTGCTAACCACTGGGCTACCGGGCCGCCCCAATTGAGAAAAACATTTCTTAAAAAAAAACACACTCGTTCTTCTTCTTGTCTTGTTCACACAGCAGCCCAGTGAACGCGAAGAAGACCAGCACGGCCAGCTCCAGCGACAACTCCATGTCTCTGTGGCGGAACTACCTCATCCTTTGTCTCGGGGTGGCCAAGCCCAGCATCATGTCGCCGGGACACCTCAGAGCGTCCACACCTGAGATTATGGCCACCACGCCTGACGGCAGCATCACCTACGACAATAAGGTATACGCTTGACCATCATGTCGATCTCGCTTCCTTCATTCCAATAATCGGGTGCACGCATGTCTTCTCTTGGACTTAACGTTCCATGTTGTTTTCACTGATAGCTGAGTTCTGAGTTTCTCACTTTTGCGTGGACGTAGGTGATAGGCACACCGTCAGTAGCCTGGCTACTGAAGCAGCTCGTTCCACTGATGAGAGCAGAGAGTCTGGAGATCACAGAGTCTCTGGTGTTGGGCTTCGGCTGCACAAACGCACTCGTCTTCAGGTAGGATTCCTGGTAGGGCTGGGCAATAAATCCATTTTATTGATGCTTGCTGTTTGTCAGGACGCTGTTTTCTGGCTTCCATAAGTTTATCGACCAGCCCTAGCGTGCCTTCTCTCATCTTGTGGTATGTTTTTCCAGAGAGCTCATGGAAGAACTCCATCCGCTCATGAAGGAGGCGCTGGAACGTCGACCCGAGGTATAAGCAGAATGGGAAGCTCTCGTTACTCTCAGGCTAAGCTGACTAGATAAATGACATTTAAAACGTGCGCCTGACTTTCAGAACAAGAAGCGACGTGAGAGGAGGGATCTTCTCAGGCTGCAGCTGCTGAGAATCTTCGAACTGTTGGCCAATGCAGGAGTTATCAGTGACAGGTGCAGTAAAAACAATAACAAAGACCAATACTATATCTGTATGAGATGAAATTATATGTTACTAAATTAGTCCAAGTGTCAAATGACCTTGTGACTTGTTTTCGGTACTGCGACTCTTCACATACCAGGTGACTTTGAGTGGAGTGTAACCGAAGTTAGCGTGCCGATGAAACGGTGCCATGCTATATGACCCTGACACAATGTCAGAGACCATGTGTCAAGTGACATGTGTGACATGTGTTGAAAGGAAAGATGCCCCCCCCTTGTTTACCGTGTCAACATTCTTGGGTCCCCTTCCATTGTGGCGCCAACCGTTCACGTGCTGTAGCTGTAATACTGACATCTTTACGCCGGTGTGCAGCACCAACGGAGCACTGGAGCGCGACTCCCTGGCGCTGGGAGCCTTGTTCCTGGAGTACGTGGACCTGACGAGGATGCTCCTGGAGGCGGAGAACGAAAAGGAGATGGACGTGCTCAAAGACATCAGAGCTCACTTTAGTGGCATGGTGGCCAACCTCATCCAGTGCGTGCCCGGTGAGTCATACAGCGGGAAGTAGAAGTAGTATAAACAAGATAAATTGCCCTGGAAATAGAATTAATATGAGTAATAGTATATCTCTATAATGCTCTTTCTGCATATACGTGTGTGTAGTCCAGCACCGTCGCCTCCTGTTCCCCCAGCAGTCTCTCCGCCATCACCTCTTCATCCTCTTCAGCCAATGGGCCGGGCCCTTCAGCGTCATGTTCACGCCCCTGGACCGCTACAGCGACCGCAACCATCAGATCACCCGCTACCAGTACTGTGCTCTCAAGGTCAGCTTTAATGAGAAACCCCCTAATTCAGGCATGTCCAAAGTCCGGCCCGCGGGCCAAATCCGGCCCGCGGTCGAATTTCATCCGGCCCTTGGCCCCCGTCATAAAATCAGTGCCGTCTGGCCCGCAGGTTGGGCGCAATGGAACACGTGTTGCATTGACTGAGGTCTCGTAGACTGGTGAGTGATGTTTCGTAGAGTACTGCTTCCCTCTAGTGGCTAAATGAGTAATAGCATTCACTAAATGAGTAATAGCATTTAGACACTAGAGGGCATCACTCACGAGTTAACAAGACATCACTCCGTGTTTATATTGACTGATAAGATAAGATATCCTTTATTTGTTATGTCATATTTCAAATGATCCTTGCAGTTGTGGATATGTGTATTGCTTGTTCATTTCCCTGTTGTTCGAGTCAAAGGTTTTGTGACTATTGAAAAGTCATGGTGATACATTTTATGTTTCAAATCAATCAATTTGCACTCAGGAGACTTCTGTTTAAGAAAAAGTCAAGTGAATAAGCAGTTGCATGTGATATACCTGTTTCAAATGAACCAAAAGAAATTCTTACTAAAATTTGTTGAACAATATTGTTGTTCAATGTAAAGAATGTCAGCCAAGGTCGGCCCCCCGACATTTTGCCACATAAAATCTGGCCCCCTTGGCAAAAAGTTTGGACACCCCTGCCCTTCCTTCTTCTCATCTTCTATTGATGAGTGCTGACGTTTCGTTCTCTCGCCCAGGCTATGTCCGCCGTCCTGTGTTGCGGTCCCGTGTTTGACAATGTGGGTCTGTCCACTGACGGCTACCTTTACAAATGGCTCGACAACATCTTGGCCTGCCACGACAAGCGGGTATGTTCGAGTGGTACAGTTGTGTTGGTGGAGTACTACTAATAATAGAAGAAGCGGTGGTCGTAGTAGAAGAAATTAGTAGTGTCACACACACGCCAGATTGTTCCTGACTGTGTGCGTGGTCCCACCGTAGGTTCACCGTCTGGGCTGCGAGGTGGTGATTCTGCTGCTAGAGCTGAACCCGGACCAGAGCAACCTGTTCAACTGGGCTGTGGACCGCTGCTTCACCGGATCCTACCAGCTGGCGTCCGGATGCTTCAAGGCCATCGCCACCGTGTGCGGGAACAGGTATGACTGTCCTGCTTCCGCTTCGAAATGAAGTCTTGTCATGAATTCATGACCCCCGTTATTGTTCAATAATAAGAATAAGAATAGTAATACCAATTTTGTAAAATCAAAATCTTGTCGACTGGCTAGGAACTACCCGTGTGACCTGGTGACGCTGCTCAACCTGGTGCTGTTCAAGGCGTCAGACACCAGCAGGGAAATCTATGAGATCTCCATGCAGCTGATGCAGGTACGTCTGCATTCATTTTATCCTGCCGCGTGACATAACAGCCATATATGATATGATATGATGTGATGTGATATGATATGATATGATATGATATGATATGATATGATATGATATGATATGATATGATATGATATGATATGATATGATATGATATGATATGATATGATATGATATGATGGTGCCCGGTAGTCCAGTGGTTAGCACATCGGCTTCACAGTGCAGAGGTACCGGGTTCGATTCCAGCTCCGGCCTCCCTGTGTGGAGTTTGCATGTTCTCCCCGGGCCTGCGTGGGTTTTCTCCGGGTGCTCCGGTTTCCTCCCACATTCCAAAAATATGCATGGCAGGCTGATTGAACACTCTAAAATTGTCCCTAGGTGTGAGTGTGAGCGTGGATGGTTGTTCGTCTCTGTGTGCCCTGTGATTGGCTGGCAACCAATTCAGGGTGTCCCCCGCCTAGCGCCCGAAGACAGCTGGGATAGGCTCCAGCACCCCCAGTGACCCTAGTGAGGATCAAGCGGCTCGGAAGATGAATGATATGATATGATATGATATGATATGATTTGGTCAGGTATTGGAATCCAAGCTGTGCGCATACTCCAAGCGTATGGTGGAGCAAAAGCCCGGTAACATCTTGTACGGGACACACGGGCCTCTGCCGCCTCTCTACAGCGTCAACCTGTCACAGCTTTCCAATCAGCTGGCCAGCATGTACCCGGAACTCACGCTGCCTCTCTTCTCTGGTCAGTAATACCCACGTTGCACATAACGTTGTAGTAGAAAGAAAAATAAGTACTTGAAGAACAGGCTTGACGGTGCTGATATCTGTGCGGTGTGCTTTTCACACGTCGTCATCATCATTATTCTGTCAAGTATCATCTTTCTACCATTTCTTCCGTGTGCACGTGTGTTTTGGGGCGCAGAGGTGAGCCAGCGCTTTCCGAGCACCCACTCCAACGGCCGTCAGATCATGCTGTCCTATCTGCTGCCTTGGCTGGGCAACATGGAGCTGGTGGACACGGCCCTTCTGCCGCCCGCCTCCAGCCCCTGCACTCCGGACGAGGAGGTATCGCGCGGTCCGGCCCCGAGTCTGGCGGGCGTGTCGCTCTTCCTCAGGGGCAACGGCTGGGGCTCCCTGCAGGCCACCTCGCTGGTGCTCAACAACCTCATGTTCATGACGGCCAAGGTGGGACACGCTGAATACTGTCGCTGTTGTTTCTGCACGTCGCAGAAGGTTGTGCGTATCTCGGAGTGTTCAAAAGTCACTATTTTGTCAGAAGCATGGAAGGTTCTGCACTTGACCGTTTTTAAACAGCTCATCTGTCCTCCTTTTGTTCTCGCAGTACGGGGACGAGGTGCCCGGGCCGGAGATGGAGAGCGCTTGGAACGCTTTGGTGTCCAATGAACGCTGGAGCAACAACCTGAGGATCACCCTGCAGTTCCTCATCAGCTTGTGTGGCGTCAGCAGTGACACCACACTCTTGCCTTACGTCAGTAAACACACTCCTTTATATATATCATGCTCATATCAGTGGTAGCTGCAGTTTGATGTCAAGACACATAGCAGAGACACAAAAAAAAAACGTGTGTTGCTCCCCTGCCTGCCGATGATCAGCGTTTGCGTTTCCAGATCAAGAAGGTGGTGATCTACTTGTGCCGTAACAACACCATCCAGACCATGGAGGAGCTCCTGTTTGAGCTTCAGCAGACTGACCCCGTCAACCCCGTGGTGCTGCACTGCGACAACCCGCCTTTCTACCGATTTGCCGCCAGCAACAAGGCACCCACCTCGCAGACGGGTCAGACCCAGCGCCACACTTCTTTTGCCTTCTTCTTGCGTGACGGTTGGATCTGACACGTGTGCCTTTGTTCGTGTGCGCACATAGGTACCACATCCAGCAGCAACACGGTGGTGGTGGCACAGGACAACCTGGCGGACGCAGACGAAAGCAAACTGGTCAGGGAGAGTGAAGAGCGGTCAGTATTAATCATTTGATTTGATTGAAAATGAATTAACATGTCAGCATGATAATAACGTGCGGGTTACAGCAGGGCCAGGGCGCACAACAGGCTCGAGTCCCGCTACAGCAACAGCTCAGGAGGTTCCTACGAGGATGAGAAAAGTATGTAGTCTTCTTATCTCAGACCATATACACCCCTCGGCCACTTGATTAAGTACACACTTTATTAAGTACCCCAAAGCAAGAGCTTTATCAAATCTCATTCAAATTTGAATTCTTCTCCCGGCCTGTATTTAACGTCTTTCCCCAGCCGATCCTCTCCCGCCGTACGCCGCCTGGCTGGTGAGCGTCCTGGAGACAAACCGTCCACAGCCACTGCCCATGCCCATCAACGGCGGCTGCTGGGCGCCGCTGGTGGATTACCTGCCCGAGACCATCACGCCCAGGGGACCCCTGCACAGGTGCGTCTGACAAAACTCTGGAATGAAACCCGGTCAGTTATTTGTTTTTGCTATGCGTGGAAGGAACGTCGCCGGGCGTTAGCGTTACTCAGGGAAGAAATGCGCTGTATGCAAACTGTCAATTTTGAAAGTGCGAATGCCTTAAATGAGTGTAATCAAAATATATATATAATATATATATATATATATATATATATATATATATATATATATATATATATATATATATATATATATATATATATATAAATTTTTTTTTACATTTTTCCAAAAAAGTAAGTACGTGTTAAAACCTTTTTTTTTAAATACAATACAATACATATACACCACTTTCTTAGCATATTTTGATTACACTCATTTATATATATATATATATATATATATATATAATTTTTTTTTACATTTTTCCAAAAATATTTCCAATATTTCCAATAATTCCAAAATATATTTCATTCATCTTCCGAGCCGCTTGATCCTCACTAGGGTCGCGGGGGGTGCTGGAGCCTACCCCAGCTGTCTTTGGGCAGTAGGCGGGGGACACCCTGAATCGGTTGCCAGCCAATCGCAGGGCACACAGAGACGAACAACCATTCGCACTCACACTCACACCTAGGGACAATTTAGAGTGTTCAATCAGCCTGCCACGCATGTTTTTGGAATGTGGGAGGAAACCGGAGCACCCGGAGAAAACCCACGCAGGCCCGGGGAGAACATGCAAACTCCACACAGGGAGGCCGGAGCTGGAATCGAACCCGGTACCTCTGCACTGTAAAGCCGACGTGCTAACCACTGGGCTACCGGGCCGCCTATATATATTTTATTTTATTTTATTTTATTTTTTTTACCCAGTATGACATTTTTGATTTAGTGTTTCTTTGGTAACTCAAATGCGAATGTTTTTTTTAGGTGTAATGTCGCCGTCATTTTCATGACGGAAATGGTGGTGGATCACAGCGTGCGGGAAGATTGGGCTTTGCACCTTCCCCTGCTTCTGCATGCGCTCTTCTTAGGTATGAATACACACACACACACACACAACACTTTACTGATAAGATAAAACATGAAATGATGCGTTGCATTGATATTTGACAGTGACGTCTAATCGTCTCGTCAGTGTGCACATTCATGCTCCGACACACAAGCACACAATCAAAAACATGCACACAAAGCACTCGTCATCTTCTCACTGTTCTGATGTCCCACGCACACCCTCCCATGTCATTATTTCTGCCAACAAGACGCATCAATTTAAAGGAGAAATATTCATGAAATGGTGTTTGATGCATGTTTGGCATGTCTGCCCAGCCATCAAATGTGAGCACAGAAGCCCTCAGCCATTTTGTTTTGAGGGTGCGGATTGTTAAGTGTTTCTCTGTTTGTGTGTGTCATCATTAGGCCTGGACCACTATAGGCCGGAGGTATACGAGCACAGCAAGCGCCTCCTACTGCACCTCCTCATAGCGCTGTCGTGTAACAACAACTTCCAGGTGAGGGACGGAGGCTTCCTCTTCCACCTCCCCAAAGTCTCCCCCTCTTCTCTTTTTCCTCCTCTTCTTCCAGTATAGCTTACTGTTCGACCTCCAGTTTCTCCTCCACCTCCCCCTTCTCTTCCGTCTTCCACCCCCTCTTCCTCATCCTCATCTTGCCATCTCATTGCAGGTGATCGCCTCCGTGTTAATGTTGACCAGAGAGAGCAGTGACAACAAAACTCTCACCATCAAGTCCAGCTATCACAGCGACCATCAGCACTCAAGTAAGACCCTCCCTGTCCATCCTCGTTCCCCTGACTGCAAACCACTAATGGCCCACGCTTGTTTCCCGCGGATGGACAGACGTGCCCGATTTCCTGCGGGAGTGCCAGGCTTCACCCATGGTCGACTCAGGCCTCGGCTCCATGTCCAACTCATCTTCGGTTAGCCTGGGCGGCGGTAGCACAGCGGGCAGCGTGGGCAACCTGCCGCTGGTTACGCCAGACGACCTGGAGGACCTGGAGGACACGCCCCACGAGACGGACGAGAAGACCAACAAACTCATTGAGTTCCTCTCCACAAGGTATGTGCACAAAGCTATTTTTTAAGATTTTCTCATCGATTTTCAAATAAATAGAGAGAGAAAGAGAGAGCGAGAGTAATACGACCTGCAACAACAACATGTCAACTTCAAAAATCCAAAACATGATAAAGTACAATTTCTATAAAACTAAGTTTTGAGGGTGTCCGTTTGACCTCCCACATAACATAAACAGGGGGGTTCAAAAGTGCATGAAGTGTCCCTGACCTAACGCGGTGTGTGGTGCTATCGGTGGCGGGTGTGCAGTGCCTGGAGTACTGTGTTGTTGTTGCTCAGAGCCTTGGGGCCGCTGTGGGTGCACGAGGACATCACGCCCAAAAACCCAAACTCGAAGAGCACCGAACAGCTTTCCAACTTCTTGCGCCACGTCATCTCCGTCTTCAAGGAGTCAAAGTCAGGTGAGGCTAGACGTCACAAGTGCAACACAGAATTGCATTCGAGATAATGTTGAGTAAACATTTAATAAGTCGTCATCCCCTTTTAACTACAAAAAGTGGGTCCATGTAAACCTTTGAGAGACTCCAACAGTAGATGTATTGCGTAGACATGTGAACTTGTTTTTTTTTTTTTGTGCAGACTTCCACCTGGAGCAGCAGCTTAGCGACGTGGCGTTGCAGACGGCGTTGTGCAGCTCATCTCGCCACTACGCCGGCCGCTCTTTTCAAATCTTCCGGGCCCTCAAGCAGCCCATCAACAACCACGCCGTGTCCGACTTGGTCTCTCGCCTCGTTGAGGTGGTGGGCGAGCACGGCGACGAGGTGCAGGTGAGGATACCTCCACTCCAAGGAATAAAAAAAAAAAAAAAAAGACTTGCATCGCCTTTCTTGTTTAACAAGATGTTTTGTGTCAGGGTTACGTAATGGAGGTTCTGCTCACATTGGAATCGGTGGTGGTTAACCTGGCAGAGTGTCTGAAGAACAGCGACCTCATGGCGGCGCTAACCAGGTAAGCAATCTGCTCTTTACACTTTATGGACAAAAGTGTAATGATAAAATCATGACATGCCAACCGTGGGTATGATAAGTTCTCAAAAGGTTGTAACCTGACAAATACAACGGGCCATGGTTGTTACTTCCAATGAAACTTGACCAAATGTTTACATGCTAACGGCTGGTATCCGCACAGTGTTTTTCAACATGCGAAAAGTCAGATAGCAATCAAACAAGAGAATTATTTTGAAATGATTCTTTCCAAAATGCTGACACGCTAACAGTTGTCATGCTACTTGTAATCCTTCCAGAACCTCATCACCCGACTTTGTGCTGAGTGACAAGCTGATGAACCGCAAGAGCACGGGCCAACTTAACTTCCCCGGCCCAGGGTTGGCGGGCCTGTCGTCTCAGCGCCACCAACGCTCCTACTCAGTACCCAAGAAGTTCGGCGAGTGCGGCTACCAGTCCAGCGACCCCCCTCGCAGTGCCACGCTGGATCGTATTCAGGTACGGATTTTCGTGAAATTGTAAAACTTGAAAAGTTCGTGAACATAATATCAAGTTCTACATGCGTGTGTGTGTTTTGGTTAGGCCTGCAACAGTCATGGCCTGGCACGGCTGGGGCGGAGCCCGGGGTCCTGCACTTCGTCAACCAATCGCATCGATCCCAGCGTCCTGTCGGACCCCGCCCATGTGTCGCACCCGTCCTCCATACTGGCCACCGTCTTCTGGGTGGCCGTCTCACTCATGGAGTCGGACTTTGAATTCGAGTACCAGATGTCGCTACGCCTTGTGCACAAGCTCCTGTCCAAGGTACGACAATTAATTAAGTCTATCAGTCACATACCAGGAGAGTAATTACACTGTAGGATATTTCGGGGTTTAAAATATAATTAAAATGAAATATGAAATATTAAAATTATGTCAGCAGAAGAGTTTTTATCACTTCTTTTTTTTCTTTTAAATTGAAATGGAACATCAGAGAGGGTCAAAAAGGCTTGTTTGGTTTTGATGCTTATCAACAGGGCCGTTCAGAAACTTAAATTAAAAAAAAGGGCTCTTCAAACGGCTGCTGAATTGATAAAAACCTGAACACAGACAGATTTCGGACTTTCTCCTTTTTTTTTTTTTTGGTTCATTTTGACCCACTTTGCCAGGTGCCTTTGGACCGGGCGGAGAACCGCGAGCGTTTGGAGAAGCTCCAGGCTCAGCTGAGGTGGAGCGGCTTCTCTGGCATCCAGCAACTTCTACTGAAGGGCTTCACCTCCCAGGCCACCTCCGACCTCACCTTGCAGCTCTTTTGCCAGCTCACGCCCGTGTCACGCGTACCCGTGGTGGACAGCTCGCAGTCTTTGGGTAGGACTAAGTCCCATAACCGCACAGTCTTTCCTCATGATGGCACTAACCAGCGCTCCCCGTGCAGGTTTCCCTCTCAACGTACTGTGTCTGCTACCACACCTGGTGCAGCACTTTGGGCACCCCACGCAATTCTGTAAGGAGAGTGCAGAGAGAATCGCGCAGGTGAAGTACACAATAAAAATGTATTTTTTATGTCCTCTATTGTTTTTGTTCCCATTTTGGCCTTTCGTCACCATATAAACTGATTCTTAGGTGATTTAAGTCTGCTTTTCATTGAATGAACATTATCTCTGGTCGTTCCTTCTTTTGTCAGGTGTGTTTGGTGGAGAAGAACACCAAGCTGTCCCACCTGGCCCATGTGATGACACTGTACAAGACGCGCTCGTACACGCGGGACCCTTTCTCCTGGGTCAGCGTGGTGTGCCGCTACCTCCACGAGGCCTTTTCCGACATCACGCTCAACATGGTTACCTACATGGCGGAGGTGCGGGCTCCTGTTTTGAATGTGTGCTGCCGACCGATGACATAGTAATGTAACAATCGTGTGTCGGGCAGCTGCTGGATAAAGGCCTTCCCAGCATGCAACAGTCCCTCCTGCAGATCATCTACTGCCTGCTCAGCCACATGGACCTGAGCGCCGTCCACGTCAAGCAGTTCAACGCTGATGTCACCAAGACCATCGAAAAGTTTGTACAAGTGAGTGTTCTCAATTTTATTTTTGTTTAAAATTGAATTGATGATTCATTCATTCATTCATTCATTCATCTTCCGAGCCGCTTGATCCTCACTAGGGTCGCGGGGGGTGCTGGAGCCTATCCCAGCTGTCTCCGGGCAGTAGGCGGGGGACACCCTGAATCGGTTGCCAGCCAATCGCAGGGCACACAGAAACGAACAACCATTCGCACTCACACCTAGGGACAATTTAGAGCGTCCAATCAGCCTGCCACGCAATGTTTTTGGAATGTGGGAGGAAACCGGAGCACCCGGAGAAAACCCATGTAGGCCCGGGGAGAACATGCAAACTCCACACAGGGAGGCCGGAGCTGGAATCGAACCCGGTACCTCTGCACTGTGAAGCCGACGTGCTAACCACTGGACTACCGGGCCGCCCAATTGAATTGATGATGAAAAAAAAAACCCCTCAAAGAATAGACTAGAATAAAGAAAAATGAATATCCATTCATTCAATCATTTAAAGATGACAAGAAGAGCAAAAATGTGCCTCGCAGAACATTTTAAATAATTTTTTTCTCCTATATTTTTCAATTTTATAATAGCTCAGATTAACCAGCGATTTAACAGGAGAATTATTACACCGCGTGTGGAGGTTTACGGAACAAAAAATAATTTTAGACCATCATAAAAAGAAGTAAAGAAGAAAAACAAAGCCTGCGTGTCTCGGCAGACGGTGCATTGGAAGGACGCCCTGAACATCCTGAAGCTGGTGGTGTCGCGCTCGGCCAGCCTTGTGCACCCAGTGTACGGTCAGGCTCACGGCGACATCTCCAACCTGGAGGTGAGCCGAGTGTGGGATGGCTCAGCCAAGGCACTCCCCGGGAAAACCCTGGACTTCACCTTTGATATTTCCGAGGTGAGAGAGGAAGTACGGCTGAGATTTTATTTTGAGGCCATGTCGCTGGCCCGAGTAGTACCACGCTTCTTTTCCTCGCAGACGCCGGTGATCGGGCGGCGCTTTGACGCGCTACAGGGCTCTGCCGTCAGGGAGGGCAAGGCCCGAGCCATGGCTGTCACCCGGAGTACCTCCTCCACCTCATCGGGATCCAACTCCAACACCATCCTGGTTCCCGTCAGCTGGAGGCAACCGCAGTCTTCTCAGGTAGTGCAATGTGTAGTAGAGAAGAAAGTCAATTACAAGTCAAAGTCTTTTTTTTTTTCAGAGTATAGTTGTATTTATCGACACAAAAGTGGGGAATTTTTTTTTCAAGAATTACACAGAATTTTTCAAAAGTAAAAAAAAGACTACATATTTTTTTTCAAGAAATAAATCTTTTTTTTTTCCGAGGACGATGTCATAATTTTTCAGAAAAAAAAAACATGTTTTGATCTCACCGTGATGCCACACTTGGAAGAAACATTTTTAGAAGTGTCAACTTGGTAATGATTGATTTTGTTGTTTAAATTGGTCACTTTTTCCATCTTTTCGGTATTTGCTTATGCGCCTTTTGTGAGTGAGTTTTCATCCCTCCTTTAGAAGCGGACCAGAGAAAAGCTGGTAAATGTTCTTTCTCTGTGTGGTCAAGAAGTTGGACTAACAAAGAACCCATCGGTAAGATGCTTCACATTCCTCTGGAAGAACAGATGAAACCATGGACATTTCTGTGAGCGAAATCCCTCTGGGTTCTTTTTTTTTTTTTCTTTTTGCTGTTGTCACCCAGGTGATCTTCTCATCCTGCGGCGACCTGGACATGATGATGGAAGTGCGCGAGAGCGGCGTGTCGTCGGAGGAGGGCGGCACCAGGGAGGACACGCTGGACGACACTGCCAGCGAGCAGCAATTCAGGGTTTTCAGAGACTTTGACTTCCTGGATGTGGAGCTGGAAGACGGCGAGGTGAGTCCAGGCTGTCGGCTTTCGTCCATGCTAACCTCTGTCATTTTCACATCAAGTTCACTCTATTAAGAGAGTAATGTATTTTTTTAAGAAAAAAAATCATGCAAAAATGTCCAATATTCCAAGAGTAAATTGTTTTAGAGAAAAAAAAAACCATTTTTTTTGTCATCATCACGTGACCTCAGTGTAATGATACTGATTTGTACTTTCTATTATTTATCATGTTTTTATTTGGACACCTCTTGTTGAAGTGCCTTACAACATACTGTTTTTTTTTCCCTGCAAATGTTAGAGATGTTTGTGTACGTGTGTTTGTATGTGTGTGTCTCTCTCTCTCTCTGTCTAACTGTGTGTCTCTGTTTTTTCCCCGTGCTGAACCAGGAGCTCCAGGTAAGTTTTCCTTGCATTCAGCATCCGCATTAGCTTTTCATCTCACAGCTGTGGTGGTCTTTCTGTCTCCTTTGCCAGTATGGTTGTTGTTCAGAGGTGTGGGACGTGCGTCGCGTTATTCTGAAACTTTTGAAATCTCGACTTGAACTGCAATACAGTAATCTCACCGCGGAGTGAATACACCCTAAATGTATTTGGAAACTTTTGATTCTATCTCTTGGGGCAATACGGGAGAAATAAGTACAGCGTAGTCAGTGGACACCAGTGTAAAATTTACCATCACCTCCAAGTACGACATACTACTTTTAATAATTGTCGAAGGTGTTAAAAACAAAAGTGAGTACACCCCTGAGTGAAACTGTCAAAATTGGGCCCAATTGTCTGTCCACGGGCGGCCCGGTAGTCCAGTGGTTAGCACGTCGGCTTCACGGTGCAGAGGTACCGGGTTCGATTCCAGCTCAGGCCTCCCTGTGTGGAGTTTGCATGTTCTCCCCGGGCCTGCGTGGGTTTTCTCCGGGTGCTCCGGTTTCCTCCCACATTCCAAAAACATGCGTGGCAGGCTGATTGAACACTTTAAATTGTCCCTAGGTGTGAGTGCGAGCGTGGATGGTTGTTCGTCTATGTGTGCCCTGCGATTGGTTGGCAACCGATTCAGGGTGTCCCCCGCCTACTGCCCGGAGACAGCTGGGATGGGCTCCAGCACCCCCCGCAACCCTAGTGAGGATCAAGCTGCTCGGAAGATGAATGAATGAATGAATGTCTGTCCACGTTCCATCCCCGTGTCCCATGTGACTCGATTCCAAGGCTGGAGATTTGCTTATGACTCGCTCATTTGTGACTTGCTCCCACCTTCGTCAATGTTGTCGCTTGGTGGTTGAACAAACCAGCGTGCCGGCATCGTGAACACAAATCTGAAAAAAAAAAAAAAAACGCTTCTCATCCGGCGCACATTAAACGTGACACGTTGCCGTCTACTGGGAAAATTCACCGCCATCACCGCTCCTTCTTTCCACCCCTCTCCCCACCCTGCCGGGCTGCTGTTTTTGTGTGCGTTCCCTCCAGGGCGAAACAGTGGACAACTTTAACTGGGGCGTGCGGCGCCGATCCCTGGATAGCACCGAGCTGGGCGACCTGCTGGAGGAGAGCCAGCACTCGGGTAGCACGCCCAGCTTGGGACACGAAGACCCCCATGATTCTGAGGAGTCCTCCGAGGAAGAGGAGTCCTCCACCAGCCAGAGCCTGTCACATTCCCAGCTGGTGTGTAGAACTCATTACCATAATTCTTTCATTTAAGACACGTTACAGAATTAATAGAAGTCGTCGCCGTGTTTCTCCTCTGACACCGTCGGTTTTCCCTTCCAGACGAATCCATCCCCATCGGATGAGACCAACCACACGGATTCTCTCTCCACATCTTACGACACGTCCGCCGACCCGCAGTCCTTCGGCGCCACCACCCCGGGCCAGGGGGCGCTGCTGCATGACCACCTCAGCGGCCTACACGTAGGAATCCGCGCAAACACATGCGCCGCAGGGGTTCGCAAAAGTTTTTTTGTATACGCCGATGGTGCGTTCGTGTCATGGGCAGGCGAGGGTGTGTGGCGACGACGAGGACACTCAGGCTCAGGACGACGAGCTGTCTTTGAGCACCAACGAGCTTGCCGCCGGCTCGGACTGCGGCGAGAGTTTCACGCTGGAGCTGCCGGGGCAAGCGCAGGTGCGAACGCCACGTCTGGACCGTCGGCACGACTATTGCCAACCGCCGCTGGACTTTCTAGACCCGAATAGTCTGCCTAGGTGAGGATGATGTTATGTTGCAAGATTAAACGAAACTTGTTGGCATTCTTTATTTTGCTGCATTCTTGACCTCTTTATTAAAAATATGTAAAAAAACAAGTTGGATAAAATCTCACCACGGCAACAGATTACGTGACGACGTGGATGACCTGGAGGACCTGGGATTCCCGCCTCCGCCGTCTCCGTTTTTCTCCGCCATCTTGGCCGCGTTCCAGCCGGCGGTGTGCGACGACGCCGAGGAGGCGTGGCGTTGTCACGTCAACCAGTTGGTGACCGACTCAGACGGATCGTGCGCCGTCTACACCTTCCAGATCTTCTCATCGCTCTTCAGGGTGAGGCTTTTCCTGGCTCATAATTTGGTACTATTTAAAAAATAAAATGCGGCCCGGTAGTCCAGTGGTTAGCACGTCGGCTTCACAGTGCAGAGGTACCGGGTTCGATTCCAGGTCCGGCCTCCCTGTGTGGAGTTTGCATGTTCTCCCCGGGCCTGCGTGGGTTTTCTCCGGGTGCTCCGGTTTCCTCCCACATTCCAAAAACATGCGTGGCAGGCTGATTGAACACTCTAAATTGTCCCTAGGTGTGAGTGTGAGCGTGGATGGTTGTTCGTTTCTGTGTGCCCTGCGATTGGCTGGCAACCGATTCAGGGTGTCCCCCGCCTACTGCCCGGAGACAGCTGGGATAGGCTCCAGCACCCCCCCGTGACCCTAGTGAGGATCAAGCGGTTAGGAAGATGAATGAATGAATGAATAAAAAATAAAATAAAATACTTGTTTTCAGAACCTCCAAGGAAAGTTCTGCACCTTGACCACCGATGCGGCCTCCTATCTGGGCGAGGGCCTGAGGGGGATCGGCTCCAAGTTCCTCAAGTCCTCTCAAATGCTGACGACCTGCTCCGACTGCCCAACCATATACATCGATGCCGACACCGTGAGTTCAACGCAAGCGAGTGACCCATGGGCTCGGTTGTGGACTCTGGCCTTACCTCTTGCTTTTTAGATCATGTCTTACGGCCTCCTGGAGAAGATGAAGTTCAGTGCCTTGGAGCTGCAGGAATACCTGGACACCTACAACACAAGGGAGGATGCGGCTGTCACGGTAAAAATCGTAAAAATCCCGAAAGAAATTTCGGGAGTAGCATTGCGTTTGGACCTTGGGATGTGTTGTTGAAACGTCCTAAAAAAACGACCTCATACTATGAGAGATACAGAAACCCCTTGAGCAGGTGCAGAACATATCTAATTTCAACCATTTTAGTCCTGGGCACTACGACCTGAAAGTACCAAGAACTAAAAGTTCCTGGAACGGAAAGTGCCACGAATGCTTTCAAGAACTCAAAAATTCACTGAACTGCAAGTACCGAAAATGAGAAGTGCTCAGTCAAAACATGGTTGCTGTACCGATTGTTAAATTGTGAAGGAAAATTGTAAATAGTACTGCGATTTATCCATTTGTGTTCATATTGTATTTAATTGAAAGATGTTTGTTGGTTTTTTTTCTCTTTCTCCTTTCTTCTTTCTACATACATTCTTGCTGCTGGAGGCTGTAAATTTCCCCAGTGTGGGACGAATAAAGGATATCTTATCTTATCTTATCTTATCTTAAATGTGATGTAAGTATGCAAGTCCTTGTGGTTTGCTGTGTCCTTTAGTGGCTGCGCAGCTGTAAGGACACATTTCCCAGGTGCCCTGGCGAAAGCGTGGTCACCTGCCAGCCTGGAGACTCTGAGGAGAAAGTAGGGAACTCTTACTTGAGTACTTTCTGTTTCCTGTTTCCTGTTTCCTGTTTGCGGTTGGCTTTATTCAGTGACTTTAAGAGACATATTCTGCATTTTATTTGTCATCACAAACCCTAGTGAGGATCAAGCGGTTAGGAAGATGAATGAATGAATGAATGAATGAATGAATGAATGAATGAATGAATGAATGAATGAATGAATGAATGAAGCGTTCCCACAGGCGTTTTAATAGTGTCTGTTCAAGGATCAAGAATTCGGAACATATTTTTAGTTGCATCATCACATGACCACCAAATTCCAACACAAATGTAGTGATGTGATACGTGACATATTCAAACACAAATAATCCCCACCTCCTCATTGACGACCAAACATTATTATTATTTGGCAGGAGCTAATGCTAGTCAGTGCTAACGCTGCTAGCGCTGGTTACCTTTTGGCTTTGTCAATAGTCGTAATTTCGTCATTGCTTAAGAAACTCTGTGTAGGGGGAAGTCATGCAAATAAGGCTTACTGTGATGTTAGTGTCAAAAGAATGCTTAATATGTCTCTTTGAAGAGCTCAACAACAAAGTTGGCATCATAGATGCCGACCGTGTGAGTTGGCATGTGTCTGACTGATGCTATTTTCTTCCTCTAACACGCCCTCACACTCTAGCAAATGGAGTCTCTGGCCGTAAGTTCTTCTCCTCTTTGCTCCCGCCTGATAAAAATGGCTAATTAGTTCTGCACGCACGCCGCAATCACGTCTTGATGCCGCCGCTGCCACCGTCGTCAATCGAAGGTGTCCGTCAAAGCCCTGACTGATGTTCTTTGACATTTTGGCAGCAACTGGAGCTGTGCCAGAGGCTTTACAAGCTGCATTTCCAGCTCCTGCTGCTCTTCCAGTCCTACTGCTCGCTCATCGGTCAGGTTCACGCTATCAGCTCCGTACCCGAGGTGAGCATTTCAACCACGAGAAACTCTTAAGAGCAAATTTGTTGTCAGTTTCCAAAAACTATAAATATGACTAGAAATAATTCCCATAATATGTTAAATGTTGGCGGCCCGGCAGTCCAGTGGTTAGCACGTCGGCTTCACAGTGCAGAGGTACCGGGTTCAATTCCAGCTCCGGCCTCCCTGTGTGGAGTTTGCATGTTCTCCCCGGGCCTACGTGGGTTTTCTCCGGGTGCTCCGGTTTCCTCCCACAATCCAAAAACATGCATGGCAGGCTGATTGAACACTCTAAATTGTCCCTAGGTGTGAGTGTGAGTGCGAATGGTTGTTCGTCTCTGTGTGCCCTGCGATTGGCTGGCAACCGATTCAGGGTGTCCCCCGCCTGCTGCCCGAAGACAGCTGGGATAGGCTCCAGCACCCCCCGCGACCCTAGTGAGGATCAAGCGGCTCGGAAGATGAATGAATGAATGAATGTTAAATGTTCTGTAAAGCGTTTTGTTAGAACTGCAGCTGTTGTGAGAGCGCTATAGCATTAAAGATGGATTGCATTATGTTTCCATCGTTGTTCTTTTAGCTGCTGAACATGTCTCGGGAGCTGAGCGAACTTCGCGGCAGCCTGCAGGCGGCGGAGGCGGCGGTGGCCAGGGACCTGGAGCACGAACACTCGGCCCACTCGGTCCACACCCACGCCGCCCACATGGCCGCCATGGTGGTGCCCAGCTTCCCATCGTCAGAGGCGGCAGTCAAGGCCATACTGGACTGTCTGAAGAACCACGAGTTCACCAAGGCCGTCCGCTACATTCAAGAGTGCAGGTAAACAAAAGGGAGGGAGTATTAAATAGGAATGCCACCGTACAAAAGCTACATTAGAGATCTGAATTAATTCCAGGCGTCGATGGCCTCACGGCGTGTTTGGCGGCGGCTCAGAGAAGGAGGTCCAGACTCTGCTCAACGTGTACTTCCGCCACCAAACTTTGGGCCAGACGGGCACCATCGCCCTGGTCGGCTCGCGCCAGGACCTGGGCCTGATCTGCTCCAAACTGCTGGAGCTCAACGGCGAGATCCGCGACATGATCCGCCGCGCTCAGGGCTACCGCGTGGTCACCACCTACCTCCCCGACTCCAGCGCCTCCGGGACCAGCCTCTGACAGTAGCACCCCGGGAGGACCCCGGGGCGGCGTACCGAGAAGCCGCCTCCCATATGCCTCCGAACGACGGTTCCAACCACCTTCCCCAACCGATTCTTGACTTTCCTCCCCTTGTTTCGGGACCGAGGCGGCATTTGGATGCCTTCGGAGAACATCCGCCGCCTGGTACCCACGGCAACAAACGAGACGCCCTGCCAACTGTAACCGCGCAACCATATCTGCTGACTTACTCCAACGTGCCACCCGATGCCCCTCAGCGCCAGCACCTCCCTCAGCCGCCTCCTCCATATCCACACCATGTCATCACTCGCCCTCCCATCCCAGCCTCTCGGCCTCTCACTTCCCACTTCCCCGAGATTTCGGGTGAGGCAGCATCATGGGCTTGCTGTTGCCCCCTCGTGACCTCTGGCACACCCTTGTCTCGCTACCTGGGCAAAGTGGGGCATACCACCCTCCCCCTCCTGAAAGCTGGGGGCTGCCTGAACGCCGAGCCTCCCGACGTCCAGACCTGAACTTCCCAACAGCTTAATGTTGTACTAGTCAGCCAAAAGTGGCACTAACAAAAGGGGGAAAAAAAGTGTACGAGTACATGGACCTTAAACTGGATCTCAAGGAAATCAAATAAATGCACAAATAATTCCCACCCGGTCACGCCCTCATGACCCATGTCCCCGTCTCTTCGTCCATCCCCCGACCTCAACTCACCGGCACCCTTGTCTCCCTACCTGGGCATGGTAGGGCACCCCCTCCACCCCTTCCACTCAGACCTGACACGAGCGCTAACTGGGATGCCAAGATGACGACGACTGATTTGTGTGAGGAAGACGGACACTTCCTACAACGCCCCGTCCCGGATTGTCCCTATTGCACTAAACGGACCTACAGGAGGAAGTGTTACTTACTGTAAGAGACGCCAAATGCTGGAATAACTTGAACACGTCGGCTGTCTTTCCCCGTCACCGCCGCCTTTGTGACTCCGTAGCACCTTGGCACTGTCACCCCCCCACCCCCCTCCCCCACGTGACACTTCCACATTTTGCCTGGATGTTAAAACCGTAGCAATTTGTTTGTGTGTTTCTGTATATATAAGAAAGTAAGTGTGCGAGTGTATGAGAGAGTAGGTAAGCGTGTGTGCGTGCTGACATTCAGCACTGACAAAAAGTATGCGACTACTAATCACTTCCCGCCCCTCATCAGTCATGTGACCTGCATGCGTACTATAGGGAGTGTCTCAAATATTTATTATTGATAAATCGGAAAGATGGTTCATTTGTCTGCGCTACTGAAGGAGCTTCAAGCTTCATGTTATCTTGGTGTGTGTGTGTGTGTGTGTGCGAGAGTGAAGGTGCGTGCATGCCGATGAACGAGAAATTGCACATTTTTAAAAGAAAAAAAAAAGAAAAAAGCTTTTTAGATTGAAACTGTAGTTGTTTTTGTCCACCTTGTAAATACTTTTACAGCCTTTGTGTGACGTCCTTTTCAGTTCTGTCCAATTTGGTGTTTAAAGTAAAAGTTAAAACAAACCTTCCATTTTCGACAACGCTTAGCCTCATTCGGGTCGCGGGCCTCAGCTAATTTAAGAAGCCCTGGGTCAAATTGACCTAGGAACGATATATCTTCGGATGGTACGTTAACATTTCTGTTGGGTCATGGGTCAAATTGACCCATCACGGTATTTGCGGAGTGGCTTTAATGAAACCAACCAACGATATTGAGTTGGTCAGTCATGTAATTAACCAAGTTTCTGCAGGGTAGTCAAAACATGCCACGGGTCAAATTGACCCAGTAAGTAAGACAGAAGTTTAAATTGTGGGGAAGGATTCTTAGTCCACACTTGTGATGCACATAGTTTATTCCTTAGAAAAATGACATGGGGAGGGAGGCATGGAGTGCCAACGACATCGCTCGCGGTCACAGCATCAGACAATGTATTTGAAGCTGTAGGTGGCGTCACAGGAGAGCTTCATGCCCCGGCATCGGCAGCACAGATCCTGGCGGTGAGGCCTGGTCATGTTGATGTGCCTCTGCTTCTTCTCACAGCTGCAGCATGTCTCGGAGCAGCCCTGAAACGCGACATGGAGGAGACGTGTAGTATTTCTTCTATCCGCTTTCAATTGTTAATCAAAAAATGTCAAACGAAACAAAAGATAGAGTTGCTTTTTGAGATTTAAATTGGAGAAGTGAGTGAAATGCAGCTCTTCCTACCTTGCATATGATGGACTCCACTCTGTAGGGGTTGAAGCCCACCTGACACTTCCGGCAGAGCTGCTTGTAGTATACCTGTGGAGACGTGTCACAATATAAATACATTAACCGGTAGAATTAACCGATCGCATTCAAATTCGAACCCAATATGGGTTGCCAGTAGTTTCAAGGGTGATTTATCTTGATCTTTTTTTTAAACTGTATATCACAAGAACCTTGCATTTGAACAGAGGGTGTGTAAACTTTAAATGTCCACTGTAGGTGAATTAACCTTGTTGGTTCCAGAGATGCACCACACGTAAGCACTCTCCCACCGGATGTTGCACTTTTTGCAGTGGAAGAAGCCGTACCTCTGCTCCAGGAACTACACGACACAGAGACACACATTCACATCAAGTCCCGTACAAACTTCTAAAATTAAAATAAAAATTTAACTGTCACATAAATTATAATCCTACAAATTGGCAAGTCAGTTCAATTTTTTCAAACCAAATTGGATTATTTTAACCCAGCAGTTTGAAGAGTGTACATATTCCATTCAAATTGACCCAAACGGTTATGACGCATGTTTTGGTTCTTTGTTATTTTTGTTTCTTTATTTTAGATAGATAGAATGTCTTAAATAACGGCATATTCGTGGGTTACACTGGCACACTGATATTAAATGGAATTTTTGGAGAAGGTTGATGAAGCCCACCTGTAAATTGGATCCCCTGCCGGTACGATGTACGGGTCCCTTGATGACTTCATCCGGATGTTTTTCTCTCTCCTCCCCCTCTTCTTCCTCGCCACGGAGTTCCGGCTCTCCCTCGTCTTGCTTGACCGAAAAGCCGCGCTCGAACACGGGCGAGTAGATAGACACGGGCCGGGTGAAGAAGCGCAGCTGGCTCACCGGAGGCGTGCGGGGTGCCTTACCGCAGTCGCCGTCCTCTCCGTCCTCCTCTTTTTCCCCCTCCGCCGCGGGCTGCAGGTGATCGGCCACCCCCTGGCCGAGCAGCGTCTTGGGCCCCAAGGAGCATTGCACCGTTTTGTCCACTTTGGCGTTCACTTGAACGCCGCACTCCCGGGTTCGGGCGCCGGGGGGCGGCCCCGCCTGAGCCAGGATGGCCTTGCACAGCTCTAGGTAGTTGAGGCCGTGCGGCGTTACGAAGCGCGCCTCCCGTTTGGCCCAGCAAACTCCCCCGGGGCCCGGGCTGACAGCGGGGGTGCACACCACGCTGATGGGCGGAGGGAAGGTGGACGGGAAGCCCTCCATCCTGGAGCCAGAGAGTGAAACCGGGGCCGCGCTCGCCGGCTCGGGTTTATACCACGTGATTGGACGGAGAGGACGCCAATTAGCTGATTGGCAACAGGGCCAGGGTTCTAAAGTTCTTTTCGGTGGAATGGATGACAATTCGTTTTTATAAACCCGCGAGAGTCTAATGTAAGTGAGTGAGTCCCATGTTGAGATTCACTTATTTAAATGAACAAACTGTGCGTGTTAAATTATGTGGCTTATTTTTATCCAGTAGGCTACAGTCCACTTATACAATACCATATTGTTCAATACCGTTCAGTTGTATGTAAATGTAAAAGCTGTAAACTGTTTGTGTTTTGTTGTTATTTACCATCCCAGACAGGAAATACGTCATATAAATATTTTTAAATGATATTAAAAATTCTATTAATTATATTTCTGTCATCTATCTTCGTGTTCTCTGCAGTGCAGAGCATGAACTCCTCAAATCGTTGTGTTGGAGCGCCCTCTAGCAGGTTACCGCGTTTGGCCGGAAACAAAGACAGCTATTCAAAATTCAGGCTCTGCATTTACTACAGTATTCATGAATATACCTGAACGATTGTGTACGTGCAGTTGAGAGAGGTACAGTACTGCAATTTGATGTCAAATTGGGCCCGGGTTGAGAACGAATCATCCATTTGAAATTAGGTTGGGTGTCGCGTTCAGGTGCCATCGGCAATTGGTGGAAGAGTATGAAAATGAAGCAATATTCCTCCTGTAAATACAATTGCATCTTAATAGCACGCAATCAAACCTAATGAGCTACTATTCGCAGTGGTTACAGTGTGGCGGGACAGAATATGCACTACTACATGGATTTTGAAGTTTCATTATACACATACAGTATACATTAATCATTCAAACTGAAGAGGAACTTTGAAATCCATTCACTCCAATCCTCAAAATTCTAATGCAAATCTAACAGCCACGAGGGTTTTGCAGTGTATTACAAGTTTGCTTTCAATGTTGGTTATTTGTTGTTCATTTAATATATGTCATTTGTTCATTAAAATATATCCATCCTCTTGTATTTATTTTCTTTTAATTGCGGTTCGGATAATGAATGGATCGAGTTGATTGTCACGCATTTGGGGAACCCTCCATGGTGCAGAAACGCCCCTGCCATCGCGCACGGCTCTAATAGCGAACATCTCCGGAGCGCCTGCGGGGGGCGCTGCTCGCCCAGCCGGCGATGCGGTGCGGTGAACGTTCGCATATTGGCGCCATTTTGGAGCCAGGAGGGGGGAAGAGCGCTGCAGAGGAGGACGGCGACCGCGCACAATTCCACACAAACAGGTAGCGAAACGCCACCATAAACGCCCGCATTTCACTCCAATAAATAAGTACAGTGGAGGCACCGTGGCCGGACGCCAGGTAGGAGAAAAACACAGGGTAGGTGGGCGAGACCTCGGCTGAGACGCCCCACTTTCCGTGGTTGTGAGCCGGAGCGCAGCCCGCCTGGCTTGGCTGCCGTGTCCGAACCTTCGCGCCTGTGGCTCGTCTGAGCGTGGTGGTCCTCAGCTTGAATAAATATTAGACGGTCGTGTGCGAGTACCACCGAGTCTCCCGGGTGGTGAAACGGCGGCCGTCTTGTGGTGTTTTGGCGAGGAGGTAGCGGCTACCCGCGGGGGTGTTTTTGTTAGTGGCCGTCCGTCCGCCCTCTCTGTCATCACGGAGCTTGGCGCCGCTAGCCGCGTTAGCTCCTCGGTTAGCGACGGCAAGCTAGCTGGATTAGCTCCCCTAGGCTACTCGAATCCTCGCGTAAAAATGAAGATGGTTATTTATTTACTTAACATGTATATATATATTGAATCTCTCGAATTATAAACTTCACCGCGGGGGAAATTGACTCAACGGAGGCTAATGTTTTCTACCTTTGCCATTATGGTACAGAATTGGGCGATGTTTATTTTTAGAAAGAATGCGACTTTATTCTTAAAACATCGACTTGTCACAGCAACATTTTTTTACACGTCTATACGTGTATGAATACTATCAAACCAATCAGCGAGGGCAAATAAAAACGACACAATTCAAGAGGATTTGCAAAACTCGTGTCAATTTAATCTACATCGGAACAAAACAGGTTAAGATGTTTAAAATGCATGAAAGTACAATTATAGTGTAAAGACGCCCCTTGAATTCGTCCAATTAAAACCGGCACCATGGAGGAAGAATTACAAAACAACTGTCAGTTTAATCTACATCAGAAAAAAATACGTTTGAGGTTGCATGTAAATCACTTTTAGTCTAATGATGCTGCTGTAATTCGTGCCAAGTGAGACGTAGAATAACAGAAGAGGCTAAACGACAGACTGCCACGGGCAGAGCGTCAAGACGTATTTTGACTGAGCGGCATAGAAACAAATAAACATAATTCTAGAAATAATGAGATGGCCAGTCATATAAGGTCCTGTATTGCATCCCATCCTAAATCCATGACAAAGACAATGATTTCAAAATACACATATTATTGTGGCCACTTTTTACAAAAGCTTGCTGAAGCTTTAGTAGTTTTCATTCATTAATATTCTTTGTATCTAACTAGTTACATAAATGACAAGTGTATTTTGGTGGTTTGTTAGGTGGAATACACTTACACAGCTTTAGCTACACCGTAAAGTGACCAAAGTGCTTTACAAAGCTTTAGATTCACTTCTTGACACACACATTCATACATGACTGGCCGCCTGCAAGGCCCCGTCAGGCCCACATGGATGGCCTGCTTGGTGATGAAATGCTGTTGTCGCTGGTGATAACGCTATGGAATATTTTCTTATGCGGCTTCTTCCAAACTGGACTCGCATGGTTGCTGAATGAAGGCGGTGCTGGGCCAGTAGTGTTTTATTTCGTAAACGATAGTGGGCTGTCAACTTGAATCAGCATCCCTTATTAAAACTTGTGCTGTCTTCATGAATATTTGTTCTTGTCACTCTTTGCTGTTTTTTCTGTTATTGGTTTGTGTTTTCCTGCTGTGTTCCAATACTTTAGTCCATATATCCAGTGAGTTTGTTTTGAAATGAAGCGTTTCTATCAGTGTCATTTTAATATTTTGGTTTGTCCCATAAATTCAGTCCCTTTAGTGTTCTGTTTTATGACCAGCCAGTCTGACAACAGTGCTATAAATGTGAGAGGGCTGTAAATCCGAGTTAGTGGAGTTACAATAGTGGCCTGGCAAGGCAAGAATATTGATGTCGTTCCAAATAAAATTCAAATCTAATCTGATATAAACGTGGAGAAATTGTTAATCCACATTGCGTGTTAGTTGTCAATGTTAATGTGAAATGTATCGTCCATGTTAAAAAAAAATGTTTTGCCTGGCTCAAAGTGTGTTGAGAGAAAGTTTAATCCAAATTATGTTTTAGTTACTCGGTGTAAACGGACCGTGCAAAGTAAATGTCATCATCCATCCATCCAAGTTTCATCCAGATGTGATCCAGTTGGGTATTTGATATTTATGTTGGCTTGGTGCCACTTTAGACAACTTTTAACGTTACTGCTGAAAACAGTCCACTAGCCGCTAGTTGTACTGTGTTTGGCAGAGGCAAATTTTAAACTGCCTCTGCCTCTGCTGTTGTTGTGTGTTTGTGTTCAGGCAGTGAAGAGCTCCAGAGGATGGCTCACTCTAAAGCTCGAGCCACTGACGGGAAGGTCACCTACCCCCCGGGGGTGAAGGAGATCTCCGACAAGATCTCCAAAGAGGAGATGGTCCGCCGCCTCAAGGTGAGCCCTGTTGCCTTTTTCTCTTTCCGTCTCATTTGACTCCATTACGACTCAGATCGTCATCTCCCTCCAGATGGTGGTGAAGACCTTCATGGACATGGACCAGGACTCCGAGGAGGAGAAGGAGCTCTACCTGAACCTGGCCCTGCACCTGGCTTCCGACTTCTTCCTCAAGCACCCCGACAAGGATGTACGTCTGCTGGTGGCGTGCTGCCTGGCTGACATTTTCCGCATCTACGCTCCCGAGGCGCCCTACACCTCCCCTGACAAGCTTAAGGTACCAGAGCATCCTGTTCGCGCGCTCTCGTTCTGCTACCTCCTCTACATTTTTTCTCTTTGCGCTGCCCGCAGGACATTTTCATGTTCATCACCAGGCAGCTAAAAGGTCTGGAGGACACAAAGAGCGCCCAGTTCAACAGATACTTCTACCTGCTGGAGGTACGCGTTTAGCTTGTTGGCGTCACCTCTCGATTGTAGGAGACAAAATGAGCGCCGCCTTGTTGGAATGCAATTTTCTGCGCAGAACATCGCCTGGGTCAAGTCATACAACATCTGCTTCGAGCTGGAGGACAGCAACGAGATCTTCACGCAGCTGTACCGCACGCTCTTCCAGGTCATCAAGTAAGTCCTCAGACCCATTCCCACCACCCTCTCATCCAGGCATCTTTTCATAAATAACCCCCCTCCCCCTTTGTTTCCATAGCAACGGCCACAACCAGAAGGTGCACATGCACATGGTGGACCTGATGAGCTCCATCATCTGCGAGGGTGACACCGTGTCCCAGGAGCTGCTGGACACGGTTCTCGTCAACCTGGTGCCGGCCCACAAGGTGTGTGCGTGTAGCGTTTCTATACACGCACACACACACAGCAAACTGGTGTTCCATGGGACTTTTTTTTTTACGCTCTCATTCAAAGACTATGATTTCACTTTCACAATGGTAAAAGCGAGGACTTAAATTTCATCAAACAGGCCTTTAAAAGGTCTCAAATGTGAGTAAAGTGGCCAGAATGATCTCAAAATTTGATCAACCATGTCTGGAAAGAGGGTTTTAAATTGGGTCAAAGTTGCCTGAAAGAGATCTTGAATTGGAGCAAAACAGTCTTAAGAAGGTCTTAAATTCAATCAAATGTGCCTGGTCTCAAATTGGTTTTAAATTGTCTTAAATTACATTGAAGCGGCCTTACGTTCAATCAATTGGCCTTCGAGAGGTCTTACATTTGATGCGGAAATTACCGAAACGGGATGTTCAATTTTACTGTTCATTTGCGCACAGAATTTGAACAAGCAAGCATACGACCTGGCCAAAGCGCTGCTGAAGAGGACGGCTCAGGCCATCGAGCCTTACATCACCAACGTGAGACCAATTCAAATTCAGATTTTTTTTTTAATTTTATTTTTTCCGTGATGTCGATCCGTCGCCAACGCTTGCGCATGCTTCAGTTCTTCAACCAGGTGCTGATGCTGGGCAAGACGTCGGTGAGCGACCTGTCGGAGCACGTGTTCGACTTGATCCTGGAGCTCTACAACATCGACAGCCACCTGCTGCTCTCGGTGCTGCCGCAGCTCGAGTTCAAGCTGAAGGTACAAGAAAACAAAAAAAAAATGGCTTTATACGATCGTTTGACTTGTTCGCAGCGTTTCGGGATTGCCGTTAGCGAGAAAGCTACCAGTCAGCAAGTCTCCAGCAGAGTCTCGGGGGGGGGGCATCTGGCAGATGGAGAAATCTCGTTAATCGTCTTGGTCTCCTCAAAATTAGAACTGCGATAACACCCCCCCCCCCCCCCCCCCCGCCCACCCTTGCGAATTGCACTTCGCTTCCCTCTAGTTTCCATCACAACAAAGGACTTCTTTGTCTTTTTGTGCAGAGTAACGACAACGACGAGAGGCTGCAGGTGGTCAAGCTGCTGGCCAAGATGTTTGGCACCAAGGACTCTGAGTTGGCGGCGCAGAATAAACCACTGTGGCAGTGCTACTTGGGCAGGTAGATCCCGCAAACCAATTCTAGATTTTTTTTGTCCTGCTGAAATATGATGCGGTCTGACATGAACACCGTGTCGCCCTCTTGGGGGGAAGGTTCAACGACATCCACGTGCCCATCAGACTGGAGTGCGTCAAGTTTGCCAGTCATTGCCTCATGAACCACCCCGACCTGGCCAAAGACCTCACAGGTACCTGACGTCCAGTCTCCGCTCCATGCGGAATGTAACTACGTCAGACATACAAGCAGAAAAAAAAAAATTACCTGTGAAGTTATTGCATTTTGACACCGTGCTCCACCAAGAAGCAAAATGGCTTGGCTGCCTGCTTCCATTTGTGGCTCTTTGTTGGGACAAATTCCCGAGATGTAACGATCGTTCAATTATCAAGTTAATCGAGAAATATTTTGATAATTGATTTCTCGTTTTGTAAAATTAAAAAAATGACCAACTCCTTCCGCAATGAATATAATCTCAGATTTCTGTAGGCCTCTATGGAATCTGCGTTTCATTTGGAAAGCAACGATCACAACATTTCTCCCTATTTTCTGATGTTTTACGGACCAAATCAGCAACGGAATCATGTGTTTGTGCATTTTATTTATTTTTTCTGCACTTTTTCTCACTTTGAAATAACGTCCTTGTTGGCGCTGCCAGGAGTTTGGATTCCTTCAAATTCCTACACTTTAGCCACGATTCGTTAGCTTGCCAAAATCGGAGGCTTTGGCTCACGTTTTTCTGCCTGTGGTTTCATTGTTGCCAGAATTTTTAAGAGTGCGTTCGCACGACCCGGAGGAGGCCATTCGCCACGACGTCATCGTCTCCATCGTCACCGCAGCCAAGAAGGACCTCTCTCTGGTCAACGACGCCTTGCTCAACTTTGTCAAAGAGCGCACCTTGGACAAGAGGGTAAGGCATCGCTAGCCGAGTACCGACTGCGCCTTTTCAACAGATCTTGCACGTCCCAATTGCATTTGCCGCTCGCCCCCCCTCTCAGTGGCGCGTACGTAAGGAGGCCATGATGGGCCTGGCATCCATCTACAGGAAGTACTCGCTGCAGGGCGAGGGCGGGCGGGAGGCGTCCAAGCAGATCTCGTGGATCAAAGACAAGCTGCTGCACATCTACTACCAGAACAGTATTGACGACAGGTGTGCGTTTGCGAGCGGACGTCAACCAATCGCGTGCATCGGGGCGACCTTTCACTTTCTTGGCTGTGCCGCCGTGTTGCACAGGTTACTCGTGGAGCGCGTCTTTGCCCAGTACATGGTTCCTCACAACCTGGAGACGGCAGAGAGGATGAAGTGTCTCTACTACCTCTACGCTACCTTGGACACCAACGCCGTCAAGTGAGTCATGCAGGAAAGCTACCCGAACGCCCTCTAGGGAAATTCCTTTGTATGAGCCCTGCCTTGATTCTCTCCTCGCAGAGCCCTGAATGAGATGTGGAAGTGTCAGAATCTGTTGAGGCACAACGTCAAAGACCTGCTGGACCTGGTTAAGAAACCCAAGGTTAGCTGTCCAAAAGCCTGCAATTTGGCGCTCGAGTCAAACATGTTTCCAGCGTGTTTATTTTTCTCCTAACAGTCGGAATCGTCCAGCAAGGCTGTTTTCGCAAAAGTCATGGTCATCACCAGTAAGGAACCGCTTTGTCCTCCTCACTGTGCCAGGAAACGTTTTATACAGCTCCAAAAAAAGACAAATTTCCAGAATATGTCGCCTCTAACGTGTGTGTGTGTCTCTCTCTCTCTCAGAAAACCTTCCAGACCCAGGCAAGGCTCAGGACTTTGTCAAGAAGCTGGCTCAGGTCCTGGAGGATGACGAACGGATCCGAGACCAGCTGGAGACGCTGGTCAGCCCCTCGTGCTCCTGCAAGCAGGCCGAGGTGTGCGTGGTGAGTACTTCTTCACTTTATCTCAGAAGAGTCCCTCTTTCTAACGTTGTAACATTTTCTCCTCTGAAGCGTTTACATAATACTACAAGCAGTTTTGTTTCGTTTCCTTTCCCTTCTTCAATGCAGAGAGACATCACCAAGAAGCTGGGCAGTCCCAAGCAGCCCAGCAATCCTTTCCTGGAGATGGTCAAGTTCCTTTTGGAGAGAATCGCTCCGGTCCACATCGACACCGAGTCCATCAGGTACCCCGCCGAGTGACGTTTGTTTTTTTTGCACAATTTAGCGCAACGGCTAATTCTGTGCTCTCGTCAGCGCTCTGATTAAACAGGTCAACAAATCCATTGAAGGGACGGCCGACGACGACGAGGAGGGCGTTCCCACAGACGGCGCCATCAGAGCCGGTCTGGAACTGCTCAAGGTATTACAGCGGTTCTTCCTCGTTTTAGGAGTCTGAGCATGGCAGGCGATATCGCGGCTTGGCAGGGGGGTGGCTTTAATTTTCAGATGCCACGCCCAGCACGCCGTTGTCATGTAACTCCTTAAGTCTGATTTGTGATGGCCTTCTGGTGGCTCCCAGGTGTTGTCCTTCACTCACCCGGTGTCCTTCCACTCGGCCGAGACTTTTGAATCCCTGCTGGGCTGCCTGAAGATGGATGACGAGAAGGTGGCCGAGGCGGCGCTGCAGATCTTCAAGAACACGGGAAGCAAGATGGAGGAGAGCTACCCGCACATCAAGTCGTATGTGCCACGCTTGTTTTGATGCATTTGATGCATGTTTTTCTTTCTTTTTTTTTTTATTGTATTTTTCTCATCGGAAATGTTCTTCATCCATTCAAATGACTCCCATTCTTAGTTATCCTTCACTCATGGTTGTCTCCTCCGTTTCTTGCCGCCTTCTCTAGTGTCTTGTTGCCAGTCCTGCAGTCCAAAGCCAGGCGGGGCCCGCCTCGCCAGGCCAAGTACGCCATCCTCTGCATCAATGCCATGTTCACCAACAGAGACACGCATTTTGCACAGATCTTTGAGGTCAGTCCATGTTCTGCTTAGGGTCGTTACACACACGGGCGGGGGGGGGGGGGGGGACTTTACTTAACCGTTTGTGTGTGTGCCTGTTGTGCATAGCCGCTGCACAAGGGTCTGGACCCGGCCAACCTGGAGCAGCTCATCACCCCTTTGACCACACTCGGTCACCTGGCCCAGCTGGCCCCGGAGCAGTTTGCCGCTCCCTTGAAGTCACTGGTGGCTAACTTCATCGTAAAGGATTTGCTCATGAACGACAGGGTAAGAGTCAAGGCGCCTTTTGGGAGGTATGAAAAAGCATCATGAAAATGGACCTGAAGTATTTTCATGGCTTTCTGTGCAGATTCCGGGTAAGAAGACCACCAAACTTTGGGTTCCCGATGATGAAGTTTCTCCCGAGACCATGGCCAAGGTCAGCGCAAGTCCATAAACGTGGACCCTATGAAAATACAAAATAAAAACAAAGAACATCGCATTTCTTGTCTTGCTGAAATTAGCTTTCACCCGCCCCATATAGTGCTGGTCCAATAGTGGGTGTGGCTCTAGTCATAATTACCACAAGGGGCGGGGTTAGGGTATTGGAAGTGGAACCTAGAGTGGCGGAAGTCAGAAATGACTCCAGATACACAAACAATAAAAAGTCACTTTTCGGTTAATACGCCTTGCTTTCAAAGTTATTTCCGTCACGACTCTATCGATGATGTGAATTGTGTTCCGTTTCAGATCCAGGGCATCAAGCTGATGGTCCGCTGGCTGCTGGGCGTGAAGAACAACCAGAGCAAGTCGGGCAACTCCACGTTGCGGATGTTGACGGCCATCTTGCACAGCGACGGAGATCTCACCGAGCAAGGAAAGATGGGGTACATGCGCCTTGTTGACCTTTTCGGCTGACATCTGCATTGAGTTGGATTCAAACGGATCCAACCCCCCCCCCCCCCTGCATCCTTCTTTACGCGCGTTGTCGGCATCATTCTCAGCAAACCCGACATGTCGAGGCTCCGCCTGGCCGCCGCCTGCGCCCTGCTGAAGTTAGCCCAGGAGCCATGTTACCACGAGATCATCACGCTGGAGCAATACCAGCTGTGCGCGCTCGTCATTAACGTACGTCGACTCGTTTTCACAAAATCGGCGTCCCTTTCCTCTTTCCCGTTAGCCTCATCGACCGTCTTTTTTGCGCTTTTCAGGACGAGTGCTACCAAGTGCGTCAGGGTTTCTCGCAAAAGCTGCACCAGGGCCTGTGCCGCCTGCGCCTGCCTCTGGAGTACATGGCCATCTTCGCCCTGTGTGCCAAGGACCCCGTCAAGGAGCGGCGGGCACACGCGCGCCAGTGCCTGGGCAAGAACGTCAACATACGGCGCGAGTACCTCAAGCAGCATGCCGCCATCAGCGGTAACCACCACCTGGCGCGACCGGTCCATTCGTAATTTATTCATCGGATGGAATGCGAACGTTTGGATGCTTTGTGATGAAACAGACAAACTGTTCTCGCTGCTGCCGGAGTACGTGGTGCCGTACGCCATCCACCTGCTGGCTCACGACCCGGACTACGTCAAAGTGCAGGACATTGAGCAGCTCAAAGACATCAAAGAGTGAGTCCAATTGTTAAGGGAGACGCCCATTTTCCAAGTTCCATCGAAGATAATTCTATCTCTGCATTTCCCGACCAGGGCGCTGTGGTTTGTGCTGGAGATCATTATGGCAAAGAACGAGAACAACAGCCACGCCTTCATCAGGAAAATGGTGGAGAATATTAAGCAGACGAAGGACGCTCAGTCGCCTGCCGACTCCAAAACCAATGAGGTAGACGTTCCCGCATCTTGGGGCCCCACTTCTTGTCTACAGCTGACGAGATTCCCCTCAATTTCCCGCGGCAGAAACTGTACACAGTGTGCGACGTGGCCATGCACATCATCATGTCCAAGAGCACCACCTACAGCCTGGAGTCACCCAAAGACCCCGTCCTGCCCACCACCTTATTCACCAAGCCTGATAAGGTTGCTCCCGCCAAAAAAAAAAAAAAATCTGTCAGTCCACGAAGCAATTAGCAAGAGTTGCATTAATGTAACCATTTTGGCTGAATTGGGCCAATTCAAATGTGTTTTATTTACATAGCAATGACAGTGGAGATTGAATCTTTTTTTTTTCCTTATGTAAACGCATGTCTCGTTTCAGAATTTTAGCAACACAAAAAATTATCTTCCAGCAGAGATGAAGTTGTTCTTCACACAAGGAAAGGTTGGTGTGTCTTTTGTTATTGTGCTGCTGTTGTTGTTGTTGTTCTTACGTATCATTCCATTCAGCCCAAGTCCGCCAACGTCCTGGGCGCCGTCAACAAACCGCTGTCATCGGCCGGCAAGCAGATTCAAAGCAAAGCGTCCCGCATGGAGACGGCTAGCAACGACGACTCCTCGTCCAATCCCAGCTCGCCACAGCGCGGCAAGACCAGGTAGAAGCCGGGAAAAGGCGCACTAAAGTCGCTGCGTGGAAATAAAATTTGTCTTTCTCATTCGTGATGTTTTTTCTTTTTGTCCTCTCAGGCACGACAGCACTGAAATGGACCACAGCGAAAACGAGGACTTCAGCAGAAAGCGAGCAGACAGCACTGACAAGGTGGCACCATCGTATACCACACATTTTTTTGGGGTTGGGGGTCAGTCTAAGAGAGAACAAAATGACCACAACGGTTGCAATATCGGCTGAAACCTGCAACCTAGGGTTAAACTAAAAGGGGGTGGGGTGTCAAAAGCAACAATAAACCACACCTGTCTGGTACCAGAAGATAAACGACTCGTAAAATGGGAGCAGAAAGAAATAACAAAAGGATGCCTGTTAGTTTTTGTCCAACTTTTGGTGTGCTCGCAGGAGAGCGAGAAGCCTCGCGGTCGCAAGCGCGGCTTGACGGCCAGCGACGACAGCGACATGAAACCCAAACGCGGCCGCAAGAAAGCCCCGACCGTCAGCGCCGCAAAGGAGTCCGAGGACCAGTGGGGGGACGAGGACAACGGGCCCGAGGACGAGCAAAACAGTCCGCCCAAAAAGGGACGCAGGGGGCGGCCCCCCAAGGCGGCCGCACCAGCTAATCAGGACGCTGCTCCTGCCAAAGGGAAGAGGGGGCGAAAGAAGGCGGCGCCTCCTCCGGAGGATGAGGACGAAGAAGAAGACGAGGAGAGGCCAGACGAGGAGATGGAGGACAACGAGGAAGATGACGACGCGGGAGCTGAAAACGTGGAAGTCAAGACCAGAGCGGGACGACAGGCCAGGACGCCCCGACGGCCGCAAAGGTGACGCGACGCCAACAAACACTTAGCGCTGGTCAAAACATTTGTGTCTCAAATTATTGTGCCCCATTGAAATGACATGAATCTGTTCCAGACCCTCAGCAAACCTTTTCATTTAATTGGGAAAAAAAATTACTTGACAGTATTGTGTATTATAAAACATAGTGATGTATATAGCAATAATAAAGTGTTTGCATCAAATTTTACTTTTTCAACTTCATGATCACTTTGGGCTCATTGAAACCCATGAAAAAATCAAATCGGAAGAAAATGTCACTTTTCTGTAAGAAAATAAATGAGTCAGTTCAGCAAGAAACATGAAGTCGACCTTTCATTTGGGTCACAACATGGTGATGTGGTTGTGTATGAGATCGTTTGCGACACGTTGATAGTAAGACATTTCTGTCATGTTTGTCTGTTTATACGCTTATCAACAGTTCCGATGTGTCCGAGTCGACGCCGCAAAAAAGGAGAGGACGGCCGCCCAAGTCGGCTCAACCTCCTGCCAAGAAACCAGCGTAAGCCAACAATTTGGGCATCTTTATATATTAAAGGGCTGGGGAGGAAAAATGAATCTAATAATTCCGTTGCCAAAAAAGGCAAAACAAAATCTCTGCTCGCGTGCACTTTTAAAATAATAATAATTATGGCATTTTTTTTTTTGTTTCAGGCGCGGAGGGCGGTCGAGGGCAGCGGCCACCAAAGACGACTCTGAAGATGAGGAAGACGAGGAGGACGAGGAAGAGCAGCAGCAGGAGGAGGAGTCTACACCTAAGGTCTGCAAAAAAAACACTCCACACCCTCACGGCTAGGAAAGGACGGTACAGTACCACTTGGCTCATCAAGGACCAGCATTAAAATACAGTTGCACAGGAGGCCTAAGAGTTTATGCACTCCTGGGATGTGCTAAAATACTTCTTAAAGGAATGAAATACTCACCAAAAGTTAGCTAAAGACTCTTAAATATACAATATACTATGAAATACTAAAAAAAAAAAACTTTTAAAACTAACCTTCTGAATAAGTTGCAATTAAAAAAAAAAAGTAGAATCCAGTACATTTGGATTCTTACTTTTTGGAAATTACAGAAACTAAAATATTACTAGAGCACAAACACAACTGTAGCTAAATAATCCTTCAAAATGTATTCCACAAAAAAGTCAATGCACACTGTACCTGAATAAATGATGAATTGTAAATGTCTTTTACTTCAAAGTTAAATACGACTGAACCTTACATAAAAAACTGCGCTAGTTCAAAAAAGATTGAGGCCACTTTGACAATATGGTTTATAGATTCAATTCAGTAATTTCTTCACACACACCACTGGAGGGAGCCCACGTACCACACTTGGGAGAATCAATGCTCAAAGGTACAGTGTGTTAAAATGCCATCTAGTGGTGACCTAGTAGAATGCAACGACCTAAACTCAAAAGTGCGTTTTGAAACACGCTCACTACGGTGCCTCAGCGAGTTTCTGAGAATTTCTCAAGCCTACCACCAATTTCTTCGGCTGAGGTGCAAGCAAAATGTCATCCCAAATGACTTCTAGTACTCCTTCACGTTACAAAGTAAGTGCATTGCATTTGTTACACTTGCTGTTGTCATGATGTTGTGAAACTAAGTTCGCTTAAGTTTCTCCTTTGACTGTCCGTAGCAGAAAAATGGCGGCAAAACATGTCAGCCTCCTGTCTGAAGAAGCGCGACCTATGTAATATAATTAACGTTTACTAGACTTTTAGATTAATTTAGCAAATGTACGTTGTGATTGAAGGTTTTTTTTTGCATGTTAATGTATTTATAATTGAATGTTGAAAAATCAAAAATGTATACACACTGTTTTTTTACGATATATCTAGTTTGTTAGCGCCATATTTACACGGTTTCTGACACGTTTCCGAGGCCTAACGGGCTGTTTTTTCCATTCAGGGTCGCAAGAAGGCGGCAGGACGAAGAAGATGAGCCGGCGTGCGCGACCGAGAGCCAAGTAATGAAATCTGAAGTATGGACAAACCACATGAACTTTTTCCACTTTTCATACACGGTTCGCCGCCACTGTTACACCGGCCCATACGGGCACACTACTAGGTCCTACGTGCCGCTTCCTAATACCTGTGTTCCTGCCGCTGTGTTAATGTTGGCCACGCGTGTTAGCTAGACGTTCACTTTTAACAGAGGGGGGGGGGGGGGAGAAAGGAAAAAAAACGTGTTTGTAAATATTTTTTTTGTGCATTTCATATGTTCATGTTTGTCATGTTGGATGCTGACTGCAGGGGGCGCTCACCTTGTTATTGTTATAATTATTATTATTATTATTAAAAAAAGGAAAAACAAGTGTTCCTCCCATCATCCCCCTTCCTCCTCCTAAGAAATTATTCACCTGTTTTTGTGCTGTCCCCTCTTAAACATGAATTTTTGTTTACAGCCTGTACATTGATAAGACCTTTTTTTACCGTGGATTAAAAAACTGTACAAAAGCTGACTTAAGTGTTGCATTTTGTGACAGTTGTCTGGAAAACATTTTTGAGAAATTGTATAATTTCTATTGCTCTATATCCGTGTGCATATATATATATATATATATATATATATATATATATATATATATATATATACATATTGTATAATTGTTTTTAGTGTATAAGTTTAATTGGTTTATGAATTATTTTAAATTTATTCTTGAAGAACAGACTCCCACTATTGGTTAAGGCCCAAAACGCAATTAACCTATGCCATGATATAAAATTTGTTGCAGGTTTGTCGTGCCTTGGTGAAGCTCTGCAATTTCAATTCTTTTTTTTTTTAGTCAGCCATTTGCCCTGTGTGCTAAGCGGTAATAAATTGTTAATGGTCATTTATTGCCATTGGGTAAACACGCACAAATAGCTCTCATCTGCGCTAGTGCGTGTGTATTTTATGGTCAGGAAGAGGCTACCGTTACTTGGCAACGAAAACGATGTTGGGAGTGTGACCATGGCACCCCAGCTCTTTGCCCACTACTTGCCACCAATCATCCCTAAATGGCAAATTTGTAAATTTGCTCATGGATGACTGATGCTCATAATGACACTATTCCCTTTGCACCACCTGCGTCACACCATACATGGGACATGAAATATGTCTTTTCTATGGAGAGTTTATGGCCTCATACATATAACCACAGCCCATTTTGGTTCGGGTTTGTACAAATGTGCAGGTTCATTTTGAGTGGAAGAGGTCTTTACTCCGTTCTTGAGCAGTAATAAACGCGGGCCTCACTTGCTACCAATCGGCTCATGTGCTGATCTAAATTCGAACTGTTGATCCTCGGAGGAAGTCTGCAGCCTCTTTTTAGTCAACCATTCAGGTTACACATAAAGCAGTAACAAAGCTGCCCCCACTCGCCACCTATAGCATCAAAGTAAATTGTGCTTATGGTGTACAACAACAACAACCTGTCCCCGTCCCCCATTGAGGCCTATTGCACCACCTGTGTCACACCAAACATGGACATGAAGCATCCATCCATCCATCCATCCATTTTCCGAACCGCTTGATCCTCACTAGGGTCGCGGGGGGTGCTGGAGCCTATCCCAGCTGTCTTCGGGCAGTAGGCGGGGGACACCCTGAATCGGTTGCCAGCCAATCGCAGGGCACACACAGACGAACAACCATCCACACTCACAATCACACCTAGGGACAATTTCAGAGAGTTCAATCAGCCTGCCACGCATGTTTTTTGGAATGTGGGAGGAAACCGGAGCACCCGGAGAAAACCCACGCAGGCCCGGGGAGAACATGCAAACTCCACACAGGGAGGCCGGAGCTGGAATTGAACTCGGTACCTCTGCACTGTGAAGCCGACGTGCTAACCACTGGACTACCGGGCCGCTGGACATGAAGTACTGCATGTTTATTTAAAAATTTCCATTGCCTCTTTTTCTTGTTTTAGTTTTGTCTGAAAGTATACTTTTAAAGTGCGTGTTTGTGGATGGCCATAAAAAGGCCACCAATCATCCTGAATTTGATCCATGCAAAATGTGCTCATGGACTCTCGCGCCACCTGTGTCACACCAAACATTAGAAGAATGCAGTAATAATAATAAATGATAACCAAAAGCTTCACCAGGCACCTCCTGCGTTGCTGGACATTTTCCCTCCTCGTCAGCTGCTCTGCAAATGATTGACCGATGGAGCTGGGCCCCTCCACCCGGCCTCCTCCACCGCCACACCTGGAGGGGCTCAAACGTCAACTCGTCCCCGGGAATGGCGCACCGCAGTTCGGCCCCGAGAGTCATCGCCCGTCGCTGGGTGCTGCTGGCCGCATGGCTCGCCGCTTGCCCGGCGCGCGCCTCCGCCAAGTCCGGCGCGGGCATTCGGACGTGGGCGCGCTTCAATAAGCTCCCTTACCCGGGCGACAAGGCCTTTCTGCACGGCACCTTCCCGCCGGGCTTCATGTGGGCGGTTGGCACCGCCGCCTACCAAGTGGAAGGCGCCTTCGACAAGGACGGCAAGGGTCCGTCCATCTGGGACACGTTCACGCGGGACGGCAACCGCATGGCGACGGGCGACGTGGGCAGCGACAGTTACCACAACGCCGCGGCCGACGTGCGGGCTATTCGCCAGCTGGGTGTCAGCCACTACCGCTTCTCGCTGTCGTGGCCGCGTATCTTCCCCAACGGAACGCGCGGTAGCCTCAACGAAGCGGGCGTGCGCTACTACCGCGGACTGTTGGCCCGGCTCAAGGAGGCTCGCGTGGAGCCGGTGGTGACCCTTTACCACTGGGACCTGCCCGACGCGCTGCAGCAGCGGCTGGGCGGGTGGAGCAACCCGGACATGGTGGAGGTGTTCCGAGACTACGCCGACTACTGCTTCCGGGCGTTCGGCGACGACGTCCGCTGGTGGATCACGATCGACAACCCGTTCGTGGTGGCTCGACACGGCTACGGCACCGGGGTGGTTGCCCCGGGCGTCAAGGGTGACCCCGACCTGCCCTACAGGGTGGCCCATGTGCTTCTCAAGGTCAGACGTCACACTTTTGAATTTGTTACGATGATTTATGATTGATATCGACGGATTAGAAATAGTTGAAATTGACCTAATTATTAATTTGCTGTTTTGAGTTGGAGACCTGTATGAAACTAACCTTTATTTGAAACACTGCCTCATTGCGGAATCTCTACGTTTAAAACCTGAATTGATGCCTTAACTCAGTCTTTAATTCCGACTTTGAAACTTGTACCATGGTTTGAAAGTTGAAACTGTAATCTGGTTTTGAAACCGCAAACCAATCAAGACCTAATTTGAAACCTTTACCGTTCTTCTGAACCCCCAACCCTGTTTGACAACTTTAATTTAAAACCGTAATCTATGTTGAAGCACTAATTTGAACCCAAACCCAGTTTTTACCCCTCTTTTAAAAGCATTAAACCTTACCATTGTTTGAAACCCTAACATTGTCTTGACATTTTAACACAAAACCATCATTTGGAATTCTGAGTAATAAACCCACAATCTTGAAACACTCATCCAGGCTTCAAACAGTCCTTTGAAAGGAGAGCGATTTTTAAACACAGAAAAGAGACCCGAACCTAGTCCTAAAACCCTCATTTTAAAACCTGCAACCTGTTTGAAACTCAAACCCAGACTTAAAACCCTGTCTTGATACCAGTATTCAAACTTGAGACCCAACCCAGTCTTACAGCTTTACTTTAAAACCCTACCGTTGTGTGTCGTGGAGGCTCACGCGGCGGCCTGGCACACGTACGACCGCAACTACCGGCGATGGCAAGGTGGCCGCGTGTCCATAGCGCTGGCGTCCCACTGGGTGCGTCCGAGGCGGATGCGCGCAGAGAGCCTGCGAGAGTGCCAGTGCTCACTGGAGCACGTGCTGGGCTGGTTCGCCGGGCCTCTCTTCGGCGACGGCGACTACCCGGCCTGCATGAAGGCCCGCCTGGGCGCCAGGTTGCCGACCCTGGGCGACGAGGAGCGGCGACGCCTCCGGGGCACGGCAGACTTCTTCGCGCTCTCTCACGGCGCCACCCTCAGCTTCCAGCTCGTCAACGACAGCCTCAAGTTCGGCCAGCAGGAGGAATTAGACCTGCGAATGCTCCTCTACTGGGTCAGCGCCGAGTACAACTGGCCCGACATCTTCGTGGTGCAGAGCGGATGGTAACAGATAAGACGGAGCGATAGCTAAGCCCAAAAATTAAATTAACGTCACATGTTCCACACGTGTTTTCAGGTTCGTATCAAGCAGCACCAAGACTCAGGACCCCAAGCACATGTACTACTTGAAGAGGTTCATCGCGGAGGCTCTCAAATGTGAGTGACAGCACGCGCCGCGTCTTGCGTGTCTCATGATCACACATTTGTGGCTGGTGGCGGCCCGCAGCCATCGCCGTGGACGGCGTGAAGGTGGTGGGCTACACGGCGTGGTCGCTGATGGACGGCTTCGAGTGGCACCGCGAGTGCAGCATCAGGCGGGGACTTTACTACGTCGACTTCAATACGCCCGACATGAAGCGAGAGCCCAAGACCTCGGCCACCTTCTACAAGTAAGTGTGTGTGTGTGTGTGTGTGTGTGTCAGAGCTTGGCACGGCAGATGTGCTGAGTCATCATCGTTTCTTTTGGTCAGCACTACATCTCATTAAACATTCACATATTGCCAATAGAAACGTGATCCAGAGAAACGGGTTTCCGGAGCTTCCGGAGAACCAACCCGCTCAAGGAGTTTTCCCGTGTGACTTTGCCTGGGGGGTCTCCGCCAATTCCATCCAGGTCAGTGGGGCACTGAAAGGTTCATCATTTCCTGAATCGGCGTTGAACATTAACTTTTGTTCGTTGTATTTGGCAAGGCGGGCGAGTTTTGTTTTTATTGCGAAATACGTCATTTTATGATAGTCTTTTTTGGTTTTTACTTCAATTATACTGTGTTTTATGAGAAACACACCTATTTGCTGTTTTTATGCTCACGTCAGGGCGGCCCGGTAGTCCTGTGGTTAGCACATCGGCTTCACAGTGCAGAGGTACCGGGTTCGATTCCAGCTCCGGCCTCCCTGTGTGGAGTTTGCATGTTCTCCCCGGGCCTGCGTGGGTTTTCTCCGGGTGCTCCGGTTTCCTCCCACATTCCAAAAACATGCGTGGCAGGCTGATTGGACGCTCTAAATTGTCCCTAGGTGTGAATGTGAGCGTGGATGCTTGTTCGTCTCTGTGTGGCCTGTGATTGGCTGGCAACCGATTCAGGGTGTCCCCCGCCTACTGCCCGAAGACAGCTGGGATAGGCTCCAGCACCCCCCGCGACCCTCGTGAGGATCAAGCGGCTTGGAAGATGAATGAATGAATGAATGCTCACGTCAAAGCCCTGTGTAATATGAAAGTAGTGCTTTGGCACCACCTTGGTCCAGCCGTTACCACTGCCTAGTAGAGAAATTGCTTGGCCGCCATCTTTAGCATCGATAGGCAGGTATACAGGGACACCTTTTTAAGTGGTGATTTTCAGAATTTGCCACAGGGCTCCATCCCCATCCCCCTGTAATTTGTGCATGCCTGTTCTTCCTGCATTTATGGGACAGGTGGAAAGCTCTCCCAGTCAGTTTGCGGACCCCAATGTGTACATGTGGAACATGGACAATGGTGAGCTGACCCGCCTGGAAGGCCACGTGGCGCCACCTACACACCGCAACGCGCACTGCGCCGACTACGTTAGCATCAGACAGCAGGTGATGCGCAGCTGTGTACTCTATAACAAGAAGCTTTAGCGGCCATTGACGACAAAAGACATTGGTTCACTTCTCCTGTCCCGTGTAAATCCGCTTCAATTCCAAGCGCCGACTCTCAGTTCCAAATACGCATCCGCGTTTCTCGCCGGCGCCATCTACGACAAGCGTGCACGTGTGACGTCATTTTTACTGCTTGCTAACCGCTCGCTGTATCAGGTGGATGAAATCCAGGCAGTGGGTGTGAGCCACTTCCACTTCTCCCTCAACTGGTCTGCGCTGGTGCCGGCGGGCGACGTCGCGCGGCCCAACGCCACCCTCCTGGGTTACTACCGCTGCTTCAGCCACCAGCTGCTGCGCGCCAACGTCACGCCCGTGGTCACCCTGTGGCACCACACACGCCAAGGCAGCAGTCTACCGGCGCCCCTCGACAGCCCCAACAGGTGGCTCAATAGGTACCAGACGAGTTCCCCTGATGCAGCACTGTTGGTAGAGATGTGAAAATCCTGCGCTTCACATCACATCGGATCAAGGATATGAGTTGATGATCGTCGCGTTCCGCTCAGGGAGACTCCGGACTTTTTTGCCGACTACGCGCGCTTGTGCTTCCGCGAGCTGGGCGAGCACGTGAAGATGTGGATCACGCTCAACGAGCCCAACGATGATATGGTGAGCTACCAGGAAGCTCATCAGATGCTGCGAGCCCACGCGCTCGCCTGGCGCGCCTACGACCGAGAATTCAGGCCCGCTCAGGGTGGTCAGGTCAGTGCCCCGCCCGGGGCCGTCTAGGCATGTAACGTTCCGGTTTTCACATGCGTGTCGTTGTCAGGTGTCTCTTGCCCTGCACATGGACTGGGTGGAACCAGCCTTCTCCTTCAGCCGCGAGGACGTGGAGCCTGCCAAGAGGGTTCTAGACTTCCGGGTGGGATGGTTTGCCGAGCCGATCTTTGGAAGCGGAGATTATCCCATGGGAATGAGGAGCTGGCTGCGACAACTCAACTCACTCGAGTACACGTTCAATGCAAATCGGCCGACACTGCGAAGAGAAGGGTGTGATGGGCACGTTTATGATGAGGCGACACCCCCAAAAGAATTTTGAGTAGCGATGACTGAAAAGGCGGCCCGGTAGTCCAGTGGTTAGCACGTGGGCTTCACAGTGCAGAGGTACCGGGTTCGATTCCAGCTCCGGCCTCCCTGTGTGGAGTTTGCATGTTCTCCCCGGGCCTGCGTGGGTTTTCTCCGGGTGCTCCGGTTTCCTCCCACATTCCAAAAACGTGCGTGGCAGGCTGATTGAACACTCTAAATTGTCCCTGGGTGTGAGTGTGAGAGTGGATGGTTGTTAGTCTCTTGTGTGCCCTGTGATTGGCCTGCAACCGGTTCAGGGTGTCCCCGTCTTCTGCCCGAAGACGGCTGGGATAGGCTCCAGCACCCCCCGTGACCCTAGTGAGGATCAAGCGGTTCGGAAAATGGATGGATGACTGAAAAGACACGTCAAGTCCGCCAGGACCATTTGAGGCTCATTTTCAAGGACAAATTTGAGATTTTGATCCCAAATTTGAATCTTGTAACGTCGACGGACAGTGCAACGCAAAGACTTGAATTTGCTGGTTTTGTTGCAGACTTCCGGTGTTCAACAAAGACGATCGTCAGCTGGTGAAGGGCACGTACGACTTCTTTGCCATCAGTCACTTCAGCACTGAACTGGTGACGCACGCCAAGGAGGACCCGTAAGGCCAAACGCCCGTTTGACCGGCATGCCGCTGCCCGCCGCGTGATGCCCGTCCGCCGCGTCCGCAGGTACACGTACATATCCGAGCTGGAAGTGCAGCACATGGTCGACACCACGTGGATCAAGTCGCCCCGCCCCGTGGTCCCGTGGGGCCTGAGGAAGGCTCTCAACTGGGTGAGGCGACCCCTCTTTGACCCCCAACGCGGTCTTTAATTGGGCCGGCCGAGCGTTTGCATGATTGATGCCTCAGAGTCCACTTTTTTGCCTGATCCTGAATGAAATTGCAGGTCAAGGAGCACTACCCGCGCGTGCCCGTCTACGTGATGGCCAACGGCGTGCAGGAGGACCCGGCCCGCTTCAAGGATAGCCTGAGGGTCTTCTACGTGTACAACTACATCAACGAGGCACTCAAAGGTGACGTCGCCCGACCGTCTAATGATTACACTGGACTGAGGTCTCGCTGGCCGCAGATGCAAACATAAACACGTTGACGTCAGAGTCGTTGAACTCTGGTCGGCCGCGCTCAATCTGAGCTCTTCATTTCTCCAGTTTGACGACACGAAAGGGAGTTTTTTTCCGGCATAATTAGGTCCTTAAATGACATGGGAGCTAAATTGAGTTATATGAAATTTTTTTTTTTGCATTTTGTCGGGAAATTGCAGTCTTGCTGTGGTCAAATTAATTGCTGCTTTGACATGAAAATTAAAAAAAAAATTAAAGGACATTTGACATCCATAGCTGTCAAAATACGTTAAGCGATACTTGACTATCATGGGTGCGGCACGACGATTGTTTGTGGGATATTCGGCTCATTCATTGTGCATCCCTCACGAATATTTAAGGATAAATATGGACTGATTTTTGCCGGTATTCGGCTCATTCATTGTGCATCCCTCACAAATATTTAAGGATAAATATGGACTGATTTTTGCCGGTATTCGGCTCATTCATTGTGCATCCCTCATGAATATTTAAGGATAAATATGGACTGATTTTTGCCGGCAGCGTTCACCCTGGACGGCGTGAATTTGAAGGGCTACTTTGCGTACGCCCTGAGCGACCAACGCGACCCGGGCTTCGGCCTGTACGGCCACGTGCACGAGGAGGCGGTGGCGAAGGCGTCGCTGGCCAATTATCGTAACATCATCCGCCACAACGGCTTCCCTGTGCAGGGGGCGCCCGCCCAGCGGTGCCCCCTCGCCGACCGGCCCTGTCCGGGCTGTCGGGTTCTGGCCAAGCGGCCCGTGGTGGGCTTCCTGACGCTGCTGGGCTCAGCCACGCTTATCACGCTGGTTCTCGTTGTCTACTACGCCTCCAGGAGGCACAAAGATGCTTACTGATGACGGATCGTCTAACGTGTGTTTTGCATTTAGTAGCTTCTAGAAGCACTTTTTGTTTTTGTAACAAAAATTTTATTGCAGTAATGTTCTTGTGTTCTCATGCACTTTTCATTCAGCCCGTTTCCACCAAGCACTTGACTTTGATATTCTCTCTTTAACAATTATTGGTAGCTTACAGTTGGGGGTGAATGTCACTCACCTCCGGTTACATGAACAAGAGCTGGAAAATATCGTAGAGTACTGAAATAATTGATGACCAATTTGTACCACTTTACGGTACCCCAAAAAGCGGCAAACAAAATCCAAGAAAAAAAAATAAGTCAGAATTAATTTTCAAGAATAAAACATTATTTTGGGGGGTTGTACTAATGAAGTGACAATGACTTGCAGTGACGTGCAAAGTTACAAATAAGTTACTGATTTTTTTTTTGTATCCTTTCCCATTTATTTGAACTCACTTTCACCATCAAGGTCAATCGCTCCCAGTTAAATTTGCACAACCACAACGTAGAGCGTGTACACCGTCCCGGGTGCTCGGAGGGAACGTGATTAGCATAACTAGCTAATGAGCAATGGTGATTGTTTGTCATCTGTTGTGTATTTGTGTCGAGGTAAATAAAAAGTCCAAAGAAGGTCAATAACGATAAGTCCTTTTAATGTGGACAGCGTCCACCCGTCAGAACATCATGCCGTCCAGGCCGTCCTCCATGAACTTCTTGTAGACGGCCATGAACTTGGCGGTGAAGGCCTCCAGGTGGTAGATGGCTTTGTTGCCCAGCTGCAGCCGGTGCTCGTAGTACGCCGCCATGTGCGCCACCTCCGGCTTCAGGTGCCCGTCGCAGTTGTTCAGAAGCTCCCTCACCAAACCCTGCGAAGGACCAGGAAGAGCTTGTTAGGGTCAGGGTTCGTTATTTATTCATTCGAAAGACAAATGTTTGCATGTGAAGCTCTGGCGGGGGGACGGATATAAATGTGGCGGGCCTTGAGTTTGAAATTCCGCCATGCGCCCTCGGCTTTCTGGCCAATTTAGGCAAAAATTCCAAAGGCGCACACAAGAAAAAGCATGTTTTTCTTGAGCGTGTACGTGTGGTACCGACCTTCATGATGATGTCAGCAGGGATGCAGTGAGTCAGCAGCTCGTACAAACGACCCCGCACCTCCAACAATCTGCTCCAAACGGGATGAATGTTGAACTTTGGATTGTTTACGAAATGATTTCAACATTTAGTCTTTCGTCTATCCCTCCAATGGCCAAATCTAGTTTGTCTGTGACGTAGCAGCCCAAGACAGCAATAGGCAACCTTTCATTACGGAAAAAGATGTGCTTTAAAATTTAATGCGCTAACAAAATAACCGAGCTTTATCAGATCACCTTTTGCGATGAAATGTTGGGGTTTGTCATGCTAGACGGCTAGTTTTTTATTCATTCATTCATTCATTCATCTTCCGAGCCGCTTGATCCTCACTAGGGTCTCGGGGGTGCTGGAGCCTATCCCAGCTGTCTTCGGGCAGTAGGCGGGGGACACCCTGAATCGGTTGCCAGCCAATCGCAGGGCACACAGAGACGAACAACCATCCACGCTCACACTCACACCTAGGGACAATTTAGAGTGTTCAATCAGCCTGCCACGCATGTTTTTGAAATGTGGGAGGAAACTGGAGCACCCGGAGAAAACCCACGCAGGCCCGGGGAGAACATGCAAACTCCACACAGGGAGGCCGGAGCTGGAATCGAACCCGGTACCTCTGCACTGTCAAGCCGACGTGCTAACCACTGGACTACCCTAGTTTATTATTTAGTTGTTTTTTTTAAGACCATCGGAGGGGCAGCATGTTTCATAGTTTAAGAAAATGTCCGCCACTTGCGGCCCCTCCTACCTCTGCGGAGTCTGCTGGCTAACAATGCAGTTGGCAGTTTCCCGGAGAAACACCTCCCAATCGGGTTCTGTGACGTCCTGGTCCGGCGAGAAGGGGTACCTGAGTATCATATGTTGCAGACATGTTAGACACATCATGTAAAATAATAGTTAACTTACAGAGTCAGACACACGTAAGACACAAAAGGATAAATATGAGACCAAAAAAATGGCGTAAAAAAAATAATAAATAGAAGGCCAATCGTTTGTGTGACTCACTGCTGCACCCTGCAGGCCTCGCACATCAGCAGCGCTTTGCGGAGGTTGCGCCCGGATTTGTCGCTGATCCGCTTGGCCAACTCGGGAGGCAGGAGGAGACCTTCTTTCTTACACACTGACGTGAGGACGTTACACACCTGAGGGCAAACGCACAAAGTCAACCCCGCCTGTTAACTCTGAGGGGGTAACAATGTACGAGAAGGCGTCAGTTACTCGCGTCATTTCTTATTTGCGAAGCTATCCCCAATCAGAAAGCGCATGTATGACACAGACTCTGTCTCCGTGTTGTTACCTCCTCCGTACTGGGCAGCGGAACGCGAACGGCCAAGCAGCGGCTGCGTATTGGTCCGATGACCTTGGAGGTGGAGGTTGAGCAGAGCACCAGGCGGCAGGTGGCCATGTATTTCTCCATGGTGCGCCGCAAAGCGTGCTGGGCATCCTTGGTCAAGCGGTCCACCTCGGTGAGCAGCACCACTTGGTGAATTTAAAAAAAAAAAAAAGCAGCAGAAGAAGACGTCAAATGCTTTGCGGGAGTCGAGCAATTCCTGAGAGTCTCACACCTTTGAACTCTCGCTGCGTGCTGGCTTGGATCTGCTGAGACTGAGCCATGGTCTTGATCAGCTCCTGGATCACCACGCGGTCCTGGTTACCCGCATCGCTGTATGACCATTAACACGCAAGTCTCAGGGTGATGCAAAGCTATACTCAATTTTACATTGGAGCAATGTGATGGCATGAAAACGTTTGTGATCTACTGTAAAAGTAATCGATTACCTGGCGTTGACTTCCAAGTGGTAGTTGCTGGCGATGGTGTTGATCTCAATCTTCTTCTTGGAGGGAGCCTAAAAACAAGAACGACCTGCAAAGGTGAGCTCGCACTCTTGGATGTTTTCTTCGGGGACGGACAAAATAATTAAAATTTTTAAAAAAATGGATTGATTGATCTTCTCACCACAATGGTCTGGTGCTCGATGCGAAGCTTCTCCACGCCGGCGCCGTAGAGCTCCCTGAGCAGACACATGATGCGAGTTTTCTTGCCCGCGCCTGAAGGACCATACACCAGCAAGTGCGGGAAGTCGCCACATTGAACCTAAAAAAAAAAAAGCCCCACACACACGTACCGTACAGTTTGTGCTGAATAATAACAGTCATAACACTGTTCTAAAGCGTCCGACCGTGTGGAATTATCTTAGCAGCTAAGCTATTACGCTAAAGTCTTAACTTGTGTTAATCTATTCGCCACTCTCACCAGGTTCTTGAGTTGAGATGCTTGCACTTTGTGGTAGTCGAGTTTACCGAGGGACGCGGGTCGGTATTTGTCCACCCACAAGCTCATTTTCGTGCGACGTTGGCGGACGCGCTTCTTTGACAGCAAGTTGAAAAGTCTTCCCGCGGAATGTTTTGTTGTCCGCGCCGCGACTTCCGCTTCAGCTACGGAAAACCAGAAGAGTCAAATTGGAATCACAACACGCCAGAGGTACTTTTGCTATATCGGTAAATGTATAAATGAATACAAGATACAGAACAATACCCGTGGTGTTATGGAACAGTATTTAATTCCGTTGTGGTGCCACACAGGGTAGTATTTGTTTCAATTTTGGCTTTTTTGATGTAAATAAGCATGCCTCCCTCCCTCCCCCAATTTGCAGTGACTTAAATGCAGTTGTGGACAGCAGGGGTCAGCACTGTATTTAAAAAGAGTGGCCAACTTAAGACACTGATTGCAGCTCATACGCGGAAATCGATTTCTTCTGGCGAATCTTTCATCTGTCTTGGGGAACAAAAATGAACACATCCATGGCTATCCGGCGTCACGTGCAAAGTGGCAAAGCGTAAAGCGCTACAGTTTTCCCTGTGATGCTAAGATACGGAAAGTATGTCACCAGGATGTTTGGAAAACAAATGAAAACTCCTGTATTTATGATGAATGGTTATTCTCCCGCATTTTCTCTGATGTAATTAAGAAACAATGTATGCAAATCAATAGACAAGGCACATGGGTTAGTATAGCTGCCTATAATGTTACGTGACATACAATAATACACGACTGTATTTTAATATTGGTCACTACACTCATATTTTTTTCAGTGTTTGCTGTAAAAACTAGAACAAGCAAGAATACTATATTTCTAAGTTGTCGAATACAATAGGAAGCAGTAGCAGAAATCAAAGTTTGGCTTATCCTTATCGGTTCACTTGAGATTAAAAGATGTCATTCAAGAAAACCTTGTTAATATTTCAACGTCATCCTCTCACACTGAAAGAAGTGCGTGTTAAAGTGTAAGTGTGTGTGAGTGCACTGCAACTAAAAGCCATGTCCCTGCATCTTCCCTGAGAGTAAAAATAGCCCCCCAGAAGCTACATGCAGCATGTGTGCAGGAATGTGAGCAGCACACAGGAAATATCTGTACTGTTGTGACCCAAAGTGGTCAACATGATGACTTTGGGAAATGAGGAGGCACAAGAAAAGGGGAGTGTTTATATTTATACGATGCGTGTGTGTCCACAATGGGCGTCTGTGTGACGCTATCAGCCTCTGGGAGTCCCCAATTGGACCAAACAAAGCAGAGTGTTCATTTCCTGAACAAACGCCTCACAGTGCGCCACCATTGGGTGGAGCGCCTTCAAATTCATAGCGCTCCGTTCCTTCGGACTGTTGCCCTCTAGCATGGATCCTCTGTTTTATGATAACACTAATGCTATTCATTATAATTATAACTATGACTGCTCTCAGTCAGCACACACGGTAATCCACAAAGGTCGAGACAACTGGACTCTTATGGTTTGTTAAACGTGTTGGGTTTATTCTTGTTTTGTGTAAAAAAAAGGACTTATTAGGCCGTATGTGTCAGTCAGAAGCACGAAGAAAGTAATTTATGAAAAATATAAAGGAAGGAAACGGAAATCATCGACAGGCCACATTGTTTATTTTTCTCCCAGTGATGTGTAAGTGTCAGCAGAGGGCGCTGTGGTCAGGCGTACAGTCGATTGCGTTGTCACGGTGGTTCTCAATGCGATTAATTAAAAGTCATGGTTAGCATGTTTTCTTCGTTCTTGAACGGTGCACGTCTGTTATCCATACAAAGGCTAACCACCACGGCGCGCCGCTCAAACTGCGTCCTTTTAAAGGTTTGTTGCGCATTTTTCTCGACTCGTTTATGCTGAGCTCGTCAATGTGCGAACCTCAGCTCGCTCTTAAATTGACCGCGCGCCACACCGGGAAGCCTCATAAAATGATATTAATTGTGTTCGGCTCAAGGTTAGCGACTGGCTGGCCGGGGGAGCTATTTTAGCTGGGCGTTTCACATACTCGTTTAGTTCAATGTGAACTTCGTGGTTGTGATGAATGAGAACTTGATTTGTATTATGACACAAAATGGCTCCCAAGTCTGCCATTTTGGTAGAAAGCTGCCATTTTAGTATCAACAACTAAATTGGCACCTTTCCCATTTTAGTTTAAAGAAGCCCCGTTTTTGTCATTTTTTTGGGGGATGGACAGCGCCAAATGCCTCACACTTGTGTTGTTATACTTGCTTTGTGTGTTTGTTTTAACCACAGGCAGCAGCCAGGACTACCAGCACCTCGACAGGTAAAAAATCTGTGTGTGTGTGATTTTGTTAGACTGTTTGCATTCCTCCTTTAGGATAAAAGTGTCTTTCTGGGAATGTATCTCAAACGATTCTGAGCCAGTCAGTCTGTCAGGCATCACCAACCACCCAGAAGTCATGATATACTGTTTCGACTAGACATACACACTCACACACACACAATTTAAGAACTCTGAATTCCGGCTGGCCTTCTGGGCCTCATTACCCACTCTGCGCCTCTCCACCCCGCACTATCACAAACCGTAACATGAGCTACACTTGCACACTAAACACACACACACGTTCTTACACAAATTAGGGATTATAAAAACCACTTCATCATCATCCATCAGGGTACAAGTCTACCAACCTGAAAACCCACAAGTAAAAACAAACAAACAAACAAAAAAATCACAACAAATGCAAAGCTGGAAAACCTAGCCACTTGAGCTAGCATGACTTCTCACAACGAGGGACATATGCATGAACACAGCATTACTGGATATTATAGATTGTTTTAATGTGTCACTGTCAGTTGTCATCTTCCACTCAAGGTATGTGCGTCTATATTTGCAGATCTTGTCGGCGTTTCTGAGACCGCGTGGGCTGCCGCCAAACTGCCATCTTGGGCCTGTGAGTGAGTGTAAAAATACCACCTATGAGAGGCGTAAATAAACATTCTGGAGTGGGAAAACAAAAGCCAAGAATGGCGGCTGACTAACATGCCCGCAGAAACACACTCTCTCGCTCAACTTTTTTAGCTTAAAGCATTGTAACGTGTTAACCTTGAAGGTTTATAGCTTGTTTCCTTTTTAGACAACGTTTTGGCATTTCATCTTATTTCCTTTCCACTCTGTAGAATTGCAGCCGATTAGCATTTTAGCCAAAGACTCCACATTTTTAATCACAAGAGAGAGCCTTTAGAGGGGGGGTGAAATTTATGGATTGGTTCCATTTCGGGCTCATCATTTCGTACCCAAAGATTGGCTTCATCTCACCATCCAGAAAATGGATGCAGGGCTCCATGATGTCCAAACGGGCCAAAATCATCCGCCACCACCTCCTCGTCGTTTTTATTAAGGTTACTGGAGAGTTTGAGGGGTTCTGCTGACCCACTTTTCCTCCAAGCCATTTTTTTAAAATTCCGGAATTCCCCGCCGCTTGTCAGGGATGCTTCTGCTTACTTGGACCAAGATGCGCATACGATGAGCACAGTAAGAGTAAAAGTGTGTCTGCGTGATGCAGACACAACGAAAACGAGAACAGCTTCCAACCTCCTCGGAAAGTCGACCGCTTTTTTTTTTTTTTTGGTCTTCATACATTTTAAATTTTATATGTTGACTACGATAAGCCTGTATTAGAATCCGATATAGTGAGATGCCTAAAAAAATACACATACTTTACAGTCAGTCCATTATTAATAGATACTGTATGTACATTGAAGTGAAAGTGAAGAGCAAAATGAATAGCGGTGTTGTATGAAGGGAAAAAAAAGTTTCAAGTAGATGCTGTCATATTTAAGCGCGCGTGCAATTTTTTGGAATGTAGGTCAAGGTGAGTCCCATCTGCTCCTTCAATTTAACGTGAATGTTTTCCACTCGGTGCGCACGGCACATCCAGCCTGTGCGCGTGAACGTGCGCGTGTGTGGGGTGACGAATGCTTTGCGTGAGCCATGCCCAAAATAGATGCCGGCCAGCAGAGACGAAGAACAAGGAAGGTGAAGAAGAGCCCTGAGATCGGGTGCAGACATTTTTCCAATGCAGGGGTGTGGTCTGGATCAGCATTTGGTCATATGCGTCGATGAATAATAATAATAATGAGGATGACGGTTATGAACTCGCTAACCTGGACGCACGTGCAGCATGCTGACTCGCCTCAAAACAAAAGTATTGGATTACGTTTCTCAACCAATCAGGAATCGATCGAGAAGTTAACTTACCATCCCAAGCGCAGTGTTTCCGTGAATGAAAGCGAGTGGTCAAAAGTATTGGGACACACCCCACCGTGTGTAGTTTCGAGTGCAAGAGCAAATGTGGCATATGTTCATTTGGATACTCGATCCTGGGCATTAACTTTGCAGTGCATCCTGGGTGAGGAACTTGGGCAATGCCAGCTTGGTACCAAGGGTGACGGCAACAGTGCACTGCCGAGCTGAGAAGCGGTCCCGGCATTCCGAGGATGCATTCCTGGGAATAACCCAGCAGTTTTGCATGACAGCCACCAAATTATACCAGAAGTCTGCCATTTTGGTTTGAATTAGGAACAGCACAAGATGAACGCTTAAGCTTGAAAATTCAGCCCCTGAAGCCAGTTTCACAGAGCATCATCAAGTTTGGCAGACATGTCCATTCTAGGTAGACCCACAAAAAAAAAGCCCCGATATGGCATGTCCAAAATTACACAATCCCTCAATCATTTTGGTTTGAATTTGACATTTTAGTTTTAAAAGCTACTATAAAAATCAGAGCTTGGGCAAATGAATTGAAAATTCAGCCCCCAAAGCCAATCCCACCAAGCAATATTAAATTTGGTAGTATGCATGTCTATCATGAATGGAGCCACATGAACATCTCCCAAAGTCATAACCGAAGACATAGCAAGTCCACCATTTTTTTAAAGCAGTTGTTGGAGAATAATTTAGAAAAGGCAAATTTCCAGAGTCCTGAAAGAATGAGCTTCCTTGTACCATGCATTGAATTTAACCCCCCCCCCCGCCCCCCATGCTCAAGTTTGATGCCTCTCCATAAGACAGGAAACTCCAATAAATCATTTTATGCAAGCTTCGAGTTCGACCTAAAATATGCGATGACGTGAATCATGGCGCCCTCTGCGGGCAGACTAGTGATACAACACGTACGCTTTTGAATTTGACATTTTAATCCCACCGCTCCTTTTGTTTTTATTGTGTATTTTTGGCTAATGACTTTCTTTTGCTTAGTGACAAAAAAAAATCCTGATTTTTTTTACGTGTTTTTAGCGCCACCTGTTGCTTTAGCATGGAGTTGATGACTTCCTGGCGATGAATGCGTGTGTTTGTGTGTGTACACGTGGGATTGAAAGTCGTCCTTGCTTGGGAATGTGGGTGGCACAATTTGTGTGTGCGCGCGCGAGAGGGCAAGAGAAGGATTTAAAAGTGTGTTTTTGGATGAGTGAGAGTGTTTTAAATGTTATCTGTGGGCGGGGTGGGGGGGGGGGTGTTAGAGCGAGAGTGCCTGCGAGGGAGGGAGCCAGTGTATGTGCATACGTCGGAGCGGCCGACGAGAGTCTCAATTCACATCTTTCTCTCCTTGTCACACGTCCTGCCTCACTCGCGCACGCGCACAACTTTACGTTGGCGTCTCAAGACGCGCGCACGCCGTCGGACGGGACACCCAAGCAACCGAAGAAGTGGACATTTCAGTGGCGGGAAAACACGAAGACGAAGTCATCGTCCGGACGGTCGGACTGCGGAGGAGGTGACGACCGACGCAGCGACAGAGGACACTCACTGCGGCACGGAGGGTTTTAGGGGAGGGGTCATTCTCTTTTTTTTTTTTTTTTTTTTAAAAGGACCGGCTCGTCTTGGGCCCGAGATGCTTGAGCCATGACGAGCCCGCGGAGGACGACCACGCTCCATCTCCGGCGGTCGATCAGCGAGCAGCTGAGGGAGTCCACGGCCAAAGCGTGGGATCTGCTATGGAGGAATGTGCGGGAGAGGCGGCTGGCAGGTCAGCCGTGCATGCTTGACTCAATTTTGGGCGCTTTTCACTTGATTGACAGCATGCCATCTTGACTGGTGACGTCACGCAACGTGTCCTCAAATGCAGTCAAGTTGTTAGTGTGTGTGTGTGTATTTCGGGAAGGTGAATGTCACATTTAGAATGTGTTTGGGGTCATCCCGGGTTTCAGATGCCAGCATGCGTGGTCCCTGGAGTGCGCATGCGTGCGACGTTGTCAAGTATTCCTCTCGCGCGCCAATGCACCAAGTTTAGGCTGTCGGGAGGCGGGGTACATTGTCGAAGGGTGGCAGGTTTCGGTCAACCTGTCAGTCATTGATTGTTGATTAATTGTCCACACAAGCAGTGTAGCCTTTGTTCAATATTACCATCATTCTAATAATTAGTTATGGCATCATTGTCAAATGTTCTAATTTGAAGGTTAACCTAATGAAGTGGCTGCAGTATTGAGGCGCTCCTGTTGTATTGTTAGTCGAGAGGAAGCCATTGCGTTCGGTTAAACGCGGGAGTCAGAGTGATGTCATATGTTATGAATTTGCGCGTACGTGTATGTCTCTTGCTTTTGTGTGTCAATAGTTGATTTTTGTATGAATATTTGGACTTAATTAATTCATAATGTTGTGGCTGATGTGTTTAGTAGCACTATTATAAATGTTTGTTGTGTGTATCGTGTTCTCTTCAATCATGCGTTGCCAGATTTGGAGACTACGTGCTAATGCTAATGCTAGCCACTGCTTAGGACCGCTATTGGTTCCAGCTGTAACTTATGGCAAACAAGTTTGTGTAGAGTAACATCCCATGTTATGTTATGCGCGTGTATGTGTGTGGGTGTGTGTTGCATCAATGTCAGAATTAATCGCCCATGTTTCCTGCACGTTGAGTCGTTGTGTTACAGTACCACAATTATGCCTCTAGAGGGCAATCTCCTCAAATTACATGTTTAGGTGTGAGTTTGTGTGCAACTATGTGGAGCGTCATACTCGAGGATGTGGAATATTGGTCACTTGGAAACAATGGCAACATTCCTCACTAGGACACACATGCACACAAACTTAGACTGCACATAGGAACACACACACACACACACGCACACACACACACAAACTGGCCATTGTGTTTGCGTCCTCTCCCGATCATGTGATCAAAAGGAATGGCATTTGTGGGAATCTCGCGATTGCAGGTGTGAGACACCAGCATTGCTCGAAGCAACGTGGTTGGTCGTCAGGAAGTAGAGGGCGGGTGCCTCTGTTCCAAGTGAGGGCATGTCAGAGGAATTCTTGAGGAGTGTTTGGACAGGAATCATCCAGAGAAGTCTGTTCTGTTTGTGAGTCCGCCATGGAGGAAGACGAAGTGGAAACAGAGTGTGGGACCCTTTTAGAGACGCCCAATAGCGGCGAGAGTGACAGCGACAGTGCCAATGAAGGGACATGCCTGGAGGCCATGACGCCTGACGGCCAGGATCACTACCTGAGGCTGGGCCAGACGCCCCGACGCCGCTCGGCCCTGCGCCTCTCGCGCATCATTGCCCGAAAGCAACTGCTTCGGAGGTTGCAGCAAGGTAGATCCCTCACGGGAAACCCCAAACCTTTTTGAGGATAAGGCATGCATACTCGACGATCGGTATATCACCGAGGGACTTTGTCGATCTTGGAAGTCTGCCTAGATGGGTGGCTGTTGGAATTGAAATAAGTAAAAAACAAAGGCTGCCTAAATAAGCTGCTGGAGAAATGAGAACACCTAAACTAAACAGTAATAGAACAAAGGCTGCCAAAGTGGGCCGCTAGAAGAATTCAAACAGGAATAGAGCAAAGCCTGCCTAAATGGCCTGCTGTAGAGTTCGAAACAGTAAATAATCAGCATAAAAATAAAGGTCACCGAGAAAGGATGATGTAAAAAAAAATCAAAATCAAAACATGAACTAAATGGGACTACAACGAACGGGATTAGAGCAAAGGATGTCTAAATAGGCTGCTGTGGAAATCAAAAGGAGAAGTGAATAGGACTGCAACAAAAGCTGCTTACACGGGCTGCAGCATAAATTAGAACAGGAATGGAACACTGGTGCCTAAAAGGGCTGCTGTACGAATTAAAAGGGAATTTATATGAAACTAAACGTCTGCTCTGTGAAAAATGAATAGAAGAAAGGCTGCAATCTGAAATACAAATAGAACAAACGAGAGCACATGCTGCCCAAACGGGCTGCTGCTCATTGATTGTTTGCAATTGATTAAGCACATGTGACTCTTTTGGTGGCTGCAGCCATTGTTTTCATCTGTTCTCACTTCCTCTACTTCCTGTCACATGATGCCCGTTTTCCTCCAGATGTAAACACAATAGAGCAACGGAGCAAAAGTCTAAGCATCCCGACGTGCCAGGTCTTGTCATACCCGCCCGCTTGTGAAGTGTCAATTAAAAAAAAAAAAAAGACGACAGCTATAAAAATGTGGCCTGCGTCGATAAGTTCTATCCTGCTGCTCAGCTGTCAATCAGTCGCTGCCTTCTTCATTTCTGAGTTGGAACTTTTTATTTGGGGGGTAGGGGGGGGGCACCTGTCATTAGTGTAGAATGCCCACACTAATTTACACTTTTCACTGTACAGCATATTATGCACCCTCTCCTAAAGCACAGCGGATAAATATATGATGTGTTATTTGGTCCCCGTTTTATTAATACAAGTTAGGATGACGTCGTCGGGGAAATGAAGTGTGTGTGGAGCCCCCCCTGCTGGAGGAAATGCCTCACTACCCCTTCCAAATGTTCTTACCTTGTCTCCTTGGGTTGACGTTGCCTTCACTGACAGTCTGAAATCATAATTTTCCCTCCACACAGGAGACTCTTGCTAGCTAGCTATCCAGCTCGCTATCTATTCAGCTATCTGTCTTTAGGTCTATCTCAGTGTTGTATTCAGTTCCACGTTGTCTTCCTGTTTCTGTTTTTATCCCGACTCTGTGCCGCCATCAGGAACGCCTGAGAATAACGGTTGGATAGGAAATAATGAAACAAAATCGATGTCCCCAAAGTGGGAATGATTATTTATTCCTTTCATCTGTTCAGATCTGGAAACCATTTCAGGAGCCATCGTTTCCCATTCGAAAGATTGAAATTGTGTTAGCAATACATCTTCTTCGGCTTTTTTTTTTTTACTTTCCTTTTTTTTTTTCACACACACTTGCATACACATACACCCGCAACCGATCAGGTCCAAACGGCCTTGTGTTACAGCGCCCCCTGTTGCTTTGATTAAACTTGTTTTTGATGGCACAGGAAGAGAAAATACAAATTCCCAGACTTTTTAGCTTTTGTGGTATTGAGCAGGCGCCTGACAAAAAAAAAAGCGGGAAATGAAAAGCTTGCCAGGACATTGTGGGAGGAATTACCTGACAGACTCACACACACGCAGGCACACACACTCACTCACTCACATAGCCCAGCAGGGTAGGTGTCGGCTGGGATTAGCCACCCCATGTGTGCGTCCGCTGGCATATCTTTGTGCTAATTCATCTCTTGATTAAATTTTGCAATGCTGAGGAATAAGCCAAGCTTTGTTCCCACACACACACACACACACACACACACACACACACACACACACGTGTTGTGCATCTCTGTGCACCCATGTCGCTTTTCTTAGATGTTTGACGTCATGTTGCCTTGGGAGTTGCCTTGTGTACCTACGCTCGCCTACCTCCCTTCTTTGATGTTTAAACTTTTGTTGGACGCCACCTGTCTCCTCTGATGCTGAGAGTTTTTTTTTTTTACAAATGGAGTTACGCACCTGTGTCTCTACCTCTGGTGTACAAAGTTAGAAAAAGAGTTGTGCCCGTGTGACTTCCGTTGGTGATTAGTGTCATGCTACGAAGGGAATTGTGTACTTTTGTCTCTTTCTTTTAAAAGACATGTTCCCAACGGAGTTGTGCATCCATATGCGGCTGTGTCTCCTCATTTGATATTTAAAGTTACATTGCCGAGGGAGCTGCGCCTTGTACAATCACGACAAGAGAAGAAGTCCAGCTGACCTCCAAGGCAAAGTCAAGCCAAGTGTAGCGAGTCATTTCCTGTGCTGAGGCCACACGGGCTTGGCGGCTGTGTCGTGAGGAGAGCAGCTAGTGGGAGCGTAGCGTCGAGCTAAGGGGGCGAGGAGGAGGAAGGGGGGGACGAAGGGAAGTGTCTTGAGGCTGCTTTGAGATTTCAGAGGAGGTGTGAGGGAAAACTTGTGACACAGGCGGGATGAAGACGTGGCCCAAGCCATGAAGACATCAAGTAAGCAAGCTCGTCTATTTCAGGCGTGTTGACCAATGACGATGATGAGGATGAGGAGAGTTAATGACGAGGGCTCCCGGCTTTGGAAAAGTTGTGGGAAGGCGGCCTCAGGAAATCGGCGTCATTAGCCGCTTTGATGGAGATAAAGTGTTGACCTTTCTTGGTCCAAGTCAGCTTTTGGTTGTTTTTTAAAATTATATTGTGGGAACTGTTTCTGTTGCCGGGCAGAGTTTATTCATTGGATCCAGAAGGTATATTTTATTCATTCATATTGTCTGTTATATCTTTGCAAGCAATTTTACAGGCGTATATTTTGTTTTATTTCATAATACATTTAACAAGGGTTAATTATGAGAGCATTTGATTTTGTCTTCCATAGTAGGTGTCTCAATATATTTTTTTAAATTGTACTTTTAATTTGCAAGGGTGTCTATCCCATTAAACTTGATTTGCAGGCATATTTATGAATTTATTACTCTTATTTACCAAGTACCTAAATACACAAGCAATTTTGACATAATTCACATAATTTGTATGCATGTCTTGAATTAACTGTTATTACAATTTTAATATTTTCATCGAACAAAATACTCAAGCAATTTGATGTCACATTTAATTACATTTTTTTTGTTTAATTTAATTTGTAGACTTACATGTACATATACTGTAAATAGTAACACTAAAGTGTTGAGGCGTCAATGAAAGTCTGGACTTCCGACCTTCCCACTCGTGGAATCATTCCTGAAAATTCCCAGTGCGTCGCTGCGGAACCTTCCTCCCACGTCCATCCGTTTGGAATGCTGGGATGGAACTAGCAGACTGTGTGTGTGTGTGTGTGTGTGTTGTTCATCGGCGTATCATTTTGTGTGTTTCGTCATTTTTGGGGTTGATTTGTATCTGCGTCGTTATTTGCGTGTGTACGTCTGCGTAACGCTGCTCGCTTTCCCGCCTTGCAGAGCTGGAGGCCAAGGAGGCGTGCGATTGGCTGAGAGCTGCCGGCTTCCCTCAGTACGTGCAGCTGTACGAAGGTAACGGTCATGACTTTTGTTTTGTTTTTCCACTCTCCCTCCCACTTGTCCGTCTGGTCCGCGATTTCCACTTCCTGTCCGGAGAGGGGGGGGGGTGGGATGGTGGGCGGGTGTTGATGGGTGGGGGGGTCGTGGGAAAGGTCTTGTAATCACAACTGGGACTCTCCCAGTGTTCTTCTTCCTTTTGGTTTCCTGTCACTTTCATTTGTGCCCTCATTCATTTGTAACTCTTGGGGCGGGCATTTTGTGATGTTTTGGCTGTGTTGAATGAGTGCAGGATGAGATTCCTTAATTGAGGAGTTAAAAGTAGAAATGTATTCAAATGTACTTTTAAATTGTCCTTACTCTCACTGTCAAGAAATGGAAGGCTATTGCTCAACATTGTTTTGAGTAAACAGAAAAAAGAAATACTTCCAATTCGCTAAATGAGGGTCCTAGCATGCAAGCTGTTTATTTGTCACGCCAAGGTGGGGCTCTGTTTTCGTGCCCAAAGTGCAGTCTAACTACAAAACTCCACAAATGGACGGAGTATTCCTTCTTTTGGATCTTTGTACACGGTCGCAGCTGGAAAGGGAGGTTTGCGCCGTTGTGGGAGTGAGTGCAGCCGGCAATGGAAGCGGCTCCCTTCATTCTCTTTAAATCCAGCATAGGAGAGGTGCGCAATGTACACGGCGGAAGGACTCGCTGGTGTCTATGCAGGAGATTGGCGCGCGCCAAGAACATTTAAAAAGAATTGCAAGATCTTGACTCGCAAATGACGTTGGGCACTGTGAAGTTCAAGTGGGCACTTGCAGACTATCCTCCACTCCTGATCGTGCGTCCATGTGTGACAGGAAGACTCTCCACATAAAAGATAAATAGACAGTCTCTGTCTCTCTCTCTCTCTCAGACTCTCAGTTTCCCATTAATATTTCCGCGGTGAAAAGGGATCATGACTTCTTGGATAGAGACCTGGTAGAGCCCTTGACCAGGTAAGCTTCTTGCCTGCTCTTGAACTTGTCCTTTGGAAAATCGTCAAACTATTTAATGATAAACTGTTCTTGAATGACTGAGTGTGTGTTTTTTTTTTTTTACAGGCGCCTCAATACACTGAACAAGTCTGCCTCAATGAAACTGGACCTCACCCAACTAAGGAAGAAAGTAAGATTTTTAATTGATATATTTAGTCATTATTTTATCACATTGAAATAGGCCACGCCTCTCCCAAACACGTTTTGTTTGTCTTCTTCCCATTCTGTCCACCAAAACCTTTTCTCATATTGTAACATTTTAGTAACAGTTTAGTGCCATTTTCTAGAACTTACTAGCAAACCTCTCACTTCAACGATTCATAGTTTCGAAAGTTTCCCATATCTGAAATCTTTTCAATCCTCAGGGGGAAGACTCGGATGAAGATGACCCGATGGCCATCAGCAAACGTTGGACATTTGAGTGGAGCAGCCGCCGGTGGTCCCGCCTGGAAGACTTCCCGTCGGACGGTGGTCCTCAGGGCGGAGGCCATGGCCCATGCAGCGCGGCAAGCAGCGAGAGCGCTCTGAGTGAGCTGAGCGAGCAGGAGTTGGCCGAGATCTCTTCGCTGCAAAGCGAGGACTCGGCGGATGCCATGTCGGTGGCATCCCTATCGGCCTTCTTCCAGCCGCCGCCCCCTGACCTCTCGCACTACAACTCCCTGCCCATCAAGGGGGTCCGCCAAGGACAGGCAGGGCGCAGCAAAGCCAAGGAGTTCCTGCGGCGGATGGAGGTGATGCGCACCTGGGGGCCGTCCACCATGCGCAAGAGCTCCAAACGCAGAGCGCCCATGGTCATTAGCGGACCCGTGCTGCAAGGGGAGGAACCCCTAGCCCTACAGGTCCTGCAGTGTACCCCTATCGACCAGTTGGAGCAAAACCTGGCCAGGAACAATGGCGAAACATCGCCCGGCGAGGTCGGCAACTGCGGCAACGACTTTGACGACGACTGCGCCGACCTTTCCAGGATGAACGTGAGTCCCATTCGTGATCCCACCCCCGCGCGAGCACGGACAGCCAGCAAACGAAGCAGCAAATATCTGGAGGACATGGAGCTCCCCTTGCGGGGCAAGAGGCCCGATGCACAGAGGAACCAGTTCCACTCGCATGAAAACCTCCTCATTCATGTCCCCAAAGACCACAAGCCAGGTACTTTCCCCAAAGCGCTGTCCATCGAGAGCCTGACGCCTGGGAGAAGCTCCGCCGACCTCACCGTCTCCCGACCATCCAAAAGCAGGAACCCGGACGACATCTGGTCTTGCCGTCCACTGTCTAAGCCCTCGTGCCCGAAAGCTCCGAGGGGCAGCCGGGTGAGCGTGTACGACAATGTCCCCGGTTCCCACCTATACGCCAGCACGGGAGACATCCAGGACCTGGAGAAAGAGGACAACCTGTTCCCGCACTTGGATGACATTATCCAGCATGTCAGTGGCCTGCAGCAGATCGTGGATCAGTGGAGCCGCGGCGTACTCGCGGACAGTGAGGATGGTCAAGATGGCGATGTCTCCCAGAATGATACAGACTCCATCGGGACGAGTCGGGACAGAAGGGATTCCGGCGTTGGGGCCTCCTTGACAAGACCGCGGTAAGAAATACATTGAAACTCGGGGTGTATCGTCGTAGGATCAAGATCATTTTTCCATCCATTATCTGAGCCTGTTACCCTATGCAGGGTGCGCTGGCCCAGTTTCAGGACATCTCACCATCTCAACCAGCCGTCTTCGTGGCTTCACATCAGCTGCCAGTCGGCCGCGCAGCTCAGCCTGCTGCACAAGTTCTCCTTGCTCCGCCTCACTGCCATCATGGAGAAGTACTCCATGTCCAACAAGCATGGTTGGACCTGGTGGGTACAAGAGCATCTGCTAGGGGTCTGCTTGCGACTTGCTTGCCTTTTGCGGCCCATTTTCGGCTCAATTGTTTGAGGTCCACCCAACCTGATTTTTGCATTTTTAATTCAGCTCTAAAAGCCAGTTTTGCATAATATTTAGTCGACATGGCTCCAAAAAGCTTAAAAGCCACGCCTGGAAAAGCACGGGAAGGCAGCCATTTTGGTTTGAAGAGGCCATTTGACGGTACTTTTGTCAAGGGTCCCTCTGAGATGACTTCTTTGAAATGTTGATTGCTACCAAATATGAACAACATACATTTTCCTTGTGTGTAAAAAAACAAAACCCTCCCGTTTTCTTGCAGGTCTGTACCAAAATTCATGAAGCGTCTAAAGTCTCCCGACTCCAAGGAGAAGAGCGTGTTTGGGGTCCCGCTCATCGTGCACGTACGACGTTGCGGCTTCCCGCTGCCCCTTTGCCTTCAGCAGGCTCTTGCCCACCTCACGCGCCATTGTCTGGACCAGGTACTTGCGGCAAGCAGATCTTCACGATGAAAATAAAACACAAGATTTTGCCACAGAAGACAACATTTGACCAACAATGGAGTTATTTCCCTCTAGGTGGGCCTGTTCCGCAAATCTGGTGCAAAGTCTCGCATCCAATCACTGCGTCATCGGTGCGACGCCTCTCCCGATAGTGTGGACTACGAGGAGCAGTCGGCTTATGACGTGGCCGACATGGTCAAGCAGTTCTTCCGGGACCTTCCGGAGCCCCTACTGAGCAACAAGCTGGGAGAAACCTTCTTGCACATTTACCAGTGTAGGTAGCCGGGCTACCTGCTCAGATACCTTTGTGGTTTTTCCGATGGTTCATGCTGAGAGTCCAAGGATCATTCAGTGGGAATAGTTTAGGGAGTAATGCAATCTGCCAGAATGTTATTGTATCAATACTGCAAAACGACGTTTTACCATAAAGTCTCGATATTTTGCCTCCCCCAGACGTACCCAAGGAGCAGCGTTTGCAGGCAGTACGGGCAGCCATCTTGTTGATGGCGGACGAAAACCGCCAAGCGTTGCAGACGCTGCTCTATTTCCTGCGCGGTGTTGCGGCACAGGTTGACGAAAACCAGATGACGGCTGCCAACCTCGCCGTCTGCCTGGCGCCGTCCCTCTTCCACCTCAGCCTGACCAAGAGCGACACGCTCTCGCCAAGGTACGTCGTCGCTGTGCAGTCCGATACGCAGGATTCATAATATACCGTAGCAACGAAAAGTATTGGGTGTTGAACGTGTATTGTTGATCATGAACTGATTGATGTTCACTGTTGTCCTTCCGATGATGGTGAAGGTCCATCCAGAGAAAGTATGGCAGTGGCCGACCAGATCAGAAGGACTTGAACGAGAACTTGGCTGCGACTCAAGGCTTGGCTCACATGATCACAGAGTGTCTGCACCTTTTTCAGGTTTACTTTAAATAGAAATATATGATTTTGTATTTATATATATACATATATATTTATTTTGCATTTCTGTTTTATTTATAACTACTTTAACCCTCAAAACAGGACACATCGTAGTACAGTAATCGCAACAAAGAAACTATTTGTGTTAATCACATGCCGAAACCCGGGGTCGAACCAGGGACCTTTAGATCTTCAGTCTAACGCTCTCCCAACTGAGCTATTTCGGCTTCTTTTGGAGTTATTAACTAAGGCCTTTTCACCAGTATCTATGGGATCTCGTGGCTAAAAGCGAGTCACAGGACACATCGTAGTACATATATCGCAACAAAGAACCTGTTTGTGTTCCTCGCATGCCGAAACCCGGGGTCGAACCAGGGACCTTTAGATCTTCAGTCTAACGCTCTCCCAACTGAGCTATTTCGGCTTCTTGTGGAGTTATTAACTAAGGCCTTTTCACCAGTATCTATGGGATCTCGTGGCTAAAAGTGAGTCACAGGACACATCATAGTACAGTAATCGCAACAAAGAAGCTATTTGTGGTCGTCACATGCCGAAACCCGGCGTCGATCCAGGGACCTTTAGATCTTCAGTCTAACGCTCTCCCAACTGAGCTATTTCGGCTTCTTTCGGAGTTATTAACTAAGGCCTTTTCACCAGTATCTATGGGATCTCGTGGCTAAAAGTGAGTTAGAGGACACATCGTAGTACAGTAATGACAACAAAGAACCTGTTTGTGTTGCTCACATGCCGAAACCCGGGGTCGAACCAGGGACCTTTAGATCTTCAGTCTAACGCTCTCCCAACTGAGCTATTTCGGCTTCTTTTGGAGTTATTAACTAAGGCCTTTTCACCAGTATCTATGGGAACTTCGTGGCGAAAAGTGAGTCACAGGACACATCATAGTACAGTAATCGCAACAAAGAAACTATTTGTGGTCGTCACATGCCGAAACCCGGGGTCGAACCAGGGACCTTTAGATCTTCAGTCTAACGCTCTCCCAACTGAGCTATTTTGGCTTCTTTTGGAGTTATTAACTAAGGCCTTTTCACCAGTATCTATGGGAACTTCGTGGCGAAAAGTGAGTCACAGAACACATCGTAGTACAGTAATCGCAACAAAGAACCTGTTTGTGTTCCTCGCATGCCGAAACCCGGGGTCGAACCAGGGACCTTTAGATCTTCAGTCTAACGCTCTCCCAACTGAGCTATTTCAGCTTCTTTTGGAGTTATTAACTAAGGCCTTTTCACCAGTATCTATGGGAACTTCGTGGCGAAAAGTGAGTCACAGGACACATCATAGTACAGTAATCGCAACAAAGAACCTGTTTGTGTTCTTCGCATGCCGAAACCCGGGGTCGAACCAGGGACCTTTAGATCTTCAGTCTAACGCTCTCCCAACTGAGCTATTTCGGCTTCTTTTGGAGTTATTAACTAAGGCCTTTTCACCAGTATCTATGGGAACTTCGTGGCGAAAAGTGAGTCACAGAACACATCGTAGTACAGTAATCGCAACAAAGAACCTGTTTGTGTTCCTCGCATGCCGAAACCCGGGGTCGAACCAGGGACCTTTAGATCTTCAGTCTAACGCTCTCCCAACTGAGCTATTTCAGCTTCTTTTGGAGTTATTAACTAAGGCCTTTTCACCAGTATCTATGGGAACTTCGTGGCGAAAAGTGAGTCACAGAACACATCGTAGTACAGTAATCGCAACAAAGAACCTGTTTGTGTTCTTCGCATGCCGAAACCCGGGGTCGAACCAGGGACCTTTAGATCTTCAGTCTAACGCTCTCCCAACTGAGCTATTTCGGCTTCTTTTGGAGTTATTAATTAAGGCCTTTTCACCAGTATCTATCGGAACATCGTGGCGAAAAGTGAGTCACAGAACACATCGTAGTACAGTAATCGCAACAAAGAACCTGTTTGTGTTCCTCGCATGCCGAAACCCGGGGTTGAACCAGGGACCTTTAGATCTTCAGTCTAACGCTCTCCCAACTGAGCTATTTCGGCTTATTTTGGAGTTATTAACTAAGGCCTTTTCACCAGTAAATCTATGGGATCTCGTGGCGAAAAGTGAGTTACAGGACACATCGTAGTACATATATCGCAACAAAGAACCTGTTTGTGTTCCTCGCATGCCGAAACCCGGGGTTGAACCAGGGACCTTTAGATCTTCAGTCTAACGCTCTCCCAACTGAGCTATTTCGGCTTCTTGTGGAGTTATTAACTAAGGCCTTTTCACCAGTATCTATGGGATCTCGTGGCTAAAAGTGAGTCACAGGACACATCATAGTACAGTAATCGCAACAAAGAAACTATTTGTGGTCGTCACATGCCGAAACCCGGGGTCGAACCAGGGACCTTTAGATCTTCAGTCTAACGCTCTCCCAACTGAGCTATTTCGGCTTCTTGTGGAGTTATTAACTAAGGCCTTTTCACCAGTATCTATGGGAACTTCGTGGCGAAAAGTGAGTCACAGAACACATCGTAGTACAGTAATCGCAACAAAGAACCTGTTTGTGTTCCTCGCATGCCGAAACCCGGGGTCGAAACAGGGACCTTTAGATCTTCAGTCTAACGCTCTCCCAACTGAGCTATTTCGGCTTCTTTTGGAGTTATTAATTAAGGCCTTTTCACCAGTATCTATCGGAACATCGTGGCGAAAAGGGAGTCACAGAACACATCGTAGTACAGTAATCGCAACAAAGAACCTGTTTGTGTTCCTCGCATGCCGAAACCCGGGGTTGAACCAGGGACCTTTAGATCTTCAGTCTAACGCTCTCCCAACTGAGCTATTTCGGCTTCTTTTGGACTTATTAATAGCTAAGACCTTTTCACCAGTAAATCTAAGGGATCTCGTGGCGAAAAGTGAGTTACAGGACACATCGTAGTACATATATCGCAACAAAGAACCTGCTTGTGTTCCTCACATGCCGAAACCCGGGGTCGAACCAGGGACCTTTAGATCTTCAGTCTAACGCTCTCCCAACTGAGCTATTTCGGCTTCTTGTGGAGTTATTAACTAAGGCCTTTTCACCAGTATCTATGGGATCTCGTGGCTAAAAGTGAGTCACAGGACACATCATAGTACAGTAATCGCAACAAAGAAACTATTTGTGGTCGTCACATGCCGAAACCCGGCGTCGATCCAGGGACCTTTAGATCTTCAGGCTAACGCTCTCCCAACTGAGCTATTTCGGCTTCTTGTGGAGTTATTAACTAAGGCCTTTTCACCAGTATCTATGGGATCTCGTGGCGAAAAGTGAGTCACAGAACACATCGTAGTACAGTAATCGCAACAAAGAACCTGTTTGTGTTCCTCGCATGCCGAAACCCGGGGTCGAACCAGGGACCTTTAGATCTTCAGTCTAACGCTCTCCCAACTGAGCTATTTCGGCTTCTTTTGGAGTTATTAATTAAGGCCTTTTCACCAGTATCTATCGGAACATCGTGGCGAAAAGTGAGTCACAGAACACATCGTAGTACAGTAATCGCAACAAAGAACCTGTTTGTGTTCCTCGCATGCCGAAACCCGGGGTTGAACCAGGCACCTTTAGATCTTCAGTCTAACGCTCTCCCAACTGAGCTATTTCGGCCTCTTTTGGAGTTATTAACTAAGACCTTTTCACCAGTAAATCTATGGGATCTCGTGGCGAAAAGTGAGTTACAGGACACATCGTAGTACATATATCGCAACAAAGAACCTGTTTGTGTTCCTCACATGCCGAAACCCGGGGTCGAACCAGGGACCTTTAGATCTTCAGTCTAACGCTCTCCCAACTGAGCTATTTCGGCTTCTTGTGGAGTTATTAACTAAGGCCTTTTCACCAGTATCTATGGGATCTCGTGGCTAAAAGTGAGTCACAGGACACATCATAGTACAGTAATCGCAACAAAGAAACTATTTGTGGTCGTCACATGCCGAAACCCGGCGTCGATCCAGGGACCTTTAGATCTTCAGGCTAACGCTCTCCCAACTGAGCTATTTCGGCTTCTTTTGGAGTTATTAACTAAGGCCTTTTCACCAGTATCTATGGGAACTTCGTGGCGAAAAGTGAGTCACAGAACACATCGTAGTACAGTAATCGCAACAAAGAACCTGTTTGTGTTCCTCGCATGCCGAAACCCGGGGTCGAACCAGGGACCTTTAGATCTTCAGTCTAACGCTCTCCCAACTGAGCTATTTCAGCTTCTTTTGGAGTTATTAACTAAGGCCTTTTCACCAGTATCTATGGGAACTTCGTGGCGAAAAGTGAGTCACAGAACACATCGTAGTACAGTAATCGCAACAAAGAACCTGTTTGTGTTCCTCGCATGCCGAAACCCGGGGTCGAACCAGGGACCTTTAGATCTTCAGTCTAACGCTCTCCCAACTGAGCTATTTCGGCTTCTTTTGGAGTTATTAATTAAGGCCTTTTCACCAGTATCTATGGGATCTCGTGGCGAAAAGTGAGTCACAGAACACATCGTAGTACAGTAATCGCAACAAAGAACCTGTTTGTGTTCCTCGCATGCCGAAACCCGGGGTCGAACCAGGCACCTTTAGATCTTCAGTCTAACGCTCTCCCAACTGAGCTATTTCGGCCTCTTTTGGAGTTATTAACTAAGGCCTTTTCACCAGTAAATCTATGGGATCTCGTGGCGAAAAGTGAGTTACAGGACACATCGTAGTACATATATCGCAACAAAGAACCTGTTTGTGTTCCTCACATGCCGAAACCCGGGGTCGAACCAGGGACCTTTAGATCTTCAGTCTAACGCTCTCCCAACTGAGCTATTTCGGCTTCTTGTGGAGTTATTAACTAAGGCCTTTTCACCAGTATCTATGGGATCTCGTGGCTAAAAGTGAGTCACAAGACACATCATAGTACAGTAATCGCAACAAAGAAACTATTTGTGGTCGTCACATGCCGAAACCCGGGGTCGAACCAGGGACCTTTAGATCTTCAGTCTAACGCTCTCCCAACTGAGCTATTTCGGCTTCTTTTGGAGTTATTAACTAAGGCCTTTTCACCAGTATCTATGGGAACTTCGTGGCGAAAAGTGAGTCACAGAACACATCATAGTACAGTAATGACAACAAAGAAACTATTTGTGTTCCTCACATGCCGAAACCCGGGGTCGAACCAGGGACCTTTAGATCTTCAGTCTAACGCTCTCCCAACTGAGCTATTTCGGCTTCTTTTGGAGTTATTAATTAAGGCCTTTTCACCAGTATCTATCGGAACATCGTGGCGAAAAGTGAGTCACAGAACACATCGTAGTACAGTAATCGCAACAAAGAACCTGTTTGTGTTCCTCGCATGCCGAAACCCGGGGTCGAACCAGGGACCTTTAGATCTTCAGTCTAACGCTCTCCCAACTGAGCTATTTCGGCTTCTTTTGGAGTTATTAACTAAGGCCTTTTCACCAGTATCTATGGGATCTCGTGGCGAAAAGTGAGTCACAGAACACATCGTAGTACAGTAATCGCAACAAAGAACCTGTTTGTGTTCCTCGCATGCCGAAACCCGGGGTCGAACCAGGGACCTTTAGATCTTCAGTCTAACGCTCTCCCAACTGAGCTATTTCAGCTTCTTTTGGAGTTATTAACTAAGGCCTTTTCACCAGTATCTATGGGAACATCGTGGCGAAAAGTGAGTCACAGAACACATCGTAGTACAGTAATCACAACAAAGAACCTGTTTGTGTTCCTCGCATGCCGAAACCCGGGGTCGAACCAGGGACCTTTAGATCTTCAGTCTAACGCTCTCCCAACTGAGCTATTTCGGCTTCTTTTGGAGTTATTAACTAAGGCCTTTTCACCAGTATCTATGGGAACATCGTGGCGAAAAGTGAGTCACAGAACACATCGTAGTACAGTAATCGCAACAAAGAACCTGTTTGTGTTCCTCGCATGCCGAAACCCGGGGTTGAACCAGGGACCTTTAGATCTTCAGTCTAACGCTCTCCCAACTGAGCTATTTCGGCTTCTTTTGGAGTCATTAACTAAGGCCTTTTCACCAGTAAATCTATGGGATCTCGTGGCTAAGAGTGAGTTACAGGACACATCGTAGTACAGTAATGACAACAAAGAAACTATTTGTGTTCCTCACATGCCGAAACCCGGGGTCGAACCAGGGACCTTTAGATCTTCAGTCTAACGCTCTCCCAACTGAGCTATTTCGGCTTCTTTTGGAGTTATTAACTAAGGCCTTTTCACCAGTATCTATGGGAACATCGTGGCGAAAAGTGAGTCACAGAACACATCGTAGTACAGTAATGACAACAAAGAACCTGTTTGTGTTCCTCGCATGCCGAAACCCGGGGTCGAAACAGGGACCTTTAGATCTTCAGTCTAACGCTCTCCCAACTGAGCTATTTCGGCCGCTTAATGGGGTTCATTAGAGCGGTTTCACCAGTCAATCAATGAGATCTTGGCCAAAATCACAGCAGCGAGTCACAGGACGCATCGTAGTCCAATCATCACAACAACAAAATAATCTCAGTGCTTCACATGCCAAAACACGGGATTGAACTACGGACTTTAACAGCTTGAGTCTAACACTCTCGTCCCTGAGCTATTTCTCTCTGTTGTTGGCCGGGCTAAGGATGGCCCACAGTCGGTCAAAAGAGATAGTGACGAGTCCACATGATGGTCCTCTCACAGATCCCTGAGGAGATGGTCAGCCAGTCCCGTAACTCTTACATGGAAGCCGAGCTTACAGCGCCTCCTCTGGGTGAGCTGGGTAAGATACGCCAGTGTGACATGGAGGAAGACGGAGAAGAAGTGGACGAAGAAGACGAGGAGGTCGATGAAGGATCCTATCATGCTTATGTGGAGAAGCTGATCCACAACCTGCTGAAGGAGACCAAAGACAAAAGCAAAGCGTGGATATGTCGACCGACAGGAGAGCACGTGGAACTGGCCTCCAAAAAGGTTCTCACTTCATTCATACTCATGGTACACACACTGGACTTGAAAGAGTGCTGCGATGCAAACACCCTTTTCATTTGTTCATTAAATAATGTATTCCTTTCAAAATATATGGGAAGAGGACCTTGAACAAAATAATCGCACAGTGAATTATAAAGCTCTCGTGCGACTGCTGAAACACACCTGTGTGCTCTTAGCGGCTGTGTTCGTGCCTTCAGGTGGGTGACGGCAACCCTCTTCGGCGCTGGCGCGTCAGCACGGAAGTGGAGGCCACGCCCGCTGAGGTTCTTCACCGGCTACTGCGAGAGCGCCCCCTCTGGCAGATGGAGCTACAGCAGGAGAAGGTTGTGGAAACGCTGGACAAGCAAACAGACGTGTACCAGTACTGCTGTCACAACATGGCGCCGCAGCCGCGCACAGACTTTGTCATTCTCAGGTACACTCACCACAGGCGGGGACAAAAAACATTGACTTGTTGCCAGTCAGTCACATGACTCGTCTGGAGAAAATAATCAACTTAAATTGTCACGATGATGCTTCCCGTCAGGTCCTGGCGTTCTGACCCAATTAAAGGCTGGTGTGCACTGGTGTGCGTGTCGGTGGATCGCGGCGACGGACCGCGGACGGCGGTGCGGGGCGTGGTCCTGGAGTCCCACTACCTGCTGGAGTCCTTTGGCATGCCGACCAGAACCAGACTGACGCACGTCTCCAGAGTGGATCTCAGGTATGAGTCAACAACATCGTCCGGAAACTATTTGTTTTTCAATGTCATTGTCATTTTCTATTGTGGCCTGCAGGGGGCGCGCTCCAGAATGGTACAACAAGGCGTACGGGCACCTCTGCGCCAACGAGGCGCAGAGGATCCGGGCCTCGTTCCTCAGGGCGGTAGAACCATCCCAATAGAACCAGGCCAGTTGGACCTCCACGCTGAGCCTTGCGGTACAAGAACATATCCATGTACTGTAGCGCTGCGAAAAGCGCACTTGTATGCAGACTTTTTTTTATTTGTGGGCTTCTCACATTCACCTCTTTGGTGGTGATGTCATCACACATTATTGGAACATTTTGGACTTGTTTTGACCTGAAAAGGTAAAGAATAAGAAGAAGGTTCCAAATTTCTTTGCTGTCATGTCTGAGACATGTGATGGTTGCACTGCTTCTGGGAAGCATGATGAGTGTGTTTGTGTGATTTAGAATGTGTAATGTGAGTGTGTGTGTGTGTGTGTGTGTGTGTGCGTGCATGTTTGTGTGAGTGAGTGAGTGAGTGACTGAGTTTGCGACTGAGAAAGCGTGTGCGAGAGTACTTTTGTGTGTAGGAGCAAGAGAATATGTGTGCATGAAAGCGAATGTATGTATGTGAGGTAAGAGAGCAATAAAGTGGAAATTGAGAGTTTGTGTCTTGCGAGAGAGAATGCCTGAGTGTTTGTGAGCATGTGTGAGTGTCAGTGTTTATGTGAGAGCGAGAGTGTGTCTTTGAAAGAGTGTGCTTGTGAGAATTTGTGTGTCACAGTGACCGTCAGTGTGTGTTCGGAAAAGTGTTTATGAGAGTGTGTGTGAGAATATGTGTGTGTTTGTGTGCGCGTTCATATGTTGTAAATAAGAGCTTTTCAGGGTGCCGCTATCATATTGATATGCTAACGATAAGCAATAAGAAACAAATGCTTTAGTGTCTTTCATGCTGCTGAGGAGCCTTCATCGCCATGGCAATGCTATGGTACAATACAAGTTGCCACGATGTACAACACAGAATTGTTGTTTTGAAATAAAATGAAAAACATATTTTTTTCTCATCTTTTTATTTATTTCTTTTAACAGCTCAAAGGAGGACCATATTGACTGATTTAATAATGTTTCCTGGTCAAAGGACACCATTTGACGAGCCAGCATTATGATGTGTGAATCTCAATGTAGACACAGCATTTACATTGGTGACCAATCTGGATCAGATCGCAATTCAAATTGTCGACTTCCTGGTTTGAAGTCCCATTCAACGTCGCTCGGTCACAGTAATTCTGTGTGTGTCCACGTAGGGGCGCTGTTGCCTTGCTGATAGAAATCAGTTCGACTCCCGTGGAGAGAAGCCATCAATTTATGCATCTATCTATCTATCTATCTATCTATCTATCTATCTATCTATCTATCTATCTATCTATCTATCTATCTATCTATCTATCTATCTATCTATCTATCTATCTATCTATCTATCTATCTATCTATCTATCTATCTATCTATCTATCTATCTATCTATCTATCTATCTATCTATCTATCTATCTATCTATCTATCTATCTATCTATCTATCTATCTATCTATCTATCTATCTATCTATCTATCTATCTATCTATCTATACAGGAGTACAGGAGTTCAAAACACCTATCTATCTGCCTGTCTGTCTATCTGTCTGTCTGTCTGTCTGTCTGCCTGCCTGCCTGCCTGCCTGCCTGTCTGCATCAATCGACGTCCATCCATGCATCCATCCATCTCAAGGTCCAGTTGTTCTCTGTCACAACCAATCAGACGTCAACCAGCAGTCAAATGCATGATGTCCACTTGTGTTACTTCCTGTGCACTCTGGCACCACGGCTTCAATCAAACACTCTGCAAGGCTTGAGAAGACCCAAGCTCTTGACGGATGGACGCAAAAAGAAGAAGAAGGGCGACAAGAGTTCCAGCCAATCAGGAGCCAGAGCCAGTACAGAGACGCCCTGCGGGAAGAACCTTTTGTTACACAAGACAAAGCTTTACAAGCCTTTGTGTGTCTTAACAAAGAGGAATGTGACACGCGCGCACACACACACCTACACACACACACACACACACACAAGGCCTGAGAATATCATTCTGATGTCGCCGCTATCGAGAGACTGCATCTCAGAAGTGAGTGGTAGAACATCAAGAGTGGTTGCATGTAATGAAAATCCATTCACACCCAGACTCACACACACAGACCACTCACTGGTAAATGGATCTGCCTGCCAGCAGATGCGACCTGCTGGAGGAAGTCCTGCACTGTGAACTGTGTGCACAACACAAAAAGTAGTCTTTGTACTAGTCTTATGTACTCTGCATATGTCTTGGAAAGCACTTGGTGGCCTACATGAGCAGTCAGTTCCGCCATCTGGCTGAAGACAGCTGCGATGGGCTCCTCGTGAGGAGAAGCGGCTCGGATGGATGGCTGGATTAATGGTATTGTTTTTATTTTGTTTTGATTTTACAGTCATTTCAACACGTTTGTCGTATTTATTTTGGTAATGTATTTAATTAAATTGTCCCAACCGTCCATCCGTTTTCGAATCTGCTTCTCACAAGGGTCGCGGGCGTGCTGGAGCCTATCCCAGCGGTCTTCGGGCAGTAGGCGGGGGACACCTTGAACTAGTTGCTAGGCAATTGCAGGGCACACATAAACAACAATTCACGCTCACATCTAGGGAGAAGTTAGAGTATTCAATTAACCTGCTGTAATGTCGGAGAAAACCGGAGTACCCAGGGAAAACAGGCACAAACATGCAAACTCCACACAGGAAGGGCGGAGCTGGAATCGAACCCTGCATCTCTGCACTGTGAGGCGGGCATCACATATTAAATCGTATTTATCGTTTATTTTGCATTGTATGGCTCGTATTTTAATTGATGGACTGTATTTTAGTTCGTTGTACATATTGTACTCATTCTGTGGATGGATAAATAGTTTCATGTCAAAAGTGTATCAAATTGATCGATTCATCGAATACATGCATTCCATCTTATTGTATCGTACGTAATATTTTGATTGTTGTTGTTATTCATTTGATTAATGTGTTGTAATGACTTAATGTAATAATTGCGAATGGTTGATTTTTTAATTTTAATTAAATTTGTTCAAACGTTCGCACTGGTACAGCTACGTGCACGAATATGCGTCTGAGGACGCCATCCAAGGAGCAGGGTGTCCAAGTGCGCATGCGCGGTCAACGGCGGCCCACCGCAGCCAGGGGGCGTCAACATGGCGCTGTTAGATGCTGGCGTCGACGTCGACCTCGCGGACTGACTGACAGAGAGCGAGCGAAAGGTACGCGGCCCAGAAGAGAGAGAGCTCTAGCCCCCCCACCCCACAGCCGTGTGAAGCCGAGCGCGGTACGAGGACGCCCGCGTCGCTTGTGAACGTTCGCGCGCTCTCAGTGTGGTTCCTCCTGCGCGGTGAATGTGTTTGTCCTCGCCGCCGCCGCCGCCGCCTCCGAGCCTCAGCTTGTAGGGCAGGTGCAGGACACCCGTTCTCGTCCTCTCCTCGGAAGAGAGGGGTGGGAAAATGTCGAGCGAGAAGCCGCTTTCGGCACCACCGGGCTCGGCTTGCTCGCTGACGGCCACCGACTCCTCCTCCTCCTCCTCTTCACCGCCGCCACTGCCCCTTCCGGGGGAGAGGATGCCGTCGTCCGCCGCCGTCTCCGTGGTGCTGCCGGCCGGCGTCATCAACCCCGCCGTCCCGATCAGGAATATCCAAATGAAATTCGCCGTACTGGTGGGCCTCATCCAGGTTGGCGAGGTGAGCAACCGGGACATCGTGGAGACTGTTCTCAACCTGGTGAGTGGACCACCCGCCCCTCTCCATCACACACATTGACTTTGACTCCTCCATGTTTTATTTGACGCCTCATGACTCTCGTTGAAGGGATGATGTCATTTGTTTTTTCTTCAGTTCAGGGACTCAAACGATTAAATATGAATTTTAATGGATGAAAGGAACGCGTGCTTCCCCTCCCTCCCTCTCGCTCCGTCTCAACTCGTCATCCTCATCCTCATCAGGAGCGGCCATTGTTGACTTAATGGCGCCGATAAAAGAAAAAAAAGCCCCCCTCCAATTGCCCCCCTTTTCGGTCCCTAGTGCAGGTGGTGTCAACATGGCACCAAGGTGGACAAAGGCCCACTTAGCATGATGATGCTATCCATCGTTATGCATCCATTGTGGATGATAGGAGGAGGGTCGTTTTTGAATAGGGAGGGGGGGATTGTACAAGCCCCCGTTAATGCAAAAAAGTGAGGGTAAGGAGGTTAAGGGTGGCACATATGGACACGCGTATCCGCATTTTGTTTGAGTGTCGGTTTTAACGCAGCCGTCACCCTTGCGGATTTTAATCCCACTTTTTGGGGTTACGAAACAGGCGGTGATACTATGATTGACTCTGCAAGCCCCCTTCCTCCACACATGCATCATACATGCATGTGAGCGGCCATGTTGTTTTTATCTCAAGAGCTGACCTCAGAGCAGCAACGTTTCTTGGTGATTTTTTTTTTCCCTACCGTCCTCCTTTCACCGCTGTAGCCTATTTAAGTGAAGGACAGCCAACAAACAGCTGGACTGTACCATTCTGTGAACCCCCGCGCCGCCAGCCTCTTCCTCCTCTCCTCCCAGGTGTACCGATTGCCCCCCGCTGTTCCCCCCTGAAGCACCCCCCCCCCCCCAAAAAAAACGCAGCACACACTAATCTAAAGCGCCAGTCGGCCGGGGCTGTGCCATGCATTTAAAAGCAGGAGGAAAGGCGGGGGAGGAAGGGGGGGGGGCGCTGGGGAGAAAAAGGGGTGTCTGAGGGAGGTGGGGGAGGACGGGGAGGTGGATGGATGCTGCAGTATGCTGGGGAATCATGCAGAGGATGCGCAGGGACGAGGTCAGAGCTGCTGCTTATGGATAGATGTCATACAAGTGCTTTAAAACGGCTGCTGAAAGAGGCACGCTAATACTAAGTCACTTCACATGCCCCCCATGATTGAAAAGTGACCTTTCACGGTTGATAAATTGTTGGGTCATCTTGTTGCAAGTGACAAAAAATGAAAAGTAGAGCTGCAGTGCTTTTGGATGCGCAGGTTGAAATTTCTGTCTTTAAAAACACTGAATGTTTCATGCTAGCAGTCGCTAGCATAGTGAGTGAAAGTACTGTACCATTGACACAATCCAGCGACGGAGGGTAAAAAGCTCACTTTGAAGGGCACTGTGAAAGGGGAAAAACCTGTATGAACATTATAAACGTGACAAAATGTATAGTTGACGCTGCAAAAACTCAAGGCGATAATGTTCATGACTAAAGCCATTGTTCTGCCTCTGAAGCTGGTAATTCATTCCCCAATAATTTCTTGTCTCTACCTTTCAAACGATTCAGTGACACGGGGAAAAAAAAAGCTTTGATGGAGTAAAGGACAACAAAAAAAAACAACTCTGAACATTATGTACGCGCCGACACATAATGAAGCGCAAAGCTTCTCCTTTTCACTACCTTTCACACAGACCATTGACACAGAGAAAAGACGGCATTGATTGGCAGCGTGAAAGTGGAAAAACCCTGATGAATGTGAACCACGGATCGACGTAGAAAAAGAAATGTAGGTGACATCAAGTTCCTAATTAAAGTCAAGGAATTTGCAATTTGCCTTTTCTATCAATTTCCTTGTGTGTACCTTTTATATCGTCCAGGGACACTGGGAAGAAGGACTTTTTTGACAGTGTGAAAGGGGAAAACGTATGAACATTACCTGTGTGCCGACCGTCAAAAAGAAGTGCTAAATCTAATCCTTGTCTGTACCTTTCACACAGTGCAGGGATATTGTGGAAAAAATACTTTATTGACAGCGTGAAAGGGGGGTGGGGGTCTGTAAGAACCCAAGTTGATGATGTAATATTCCTGAAATGAGCTGCATTTTTGTCTGTACCTTTCACACAGTGCAGGGATATTGGGGAAAAAAAATACTTTATTGACAGCGTGAAAGGGGGGTGGGGGTCTGTAAGAACCCAAGTTGATGATGTAATATTCCTGAAATGAGCTCCATTTTTCCGTGCTGGAACCGTCACGTGCTGCGTCCAGTCGCTAATCAGCCTCTGAGGCAATGTTGCATTTCAGTTAAAGCAGACGAAGACAAACGAGAGGCGGTTGAAAAAAACCTCGGCGGATCGCCGAAATATCCGTTATCCTCGCGACCGCACTCGCACCGCCGCGCACCGCAGACGACCGTATTGATTCTGACACAGCGGTGTAACTGATGGCGGCTCGAGTCCGATCGCATCAGATACGCTCGCCGTCTGATGTGCCGCCGAGCAGGAAGGAATAAAACCAGGGTGTTTTTATTTAATTTTTTTTCAACCCCGGACACACACACACACACACACACTCAGCTATTATCGGCAGCATCCCAGTTGTCATGGCAACACTGCTCTTAGAGTGCTCGCTAGCAGACGCTGGACCACCTGCTGCCATTCTGCACTTCTTCACTTAAGCCCCCCCCCCCCCTTTGCTTCTTCTCCTTGGCTCCACAGTCTCCACTTTGCTGCATCGCTCAGTTGTTTGTCGAGTAGATTTCTCCTTGCCAAAGTACTCCACGCGCTACTATCTATACTCCACAGTCTCCATTTTGCCGAAGTGCGCCGGCGCGTGTTACTTCCTGCACCTGCGAAGTTAAGTAAATATTTCATTGGCAAAACAAATTTACGTGCCGTTTTGGGTGTGGTTACTACCAGAGAGTCGAGACATGTTTGTCGCCTCTGCAAAGCATAAAGTCGATCCCATCACTGTCGTTCAAGTAGATTGTCTAACTGCCCCTTGTCTCCTTTTGGATAAAATGAATCAAATACGATAACGGCGATATGCCACGGTTGGCATTTTGCTGCCGTGCTGTTTTCTTGCTCAGGTCTAATCCATTAATTTTTTGTCATTTGAGTCTGGATGGAAGCATCCTGCGCACCCCTCCATCCTCAAATCTAAAATGGTAGAGTCCTGTACTCTTATGTCATCGTCCACGTGGTGCGTGTTATGATTAGTGTTGCCCTCGCCACACTCTTGAAGTGTTTTTAAACAACAAACAGTCGCGGTGTGTATTTTTAGAGATGGGGGGGGGGGGGAAGACTTCTTCTTTTCGTTCGTGACTTTGTTTCGCATCTCTTTTCCTCCCGCGTCGACCCTGCAGGAGGCCTCCTCCTCTGGGTCTCGTTATCCCCTTTAGACTCTCTCCTCAAGCCCCAAGGTCACACGTCAGCACGTTCACCTTAAGGCAGGTTGATGCCTCGAGATGCCGTGACCACGCTCATAATTCCAAACGTTGGGATCTCAAATCATCTTTCGTCATTGAAATGAATGGAAAATGCCATTAATTCATTTCGGGTCCCTCTTCATCCAAAATTTAGTTTTTTTGGGGGGTGTTTATCTTTTTTAAGAAGGCAAAAACCCTATCATAATGTATTTTATTAAAACATACTAACAATTAAACATGATTTCCATTCAATTCATTGCGCTGCTCCTTCTGATGTGCCCGCCTTGACCACCGGGAGGCAGTATAATACAGTCATGCAGGCACAAATGAAGAAGAATCTTTTTTTAATTTTTTTTAACCACTACTACTGAAGTGACTCCGTAAGACGTCGTAATATTAATCATTTTTTGTCGAGGATAAGGAATCGTATGGGTGCCAAACTAACTAACAATTAGCATTTCAATTGTGTTTTCCGCTCTCTGTTAGCATTAAGCTAGGGGAGCGTCCTTGAGGCTACGTTGTTTGGTTGTTTTAAACACGCAATGCATGATTCTCTGATTTTTTTTTTTCATGTTTAGTCTGACTGCAAACCAACTGGGAGTGCCTCTTTGGTGAACATTTTTCTTACTGAGGAGAATTTACTTGTTTATCAGAGGTGTAAAGACATGAAATATCAAATATGGTACATCAGAAATGTATAAACATGTGACACAAATATACTACATTAGAGATGCACGGACACAATAGACCAAATAATTATGCACCTCAGGGCTAATCCCTCAACTAACGGCGGCGCTAAGCTTCTTGTTAGCTCCTTTGGCGCTATTGTTTCTACACTATTGTGTTTCAATATATGTAATGCGTGTAGGGGGGGGGGTTGCTTCTGTAGTGTGTGTCCTTAGATTTTGTCTGTGTGTGCGTGATTACACTCCTGTAGTGCAGTGGAACTAAATGTGTGTGTGTATGTGTTACACAATTGATTAATCAGAGTACAAAGCGATGCTTTACTGTCCTCCTGCACCTTCTTCGGCACTGCACATTGTCTCGTGTAACACGCACACACACACACGACGCTTCCCTCTTGCAGCCCACATCATTGCCTGGCAGGGCTGATTTTAAATTCATGCTGGCCTAGTTCGTCTTTTTCCCTCGGCTCCACACGCGCAGGAACGCACACACGCATCTGCTTTTCCTTGAAGTATATCGAAGTGTCGTTATTCATCACACTGCATACCGCAGTGGAGCGTTGAAGCAAACTTGTGTGTGCGTGTGTGTGTGTGTGAGGTCACTGACAATTGTGTTTTCAAGACACACACACTTGCACATGTTGGCAGACATGTTGGAGGTGTGAACGATGCATTAGCAGCAGGAGTGTATATTCTCTCCAGGAAATAGACTCCTCCCGTTGATGGCGGCCATGAACCCAACTCATTCCCTCCACGCGCACACACGCGCGCGCGCGCGCGCACAGTTGTGATGGAACGCTGCGGAAGGTTAAACAAGGACAAAGCTGCGATGGTATTTGATACAATTTTTAAAAAATGGATGTCAACACCAATCAGAGCATTCGTGAGGGATGCGTCAGATAAAAACATGATTTCCGACAATTATGTGCGTCATGTGAAATTGGATTTAACGTTCGTAACAATCATGTTGTGCGGTGAGAATGGCAGAATAACTCAATATTATTGTGATGTTTTGCCAACGATAATGATACCACATTTTGGCTGGCTTGACTGATTCTGATATTTAACAGAATAAAATTTTGATGAGCGATTAATCAACCGTTTATGCAAAAAAAAAATCAGTATATAATGAAAAATATGTAGAACAATCTTTTTAATCAATTAATGGTGACAACAATAAAGACATGATTTACATTTATGAGTATATGTTTCAGTACAACAGAAGGAAAAATTTATACTTTTTTTTGTAGTTTTTGTGAAGGTATGTTATTATTTTGTCTTATGTTGTATTCATGTGGTGATGGAATGCGTTCAACTCATATCTTAAGGCAGCACTGTTCTGAACTCCTGTATCCAAAATACTAATAGCAAGCCGTAACTGATTTGAGTCTTTTTTTTTTTTTTGTGGCGTCTGTGATGAGTCCCAATGGAAATTTTCAATGCTATGATTTCAAACATGGTGATGTTATTAATCTAGACGACACACTTAAAAAAAAAAAAGTATTCACCAATATAACGTAACAACTGCAGGTGTCACACGTCATCGTTTTATCTTGTATTTCATGTTGTGAACGGGAACAGCAAAAAAAAAAATGCTACAATGTAACACAGACGGCTGAATTTGTCCTCGGGGAAATAACATTCTTATCATTTTTCATTGATAGTTAGCGCACGAGTAGGTGGTGGTGGTGGTGGTGGTGGTTCCGCCGGGGTGGTAGCCGCTAATCGGCATCCGCTACGCTGCCTCCACATCAACAACGAGGATAGCTGGATGGAATTTTTTTTTTTTTTGTGGCAGCAGTGACTCACCATGTCACTCTCATGCCGCCTCCTCGGACCCCCTGGAGTGTACATAATGAGGCTAATGTTTACGTCCTCCATGAGTGGTCGCACAAGGTGTTTCACTGGGAGACCAGTTGTCGCGGCTCCTGATGAGCAAAACAAGTGTGTGGTATGTCTTTAAAAAACAAAAACAAAAAAAATACGCTATTTTATCAGGGGACACAAAATTAGGACGTTTCAAACGCACAGTTTGTCTTATTTCATTCAGGTTGAAACCGACGATTGAGAATCGCTGGCCTAGCCCCGGTCATTTAGAAATATTGTTCATCTGTCCAAATGAAATATGCCTTTGATGATTTCTTGTTCCGGGTTGTCACCTGGTTTCTCGCTTGATCTGATTTGAACGTTCCGAAGCAGCGTTTCCTTTGATCTTATGAAATTGTTTTTTCGATTGGACGGCTCCGAAGTCCAAGCAGAGTGGGCTTTGATAGTATCGTCACCGCTCTCCATCAATATTTATTTATGTACTTTTCTCTGATACTGGATGAAGTGTCTCTACAACAGCGGGAAGACAAAATATCTGTATCCTTTTTGGATACGATGTCGTTACCCCCCCCCCCCCCCCCCCCGCGTCAATATCGATGCTGTGTGATTAAAACTTATGAGGTGCATACTGGCCTTTATTTTTATGGTTAACATTGGAGCAAAAAGTTGCTCATTCGGCATGAGGAGTGATGCCAGCGATTTATTTCCCGTGCGAAGGTGTCTCCGAGTCGTGCAAAAGTAAGCCTGGTTAATGAGCCACATGCTGCTTCACCAAGTCCAAAGTTCCCCCCCGCAAAAATGCTAGCGTCTGGCATGTCCGGAGGGCGTGCTAATGAGGCAACGCGGCGTAACTAAACCGAAAGAGCTGACGAGAGAATACAGGAGAATGCGCCGTTCAAACGTGAGCTCACGTGCGCGCGTTCATCGCTCCTAAAAGGCCAACGATGAAGCGACGGGTCTGCTGCACTGGATCGTCTTTCCTTGCATAAATACTGGAGTTCCGAGGCATGTCTCTTGTTTATATACAGTCGTGTCCAACACTTCTCCATGGAGGCCTTTCTTAAAAATAATCACCCATTCTCTGAGCCTGCAGGATTGTGCTGCCTAAATAGGCTGCTGTATTACATATGTTAAACAATTAAGAACAAGATACTCGGTTACATGAATGAATTCAGACTCAACTAGTTTGCTGCCTAAACGAGATGTTGTAGAATATATGCTAGTCAGGAAACAATTAGAGCCCAAAGTGTTGTGTGAAAAGATTACAATTACAATAATTCAGGCCTGACTAGTTTGTTGCCTAAACAGGCTGCAGTTGCCAATATACCAGACCGATTTTTTTTCTCACTCGGGTTCTCTCTCGCTGTTGGTAGAGTGTCTTCCTGTGTGTATATAGTGTGTCCAAATGTGATAGTTTGCTACCTAGATGGGCTGCTGTCTCAAATATATTGTTTGGGAAACAAAGACCATGGGGAGATTATGAATGATGATGAGGCCTTCTGGACTTTTTTTTTTCTCTACAAGGCAACGACCAGCATTGGGCACAGTTATTTCAGGCCCAACTGCTTTACTGCCTAAACAGGTTGTGGTAGCAATTTATATCCATTGGTTTGGAATAATACAGGATAATCCTTGAATAACGTTTAAGACTTGTGGGCTGTTTTCTCCCCTTGGCTGCAAGTAGTAGAGAAGATGGTTCATTCAGGCCCGACTAGTTTGCTGCCTAAACGGTTTCTGTAGCATCATTTGGTAAGCAATAAAATCGTTTTGTGTTGGAAGATACTGATGACCAGGCCGTTTTGTTTTGTTGTTTTGTTCCCCGATTAATACAGGCCCAAGTGCAACTAGTTTGCTGCATAAAAGGGCTGCTGTGTTTCGCGTTGTTGGATTACTGCACCACTGATCCTTGTTCAGCGACCGGCTCAACGGTACACTGCTCGCCATTGTCTCGACACACACACGCGCGCACTAAGGTTCTATCGGCGGGCAAAACAAACAGATTAACGCCACTGAACTGGTAGCAGCCTGCTCCGAATTAGGTCCGCCGAGCTTATCGGACAACCTTTCGACTCGTTGACAGCTAAACCCGCAGATTCCCGAACGCTCACGTCGGGACGCATCCGAGAACATGAGCGAAGGCTCGTTACGGCTCCTTTTTCTTGAAAAGAAGCGAACGCGGAGTCACCTGTAGAGATGACGCGTTGTCATGAGTCGTCGGTGGCAAGCTGTCACATCTGCAGAGTTTGTGCGCTTGTTTTCCCGCACAGTCATGTAAGCATTTTTTGAACACTGCCAACTAGTGGCCTGGCATCCGTATTGCACTTGAAAGCGAGATTCCATAGTGCAAAACAACAACCTCCAGCCCCTTTCCAGATACGCACAAATAATATTATGATAATTAAAGTCGAATCTACGCTCGGTCTGACTTCCTTCTTATTACCCCCTGAAATATTTCTCTTTAATTTAAACTCTCTCACAATCATCTCATTTCTCCGGGAAGCAGCTGACAACACCGACAGGCTCTCAAAGTTTGAATGGGAGGGGGGGAAAAAAAATGTAAATTTATTCATGAGAATTTTTTTTTTTTTTCCAAACATACGCTTCCCTATTCTGTTCTATCAACACAGTAAATGCAATTTTATTTTCTCATGCCTCGGGAGGAAATACACTGAAGTAGCTCTTGTGTGTGGCAAAATAACTACTTTCCGACAGATGAAAAGGAAGCCTGGAAGGGACTTAACTCAGTCCACCTAATTCTACGTTCAAGACTACTGGGATATCAGAACGCGGTTCTTCACAGTAACTCGCGGGTAGACTTAGAATCCAAGTCGGTACACTTGCCACAAAAAAACTCCGAACCACTTATCCTATCAAGGGTCGGAGCGTGTTGGAACCGAACGCGGCCGGCCATTATAAATGGTCGCCCAATAATGCTTTTGTCCAAATGTCTGCCCTGCTGTTAATCAGAGTTTGCGTCAAATATTCCAGGTTTGGAGGTCAGCTCCAGGGCTGAGTAAAATGTCGATTGTTTGTCTCTGGGCGGCATGTGACGCGGCTCAGGATGACTAAGCCGCTTGGACCAATCAGGTAGCAGCCGGACATTTTCTAGCACACTGTAATGCGTGTGTATTTTGCGCCTGTGTACATTTTTCTCCTATCATTGTTTGTCAATTAAACTTAAGCGAATGAGTTCCCATAATGCATCAGTGTGTCTCCGGAGGACCAACACGGATTTCCAATATGTTAAATTATGATTTAAAAAAAAAAAGATCGATGACACTAAAATTGTCTTTCTTTTGGCTTTCAACCCAGATCCGTCCATCCATCCATTTTCTAATCCGCTTATTCTCACGAGGGTCGCGGGGTGGGGGTGGGGGTGTGCTGGAGCCTATCCGAGCTGTCTTCGGGCAGTAGGCGGGGGACACCCTGAACCGGTTACCAGCCAATCGCAGGGCACACTTAGATGAACAAACATTGGCGCTCACGATCACGCCGAAGGAAATTTTAAGAGTGCGCCATTAACCTGTCATGTCATGTTTTTGGAATGTGGGAGGAAATGGGAGTACCCGCAGAAAACCCATGCAAACTCCACACAGGACCCGGAATCGAACCCTGCACTGTGAAGCGGATGTGCTAACCAGTCGTGCCGCCCAACACGATCCCTTTTGGATAATATTTGGATCACCCAAGTCCCCTCCCCCCCCCCCCCCCCCCCCCCCACACACACACACACACACCTTTTGGAGACTAGATTGCGCCATCACTTTTTGCCGGCGATAGCTTCTGCATGGACGGAAGTGTAAAAAAAAAAAGGCTTCAATTTGGAAAATGTCCCTTTTCATTCCAAGTTGGATGCAGAACACGTTTTTCAGCATTCGCACAATAATAATAATAATAATATTCCCAGATTTGATTTTAGAGTCAATTTACAGTGACGGCAACAAAAGGCTTTTGCGATACAAAGGAAAAGTGTTTTGACATTTTTCAAATGATGTCTCTGTTCACAGCTACCACCCCCACTCACACACACACACACACATGCACGAATGAGATTCGCCGAAAGCGGCTGGGGGGCATAAGGGGTCAATTGTTTCATCTCGTCCGCCATCTGTGGGCACAAGGACCCATGGGAAATGCAGTTCAGCCTCTTACCCCTCCCCCCTCTGTTTATGTGTGCATGTGTCATTCTTCATCATCATCATCACTGAGGGACGAAGACGTGACACATCTGCTGCCTCTTGACGCTTTAAGCCCCCGTCGGCGCCATCCACTTAATCACCCATTAAACTACCGCTACTCAAACATAACATTAATTTCACATTCATCATGTCTTTTGTCTTTACAGTAGGCGAGGCATCGCGTGGCGTACTCGCCACGGTGATTTTCTGTGAACGCGAGGGAAACGGTTGGACGGGTGATGGCAAAAGTTTGTGTTTTCCGCCTCGGAAATCCAATTTTCGCGTCAGCAAACAACCCGCACCGCTGTCGGTTTTTGGTAAAACAAGATACGCAAGCGAGGCTGATCAATAACTGAGAAAATAGGTCATGTCCGGAGAGGGAAATGTAGGGCAATATGTTGTCATGGCAACGGTAAAGCTTCCCTTTTGGATGCGAGTACTCACCAGCGCCTCCTATTCGCCTGCCCGTGGAGCCCACTTGGCCAAATGCTAAGTGCGTAACGTGTGATGTGGCGTTCACAAGAGCCTCCTCTCAGGCCACAGCAAAGCGACTCGATGGCCCGCCGCTCGCCGCCTTTGATGGCGGCGAGTGGATGATACTCCAGCAACAAATTAGCAGCGGGTGTCTGTGTTGTGGCCGGCAGTCAGGTGTAATGGCTCCTCTGATGTCCGCCCATTTGCATTATTGCCGCGCGACAATGACCGAGTCCTCTGCGCTGATATTCGTACGCGGGATTTGATACACCTTTGGACAAATATGTCCGGCTCACCGTGTAAAATTGCCTCGTTTACAATAAATGACAAATAAATCTTGAGGTAGCCGATGTGTGTGACAGAAAGCCCTTCTAAAATGTTCCCTTTTTTACAAAAATAGTCGTTCGTTTTATTGCTATTTGCTTCTTTTTTTTTTTTAAATATACTCTCCACTCAAAACATGTTTTTGTTGAATTGACTCAATTTGATTTTGTCAAGAAAACAAACTTGCAGAAAATAAACTCATTTGGATCCAGATAAAAATGTTTTAAAGTAGATTATACATTTTTTTTTTCATTTCATTTCATCTTCAGAGCCGCTTGATCCTCACTAGGGTCGCGGGGGGTGCTGGAGCCTATCCCAGCTGTCTTCGGGCAGTAGGCGGGGGACACCCCGAATCGGTTGCCAGCCAATCACAGGGCACACAGAAACAAACAACCATTCACACTCACACCTCGGGACAATTTTTAGAGTGTTCAATCAGCCTGCCATGCATGTTTTTGGAATGTGGGAGGAAACCGGAGCACCCGGAGAAAACCCACGCAGGCCCGGGGAGAACATGCAAACTCCACACAGGGAGGCCGGAGCTGGAATCGAACCCGGTACCTCTGCACTGTGAAGCCGACGTGCTAACCACTGGACTACCGGGCCGCCCTAGATTATACATCGAATTAAAAAAATAGATTTGAACACAGATGATTGTGGACCCGCTTGAAGAAAAAAGCGAGTTAATTCAACTCACTTTTTTTTTTTTTTCAATGTAGTCACTACATTGTTGATTATCATTCCAGAAGCTTCCGTGAAGAGACTTTGGAACTCCTTTTGAATTCTGATTTGAAATAAAAAGTCTCCTTCAGTCGTTACTAATATTCTTGCTATTATACGAAGTCAAAGGACACTTGCTTAGGTTCACTCGCACAATCAAATAACGAAGCAAAGCAGCTGTCAGAAACGCAACTTGTACATCCAAATAAGAGCTCCGCGATTTGACAGGAAAGCAAAATCTCAGCTGTCACCCCAGAGATATTTGTGTTAAACGGCCTGACTTTCAGACGCCGGTGAAGAAGCTCGAGTGTGTGAAAACCTCGGGGCGCAAAAAAACGCAAGGTGAGTATATACGCTCATCGCCGTCGGCCAAGGGGAACGCAAACATGATGCAAACCGTCGCAACTCACAGTAGGGAAGAAGAACGGAATCCCTGCCGGGATCAGGCTAACTCCTGGAGAGAGCATAGACAGAACCCAACGTAGCCATCAAAGAAAAAAAGACAAAGTTGATGCTATGTCGAAAGGCACATTCAGGCCTAATGCCCAAAAAACATTTTTTTTTCGCCACACCAAAAATATTCACGGATCAATGTGCCCCGTTGTATTTTTGACACCACCGTTGAAAATGTTCTCATATCGACCAGAAGCTGCTTGCTCGTTTTCCAAGTTTTTTTTTTTAAGCCCTCAATAAGGTTTGTATGTGTTGTGCCGCCCACCTCGGGGGCACAAAAGCCTCGCTTGGCATGGCTGAACTGGCAGCAACGTGGTCTTGGCCAATTGCTGGAGGATGTTTGCTTTGGCTTTGCATTGGCACGGATCGCTTTCAAAGCACCCACCGGAGTTACGCCTCAGCGAGATCATAGATCCCCGCGGAAAAACAACAAACAAGCACATTTAGCATGTCTTGGAAGTTGTGCACAGTGCTTGAATAATTCTTTGAAATTTTTTTTTTGTGGGTCTGCGCATGATAAACGTGTTGACCAAATTTCATGTTGACAAGTTAAAAAGGCTTTGGGGTATGAATTTTCAAGGCCTTTGCACAAGCTGTTACCTTGTGGCGCTAACTTGACCACACCAAAAATGATCGCTTCAAACCAAAATGACCGACTTCCAGTGTCTTTTATGGCTTGGCTTCTTGCAAGTTTTTTTTGTGGGTCTGCGCATGATAAATGTGTTGACCAAATTTCATGTTGACAAGTTAAAAAAGCTTTGGGGTATGAATTTTCAAGGCCTTTGCACAAGCTGTTACCTTGTGGCGCTAACTTGACCACACCAAAAATGATCGCTTCAAACCAAAATGACCGACTTCCAGTGACTTTTATGGCTTGGCTTCTTGCAAGTTGTTTTTGTTGGTCTACTCTTGACATTTATAGCAAAGTTCTATTGCTTTGGCAGCTTATTTCCAAGACAAACGCGCAAGCAGATATTTTGACGAATGAACTTGTTTACCCTGAAATAACCACTTCTCGCCAAAACGGCTGACTTCCTGTGTCTTTTACGGCACGGCTCCTTGAGACTTTTTTGTAGGTCAACTCATGATAGATATGTCCACCAAATTTAATGTCGCTAAGTGAAATTGGCTTTTGGGGCTGAATTTTCGAGATGTCTGTGCAAGTTTTTACCATGTGATTGGACGTGGTAGCTGACCCTGAAATGGCAACTTCAACGAAACTGGCCTTAGGGGCTGAATTTCAAGACATTTGGTCTCACTCTGCCCTTGTGGAGTTGACTTATTCACTTTCAGGGGAGTCATCAAATTTCAAGCATCGTTCGTCTTTACAGTATGTACCTTGACATTTGCTGGCGACCAATCCAGGGTTTACCCACCCTTTGTTACCCAAAATCGTGTGCAATAGGTTTTCGCTGATTAATGATGGATGAAAGCATCCCTCCACTTTGCTCCACCCTGTGGCCAAAGGGGGAACTACATTTATCGCAGAAAACATTCAGCGCTGGATGGTTGAGGATCAAAGACACAAAGCTCTTATTTTGGACTAATGCGACTTATTGTATTTATTATTATTTTTTTTTAAAAACATGCATTTCCATATCCAGGCCATTTTATTTATTTTTTTTTTCCCCTCTCTGAGCTCCTTTTATCCAGCGTGATGCCATTGTGTGCTTCTTTTGGTTTCATTTAATAACATGCACGTAGTGTGTTTGTGCATGTGTGGGCCCTCTTAGCTTGTTGGTCACCATAGCGACCACTTTCTGGATCATGAAATATGCCGAGGCTGAAGTGTGTGCTTGCCTGATTGTGTGTGTGTGTGTGTGTGTTTGTTAAGCACAGCGATACTTTTCGAAATTAATTACGCTACATCGGCCATTAAGATGCAACCCATTTGGACTTCATGTTGGAAAGGTAATATCTGCAGGTCAGCGTGTGTGTGTGTGTGTGTGCGTGCGTGTGAGCAGGAGGGGGAGTCGGCCATTTTTTGAAGCCGGGCGTATTTTGAAAGATTGTTGCTCTCCGAGTGAGTGTTGCTTACTTCACAGGACAAGTATGCGTCACGTGGAAAAAAACATCACATCAGAATCAATGCATTTGCTTGTTGTATTATACAGTTGATTTGATTAGTTTCCCCTTGTTACGGGTGAGTCATCAAAATTCTCTGCCCTTCTCCAACCACACGCAATGAATAAAAAGCAAATGTTTCGGTGCGTCTCAGTCTGCGCGGTTCAAAATTGGTGGTGCAGAAGTTTCCCTATGAAAGATTGCTGAAAATGGACAGAATGTATCTGAAATGATGGCTTCAAAGAAAAACGGCAAATTTAGCTTGTCTTTTCTGGCACGGTTTCCTGAGAACTTTTTGTATCTCTACTCGTGATGCGCATGGATACTAAAATTCATGTTGCTAAGTCATGCTGGGTTTGTGGGCTGAATTTTCAAGATGTAGCTTGGGGTCCAACTTGATTTCATAAAAGTGTCCCATTTTATGGCGAGTCATCAAAGCTCAAAATCGTTTTAATTTAGCGTTGTCCCTCTGTCTAGTATATCACATTCTTATTTCTCAGCAGACAGACAAAATTGCGGAGAACAGATGAAAATATTTTAAAATGTCCTTCAAAATGGCCGCTTTGAACCAAAATGGCAGAATATTGTTTTTTTTGTGTATTTTCGTGTATGGCTTCTTGAGACTTTTTTGTGGGTCTGCTCATGATCTACATCATTGGCAAATTTCATGTTTTTAAGTGAAATTGGGCTGGGGGTTGGGGGGGTGTGGGGTTCAAAATGTAAATCAGGTGTACTGGCAGATTAGTTCCGTATCTAAATTGGATGAATATACTCCTAAAGACACCAAAGTTTGAACATTCTCCCTCTTCTATTTCTTGTTCTTCTCCGCCATCAACCGCTCAGCTGGTGGGCGGCGAATTCGACCTGGAGATGAACTTCATCATCCAGGAGGCGGAGAGCATCGGCTGCATGGTGGAGCTGCTGTCACACTGTGAGGTGACGTGCCAGGCGGAGATTTGGAGCATGTTTACCGCCATTCTGCGCAAGAGCGTGCGCAACTTGCAGACCAGCACGGAGGTGGGCCTCATCCAGCAGGTGCTGCTGAAGATGAGCACAGTGGATGACATGATCGCAGGTGAGAGACTCTGAGCAATGACTAATGACATCCGTTTCTGGTCTTTGTTTTTTGTTTTCTGACTATGCCTAAAAATTTCGAGTCGCTCTGAGAGGTGTCGGGCTAAGTCTTGGTGCATCTAAAATGGAATCGTCACTTCACAATAGAAGGCCTGAACAAAAAAAACCACTTGTTTAGATTCCCGATCAGATTGGTTCTCATCTCTACTTGAATTTGATCGAAGTTTGCTTATAAGAAGTTCAAAGCAAAATGAACAACTTTAAAAAAAAATTATGTAGTTTTTAGGTCGTTGAGACCTTTTCTTGTCTTCTCTTCTGATCGACGCCTCCACAAAATTTCGTATTGACCGGTGAAGCTGCGAAATCCTCAAAATTTTAATCGAAATTTGATGCGCTGAAGGGGCACTCGCCCTCGCTTAAAAGGGAGATATTGTTTTCAAATGCGACAATTTTTATCCATCCAAAAATACATTTTAAAATATACACATTTCATTATTTGGTGTTCTTTTCATTGGTGAAAAAAATTTTGCTCCGTGTAACTAAAAATACAAGTTTGTGGAATATATTCTCTCTATTATTTGGAGTGCGCATCAAGTATGTCGAGTAAAGGTTTATTGTAGTAACGAGGCACTTGAGTGTTTTCCGACACTCGGTGGAGGCCAAGTGAGTCAATCATTTCCTCTTTCCAGATGATCTTTTTGTGTAATTGATGCCTTCCGCGCTTATCCTCCGAGTTCACTCACTCGGCAAGCCAATTCCCCCGCCGAGTGTTTTTCCTCGTCGTGCCTTTTCAACCAGCCGCTCGGTTCAGCTGCGGTTCGTCAACGCCGTGTAAACATTGAGTAGCGTGTGGAGTGTGCGTAAAAAAAAAACGTGTGTGTTTCTTTATGCGGGCAACAGTCAAGGCAAGAAAGAGTGTTTGAACATTAAAGTATTTTTTTTCCTCGACTGGCCTTGGCAAGTAGTGAAGCCACGGAGGCGTCAGGTGACATTTGAGTGGGGTTATTTTTCGGCAATCCTCACAGAGTAGTGAATTCAAGAAGGCGTCGGGCCATCATTAGGTTTTTTTTTTGACAGTCCTAAAGCAGTCACTTTCTTTGATTGATCATAATCACAACAGTGAAGCAAAAAAAAGAAAAAAGCATGTGAGGATATTCAGGTCTTTTTCCATCGGCCGGCCCTACGCAACAGTACATATTGAAGCCAAGAATATGTTTGGTGACATTGAGGTCATTTTATCCTCGACAGTCCCCACTTAATAGTGATGCCAAGAATGTATGGTTGGACATTCAGGTCATTTTATCCTCGACAGTCCCCACTTAATAGTGATGCCAAGAATGTATGTTTGGACATTGAGCTCATTTTATCCTCGACAGTCCCCACTTAATAGTGATGCCAAGAATGTATGTTTGGACATTCAGGTCATTTTATCCTCGACAGTCCCCACTTAATAGTGATGCCAAGAATGTATGTTTGGACATTGAGGTTATTTTCTTCAAAAATTCTCTCACAATGAAATCCAAGCAAGCATGAGGGCACATGTAGTTCGACAATCCTCACATAATTGGTAAGCTCGTGTGTCGTCATGTAAGGACCTTAATTTTCCTCGATCATCCACACAATGTAGTAAAAGCCAGGAAAGCGTTCAGCTCTTTTATTGTCAGCCGTTTTCCCAAAATAGACAAACTAAGAAAATATTTTTGAGCAATCCTCACGAAGCGGCAAAGTCCTCTGTCGTCCACACAAAAACACACACACAAAGCCAGGGAAGTGTGTGTTTTCAGGCTTCCGGCGTTCCCTCCATAGTGTGAAGTCTCTTTGACATAATTGCATCGACCTTGACTTTTCCTTTCATGCCGCCCTCGCTCCTCCCTCCATCGTGTCTCTGCAGGATGATGTGCTTTGACTTACGCTGCAGCTTTCAATGACCTACATGCATTGATCACACACACACACACACACACACACACACACACACGCACACACACACACACACACACACACACACACGATGTAATGCTTTATTTTTTTCTAATGAAATCCGGCACAGCTCTATCCACTTTATAGCCACACGGCCTTATTGGCACACAAAGAGAGTCTCTGTGAGTAAGCAGATCGGCTTGCCGCCGCGCTACGACAAAGTCGAGGGTGTTTCGGGCATTTACACTCTCACAAAGACACACAAAAACACACTTTTTATTAATTTTAATGACAAGGTAATGTGAGTCAAATATGTCGGGCTGCAGCTATCAAATGTTTGGCTATTCTACTAAAATATTTAGATTAAAGAGAAAAAAAATATATATATAAAGTAACTGTTGACGTGAGTTGAGGAGCTTCATCTAGACCAAAGTACCTGCCATCTTTTGACATTGGTCCCTTTCCTGCCGCGAATTAGCGGGTGCTCACTGTACTCGATCTTGTGCCGTCCATGATCAGCTTTCTACAAAGATAATTATCATTTGAAGAATGTTTCTGATAAGCAACGACAGCTCTGTGTTTGTGATTTACAGACCTACTGGTGGACATGTTGGGCGTAATGGCCAGTTATAGCATCACAGTCAAGGAGCTAAAGTTGCTCTTCAGCATGCTGAGAGGCGACAACGGCATCTGGGTAAGTAAGGCCAAGAAAGTGGGCGGGGCCCATTCAGGATTTTCCTGAATGATCTTCATAAAGTAGGGAAGCCAAAAGAAAGTGTGTGCTGATTCCAAGGTAGTCATTGTTAACGACAATTAACAAGATAGCCAAAAGCTAAAAGTTAAAAAAAAATACATATTTTTGTGAAAGAAATCAAATTAAAATGATTTGCATTTTAGTTTAAAACACAAATTATAGCTAGACCCAAGTTACCACCCCTTTGTCAATTAATATCATATGTGAATGGACTTTTGTGGTTCATTTTCAATTTTTGGAAGGTCGAACAGGCATTCGGGAATTGTAGTTTACTTTTCTACACAATACTTAGTGACCTTTTTTTTTTAGTTTACACACTTCAATAGATAGATAGATATACACAGTATTTAAAAAAGCTAATTATTATTATTATTTAATACTAAAACTAATACAAATGTAAGTAAAAGAAAGAGTTGTTTAAAAAAAAAATAGAAAAAAAACTAACAAACCCGTTCTAAAAATCGAATTAAAACTAACGGAATTTAAAAAACATACACACACACAAGTGAAAATGAAATAAAAGCTAACGATAATGGAAAACTATTATATTATATTATATTATATTATATTATATTATATTATATTATATTATATTATTCATTCATTCATTCATCTTCCGTACCGCTTGATCCTCACGAGGGTCGCGGGGGGTGCTGGAGCCTATCCCAGCTGTCTCCGGGCAGTAGGCGGGGGACACCCTGAATCGGTTGCCAGCCAACCACAGGGCACACAGAGACAAACAACCATCCGCGCTCACACTCCCACCTAGGGACAATTTAGAGTGTTCAATCAGCCTGCCACGCATGTTTTTGGAATGTGGGAGGAAACCGGAGCACCCGGAGAAAACCCACGCAGGCCCGGGGAGAACATGCAAACTCCACACAGGGAGGCCGGAGCTGGAATCGAACCCGGTACCTCTGCACTGTGAAGCCGACGTGCTAACCACTGGACTACCGGGCCGCCCTATATTATATTATATTATATTATATTATATTATATTATATTATATTATATTATATTATATTATATTATATTACATTATATTATATTATATTATAAGCGATCTTTATTTTTTTTTTAATTTCTCAAGAATCCCCACAAATAAGTGAAGTGCTTGACGTTTCTTTCAAGCATCCCGATTTCTGCCTTCAACCTCCTTTTCAACAGCAAGCCCCTCCTTACAGACAGACAGACAGACAGACAGACAGACAGACAGGTCGATGTGGAGTTGCCATGGTATTGATGAGGGTTAGCTAATCGATCCAGAGTCCTGCGGTGGAGATGTGATGTCAAACCGTGTTCTCGCTCCCTTTAGGAGCGTGTATCCATTTGTAAATGTCACTCACTCCTCTTTCACTGAGAACTCCTCTTAGAACTCCTCTTTCCTCTCTTCGTAGCCCAGACACGCCATCAAGTTGTTGTCGGTGTTGAATCAGATGCCTCAGCGTCACGGCCCCGACACCTTCTTCAATTTTCCCGGACGCAGCGCGGCGGTACGTGCTTCGTAACCCACCGCTGGCTCGATCAGAAACACTCGGTTGTAAACACGTACGTTCCCGCCCGTGTTTTCCTGTAGGCCATCGCTTTGCCGCCCATCGCCAAGTGGCCCTACCAAAACGGCTTCACCATCAACACGTGGTTCCGACAGGATCCGCTCAACAACATCAACGTGGACAAAGACAAGCCGTACCTTTACTGGTGAGTCGGCGGGGTCAACCAAAACGGGTTGTCAGTTTAGCTCAGAAGCTCGAAAGACTTTATCCCATCCGTTTCATTTTGCTGTCGTCAAAAAGTCATCACTGGAGGCCCCTTTTAGGCTTTTAAATCCTCCTATTCTGTGTAAAACATAATAATATGACCTTTTTTGTCGTGTGTGTGTGTGTGTATACGATTGGCTGCTCGCAGAGTTGAGTAAATGAACCGCGTCTTTGAAGCGAATCGGGGCCAGTCGCAGAGAGGGGAGGGGCGAGCAGTTACAAGCGGGAGAGGAGGGAGGAAGCAAGACGAAAGCGACTTCACGCACGGATGTATTTTTGCTCTGTTGATTAATGTGAATTGTCCTGAAAATAAAACGTTGCCAGCGGGCAATCGTGTTTTTTTTTAACTAGCGGAACAGAGGTAGGATGGCAGTTACATCCGGGCAATTACATAAAGCTGTGACGATGGCGTGTATGGTAAATGCCTCCGTGTGTATCCTTGGCGACCATTTATTAAGTGGCAGGTGCCCTCACGTGCCCCCACTACCGTCCGGCCCTGCTGGTTCTTATCGTGGTCCAGCAGGTGCTTGCTCTTGTCGTCCATCTTGTTTTTCATCTTGTGTGTGTGTGTGCAGATTACACACTGCCAGCTCATAGCCGCAAACAGCAACATGGGGGGGGAAGGAAGCGCGATTTGCCTCATTTGTTTTGATTTTACTTCTAGGACGGGAAGTTGTTCATGTCATTTCTTGTTGTTGTACTCGTTTCTATTCTCCACGGTGGCAATTATTACATTCGTGGCATGACATCGTTCGTAGCGCACAGCCCAACCTGCAGTGGAGTGTTGTCGACTTCATGGGCTATTGTTGACTTTAGGCATTATTTCGAATAAATAATAATAAAAAATATTATCTTAATAGATTTGTTTATTTCCATCATAAGGCGGCCCGGTAGTCCAGTGGTTAGCACGTGGGCTTCACAGTGCAGAGGTACCGGGTTCGATTCCAGCTGCGGCCTACCTGTGTGGAGTTTGCATGTTCTCCCCGGGCCTGCGTGGGTTTTCTCCGGGTGCTCCGGTTTCCTCCCACATTCCAAAAACATACGTGGCAGGCTGATTGAACACTCTAAATTGTCCCTAGGTGTGAGTGTGAGCGCGAATGGTTGTTCGTTTCTGTGTGCCCTGCGATTGGCTGGCAAACGATTCAGGGTGTCCCCCGCCTACTGCCCGAAGACAGCTGGGATAGGCTCCAGCACCCCCCGCGACCCTAGTGAGGATCAAGCGGCTCGGAAGATGAATGAATGAATGAATGAATATTTCCATCATGCAAAGTAACAATTACCTTGGCAAAGGCAGCAATCGCATGAATGATCGCGAATAACCGGGCTGCGAGAAGAGCAATTGAATTCATTATTGTAATGTGCAAGTTGGCTCTTATCATGCAAAGAAATGACGACCGTGCCCATTTTTTACAGCTTCCGCACCAGTAAAGGAATCGGCTACTCGGCGCACTTTGTTGGCAACTGTCTGATCGTGACATCCCTCAAGTCCAAAGGAAAAGGTTTCCAACACTGCGTCAAATACGACTTCCAGCCGCGAAAGGTGAGCACAACAAACACATGCGCAAAAAAAAAAAAAAAAGAGAGGAAAATCATAGTGGCGCTATGTGTGTGTGTGTCACGTAGTGGTACATGATCAGCATCGTGCACATCTACAACCGCTGGAGGAACTCCGAGATCCGCTGCTATGTTAACGGGCAGCTGGTTTCCTACGGCGACATGGCCTGGCACGTCAACACCAACGACGTAAGAGAAACGCCGCCAACATTTTGTCCTTTACCCGAGTCGCCCCTGGGCAACTCCCAAGCCGCGGAGGGAGGGAACAGGGGGGGCGGGGGGGGGATGGCAAGAAGCACGTCCTTGACAAGTGGATACTTTGTAGTATAAAAACAAAGCGTAAGCAAAAAGCTGCGGCGTCAAAAAAAATGGCGTCATCAATCAATGTGACGTAAGATTTGATTTGAATTCATTTACATCGTGTCCACGTTCACTTTGTGTGATCACATATGAGGACATGAAAAATGTATGTCGTCTGTTTATGTATGACACGATGAAAAGGCATCTCGGCTAATGACGTGACATCGTTCGTGTTTGTCCCGCTCAGAGCTACGACAAATGCTTCCTAGGCTCCTCGGAGACGGCCGACGCCAACCGAGTGTTCTGCGGCCAGCTCGGCGCCATCTACGTCTTCGGCGAGGCGCTCAACCCCGCTCAGATCTTTGCCATACACCAGCTCGGACCCGGATACAAGGTGAGACGCGATGACATCGGACGCAATTTGCGTCGCTAACATGAGGAAATAATAGAAGTCAAATTGTTTGAGGCTTGATGGAAGGTGTACGCTAATGTGGACTTGTTACCTTGCTAAGGCTCTAGCGAAGGCTTTTTGAGCTCGCTGGCTAAAGCTCCTGTCATACTGTATTTAATCCTGACTTTTCTCTCTCGGTCGCTAATTGAATTAGCGCCCATGTTAGCGCTTTGTTCATCAAGCTAATCCGTAGCGCTCCAGGAAGCCGATTATATTTGGCTCTGCCCAGATGTTCTATTCCACGCCCCCCAGCTAAATTTTGACCTTTTTTACCTTCCCCCCCCACCCCCACAGAGCACGTTCAAGTTCAAGTCCGAGAGCGACATCCACCTGGCCGAGCACCACAAGCAGGTCCTGTACGACGGCAAACTGGCCAGCTCCATCTCCTTCACGTATAACGCCAAAGCCACCGACGCGCAGCTCTGCCTGGAGTCCTCGCCGCGAGAGAACGCCTCCATCTTTGTGCACTCGCCGCACGCCCTCATGCTGCAGGTCTGTGGGTGTGCGAGCCCGCGCGCGCGCCCGCGCTCGTGTCGAATCCTGAGCGAAGGTCGCAGCGAGAGTCCAAGTTGACATTTTCAAGAGCGCAGGAAAAAGAGCATCTTGTTTGTGCTGTTCTTCTCCTTGGGTGTAATTGTACCGGGAGTGAATGTCATGATGTTTGTTCGCGTGACATTATCAGTGAGTACAGTCTTACATGAGCCAAATTTTGAATGCATGGATAATCAAATTCATTCATTCATTCGTTCATTCATTCATTCATTCATCTTCCGAGCCGCTTGATCCTCACTAGGGTCGGGGGGGGGGGTGCTGGAGCCTATCCCAGCTGACTTCGGGCAGTAGGCGGGGGACACCCTGAATCGGTTGCCAGCCAATCGCAGGGCACACAGAGACGAACAACCATCCACGCTCACACTCACACCCAGGGACAATTTAGAGTGTTCAATCAGCCTGCCATGCATGTTTTTGGAATGTGGGAGGAAACCGGAGCACCCGGAGAAAACCCACGCAGGCCCGGGGAGAACATGCCAACTCCACACAGGGAGGCCGGAGCTGGAATTGAACCCGGTACCTCTGCACTGTGAGGTCGACGCGCGGGAGGAAACCGGAATACCCGGAGAAAACCCACGCAGGCCCGGGCAGAACATGCAAACTCCACACAGGGAGGCCGGAGCTGGAATCGAACCCAGTACCTCTGCACTGCGAGGTCGACGCGCGGGAGGAAACCGGAATACCCGGAGAAAACCCACGCAGGCCCGGGGAGAACATGCCAACTCCACACAGGGAGGCCGGAGCTGGAATCGAACCCGGTACCTCTGCACTGTGAAGCCGACGTGCTAACTACTGGACTACCGGGCCGCCCGGATAATCAAATTGAAAAAAAAACCCATTTGGTTCCTTACATATGATGCATTTACAGGTATCCTTTGTATAGCGCCACCTACAGTTTGGGGATGCACTTGACAGTCCATCAACGTGAACACACATTTTTCTTTTGGCATCAGAGTATGGTAAATGGGATATGTGTTGGAAGCGCGCAGGCTTAAAGAATTTCTGTCCCGACTCCAGGACGTAAAGGCCATCGTGACGCACTCCATCCACAGCGCCATCCACTCCATCGGCGGCATCCAGGTCCTCTTTCCGCTCTTCGCCCAGCTGGACTACAAGCATCTCAACGACGCCGCGGTGGACACCACCGTGTGGTTAGCAATCGCCAGATGGCATATTTGATACGGATCCCGAGTTGAATCTCATTCCGGTGTGGTGTTTGCAGCGCCACGCTGCTCGCCTTCCTGGTGGAGCTGCTCAAGAGCTCGGTGGCCATGCAGGAGCAGATGCTGGGTGGCAAGGGCTTCCTGGTTATCGGATACCTGCTGGAGAAGGTATGTGAAAGAAAATTCCGATCCCAAAGGCGGTGCCGTTGAGCAACGTGAAATTTGGCATGAGTGGGCTCACAAAAAGAGACTCAAACGGTAACAAGTTAACTCTACACTTTTATTTCTCAAAAGTGGCTGACTTGATGTTTCCTTTGTCTCGTGTGAAGTCGTCCAGGATCCACATCACCCGTGCGGTCCTGGAACAGTTTTTGTCCTTTGCCAAGTACCTAGACGGTTTGCCCCACGGGGCGCCGCTCCTCAAGCAGCTGTGCGACCACGTCCTGTTCAACGCTGCCATCTGGATACACACGCCTGCCAAGGTTAGTTGGTGTGTGTGTGTGCGCGTGCGTATATCAGAGCCACAAAGAAAAAAGGAAGGCGATAAAAAAAACACTTTTACTCTGCCTGTAAAATGGAGGTTTGAAGTCGACCTGACGGTTTGTGGTGCTGTGGTTTACGCCAAACGAGCACACAGCACACAACATGCGCTAACCGGGCTAGCTCGTTAAGGCGACCGCTGAGATTTAAATCTGAGGTCCGAGGGATGAGGTGGACAAGTGTAAACATTATGAATGTACATTGTCTCCCAGTGGCTTGCTAAAAGGTGGATGGGGGGGGGGGGGGGGGGGGGGTAGGTGGGTAGAGCGGTGGGGCTGACGGTGCTGTGGAACGTTGACGGGCGACATCCACAGAATGATGGTGCGATTGTGGGCGGATGTCGTGCGGGTACATTGTTGTGGTATATTGTGCAGGTGTGTCGTGTCTACTCGCGCCTGTGTCAAATGTCGTCATGGTTCCGTGTAATACGTCCACGATCAGATCAGAATGATCTGTAATGATGTTGGCAGGTCCAGCTGTCTCTGTACACGTACCTGTCATCAGAGTTCATCGGCACGGCGACCATCTACTCCACCATCCGCCGCGTGGGCACCGTGCTGCAGCTCATGCACACACTCAAGTACTACTACTGGGCCGTCAATCCGCTAGACTGCAGCGCCATCGCACCCAAAGGCCTCGGTAAGCGCGTTTTATTCCCCCCCTCCCCCCAGTATCATCGATGATGTGCTAGATATGTCGCCGTGGCAACAGACCAAGCTTGATTGGTCTGCCGATATTGACATGTGGGGTTAGATCAAATGTACTTTTGTAGCAAAATCATGTCCCCCCCGTCTTATATTGCAGATGGATATCTACAAATAATATAGTTTCCTTGAACCAGAAATGAAAAATGTGCGTATTATTTATGAGTGTTTTGTCCGTGGGTATTCAGAGGGACCTCGGCCGTCTCAAAAGGAGATCATCTCTCTGCGGGCCTTCATGCTGCTCTTCCTCAAGCAGCTCATACTTAAGGTAGTCAGAAATAGCTTGTTACGGTCATGTCGACAAACCTGCTGATATTCCCAAAATGGCCGATATTGCTCATGGTGCTAATATTGCTAACGGTCTGCTTGTTTGCTGTTAGGATCGGGGTGTCAAGGAAGACGAACTACAGAGTATTCTCAACTACTTGTTGACCATGCACGAGGTTGGTGATTTGAAAATATCCTGCTTACGCATCTATTATTGCTAATGTACGGAGCTAATATTGCCATTAAAGCTAATATTGATATTGTACCTAATTCCGCTTTTATTAGTAATATTTCTCATATTGCTGTTATCGCAAATAGCTAACGATAAAAAGCTAACGGATCATCAGGAGTTGTAATGTTGTCTTTTCCGCCCCCTACAGGATGAGAATATCCATGACGTGTTGCAGCTGTTGGTGGCGCTCATGTCTGAGCATCCGGCCTCTATGATTCCCGCCTTCGACCAGAGGAATGGGATAAGGTGAGGGGGGACGTCATCAGCTCACCTCCCACCAGGAAAAAAAAAAAGATGTTAATAACACAAATGTGTGTGTTTGTTGCGTTTCAGGGTGATCTGCAAGCTGCTGGCCTCCAAGAGCGAGAGCATTCGAGTGCAGGCCCTCAAAGTACTCGGATACTTTCTGAAGCACCTTGGTCACAAGTCAGTAACTTTTTGGCTGTGAAAAAAGACGGAAATGTTGCTTATCATACTAAAATTGCTGACCTAGCTAACATCGCATAAATAGCATCTACTGCTAATGTTGCTCGTGTCTCGTTTTTCGCTAATATTGCTAAAACTACTAATATTGCTAATATATTTGTTAGGAGGAAAGTGGAGATCATGCACACTCACAGTCTTTTCACACTGCTCGGTGAGCGTCTGATGATGCACACCAACACCGTGTCCGTCACCACCTACAACACGCTCTATGAGGTACGGCATTGACTGCCCCAGTTATTGCGGCGATGCGATCACAAACTTGCCTCTTATGGCATTCTTATTTGGGCTTTGCAGATCTTGACGGAGCAGGTGTGCACCCAGGTGGTCCACAAGCCGCACCCAGAACCGGACTCCACCATCAAGATTCAGAATCCCAGTGAGTCATCATTCGGTTAGGCTATGCTAATGTCGTTGACATTCGTAATTAGCTAGGATCTCAAATTTTCTCCAAATCTCATCAACGCTAATAGTGCTATTGTCACGCTTAGCACTCACAGCATTATCAGTTTTGCTACGTGCCATGTGTACCAAAAATGGCCAATTCCAAGAATCTTATTTTGACAAAAAAAACAATCATGTAGCTAAAATAGTTCATATCGGGTCTATAAATGAAAGCATTACATTTCTGTCATATTATTTGCACAAAAATTCCTCAAATGTTGCTCATGTGTATTCACGTAGTGATCCTGAAAGTTGTTGCCACTCTGCTGAAGAATTCGTCTCCCAGCACCGAGCTGATGGAAGTCAGGAGACTTTTCCTGTCTGACATGATCAAACTCTTCAGCAACAGCAGAGAAAACAGACGGTACTCACACAACTCCTAAGGGCGTTTTTTTTTTCAGACTGGCAATTGCTGTAAGTTGGTTGTTTTGTCAGTTACGGTAGCTCATGAGCTAGTTAGCTTAGTTGCTTAGCTGGTTAGTTGGCCTAATGTTTGTGTACACGTGTGTTTATGCACCGGTGTCGTTGGTGGCGCATTTGCATTTCAGCTGCTTGCTGCAGTGCTCGGTGTGGCAGGACTGGATGTTCTCGCTGGGCTACATCAACCCCAAGAATCCTGAGGAGCAGAAGATCACCGAGATGGTCTACAACATCTTCAGAATCTTGCTCTACCACGCCATCAAATACGAGTGGGGCGGCTGGAGGGTCTGGGTGGACACGCTCTCCATAGCGCACTCCAAGGTCTGAGTCGCACTGCCGCCTCGTATGGCTCATATTGATGATGCCTAATAATGCAATGGCTATAGGTGACGTATGAGGCCCACAAGGAGTACCTGGCCAAGATGTACGAGGAGTACCAGCGTCAGGAGGAGGAGAACATGAAGAAAGGCAAGAAAGGCTCTGTGTCCACTATCTCGGGCCTCTCCGCCTCGCCGGCGCCCGTCGTCAATGGCAACCTGGAGATGGACGACACCTCTCAGACGCCCGAGAGCGAGGCCGAGTACGGCGAGGGAGGAGGCAGCGGGGCCGGGAGTGACTCATCTCGCAACCTGCTGGCGGACGGGGCCGTCAAGCGCGGTGACGCTGAGCAGGGAGCCGGCGTGAGGGTGGAGGTCCACGACCTGCTGGTGGACATCAAAGCCGAGAAGGTGGAGGCCACTGAAGTAAAGCTGGATGACTTGGACTTGAGTCCCGAAGGGCTCGGTGGGAGCGGCGGGACAGGCAGCAGTGGGTCCATGGAGAACGGACCACTGGTGGAGGTGGACTCGCTCCTGGACAGTGCCTACTGTGCCGTGGTACAGAATCTCAACGGCACCTTGGTACCCAAAGACGATGGAGCCATTGCAGCGGCGGTCCGTGTACCGCCCGGTTTGGGCCTCTCGGGTGTCACCTTGGAGGACGACGGCATCATGGGCCCCCTCATCACGCTGGCTGACGAAAAAGACAGCGTACCCAGCAACAACGGATTCCTCTTCAGCAAGGTACCCACAGGTCACCTACGTGCAACATTTGCTCATGCTAGCATTGATGTCCAAAAGAGCTAACTGACAAGGCCAGCAACCAAGTAGCCCCAAAAAAAAAAACCCCAACAAATTATGTAGCCAGTAACAAATAATATAACTACTGGGTAATCAAAGATATCAACAGTTAGCTGACAAACCAAATAGTGAACCAGGTAGCAATTTAAGGTTCTCGCTAGCAAGCTAGCTAAAGTATGAACCAACAAACCAGCTAACCAACCTGCTAATCATCCAAATAAACACTGAACCAACTAACCAGCTAGCTTTATAACAGCAAATTAACGGTCTTAATTAACTGATTAACTAACTGAACAGCCAGGTAGCAATTTAAGGTTCTCGCTAGCAAGCTAGCTAAAGTATGAACCAACAAACCAGCTAACCAACCTGCTAATCATCCAAATAAACACTGAACCAACTAACCAGCTAGCTTTATAACAGCAAATTAATGGTCTTAATTAAGTGATTAACTAACTGAACAGCCAGGTAGCAATTTAAGGTTCTCGCTAGCAAGCTAGCTAAAGTATGAACCAACAAACCAGCTAACCAACCTGCTAATCATCCAAATAAACACTGAACCAACTAACCAGCTAGCTTTATAACAGCAAATTAATGGTCTTAATTAAGTGATTAACTAACTGAACAGCCAGGTAGCAATTTAAGGTTCTCGCTAGCAAGCTAGCTAAAGTATGAACCAACAAACCAGCTAACCAACCTGCTAATCATCCAAATAAACACTGAACCAACTAACCAGCTAGCTTTATAACAGCAAATTAATGGTCTTAATTAACTGATTAACTAACTGAACAGCCAGGTGAGAGTCAATCCGAAATGAAACCTTGTGCACCTCCAGAGGTGTACATGCGGCCTGGATAAAGATAACGGCCACTTAATAGGTACAAAGTTGAATGCTTTCCAATACAAGATCCGAATTCCATTTTTTGGTTTTTCAAGGTTGACGAGAAGCTCCTCCCTGCTCTGGCGGCCACCGACGCCCTGGTCCTACCCGGTCCCGATCAGCCCGCCACTCCCGGCGGCACCAGCGCCAGTGATGACCTCAGCCTGCTGGCCCACATGACCACCTGCAGCTCGGCCGGCGATCTCCCGGAGGACGGGCCCTTCAAGATCCAGAGCCCACTGGCCGACATCAGCTCCATCACAGAGGCCCGGAACCAGGCGGTGTCTCGGCCCGACTTCCCTGAGGCGGACGGGGCCGCAGGCACCGACGGCGAGGCGGCAGCTCTCAAGACGGGAGCAGGGGGAGACACGGTCAGCGTCACGTCTGATACCGAGAGGTCTGATGACGGCAAAGAGAAGAAGATATCAACCACTGCAACCACCCAGGTGAGCACCAAAGTGCTAAGGTTTCAAATTAGGGTTTGGAACCAGTTTTAGGGTTTCGAGGTAGCGTTTCAAACCTGGGTTGGGCTATTAAATTAGGCTTTCAAGGCAGTATTAAGGTTTAAACTATGCGTTAACTCTTGATATCAGGCTCTGCATGGTCGCAGCGCCTCCCAGCTGGAGCGAGACCTCCGCGTGGATCTGGGCTTCAGGGGGATGCCCATGACGGAAGAGCAGAGGCGGCAGTTCAGCCCCGGGCCACGTACAACCATGTTCCGCATCCCGGAGTTCAAGTGGTCGCCCATGCACCAGAGGCTGCTCACTGACCTTCTATTTGCCCTGGAGACCGATGTGCACGTGTGGAGAAGGTGAGGCACCTTTGGGCGAAAAAAACAAAAACAAAACAGGAAGTCTGCCATTTTGGTTTCCAAGTCATTTTGGCCAATGATGCTAATTAAATCCAATTCGGTTTTGCTTTTGGAGTGGCCATTTCAGACAAATGTTCTCCTTGCAGCCACTCCACCAAGTCGGTAATGGACTTTGTCAACAGCAACGAGAACATCATCTTCGTACACAACACCATCCACCTCATATCCCAGATGGTGGACAATATCATCATCGCCTGCGGGGGCATCCTGCCGCTCTTATCCGCTGCCACCTCTCCCTCCGTAAGTGGCTCCACACTGTGGCGGGTGGAGGGACTGCTGCCGCTTCTCAATGCGACGTTGACACCTTGTGGTTGACACCTGACATGTTTTTAAAAAATTGACATTTAAAAATGAGTTGGGCCAATAGGCTAACAATTTGATCTTGTCCTTTTAAAAGGTTTTTAGAATTTCCTTCCTTAAAGCTACAGGCACCCTTTTTCAACATCTTTCTGACTTAACCTACTTCATTTGTCGTTCATTTATTTAAATTCCTCTTTTCTTTTCCTCTCTGTGTGTTTTTTGTCGTCTTTTGATTGTTGTCGTGTGTTTTTGCATGTGCAGACTTCTAAGAGTAGTGCCAGCAGTGTAAGTTTGCTTCCTTCCTTCCTTCCCTCCTTACTTTTGACACTCTTTTCCTTCTTTTGAGGTCGGTGGGGTGCTCGCAAGCTACGTATTTTTTCCATTCAATATTTGGGGTTGATTTCCTCTGTGGAATACACTTTGTTGGTACCTTCGGGGTCCCACTATTATGCGGTATTTGTTACTCCTATACTCCATTTGTATGGACCTTAAAGAGGAGAACGGGGACGGCTGTGAAGGGTGAGGAGGTGACCCCTGTCCCGGGGGGAGGATGCGAGGGGATTGAGGTGGGTAAAATGTCTGGAAAAAAAAAAAAGACTCCTGTATGACATCACCACCTGGAGAGCTCCCAGCACTATTGTGTCCTCACCCACTTAAGCGTGTGTTTGTGTGCAAGTGTGCACTTTAACCACTTTTACTTTGACACGCGTGTGTGATTGACGGGTGAATTCTTGCACTGATAGGGCGCACGTAATTTCACGTAAGACGCCGCCGGCATGAAGTGCATCTCCTAGCCAGTTCCTTTTTGTCAATGATTCATTGTTAAAAAAAAAAAAATGCAACAAAAAAAACTATTTTCAAAATATATTTTTTATTTAATTAAATATTATTTAAATTTTTTTTTAATGAGCCTGAACTATTGTATTTTTTTTCCAATAAACTTATTTAACGTAGAATTGTCAATAGAAGCAATTTTTACTCTTTGATTTAATGAAATAAATATTTAATTGTTATTACTTTGAAAACAATAGCTACAGGATTAGCTATTATTTTCATGATAAAAATAAACTATTTTATATTTTGTGGATGTATGTTTTAACTAAAATGCTAACTTGTGAATGAATAATAATTATTTTTTTAATTTTTTTTTTTACCTCAACTACAAATGTGACCCTTGAGCCCACTCCTGCTCTCTCAACAACGACCTCATCCTCACCATTTGCCCTCGTTGCGTTGTCCACACGTTTAGACGGAGCTGGAGAACATCGAGGCGACGCAGGGCATGTCGTCGGAGACGGCCGTCACCTTCCTGTCGCGGCTGATGGCCATGGTGGACGTGCTGGTGTTCGCCAGCTCGCTCAACTTCAGCGAGATCGAAGCCGAGAAGAACATGTCCTCCGGCGGCCTCATGAGGCAGTGCCTCCGATTGGGTGAGGAGTCGTTTGCTTGCCGCGTCATTCGAGTGCGGATCTTGTGAATTGACTGCAAACATCCTGACATCAAATGTCACCCGCGTTGGCCATTTTGTGTGTCTGTCAGTGTGCTGCATGGCGGTGAGGAACTGTTTGGAGTGTCGTCAGAGGCAGCGGGATCGCAACTGCAAGTCCTCTTTAACCAGCAGCAAGTCGCACGACAGCCTGCACGCCGCCGCCGCCAGCAAGGTGGCGCTCTCGCTCTCTTTATCGCACACACGCGCCCGCAACCTTTGACAAGAAAGCCGCGGAGGTCGACATTGTAGCCTCTCATCTTGTCAAATATATCATGAATAAAAGGGGCAAATAAAATGGGGGAAGGATAAAGTGAAATAAGCAAAAAATAATTACAGTGGGAATATAAACAGAAAAAAAATATTCAACATAAATACAAAAAGGGATGAATTCATATTAAATTGTGCTTGCGCTCAGCAGGACCCGGACCGTCTCCTACAGGACGTGGACATCAACCGTCTGCGTGCGGTGGTTTTTAGAGACGTGGTAAGTGTGTTGCGTTTCGTTAAGCAGACCACATGTCACATCACGTAATTGCTTAACATGAGCCATGTCCCCCCCCCCCCCCCCCCCCCACCCCCACCCATTCACTGCAGGACGACAGCAAGCAGGCTCAGTTCCTGGCTCTGGCTGTGGTCTACTTCATCTCGGTGCTGATGGTGTCCAAGTACCGAGACATCCTGGAGCCTCAGCGGGAGATCAGCAGGTCCACCAGCCTGTCGGGACGCAGCATCCGACACGAGATCAACTCACCCACCAGCACGGGTGACTTTATTTTTTCATGGTCAACTACCTTCATTTTCAATTTAAAAAAAACCATCGGCGCCTTGAGATACAATTTGAATTTGTCCCTTGAGTATTCTTGCACCACATCAACGGAAATCGCAAAATAATTACTTCTAAATAGAAATAATATTCATTCATTCATTCATCTTCCGAGCCGCTTGATCCTCACTAGGGTCGCGGGGGGTGCTGGAGCCTATCCCAGCTGTCTCCGGGCAGTAGGCGGGGGACACCCTGAATCGGTTGCCAGCCAATCACAGGGCACACAGAGACGAACAACCGTCCGCACTCACCCCCACACCCAGGGACAATTTAGAGTGTTCAATCAGCCTGCCACGCATGTTTTTGGAATGTGGGAGGAAACCGGAGCACCCGGAGAAAACCCACGCAGGCCCGGGGAGAACATGCAAACTCCACACAGGGAGGCCGGAGCTGGAATCGAACCCGGTACCTCTGCACTGTGAAGCCGACGTGCTAACCACTGGACTACCGGGCCGCCCTCAGAAATAATAGCACTTGATATATTATAAAAATACATAAATAACAAAATGGAATAGAATTCAAATAAATAGTTTTGCCCCCACTTTTAGCTTCATTTAAATGCGCTGCTCCTCTTTGTTTGATGTTTAGTTTGACATTAAACTTCAACAGCGAGTGACAAAAAATAGTTTGAAGCATCTTGAAAAGAAATTGTCTTTTCAGTAGCCTTCCACTGTAGTGACTGATGCATGATTTTGACAAATCTGCCCAAAAATATCCTGAACGTTCTCATTATTTCTTCCTCGCGGCTTCAGAGCACCCATCCTCGACCTTCTCCGACAAGCAGACGGCCACCCCCGCGGACGACTCCCCGCGCGCCGGCCTGCCCCACACGGACTCCGGCATCGGCGAGGAAGGCCACGTGGGCGGATCCCTCAACGGCTCCGAGATGGGCCTGGGACTCGGTCTGGGCCTGGTGGGGCGGGAGACCGACAGGGACCGCGACACGGGCGGCGGCCAGGCCGACCTGCTGTGTAGTCTGTCGGACGTCAGGAGGTCGCAGGAGAGCCTTCTCGACTCCCCCCGCAACCCCAACGCCGGACAGGCGCCTCCTTCGTCCATTTCCAGCATCAGCCAGACCAATAAAGGCATCAACGTTAAGGTGACAAACATCGCCGGGAAAAGCCTGAAGCTCAGAGCTGAGTGTTGCAATGCATCACGTATTGATGCGCTAACCGAAACTACTTGCATGTTAGACATACACTATATTAACTCTTAAGGTCCACCACAGCCCATTTAGGCAGGCCGGCCTGAGGAAACTCACTCCATGCATGCTCACACCAAAAACGTATCAGCTGTTAACATTTTTGCAACAATGTCACCCCCTACTTACCGTTTTGAGTTCTACTGCAGCCCGTTTACTACAGCCCGAAACTACTTGCATGTTAGACATACACTATATTAACTCTTAAGGTCCACCGCAGCCCTTTGAGGCAGGCTAACTTCACCGGCCGGAGGAAACTCACTCCATGCATGCTCACATCAAAAACGTATCAGCTGTTAACATTTTTGCAACAATGTCACCCCCTACCTACCGTTTTGAGTTCTACTGCAGCCCGTTTAGGCAGCCCGCCCCGAATGAATTGCACCCGTTGCTTGGAGTTGTCGCAAGTTCCAATGCGTAACAACACAGCACGTCCGTCTCCGTTACAGGAGATCTTGAAGAGCCTGGTGGCCGCTCCGTTGGATGGCGGCGATTCGGGCCAAGAGTCCGGCCCGACGCCATACCACCCCGATCCCGCCCTGAAGACCCACCCCATGCTGCCCATGCAGTTCCACTCCTTTGATAGGTTGGTTTTCCTCCCTTGGTCGGTCTAGCATCCGACAGCAAATCAATGCTCTTTGGGAACCGCCGCCTTCATCTCCTCATCAATAGTAACCACTGTTGTCTGTCTCGCAGGAGCGTCGTGGTTCCGGTGAAGAAGCCGCCGCCCGGCAGCCTCTCCGTCAATACGGTGGGCACGCCCACCACCGGGGGCGCCGCCAGCGCCGGCAGCACGCCGAACATCTTCGCCGCCGCCACGGCGACGCCCAAGAGCATGATCAACACCACGGGTGAACGAACACCGTGCACACCCGTCTAAAAACCGGATAGAGTGCGGGTCAGCGCGTCGGCTGACAGAATGCTAATGAGCAGATCCGTCGGACACGGTGTTAGTCAGACGTGCGGCGGTGTGCAGCCGATGCGCGTAATCGAGCTCCCTCGCATGGATTTGTTTCTATTGATCGCCGCGCTGTCTGCACTAACCGCGAAGGAAGCGAGCCACATTAAGAAGGGAGAGCAGCGGCAAATTGGAATTCTATCAGCATTCAATTTCTTTGGTTTTACATGACTTTCTGTTGTGAGTTATTTGAATTATTTGCTGCTTTTTTATTTTATTTATTTTATCGATTGATCATTTATAATCATTTAGTCAGTTGGTTGTTTACTTTTAATCAGCTGCAATTTTATTGTGTTAGTTGTGATTTAGTCCAGTGGTTAGCACGTCGGCTTCACAGTGCAGAGGTACCGGGTTCGATTCCAGCTGCGGCCTACCTGTGTGGAGTTTGCATGTTCTCCCCGGGCCTGCGTGGGTTTTCCCCGGGTGCTCCGGTTTCCTCCCACATTCCAAAAACATGCGTGGCAGGCTGATTGAACACTCTAAATTGTCCCTAGGTGTGAGTGTGAGTGCGAATGGTTGTTCGCTTCTGTGTGCCCTGCGATTGGCTGGCAACCGGTTCAGGGTGTCCCCCGCCTACTGCCAGAAGACAGCTGGGATAGGCTCCAGCACCCCCCGCGACCCTAGTGAGGATCAAGCGGCTCGGAAGATGAATGAATGAATGAATGAATTTACTCATGTACTGCAACTCACATTCACCACATTGTTACTTACGTGGTTCTTACGTGGTTTCGTCTGTCCATCTCGCCCAGGCGCCGCAGACTCTGCGTCGTCCTCATCGTCTTCGTCGTCGTCGTTTGTGAATGGCGCCACCAGCAAGAATCTGCCCGCCGTCCAGACGGTGGCGCCCATGCCCGAAGACACCGTGGAGAACATGAGGTCAGAAAGCGCCTTAACCCCGTTTCTACCCCTTTCTTGCTCTTCCTCATATGGCTTCAGTTTGTTTTGTTTTACTTCCTGCTTAACCTGCTCTCGCTTCTCTCATTGGTCCTCATTCTCCCCTTGCAAAAAAGGACGCATGCAAATTTTAGACGAACTAACTCATGGAAACGTATACAGACAACAACATTGTGTCATGTTTGCCCATTGGTTAACATTTTGTGATGTCACATGGTTGGCAATGAGTCAGCATTCCGTGATGTTTGCCTGTCGCGCACGTCCCTTAATCGTATGCGTGTGTGTATGCGTGTGTGTGTTTGTGTTGCAGTGCCTATTGTGAGGTGGCGCAGTGTGCGTTGCGCAGCGGTCAGACGCCCCCTGAGCTCAAGTCTTTTAGCTCTCTGGCAGGCTTCCAGGCAGCCCCTCGAGATGCAGGACAGTGTTTTAGGCAAGGAATACGCTCCGCCATGTGCCCCCCCCTACCCCCGTACCTCTACCATGCTCCATTAACCTTCACCGTATGCATTCACACAAGCACAAGTATAAATTATAACTCATTCGATCCAAGTACTGATACATTGCCATCAAATTGTCTGAATCTAAAGTTAGCATCATTGCAGTTCTACCCCAGTCCAGCAGGTGGCGGTAGTGTACATTACCAAGCAGAGGTACTCCAGGTGTTGTGCTTATTCAGGCCTAGATTTGATTTTTAAAACGGACATGTGGAATTTTTAATAAACAGAATAATATAAAAATTAATAATATAAATAGAAAATGTATATTTTTAAATGGTTGCGTAAGGTATGTGTGATATTGATTGTTTTACAATTTTTGCGTTTTTTTTAATTGAACTAAATAATTTCTCAAAGTATAAATAAAATTTAGTTTATATGTTTGTTTTTTTTCTTCACAATCAGCCAATTAAAGAATAAAAAACTATCCAGTTGATATATAAAATCAATTAAAATAAAATGGGTATTATGAAAAAAAAAAGTCTTTTGTTTTGAAAGCCGTGTCAGCCAGTGCGTGTGCGTCTTTCCTGCCTTTTGTTTTGCCTCATGCACACCCCGCCTCGCATACACCCACCCCCCCCTCCACATCACCAGCAGGCGAACGCTGATTCGCTGTGCCCCCTCTTACAGCATCACCACCAAGCTGGAACGAGCCCTGGAGAAGGTGGCGCCGCTTCTGAGGGAAATTTTTGTGGACTTTGCGCCCTTCCTGTCGCGCACGCTGCTGGGGAGTCATGGGCAGGAGCTGCTCATTGAAGGTACAGGTGCTGTACAACAAACCTTACTACTCTACGCGTCTGCCCTCGCACGGCCACCGTCTCCACTCACAGTCTGAGTGAGTGTGTGAGAGTGAGTGTGTGAGTGAATAATTGAATAGGTGAGTGAGTGGGTGGATAGATGAGTGACTGGATAGGTTAGTGAATGAGTGAGGGAGTGCATATTTGTGAGTGGGCAAGTTGACCAATGACTGGAGAGGTGAACGAGTGAGGCTATTGAGTGAGTGAGTGAGTGAGTGAGTGAGTGAGTGAGTGAGTGAGTGAGTGAGTGAGTGAGTGAGTGAGTGAGTGAGTGAATAATTGAATAGGTGAGTGAGTGGGTGGATAGATGAATGACTGGATAAGTTAGTGAATGAGTGAGGGAGTGCATATTTGTGAGTGGGCAAGTTGACAAATGACTGGAGAGGTGAACGAGTGAGGCTATTGCGTGAGTGAGTGAGTGAATAATTGAATAGGTGAGTGAGTGGGTGGATAGATGAATGACTGGATAGGTTAGTGAATGAGTGAGGGAGTGCATATTTGTGAGTGGGCAAGTTGACAAATGACTGGAGAGGTGAACGAGTGAGGCTATTGCGTGACTGAGTGAGTGAGTGAGTGAATAATTGAATAGGTGAGTGAGTGGGTGGATAGATGAATGACTGGATAGGTTAGTGAATGAGTGAGGGAGTGCATATTTGTGAGTGGGCAAGTTGACAAATGACTGGAGAGGTGAACGAGTGAGGCTATTGCGTGAGTGAGTGAGTGAGTGAGTGAGTGAGTGAGTGAGTGAGTGAGTGAGTGAGTGAGTGAGTGAGTGAGTGAGTGAGTGAGTGAGTGAGTGAGTGAGCGAGTGAGTGAGTTAATGACAGGTGAGTTTATAGGTTTGTGAATGGGTGTATGTCATTAAGGTGACAAATGAGTGTTTGAGTGACAGAATGAGTTTCGTTTCGTCTTCGAGCTGGCTGTTTCACTCATTCACCAAGCAGGTATAACGTCCTTTCTTGTCAAGTGTAGCTTCAGCTAATGCTAGTTTAATTATTATTATTATTAATATTATTATTACCATGACTTAAAAAAAAAGACTCTTTCCTGCTGTTCACCCGCTTCTTGGCGTCCTGTTCTTGTCCTCCACTGTTCACGTCTTCTTCCTCTTCTCATCTTTTCTTCCTGGCTTCTTTCCTCCTCCCTCTCCTCCTCTGATCTTGTTTGTTTTGTCTTCTCTATTGCATGCTTTTTATAAACTCTTCAATTTGGACAACTGCAGATGATATTTTGGGCACTGCCTACAGAGTGTGTGCGTGTGTGTGATCCGGAAGGCTTGTGACCAAGTGTCTCCACGCACTGCAGGTCTGGTGTGTATGAAGTCGAGCACGTCGGTGGTGGAGCTCGTCATGCTGCTCTGCTCTCAGGTCAGTTTTTTTTTTCAGTTCTTATATGAAGATGAGTGCTGCTCTCAAAATCAGTGTGAGAGGCCTTCGTGGTCATTGATCAGCCCTGCAGCATGTGTCTAAGCGGCGCATTGCGGATGTAATACAATATGTATGTCCTCCGAGACAGTCTTGGTGGGGCTACAAAATTGCTTCTTCAACCATTTAAATTTCTTCCTAAAATAAAATGGAACAAAAAACTAAAAAAAAAATTTCAGGGAAAAATTTCCCACAAAAAAGTAGTTTTTAAAACAGGCAAGCCAAAAATGTGCCGTTTTTCATCCAACCAAATATAACCTTTTACTTCCATTCTTATTTGGAACATAAATAGAATTTTAAAACGGCCCTGAACCATGTGACTTCTCTCAGCCAATCAGCAAAAGAATCGCAATATGACTGAAACCAGCTCGATTTCATATCACTTAATTAAATGCAATTGCAATCGTTTGAAATCGCCAAATTCTCGATGACAATGAACGATCTCAAAAATGTTATCAAATGAAATATGGTGATCAAACACAACACCGAGAATGACTAACTACATTTTGTGAGGGGAAACAACAATGATGCTAATACCGGAAATGTATTCATTTGAAAAGGAACTCACATGCTGGTTTTGCTCTTTTTCTTCTGTAAATGCCGCTTAAGCTTTCCACCTTCTGACTTCTTCCATGTTCTTGTCTGGAGCTCCATCCCGATGTGGTCTACCAGGGTCCATCTGTTTCTGCCTTTCACCTTGCTCCTCCTCATTTCTTTCTCCTCCTCCTCCTACTACTCATCCCCACTCGTGTAGTGTTACCCGGGGCAGGCTCCTGCCTTCCCGCCATTAGAGGCCCAGGAGAGGAAACCCGATCCCAAATATCGATCACGTAAAGTGAGATGCTCTCCCTCGCGTGTCCTTGGAGACCCTTATAAAGCTCCATTGGCACATCGAGCTAATGTGCGGCACTCATAGCGGCCAAAAAGCAGCCCTCGTTCATTTTCTTCCTTCTTTGACATAAAAAAAAAAAGATGCAAATGTATGTTTATTGCGTTATAGGAATGGCAAAATTCCATCCAGAAGAACGCAGGACTGGCTTTCATTGAGCTGATCAATGAAGGAAGGTAAATTCAGTACATTTTGTACATTTTTTTTTTCTTCTCCTTAACTGCAATACAGGCTTTCTCAATAACTGGGAAGTCCCGATCTGTCCGCTTGAGGCGTGTGTCCTCGCAGCCTTGAAACAGTGCGCCTGTGTGTTGTCAGACTTCTATGTCACGCCATGAAGGATCACATCGTGCGCGTGGCCAACGAGGCCGAGTTTATCTTGAACCGCCAGCGAGCCGAAGACGTGCACAAGCACGCGGAGTTTGAGGTACGTGCGCCGCCGCCCTCTGGCTCCAAGTACTGTATTTACCGTAGATGTTTATGATACACGTTTTCGAACATTTTCTCCTTCCGCAAACGTTTGTTCCCGTGAAATGTCTTTGCAGTCGAACTGCGCCCAGTACGCCGCCGATCGTCGCGAGGAGGAGAAGATGTGCGACCACCTGATCAGCGCCGCCAAACACCGAGACCACGTGACCGCCAACCAGCTGAAGCAGAAGATCCTCAACATCCTGACCAATAAGCACGGAGCTTGGGGCGCCATGTCGCAGAGGTCAGTCGTTAGGCAGTGGTACTGGTGAAGCAGCATGTGACTCATTAGCCAAGATTTTGTTGTGTTTTTTTTTCACGCTGTTCTTTGTCATGATTAGTATGAGTGTGTTACCACAGGCTCAAAATCTTTTCTGACCTGACCCTGATTGTCTCTTCCCCCCTTGTTTGATTTTTAGCCAATTGCACGACTTCTGGCGTCTGGACTATTGGGAGGATGACTTGCGCAGGAGGCGGAGATTTGTGAGAAACGCCTTCGGTTCCACGCATGCCGACGTGGCGCTCAAATGTCTCGATGACTACGGTCAGTTTCACAGGTCTTGTTACTTGGCAACGTTTAAAGCCCCCCCCACCCCCCACCCGGGGTCAAATTTTAAGGGCACGACAATGTCAAGCACCCCCCCCCCCCCAAAAAAAAAATTATCCCTCAATTTTCCAATTTTCAATCGTCTCCAAACTCCGTTCGAGAAGTTAAAGTCTTAAAGACGGCTCTCCAGATCTCGAGTTTTTTTTTTTCCCAATAAATTTTTTTTTCAAAATGAAGTCTTTCAAGCTCAAAAAGACGACTCATAATTGCGCCCCAAAAATCAATTGTCAACAGCATTGAGTCATATCTCAACTTAAGTGTCTCAATCGGGGGTTCCCGCATTTGTTATTATTGTGTCAATGTGTCCTTATAAAATCACATCCTATCCCCAAAATGTCTCGCTAAGATGAAAAATGGAACTCATAGTGTCAGAAATCTATTTTCAGTAAAACACACGCCTCGAACACCTCAAATTAGAGGTCTTGGAGCGAGTGTGCCAGATCTGTAATTATTTTCATATAACGATACAATCACAAAAATAAAACCAAAGTGTCACCAATCGCCACAATTATGAATCTCAAAGCAGCTCCGGATGTTTGTCTCTCTTACTGTTCGTACAAGCGCCTGACGCGTCACGTCTTCTCGAAAACAGGCACGGAGGAAGAGGAGGATGGCGTCAAGTCCAAGAAGAGCTTCCGCAGCCAATCGGTGGTGGCGCAGAACCCGGAGGCCGAATTGATGCTGGAGGGTGACGACGACGCTGTCAGCCTACTGCAGGAGAAAGAGATCGACAACCTGGCAGGTAAGGCGCACGCAGTGGCCCGCCCGCGCGAGCTGGCCGGCTCTCGGCGCCCCCTGGTGACTGGATCGTCTTTTATTTCTAGTGCCTTTCCGACCCCGACTTTTTACTTCCAGAGGCAAGTTGGGCTGGTTTCAAGTGTTGGCCGACTAACCGTAGAACAGATGATGATTATTAACGCAATCTTTTTTTTTTTTGATCGATTAATCACATCGATTAATCTCGATAAATCGCAAAAATGATAAAAAAAAAACCCAACCGACTTTGTTTTTCCACTGAGATGGACAAACATCACAAAACAACCGTCAGCGACACTAATCAGCACCGACCCGCCAACTTGACTTTGACTTCAAGGTAACTTTTGCGACGTGGCCCCCTTGCAGGCCCAGTGGTGCTGAGCACGCCGGCCCAGCTGGTGGCGCCGGTGGTGGTGGCCCGCGGAACGCTTTCCATCACCACCACGGAGATCTACTTCGAGGTGGACGAGGACGACCCCGCCTTCAAGAAGGCTGACGCCAAGGTGAGGATACGCAAACGCAAGGCTGGCATCCTTGTCACGATTTTGTCGTCACTGTTCTCGACGTTCTCGCCAGGTGCTGGCCTACTCGGAGGGTCTGCACGGCAAGTGGATGTTCAGCGAGATCCGAGCCGTGTTTTCCCGACGCTACTTGCTGCACAACACGGGTCTGGAGGTCTTCATGGCCAACAGAAGTAAGATTGTCGTTTAAAACACCCCAATTTAGGCCACACAAAATTCACAAGGACCCATGCTGTAAACAGCAAACAGGAAGTCGGCCATTTTGGTTTCAAGGTCTTCATTTTAGTGGCATTTTGGCCAAGTTTGAGTCACCGTTCATTTCGAAAATTCAACCCCCAAAGCAAGCTTCGCTTAGCGATGTGAAATTCGGTAGGCGTGTTTATTTTGAGCAGATTGGGAAAAAAATTCTCAAGGAGCCTATCCAGAAAGACTTAGTAAGCCTGCCATTTTGGTTTAACGTGGCCATTTTAGGGTCAGTTTGGGCATTTTGCATGAGGATGTTTTCATTCATCAATATTTGAAGTCTTAGCAACATGAGATTTGTTTAGCATGTCGATAATAACTAGACCCACAAAAAGCCATAACTGTCAAGACACAGGAAGTCGGCCATGTTTCGGGTGCGCCAAATTTGGTAGACAAGTCTATCATGAGTGTAACCACAAAAAATTCATTCAAACAGCACACAGGAAGTCGGCCGTTTTGGTGTTCAGGGTACATTTGTTTGTTAAAAAAGATATCATCTTTGTGATTAGTAATAATCGTCCTCTTCCTTCGTCAGCATCGGTGATGTTCAACTTTCCCGACCAGGCCACAGTCAAGCGGGTAATCTACAGCCTCCCCCGGGTGGGCGTCGGAACTAGTTACGGTCTGCCTCAAGCCAGGTAGGTGCGGGCTGCTAATGGGCCACCTTATCTTGTTGTCTTTGATCACAGACCTGTTTGTGACGTTCGCGTGTAGGCGGATCTCGTTGGCCACGCCGCGTCAGCTCTTCAAGTCGTCCAACATGACGCAGCGTTGGCAGCGCAGGGAGATCTCCAACTTTGAGTACCTCATGTTCCTCAACACCATTGCAGGTTAGCACAACAAGCTAGCATACCATTTTTTTGTTTGTTTGTTTGTTTCGTACGGTTGTAAGACAGTTCGGAGTATTCAAAGGAACCAGAAACTCATTATTTATAAACAAAGATTATTTTGAATAGCATACTAGCTAGCATACACGCTTTCCTAAAAGGAAAGCGTGTATTTTAGCATACACGCTTTCTTAAAAGGCCTAGAATAAACTTTGCATACTTGTTTTTGGACGAGGCGGGCAATTTCGATCAAAGAAGTCACATTACGTAATCCTTCACTGCCGTTGAAAGCTCGCTAATGAGGCGCACTCTAACGAGCCGCGCGTGATGTTGCCATCCGCAGGGAGGACGTACAACGACCTGAACCAGTACCCCGTCTTCCCCTGGGTGCTGACCAATTACGACTCAGAGGAGCTGGATCTCACCTTGCCCGGCAACTTCCGAGATCTTTCCAAGGTTAGAGCGCTCTGACGCTTCCACGCCCCGTTATGTCACAGCAACTCGTTAGCTGCGAAAAGTGCGAAAAGTGCTCCTGGCAAAAATGCATGGGTGGGGCACCCTCTACTGGCAAAAATCCATAGTACAGTTTTTATTTTTTATTTTTTTTTAAATAACACTAATTTTCTTTCTTTAGCCCATCGGTGCTCTGAACCCCAAGCGGGCCGCGTTCTACGCCGAGCGCTACGAGACGTGGGATGACGACAGCTCGCCCCCTGACCACTACGCCACCCTCTACTCCACGGCGCACTCAACCCTCATGTGGATGCTCAGAATAGTAAGTCACAGTCTTGGCGCACGCCACGGCATGGAACTCCACGCATTTGCCTCTTAAACTCGACACGGGATTGATTTTAAATGTGATTTATTTTAATCCAATTGAAAAAAAATGATATTGACGTGCGTTTGTGTCCACAGGAGCCGTTCACCACCTTCTTCATCAACGCCAACGACGGCAAGTTCGACCACGCCGACCGCACCTTCTCGGGCATCGGCCGTTCGTGGAGGAACTGCCAGAGGGACACGGCGGACGTGACCGTAAGGCGGCCCGTCGAGGCGTCGGGTCCCTTAGGTGGGTAGCCCCTCTGACGGCACTGTGGTGGTCCCGCAGGAGCTGATACCCGAGTTTTACTACCTGCCCGAGATGTTCGTCAACAGCAACGAGTACGAGCTGGGCGTGCGCGACGACGGGCTGCCCGTCTGCGACGTGGAGTTGCCCGTCTGGGCCAAGAAGCCCGAAGATTTTGTGCGCATCAACCGCATGGTGAGACGGCTTTTCTCGTAGCGTCGCGCATCTTGCAGCGGCGCGGTCCCAAAAGACTTCCTTCCCGCCTGCCCGTTTAGGCGCTGGAGAGTGAGTTCGTGTCGTGCCAGCTCCACCAATGGATCGACCTGATCTTCGGATACAAGCAGCGGGGCCCCGAGGCCGTGCGGGCGCTCAACGTCTTCAACTTCCTGTCCTACGAGGGGGCCGTCAACCTGGACGTCCTGGACGCAGCGCAACGGGAGGTCGGCAATTGGTCGCCGCAACCCGTCGAGGCTCGGCGGCGCTCTCGGCTGACCCCCGCTGTGTCCGTGCAGGTGATGGAGGCGCAGATTCAGGCGTGCGGGCAGATCCCGTCGCAGCTGTTGATCGAGCCGCACCCACCTCGATCCTCTGCCATGCACCTGGTGAGACTCAGCGACACACACAGGCACGCGTGTCGTTTAGCCTCTACTCTTCCTCCATGTCGACCCGATCCCTTGCTCCTTGTTGTGAACCTGCCGTGACCCTCATCTCCCACTAATCTTGCCTTTTTCCCCCGCCCTCCCCCCACTTTCCCGCCTGGGTCTGTCTCTTCCTCCATTTCCGTCCCTCCTTCATCCTCCTGTTCCTCTTCCTGCCTCTCTCTGTCTGTCTCACCAGTGTTTCCTTCCTCAGAGTCCTCTGATGTTTAAGGATCAGATGCAGCAGGACGTGATCATGGTGCTCAAGTTCCCGTCCAACTCTCCCGTCACCCACGTGGCGGCCAACACGCTGCCTCACCTCAGCATCCCCGCCGCCGTCACGGTCACGTGCAGCCGCCTCTTTGCCGTCAACCGCTGGCACAATACCGTCGGTCAGTCAGTCTGTCTGTCCGCACCGGAATTACCGAGCCGCTTCACGTGCGGCTGTCGTTCGAGAGGAATCGTACCATTCGAGATTGCCAAATAACTTACCAAATGGTTTAAATGTGTCGTGTTGGACCGTCTCCAGGCCTGCGAGGCGCGCCGGGATATTCCCTGGAACAGGCGCACCACCTTCCCATCGAGATGGACCCTCTCATAGGTCAGCCCGCTTCTCTTCTCGTATTCAGCCCGTCAAAAGAGAGCCTCGGGCTCTCTTCAAAAAGGGGGGGGGGGCGGTGATGTCATGAAAGTGTCCGTGCGCTTGCGTCCAGCCAACAACTCCGGCACCAACAAGCGTCAGATCACGGACCTGGTGGACCAGAGCATCCAGATCAACACGCACTGCTTCGTGGTGACGGCCGACAACCGTTACATCCTGGTGTGCGGCTTCTGGGACAAGAGCTTCCGCGTCTACTCCACCGAGACCGGTACGAGCCATCGGACCCCTTTCGCTTCCGAACCGCCTTTTTAAAGCCTTCACGCTTCCCCCAAAAGGGAAACTGACTCAGATCGTGTTCGGCCACTGGGACGTTGTGACGTGTCTGGCCCGGTCCGAGTCCTACATCGGGGGAGACTGTTACATCGTGTCGGGTTCCCGGGACGCCACTCTTCTTCTGTGGTACTGGAGCGGGCGGCACCACATTATCGGGGACAACCCCAACAACAGTAAGTGCAGGACTCAAAACACTACTAAGAGAGTCTCAACTCCAAATTAACCCCCCCCCCCCCCCACCCTCATTTTAACTGCAGGTGACTATCCCGCCCCCCGGGCCGTCCTGACGGGACACGACCACGAGGTGGTGTGCGTGTCTGTCTGCGCCGAGCTGGGATTGGTCATCAGCGGGGCCAAAGGTAAATTGAATGATGCCAATTTTTTATGTATCGGTTTTTAATTGAGCGATTTGCATCTAAATATACGTCTTGCGTTGCCTTTTTAGAGGGTCCGTGCCTGGTCCACACCATCACGGGGGACCTCCTGAGGGCCCTGGAGGGTCCCGAGCTGTGCCGGCAGCCTCGTCTGATCTCGGTGTCCAGCGAAGGCCACTGCATTATCTACTACGATCGAGGGCGCTTTTGCAACTTCAGCATCAACGGCAAGCTCCTGGCTCAGATGGAAGTCAACGACTCCACGCGGGTCAGCCTCAACGCCGACTTGAAACTTGAATTTCGACTATTGCGTTCCAGATTCAAAAGATAGCCTTTTATTTTTTTTTCTAAACAAATGATATTGTTCAAGACCCCCCCAAAAAATTACCCAGAAATTAATTGTTTCGGATGAAGGCGGCCCGGTAGTCCAGTGGTTAGCACATCGGCTTCACAGTGCCGAGGTTCCGGGTTCGATTCCAGCTCCGGCCTCCCTGTGTGGAGTTTGCATGTTCTCCCCGGGCCTGCGTGGGTTTTCTCCGGGTGCTCCGGTTTCCTCCCACATTCCAAAAACATGCATGGCAGGCTGATTGAACACTCTAAATTGTCCCTAGGTGTGAGTGTGAGCGTGGATGGTTGTTCGTCTATGTGTGAGGATCAAGCGGTACGGAAGATGAATGAATGAATGTTTTGGATGAGGCAGCTTTACTTCATAAATCACGAGCCAAATATCATCCTGGAATCCAATCATATGGTTGCATATCAGCCAAATATTGTTCTTGCATTGAATCGTATCGTTCTCGATGAGCAAATGTATTTTTTGATGTTTTTTGTCATTATGACATCGTTTCAGATTAGCCACATCGTGTTTTTGAATCATATGGAATCATTGCAATGAGCCACATAAGATAAAGATAAGATAAGATAAGATAAGATATCCTTTATTCGTCCCACAATGGGGAAATTTACAGCCTCCAGCAGCAAGAATGTATGTAGAAAGAAGAAAGGAGAAAGAGGAAAAAAAAAAAACATCTTTCAATTAAATACAATATGAACACAAATGGATAAATCGCAGTACTATTTACAATTTTCCTGCATATCATATCGCACGACATGTAATTGTATCGCCGGATGCGACCGCTTTTCACCTTTCGTCAAACTCCCGCGCTTCCGTCCCGCCAGGCCATCCTGCTGAGCAGCGACGGGCAAAATCTGGTGACGGGCGGCGACAACGGCGTGGTGGAGGTGTGGCAGGCTTGCGATTTCAAGCAGCTCTACATCTACCCGGGATGCGACGCCGGCATCCGCGCCATGGACCTGTCGCACGACCAGAGGTAACCGCGGGTGACCGCGCCATCCCTTGGTGCTGTTCCGTAAAAGAAAAACTCGAATCCGAAAACTATTACGAGGGAAACCGTCGCCTGACTTTGTGTTTTTCGCCACAAGAACGTTAATCACCGGGATGGCGTCTGGCAGCATTGTGGCGTTCAACATCGACTTCAACCGCTGGCACTACGAGCATCAGAACCGCTACTGAGGCCGCGGCAAAGCGACACTCCAGGTACACAAGAAGACTTGATGTCCTGGTTCCGTAGACGGGACTCTGTCTACTGTCTCACACACACACACACACACACACACACACACACACACCCGAGCCCAAAGACAACGACACCCATCGGAGTGCGGATTGGTCGCTGGTGCTGGCGGGTCAGGTTCTGGGTTTGGGGGGGGTTCTGCTTTAATGCTTCAGTGAGCCGAACACACGGAGACGATGCGCCTTTCGGTTCCTTTTACGATTTGGATTCTTTTACTTAAATGGAAATACAACTCTGCCTCTCTTTTTTTTTTTTTTGGGGTGTGTGCGTCCTTTCGTTTTTGTTGTTATCTGAAACATATGTAATAACATGTAATAACATGTAATAACAAGAACGGCGACCATGACGACAATGGTAAGAAAGTCAAAGATGGTAATTGTTTTTGCCGGAGATGTGACTGAAGACCCCCACCCCTCCCATGCACACAAACACTTCTGATTTCAACTTCGCCCCCCCCCTCAACAGTGGTCGTCATGTCAAATATGTACATAATTTTATTTTTTTTTCCAGGCTCACATTATTTAAAATCCTTCTTAGTTTGTTTTCTATTTGCACTTTGCAGCAATCACACATCATTATTTATGTTGAGGCTTTTGTTTCTTATTGCCTTTTCACGGGGGGGGCTTTAATTGTTATGATTGCGATGACTCTTACGATGGGCCGGATTCTTTCTGTTCCTTCTCGTCCGGGGCCGGCGGGATGAATTCTTTGTGCATCGATGTTTGTATTTAAACGCTCACATGTGAAGACTTTACAGCAATATGACAACGAGCGTGCGTACGACCGGCGTTGGACGCACATACACGTAACTCTAGCTACACACACACACACACACACACACACACATATCCAAAAACCGACAAAGGAAGAAAAAAAAAAAGTTGAAATATTTTTGGATCTATGAAACCCTTAAAAACTATTGTATTCATGTTTTATTGCAAAGATGTAAAATATGACATGTGTGAGTTGGGGGAAAAAAAAATCATAAGAAAAATAAATTATGCAAAGAATTTGTGGACTCCGCTTTTTAATTGATGCATTCCTTCTGGAACAAGCAACACATTTCGCTCTTTTTCTCTTGACTGGGGGGGGAAAAAAATATATGTCTGAATGGTCGGAAAAGATGCTGACGAATGCGCCTCAGTCAAGTCAATTCATGTAAACCATCTCATTGAACGTCGTCCTCTGTCATCCTGCTTTTTATGCCTACAGAAAGTGACGGCGGTATACAAAAGCCAGTGAAACAAAATGATTTCAAACATTTAATTACCCTTTAATGAACAGTTCCCCTTCATTTCCCAGAAGTCTTTGCCGTGGCCTGGCATGTGTTTTCCCATGTGTGTGTGTGTGTGTGTGTGTGTGTGAGAGCCTCAGACGCACAGCGACGACACGGTGGACCGCCTCGAAGACGAGACGCTGCAGATCTCCACGTTGGTGAAGGTGCTGCGAGGCTCGCCGCAGGATGAGGAGCAAGAGGACGAGGACGAGATGATATTCTTCAGCCGATGCAGAGCGATGACCAGCAGGCTGAGCAGGAACAGCAGAAGGCCCAGGAACAGCCACACGTACACGGAGACGCCGCCGGCTCGACTCGGAGACGCCACCGCCGATCCTGATGACGATCCGGGGACGGATGTCGGAGGGAAGTGCGGGAAGGTTCCGTTTTCCACCGCTGAGGTACCGGTTTGGTCCATCCTGGGTGTTCCAGTCCATGAACCTATCGTGAAATTGATCCTGCATTTTAGAATAGCAACAGCAGGGGGAGCTATTTTGGCCTCCAGGAAGGCTTGTTTTTGATCTTAGAGGTAATCTTGTCCGTATGATGTCACTTCCTGATTCTTCACACACTTTCGTCCCCATCTGAGCGTTTCTGTGTCTCCTCCAGTGAGTCGCAAATGTGGGGACTTGTGTTGTTTTGCCTGCCTGTGATCTGCGCCTGTTTGTTGTGAGCTTGAGTGCTTTATAATTGCTCTTAATCAGGCTTTTTGTCGCCTGGCAACCAGGCTTTTGGGGTCACGGGTTTGACTGGCAATGCCTTTTGAAAGGGACTCGTGATCGCCACCTAGCACGCGTTAGCGAGCTTGTTTTTTTTTTGTAACGGCAGACACATTTTTGTTTTGTTAGTTTGACTCCTCGCTCAGCACTTATGCAAGTGCACAATCTGGACCGGCGGCCAGCATTTCACTAGTTTTACTGTCTCAGCGTCCTCCCTTGAACTCCACTTACGGTACCTCTCGATATGTCGCCCATTTGATTGACGACGCTCATGTTTCAGCATGTCGTTCGTGTGATTGGCCAACATTTCAAAGATTTCGTTGATGACACTCGTGTCTCAGCAACATCCATTTAATGACAACAAATGAGCTCTGAAATGAGTGTGATCATCGTTATCATGAGGTTATTAGTGATATTAATGTCTCAGCATGTCAACCACGGGAGTGACGACGCTCATCTCGTTATTGTAAAGTGTCCTTGGGTTTCTTGAAAGGCGCTTCTAAATAAAATGCATTATTATTATTATATTATTATCTCGCATTTTGTTGCACCGTTGCCTATCAGCACTTCATCCATTTGGTTGCCGATGCTCATGTCTCAGCATCAACCATTTGATGAACGACGGCACTTGGTGTGGTTAGATTGATTTTTTGGGGGGTTTTTTTTTTGCTTATCAGTGGCCCAAAAAAATCTGTCATTCTGCATGTACAAATATTTAGTCTCTCTTTCTCCTCAGAGGATCCTCACGTTATGAATAATGGAGACGATTGATGTGTCACAAAATGTCATGACATTTGGTGTGTATGTGTGTGTGTGTGTGTCAGTACATTGTCCTCTTCCTCTTACCGCGCTCGTCTCTTGGCCCCAAATACTGAGAGTTTAGTGACTCGGCAGCATTTCGACTCGCGTCTCAGCAGATGCGTGATTGCAATCGTCTCTCAGCATATCGATCATTTCAATTGGCAATAATCACGTGTTATCTCGGCATGTCTTCTAGTTCATTGACTCCACTCGTGTCTCGGCATGTGGCGCGTGTTTGACCCTCTCTCAGCATTTTACCCATTGTATTGATGAAACAAATTTCTCAAGCATGTCATCCTTTTAAGTGACTATTGTTATCTCTCAGCATGTCGTTCATTCGAGGGAGCGCTACACTCGTGTCTCGGCGTGCGGCGCGCAACTGCGCGCATACGCTGGCCTCAATCGTCTCTCAGCATTTCGGTCCTCAGATGGCACTCGTGTCTCAGCATATCATTTAAGTTGACTGTCTGCACTCAACATTTGATTAACTACGCCCGTTTCTCAGCATACTGTGCATACTAATGACTCTACAACGACACCCATCTCTCAGCATGTCATTCACGCGCCCACGTTTGATTTTCATCCCCTTAACGCAAGTCTCCGCGTCCATTTAATAGTCTCAGAAGGAAAAAAAACAAAAAGAAGCAACAGGAAGTCATTCAGCAAACCTGATTGGATGTCGGACGTCAAGCCAGCTTCATGTCGCCTTTTACTCTGCCCGGACGCTCTGATGCACACTTTACTCGCCACCCCCCTCCCCCAACCCCCTCCCCTCTTTCTCTTTCTCTCTCGCTCGCTCGCTCACTCACTCACTCTTGCTTTCTCTCATCAGCACCCCACAAACACACAGACACACACATCTCATCATCTCATTCACAAGATTCAATTTTTAACATGTAAACGTATACTATGACACACACACACACACACACACACACTCACGTCATCATTCCCATGAACCATCCAACAACTCATCATGTCTCCTCCTCATTTTTCTACTGTAACCACGCTTATTAAAAATCAATACTGTATACACACACACACACACACACATTGACATACACACACAAAACGCGTGTGTGCATGCACATGTACGTGAGTGAGAAGGCTGAAGGACAACGATACGTTTTTTTTGGACCTCTGCTCCCATTTTGTGGCTAATCTCAAAAGTCCGGGAAGTGTTCCCTAATTCCCAGTTCTTCCCGGATAATCCCAAATATTGACGCCATTTTGTTCTTGCAGCTCATGCGGCTCACGCACATTGCCGACTGGAGGTCGGCGTTGATGTGCGTCTCGCTGTATGTATTCGCATCTAAGGGTTTTAATCACCTCTTTAATATCGATTTCTTGATATTTATTGGATTTTTGTTTGCGGCTCGGATCATGAATGGATGGAAGGACTTCACTGTTGAAACATAATAGACATCTCAGAAATGTCCACTGGTTTGTTTTTCTCGTCTTTATCGATGCTTGCGTTAGGTCAGCGGAGATGATGTGAGGGTGTTGACAGTGGGTGACACCCACACACCCACACCCACACACACACAAACACACACACAGTGTGTGAGTGTCAGCCATGGTGTGCTGGTCCAGAATAACAATGAGCGAAATGGCAAACAGAAGCTGGCGCCATCCCAAAACAAACAAAAAAAAAAAACGCGACAGCATCCGAGTGGGACGTCTTACCGTCTGTTAAAGTCACTCTTGCGCGGAATACAAGAGAATGTCTTCCACCATTTTAGCCATTTACAGTTTTACAGCCTCTCCGGTCACAATATTTGAATACATGAATAATTTAGGAAGACAAAAGATGTTTTGGGGTGGTGGTGGTGGTGGTGGAGGAGAGGGATGGGGTGGAGGCTCTAATAATGCAAAAATGATGACAACATGTTTCTCGACATTTGTAACTCATTCCTTCCACAGTTAGCCAAAGCTAACCGAAATAATAAACATTTTGATGGCGCCACTTTGACCCCATTCAAAAACCGCAATTAGGTAAATTCCCCCCTTCTAACTGTTTTTCTTTTTTTAAAGAATTGCTCGTCTCTGAATCAGATGGTCGGAATGTCTAATGCAATTGTCCAATTTTCAAAAATTCCTTTCACGCGCCGCTAACACGTCTCTCAAGATGGACAACCAGCGTCGACCGCTAGGCCGGCAAGCGAGCGAGCGTGTGCGGTGAGGTGGCCTCCGAGGCGGCGAGCTGTCAGCGGACGAGCAGCTCCGTCGCTCACAGAGTCAGGGAAGCGTGCGTTGCCATCAACCTTTTCCACAAGTGGGGAGAGCAGCCAATATTGGGCTCAACGACACTGTTATTTAAAATCGTCGCACTGCTGATTTCTAAATCGTTAAAATAGTCCTCTCAAGACAGTGTTAAGAGTTGCTTGCAAGCTTTTTTTTCTGTATACTTGGCACGCTTACGTTCGAATTCGATATCATTCAATTGTGGACTGTTTACGAGGAATTGGAATGGAATTTACTGTATAGTCATTGGCAAGAATACGGAGCAACGAAACTCGCTGAACATTTATTTACTAGCCGTCCGAGAGGGTGAAAAAAAATAATGACCAGCAGAGGGAGACAAAACGCGGAGCCTGATGAGTCGTTGCCAAGCGCGTCAAGTTAAAAAGAAAGATGAAAAAAAATAAAACAGCCCCACATTATGTTCGTATAATGGGGGAATATAGTATGTTGGGGGGGGGGTTCATCCAACAACCATATGATTTTTTTTAATGTATTTATTCGGTTGTGTCCATCTTTCCAACAAACGACGATTTCTTAAGGTGTAACGATTCGGTATCATTTAAATCAAAACCGATTTTCAGATTCTAATTGCCTTTGTTGTACTCCTACTGTTGACACCTTTTTAAAAAAACAGATTCTGCCGCGCCTTTTCATGATGCTGGTTTGCTGAGATGCCTCACCCGTGACTCACACAAGAGGAAAAACCTGATTGACACGCCCACGTCACAGCCCTCTTGCATTTTAACTTGGAGCCAACACAAAATAATCATAATAATCATAAATTAAGCGTCTACCATTTCAATAAATTGTTCGACCATAGTATCAAAGCGACATTTCTGTTTGCCTTTAAAAAAAGTGACTCGGCCGAGTGGAAAGTTTGAGTTGAAAAAGCATAAGCAGGAAGTGACGTGTGCAATTCTTAGCGTGCGCCGCAGGTGAGGTCAAATACGTTCTGATCATGTCAGTGAGTATTTGAGTGTGAAATAAGGATCTAGAAGACATTTTTTGTTTCGTTCTCCACAAGAGGAACCACAAGGTGAGTTCAATTATTGCTGTATTTTTTTTTACTACTCCCCGAGGTTGTTTAAGCTTTAAAATTACTTGTGTATACTAGTGCTGCTTCATATTCTTTCCTTAATGACTTCCTGTAGAATATGTTTTGTGTCTTAAAGTAATATAACCTTTCAAAATAATAAGAAGAAGAAAAAGAAGAGAGCAAACAGGTTGGACCAGGCGAACGTGACACAAACATCATCTCCCCTGCCGGGCCCCGAGTATTTATGCTTTACATTAATCGTTTATTTGTATTTATTTAGAATTATTTATACATATATATAATATTTATATTTCACAATATATTCATTGATATCCATTTTTAAATATACTTTCTGTTTAATTTTTATTAAACATTTTAAATTTCATATTTACATTGTTCATATTTGAATTATATGATAATATATTCATATTTTGGGGAGTGGGTTGCCATGTATTTTTTATCTTTTTGTTTTTTGTTCTTTTTTTCCACAGATTTGTTGAAAAATTTTCAAAGTTCTAAAAGCAACATACTCTGAAGTAATTCATCCTAATATAAGCGGTGACATTTTGTTTTGCTCAGCATGGCCGAGCCGGCGGAGCTACTGCTGATCAAGGACCAGTACGAGCTGGCCTTCCGCTGCCTGAGCCGCGGCCTGACGCTGGAGGAGGGCGGCAATCGCTCCGAGGCGGCCGACTACTACCGCAAGGGACACCAGCACCTCATGCAGGGTGTGGGCGTGCCCACCGGGGGGCCGCGTCACCAGGGGCCCATGTGGGAGCGAGCCCGAGAGCTGCAGCGGAGAATGGAGGGCGCCCAATTCACTGTCAGCAGCCACCTCTCCTCCCTGGACGCCTCGCAAACGCCCCCTCCCGCCCAGAGGAGGCGGCTGCTCATGGACCTGACCCCCAGCCTTCACCCCGTGCAGCATCTGTACCCCTCCATCCCTCCTGTGCTCCCGTTGAGGAACTCGCCGCCCGTCATGTCCCAGACTCCGGCTCAGCCCCCGGTGTACTCGCCCCAACCCGCCGACGGCCACCGCAGCCTGGCCGGCGGGCCGGCGCCGGAAAGCCAGAGCGAGCTGCTTCTAATCTCCTCTGGCGTGCAGATGTTCTTCGTGGCCCCCGGCGGGCAAGTGAGCGCCCTGTCACATCCCGGATATCTTCGTATCGTCAGCTTTGCTACCCAGCCGCCTGACGGGAGGGGGCCCGTCTTCTTAGATGTGAGTAGACTTGCCTTTGGATTCTTTTCTGATCATTTTATGGATCATTTTACTGCATTGTACTCTGACGAGGCAAATATACGAACACAATTTGCATTATTTTGTCTTTTTTTTTAATTTTTATTAACTTTTGATTTGATAGCAGCGCGGACACCCGCAGCGGCTCCTCTTGTTTTATGTTGAGAGGGAAGAAATTTCATCTGTGCTGTATGTTACATGTTACACATAGAGTACATTTGACAATAAAGTTTTATCCGATCCAATTATCCAATCCAAAGCAAAGTAAAACTAATTGCTCCTTAGAAATAGTGCCGGCTGTCGTTCATGCTGCCCGTGTTCACGTTCCTCGTTATGATGGACGAGAGCAAACAAAGCTGATGAATGCGCATGTTGACACCGAGCGCATTGTTGAGCAGCAACACAATGGAGGCATTAACGGGCGAGTCAGCGCTTTTGTTGTCTTCACACAGCACATCGTTGTGTCCGGCGGCAAAAAAAAAAACAACAACCAAAACTCGCAGTCGCGTGAATGACAGAATGATCGACGACCTGTGACAAAACATGATTTTTTTTTTGGGTGGGGGACAAACATTTATTCATGAATGAATGTATTGTCAGAACAGCTTAGTTTACGTTTACTTTATTACGCAATATTGAGTGACTTTTTTTGTATGTAAAATGAAGCATTTTGGAAAAAATATAAACTACAAAAAAACTGACAAACCTCCTTTTAAAACTAATTATTCATTCATTTTCCAAAGCCGCTTGATCCTCATTAGGGTCGCGGGGGGTGCTGGAGCCTATCCCAGCTGTCTTCGGGCAGTAGGCGGGGGACACCCTGAATCGGTTGCCAGCAAATCGCAGGGCACACATAGACGAACAACCATCCACCCTCACACTCACACCTAGGGACAATTTAGAGCATTCAATCTGCCTGCCATGCATATTTTTGGAATGTGGGAGGAAACCGGAGCACCCGGAGAAAACCCACGCAGGCCCGGGGAGAACATGCAAACTCCACACAGGGAGGCCGGAGCTGGAATCGAACCCGGTACCTCTGCACTGTGAAGCCGACGTGCTAACCACTGGACTACCGGGCCGCCTTAAAACTAATTAAACTACCTGAATTAAAAATTTTAAAAAATCAAAATTGTGCAGGAACCCAAAACTTCCCAATGCCGCTTCAGTGTTGACTGCTGCCATGACGTGTGACCATTTTTTGCCATTTGTCACCATGGAAACGGTTGTGTGCGTTTCATACAGGTGTGCGGTTGGCTGCACTCCCTCACCCCAAACACGCCGGTGCTGCTGGCCCCATCCGGCATCTTCATGCTGCCCGATACGTTGGCACCGATGCCGGGCGCCTTTATCGGCGTGGTGCTGTCGTCGCAGCTGCCCGACGCCGATCGAGAGATGTTCCAAGACCTCATGACGCAGCTGACCGACTTCAGGGTGCAGGTTGGTGATGTCACGCGTCCTCTTGTTTGACAAAAAAAAATAAAAATCATTAAAACCCTCAAAGGTACGTACAAGCGTACATTGAATACCGAGCATTTTGCTGCCGATTCATTTTTTTTCCGACAGAGTCTAGACAGTGTGGGGCCCGGCGTCATCAGGCTGAATGAGATGGTCCCCCTGGGACCTCAGGTGGTGTTGCCCGAGAACGAGGCCAAAGCGCCGCTTCCGACTTGGAGCGAAAAGGTGGGCCAGGGAATCATTTCAGGTAAGTAAAGTCAACTTTGACGCATGTGCAGGGAAGGTGAAAGAATTTTCTCTCTCACTCAACTTATTTTATCGAACATTCATTCATTCATTCATTCATCTTCCGAGCCGCTTGATCCTCACTAGGGTCGCGGGGGGTGCTGGAGCCTATCCCAGCCGTCTTCGGGCAGTAGGCGGGGGACACCCTGAATCGGTTGCCAGCCAATCGCAGGGCACACAGAGAAGAACAACCAATCGCACTCACACTCACACCTTGGGACAATTTAGAGTGTTCAATCAGCCTGCCATGCATGTTTTTGGAATGTGGGAGGAAACCGGAGCACCCGGAGAAAACCCACGCAATGAACATGCAAACTCCACACAGGGAGGCCGGAGCTGGAATCGAACCCGGTACCTCTGCACTGTGAAGCCGACGTGCTAACCACTGGACTACCGGGCCGCCTTTTATCGAACACTTTTAATCAAAAACAACCGCAGCTGGGCCACAAGATCGAACATTAAGTACAGAAAGAGGAACGCGAGTGATGATCTCCGCTGACAACCTGAGTTCAGCTTTTATTCATTTTAGTGTTAGTTTTAGTTTGTGTTTTAATATATGTTGTTTTTGTCCATCGTACGATTAAAAAGGGGCGCAAACTATTGCGTCATAAAGAAAAGTACACTAGAATTGTCAAGCAATACTGAAAAAAAATTACACTTAATTTTTTTTTTTAATTATTATTATTTTGTTTTTCATGAACTATAATAACCTTACTCCCAGGTCATGACCTTTGAAAGGGAATGTCGCCAATCAAGAAGCTTGGAAATGACTCCGAAATGGTTGACTTGCTGTATCTTTTCAAGCGCAGCTTTTTTTAGACTTTTTTTTTTTTTTTTGTAGCTCTACTCATAATACCCACGGCTGCTAAATGTCATGTTTGCAAAGTGAAATACCCTTCAGGAGCTGAATTTTCAAAAAAGGTGGTATTCATTCGTGTCCATGTCTCTCGAGGGGCAACGCGGTTGAGCCACGAGGTGGTTCGAGGAGCCGAAGCAACCACCAGAGCCATTCAGAAGAGTGCTCTAAAGATCCGCGACCACCTTACGCCCGAGGAGACGCCCTCCCAAGTCAGCCCGCAGGTCTCCAAAAGCCTGCAGGTAGCAAAACAGGCCACAGGGGGCGCCTTGCGCGTCAGCCAGTACCTGGGTGAGCTGTCAGAAAGAAAGGATCAAAATATGGTCTTGTCCTTTTAAGCTCACCATATTTTTCATGTATCTTGACAGTGGATGGCGTGAGCACATTGGCCGAACATCTGGCGGAGAAGGTGGCCCCCCAAGTGAAAAAGCACGGCGCCAAGCTGATCCCCGAGTCCATGAAGAGCAAAGACGGGGAGCCGTCCAATCTCGAGGGGGCCAGATTTGTCGCCGTCAAAAGCTTGCAAGGTGACCTTTCTTTTCACTTTTTAAAATTCTGTCCTTTTATCCTCAAAGAACCCTAGGAAATACAATATGATACATATTTATTGATATTGCGCTTTCTCAACAGCTGTAGCTGCAATAAAGTCACAAAATAGTCACAAAATGATCCTAAAATGGCTGCTGAAAAACGAATTTCATGCTGCCCAGCAAAAGTGGCTTTGGGGGCATTTTCAAAATGTGGCCTCTATCTGGTGTCTTTTGTGGCGTAGGATTTTTTATTTTTTTTTTTGTGGGTCTACTCATGATAGACGAGCTACCTAATTTCAAGTAAAACTGACTTTGGGGACATTGTTTTGAAATTTGGTGCTAGCACAAAATCGCTCTGAAATAATGAAAAAAAAACCAACATAGCTGTCTGCCTGTGCTTTTCAGGTGTGTCTTCTTTTGATACTTTTTTTGTGGGTCTACTCATGATAGACGAGCTACCTAATTTCATGTAAAACTGACTTTGGGGACATTGTTTTCAAATTTGGTGCGAGGGCAAAATCGCTGTGAAATAATGAAAAAAAAACATAGCTGTCTACCTGTGCTTTTCAGGTGTGTCTTCTTTTGATACTTTTTTTGTGGGTGTAGTCATGGTAGACGTTTGTACCAAGCTTCATGTTGCTAACTGCAACTCGCCTTGTGAGATGAAATGTTTTTGTAGCAGTCGGACAACATATTCGGGACAAGTCTGTCGATAGACATGAACAAAATTGACCGCTTCAAACCAACATGGAAGATTTTTTGTGTGTTTTTGTTGATGGCTTCTTGAGACGTTTTTTGTGGGTCCAGTAATGTTCAATCCGTTGACCTATTTTCATACTGCTGACTCCAACTGGCTTCTTGGGCTGATTTTTTAAATTTGATTTCTTTTGGTTAGAGCAAGCAATATCTTCAGGAAAAGTGAGCCAAAATCAGAGAGATTTTTTAGCAGGATAAAACAAGATGGACTGCACTGTCCTGTAATGTGTTCTTCCCCTCCACACATCAGGCTTCACCACCGTGTGGACCAGCCTGGAAACGGGAGCCAAGCTCATCGGCAAGAGCGTGTCATCCGAAACCGTGAGCACGGTGACGTACAAGTGAGTCGGCCTGGCCGAACCGTTGCCTGGCTCGCTTCCTGTTTGGGGAACTTCCTGATCTCTTTCTGCCTTGCATCTTTTCAGATATAGGGGCTTAGGGAAGCTATTAAACACGGCCGCTGACGTCTAACTCTTCTTTTTCCACTTGTCTCTTGGCTTTTGGTAATGTATTTATGCTCGCAGAGTTGATTCACTGGAGGTTTTTCCTGTAAATTTTCCCTTCTGGCGTGTCTGGGTACTGCTAACTAATAAAGGAAGTGAGATGAAATAAGTAAGTACATTTTAACATTTTATTTATAACACCGCAGCGCTCAAAGAGGACTCCAAAATTGTTTCATTTAGTTCAACCGCATGTTGCATTTCGCAGCTTTTACATTTTGCTGACTGCACATTTGACTGTTTGTACGTTTAAACTCCTCGCGGCCAAGGTACGGCAACGATGCGGGCCAGGCCACCGACACGGCGCTGCGCTCGGTGACCAACGTGGGCGTGACGGCGTACAACGTGGACAACTTGGGCCTGAAGGCCATCCTGAAGACCACGGGCAAGGAGATGGCCAAAGGCATGGTGAAGAGCTCCAAGGGACAAGAGGTGGCGACCAAGCAGGACGGGACACCTGGGACGTCGCAGGGTGCGCAGGCTGCCTCCGATGATGACAAGGACAAGAAAGTGCAGAAAGAAGAGGTGGACGAGGGCACAAAAAAGACTTGATTTAGCCCAGAGGTGATGGTTCCTTTTGTCACATAATTTTTCGCACTCCTTATTTATTGCGCTGGGCATGTTTTGCATAATTCTGCATTCTTTGGGGAATTGAAGGAGTTTTTATTATACAATTAACAATGAGTATTGTTTTTCTGTTGTTGTTGTGCTCATTTTTATCACATTGTTTACGTGGTAAATTCAGTGTTGTAGAATTGTTCTCCTAAATACAATACAATACAATACAATACATGCTGATTTATATAGCGCTTTCACAACAGCGGGAGCTGTAACAATAGTTGTCTTAAATTGTGTATATTTCTGTTGGTCGTATCTGCTATAGTGATAATGGATTAAAGCATTCCTGTCGTTGAAATCAATGATGTGTATTTCATTTTTGAGCATGGTTGCCATCTTGGCAGTGCCCCGCAAATCACTAGTTGTTCGTTTCCCCGCCTCCGATCTGTCCTATGGATGGTACGTAATCAAGTGTCCTGTCACTGAATCTATTTTTTTCTTCATTTTTTTTAGCACTCTTTTTTCATTTCTTCATTTTCATTTTAAAAGAACAGATCAATCAATCGGTTTTTAATGTAGTCACGTTGGGGGCACAGTTTTTTTTTCTCTGACGTCACGTAAGGACAAAAACAAGAAAGATTCAAAGAAACTAGAGAGAGTAAACGCCATGCACTTCCGGTTTTGCTTGGGGAGCCGTGACGCATTTCCGCCAAACGCAAGTACCGACGACCCGCCCCAAACTTAACCTTTTGTTTTGGTAACATTTCCTGGCGTAAAGGGGAACTATGGCGTGCTTCAGACCAACACTCTGCTTGTGGAGTGTGTAACTATGTACTTTGACGAATTTTATATGTTAATGAGTTGAAGTCCATATACTTTACTTTGAATTCTTGGACGGAGGTTTCAAAATCTTCGTAGTCGTTCGTGAGCCGGTTTAAAGGTGACACAGGGTCTTAAAATAATTGCATTGTTACTTTCATCGTTTTCTACAATGTTTCTGATAACGCCGTTGCTGACAAGCGTTCACCTTACAAGGTGAGTTTTTTTTTTTGTGATTTCACGCGTGTTACGCTACCGGTTATAATTTAATAGCGGGAATTGTTTGGGAATGTACAATTTATCATACAAATTACACCCCAATTCAACTGAACGTGAATGTGCAAAGAAGGTGAATCCGTCTCTTTGGAGCACAGCTAGCGCAACGAATTAGCTAGCAAGGAGGGAACATCTCAGCCTGTTTGTCCTCTTCGGCCGCGTCAGTCGGAGGAGGAGGTGAAGAGCAAGGAATCATGTTGATATTCTATGTTTGCTCCTTTTCCTCCTGTTTCAACAAGTCAACTGCAACCGAGGGCTCGGTGGAGGTTGCGGTAGTCGGTGAGTTTGACGAGGGGGCGGGCGTCCGCCCCCCTGCCTGATTATCCGGCCTGTTCCTGTCAGCACTTTGGAGTCCTCAGCATCGTTACACGAGCTTATCGTCAGCCCGCAGACATGAGCGGTCGGCTGCCGGACCTCAGCCCCAAACAGGCTGAAGCACTGCGACAGGTAAGAGAGAATCACATAAGACGTTCATGTTTTTATTATTTTGAAGTCTATAAACAAACAGACTGAAGTGGCTAGAGAATACATTGCGTTATATTTTTTTTATCGTATTCATTACTTTTTTTTAATGTCGCAAATGAACAAGCTGGAGCACCACGAAATATAAACATTTAAATATTACAGTATTTGTACCTAAGGTATAGACAGTATTTGCTATTGGTTAATTGCATAATAAACGCATTTTTGAATATTTAAAAAAACATGAGTCAGTATTCGGTATATGTATTATTTTTCAGAAATATTGATATTTATTTTTAAATTAAAAAATATAATGGGCTTAACTAACTGCACCAGGCAAGCGATAAGACGAATAACTGCAAATAATATAGAAAATTATATGTATTATTTTACAGTTAATAATTCATAATATAATATAGTATGTTATCATATTTGACTGCAACTCTTTTTTTTTTCAAACAGGCACGCACACACACACACGCACACACACGCACACACACTTTTGCCGCACAAATCTATGTGAAAGATATGCAATAGTTTGTCTCTGTTAGACTTTATAGTAACTGTGCAGCTTTTCCTTGTACAGTATTGATCCGAATCTTGTGATGGTTCCATCTCAAAATGGCGCCCGAGTAGGCAGCCTTTGGCAAGTGCTCTTCAAGAGTCTTGCTTTTTTTGTTGTTTTTGTCTTTTTGTTTTGTCACTTGTTGTTTCATCGTGTGGACCTGATATGGACTGTTTTCAGCATTTTTTTTGGCCACGACATTCGTCAAAGGAGAAGTATCTGCGCTTGGTGGTTGCGCCTTCTTGGCAGCACGCCTGTACCAGCACAGATTTTGATTGGGAGGAATGTCGGCGCCATTGACTGTCGGTGCTGGACAGACCTGGGGCGCTTGTGTTTTTTGCGCCTGTAATGGGCAGCATTTTTCACTACCCCGTTTTGTTCAGTGGAGATGTCGGCGCTGTTGGAAAGTTGGCGTTGGTGCGGCTGGATGGGTGGCTGCTGAAGTTGAGGATGAGGAGAGAGGAGCGTCGGCGCAGAGCGCTAACGCGTATTTGTAACCGAGAGTCGCCGCTTGGAATTGAAATGGATTTGCGAGGGACAGGAGAAGTGAACAAATCTCTTTTTTCGTCAATGGATGCTACAGCTTCTTGTTGACTTTGAAACTTAGCTTGTAGCCGAGGTGTGCAACATTTTGAGCATGACGTCTCTGATTCGCTGGTTAAAGGACACTTTGATTCTCTCCTCTTTCATCTCAAACTGCTTCAAACAACAAAGCGTGTGACAGCAAAGTGGTTAGGACTGCACGACTGTCCGTGTTTTATGTTATGTGTTGTGTTTATTATTTTACGTTATGTTAACTGTTTTGGTAAGCGCTTTGTTACAGCTGCCGCTGTTGTGAAAGCGCTATACAAATCAGCATGTATTGTAAATGTCCCCATTGAGTCAGTGAACAGCGCGACCTTGGATGTTTTTCTACATTTTCAAAAGGATCATTCTGCTGCTTATCACTGGCACACTCAAGTGTGAAAAGTAATTAGTCACTCCGTCACAAGTTTGCCCTGCGGTTTCACATTGATGAATAAGAGCTAAAGAGATGGGACGTATTTTTCCGGCGTGGATGTTAAATGTACTTTATCCCTTGTGTGCACTTTTCACTCTGTTCTCAGTTCAGGGAGAGGATTCAAGACGTTCTTGCTCAACTTCCTGCCCAGCATGACCACTTTCTGCTTCGCTGGCTTAGAGGTGAGCGCTCAAAAGTATCGAGATTGGCGACATCAAGTGTGCTAAACATGTTCTAATCACAGATGATCAGAGCAAGAAAAATGTCTTCTCATTCTTTATTTGTTATCTTAATGAACAGGCGATGTTTTTTAGACAGGCGTTTGCTTCTGTTTATTTGCAGATTTGTGAAAATGAGGTACAAATGGGTACAAAAGAAAGGCAATCAACTACCTTTTTCTGAGCAAAAAACGCACGTCGGGAGAATAAAACATCACAGGCAGAGCCGAAGCAATAATGAGCAAAATATTTAAAAATATTAGAAAAGCATACTGTCATGCATTAGACAAAAATAAAAAAAATACACTAAATGTGTCACAATAGCAGCAGTTGAGTTTGGCTTTCAGATGGAGGCCTCCCTTTAGCGACTCGGCGCGCTACGGGCTAATCCGCAGCTAATCGCATTAAAAGGTGCACTCCGACAACAGAAGGGGCCGACACGCTCTCGCCCGCCTGGTGGGACTTGACAAGGAGATGCCAACAACAAATCTCACGATGATCGAGGTGGGGGGGGGGGGGGGGGGACACTTCCAAGTTGTGGATTGAAAACCACCCGGTCCACTAGCTTGATGCTAACACCCGACGCAGAACGTCACGGACAGGCTAACGCAACCAGCATCAGTGTTGTGTCTCTGCTCTCTACTGGTGAAGGCGCACGCACTAGAAAGAGTCATATGATGGCTGTGTTCAAATAAAAAAAAATATTTTTTTTTAACCATCATGGTAGCGTTTCGTACAATATTAGCCGCCGTGACATCGCGCCACAGGAGAGGCCTTTGTACGCTCTGTTCCACGTCAGATCCGATTCGTTCAGAAGGAATTACACAAGTGTGTAGAATGTTTCGAAATGTTCTGTGAAAATTGCTGAAAGTGGGTAGTGTTCATTTCTCACTTTTGGCACGGACACTTGGGCTTCTTGTTTTCTCATGTCACTTTATTTGTAAAATGTCCCAACACATTCCAAACAAGGATGAAATAACCATGCCATAGTAGTTATGAAAGTCCTATTTGAACCCCCATCACTGTCATAAAATATGCAATTGTTCTTCCTGTGTAAAGAGGTTTTCCTTTTCTTTTGTCTACTAGCCAGAAACTTCAACGTGCAGAAGTCGGAGGCCATGTTGCGAAAGGTAACGCGAATCCTCTGCTCCACGTCACCGTTTTATTTCCCTGTGCGCAAGTGCGATGTTATCGCAAGGAAAACTTTGATAAGTGATGAGCGATTAAAGTCCACGCGTTCGAGTTGGCAGCTGGGCTACTCGTTAGCTTCGTGCTAACAACCGCGGCAAACTGTCAGTCTGCTCGAATCCCGTGTGTGTGTACCGATAATGTAACAACTCCACTTTCTTTTGAGGGGGCAAATCTCGTACATAGCTTTAACTAACGCTGACAGCCCCCGCCCACAAAGTATTTTATATATAATGAACAACTGTTGTCACGGTAATTAATTGTTGTGTGCGTGTTGTTCTCCTAGCACATCGAGTTCAGGAAACAAATGAAGGTGGACACCATCATCACTGACTGGCGGCCGCCCGAGGTGACAAAAATAACAAGTAGAACGATCACAACCAAAACGACAATTTTAACAGCAAAAAACAAAAATGTTACAACTTCAGAAACATCAAAACCAACCAAAAAAAAAAAAAAGACCAAATTAACAACTGCTGTACCATTGAAAATAACAAATAGAACAAAAACCCAACAAGAAAAAGTGATAGGAGCAACCAAATAAAGGCAAAAAAAACCTACTGTACCAACAAGAAATGACATCCAACCAAAAAAGACAAAAATTACCACTGTAACAAAAAAAAAAATCAACATCTGTAGCAACAAAAAAATGACAAGAACAGAAGCAAACCAAAATGCTCGTGGCAATGAAAAAAAGACACAAACCCAAAAAGACCAAACTGACAACCGATTTTCACAACAAAAATTACACGAACAGAAATTGACAAGAACTGAAACCAATAGCAACCAAACACACACACAAAAAAAGCTGTATTTTTGTTGGTTTTAGCTGAAAGCTGTGAAGCCAACAAAAATAACTATAAAAGCGACTTTGGACTTTTGCCGGACAGGGATCGCCACAGTGAGTCAAGACCAAACTGACAACCAAAACGACAAGAACAACTCCGCCAAAAAAAACAAACAACCCCTCAGGCGAGTTGTGTGTATGGCCTGTAGGTGATTGAGAAGTACCTGTCGGGCGGCATGTGCGGCTACGACCGCGACGGCAGCCCCGTGTGGTACGACGTGGTCGGTCCCGTGGACCCCAAAGGTCTCTTCCTGTCCGCCTCCAAGCAGGACTTCATCCGCTCCAAGATCCGAGACTGCGAGATGCTGCAGCAGGAGTGCGCCGCCCAGTCGCAGAAGGCGAGTGCCGCACGGCCGCCGCGCATTCTGGGAAGGGAGGACGCTAATGCTAATGGCTAACGGCACGTGTGCCGTGTTCCAGCTGGGCAAGAACGTGGAGTCCATCACCATGATCTACGACGTGGAGGGCCTGGGACTCAAACACATCTGGAAGCCCGCCATTGAGACTTACGGCGAGGTCATGCTCTCACACATCCTCGCTCTCTCACACTCTTGCACACAGCCACTCGTAGACACTCTTGGTGAGGGTGACATTTGTGTGCAAGTGGTCCTCAAAGCCCTTCGGTGCGTCTTGTGGTGTCTGCAGATCCTGCAGATGTTTGAGGACAACTACCCAGAAGGTCTGAAGAAGCTTTTTGTCATCAAAGGTAAATCAGGACGAGGAGTCGTCGCCGCGTCGGCTTCCATTTCCTCACCCCTCAACGTATGACCCTCGTCTAGCTCCTAAACTCTTCCCGGTGGCCTACAACCTCATCAAGCACTTTCTGAGCGAGATCACGCGGCAGAAGATCTTCATCCTCGGCGGTGAGACGGATGCACGCTTTGAGCGCACGCCTTTCCCTGAGATGGCTTCTGACCGGAGAAGCGTGTGCTCGATTCCGCAGCTGACTGGCAGGAAGTGCTACTCAGGCACATCGACCCTGAGCAGCTGCCCGTCATTTACGGCGGGAAACTGACGGACCCCGACGGAGACCCTCGCTGTCGGACCAGGGTGAGTTTGGATCCTCTTGTAGACTTGAGCTTCATCATTAGATGATGGCAGCCAGCTTGCTTCACGTAGAACCGGCGTGGCAACATGCAGCCAGGCAAATGTTGTTTTGGAATCGCCTGCTGACTGAAAATGATTATTTTTTTGATTTGGCCTGGTATCAAACCTAACCTAACATTTAATTTGCATTATAAAAGTGAGATCGCTTAATGCTAAGACAAAATGGCAGACGGGGCAGACAATTCCTAGGCATATATTCTTTATCCTCTGCGGAAAATGACATACGGCGGACATCCGCACACTTGGGGTTATTTCAATATTTTGTTATTTTTTTTGGAGGGTGGGGGTGTCTTCGAGAGACAAGTTATTGGTGGAAATAGTTTTTAGGAATCATTTTTTTTTTCTTGTGTTTCTGGAATGGATTAATGGCATCATGAAAAGAGCTAAAACTGTTGGGAAATGCATCACTTGACTTTTAACAGAAACCAAACAGAGTTGGCTGCAAACAATGCCACAAACTCTTTTTTTTTCTAATGTGAGAACAGAATGGATCTTCCCGTTTCTAGAGACACAAGAGGAAATTGCAGAAGGGAAGCACCTCCCCAAAAAAAAAAACAAGCAATTTGCAGCAGCTGGTTTAGACGCGACAATGCCATAGCAGCTTGCTCAAGTTAGCGTTTTGGAGGCGCCTGCCGCTAGTAGCTTGCTTGCGGCGGAGGGCGTCGTCATCGCCACTCACGTTAATGCTCTTTTACTGTCTCTGTAGATAATTAATTGGGCCCAGGACAAGTGAGGCGCAGAGGGAAGTCACACTTTTTCGCCTTTTCTTTTGTAATCTAGCTAGATGCGTCGTTACTGTGTGGCGTCAACACCCATTCGTAGTCAAGTTTTGAGAATAAAAGCTCTTTTGAAAGACACTTCACATGACCGGTCGTCTTTTTCACGACAGCAAAATTGTCTGGAGCCAATCTTATTTCCGTTTCCACATAACGGTATTCTACAAATTTTTTTAAGCGCTTTTAGAAACAACTGCATCTTAAACAAAATGATGCACGTACTCTTAGAACTTAAAATACACTAATCAAATAATAAATAATACACTCTTTGTTTTGAATAAAAAAAACAAGCAAAAGAGCTCCTTCCCTCATTTTAATGTAGTCCATTGGCACCCAGACGCCACTAGATGGCAGCAAAGCAAAACTTGTATGAATTGGCAACAGTTTTGTGTCTTTACACACACAAACAAATGTACACTCCCTGTTGAAAGCGAAGTGAAAAGCGTGCTTACATTTGCACATAATCATCTCCGCTGTGTTCTGCTGACCCCACTTGGTTAAAAACTCTGTCATGCCACCTCACAATTTTGTGCAAACTAAGCCACCAAACATGCAAACAAATGGCGCTTTCGTCATGTGAGTAAATCTTTCTTTTTCTCCTTGTTGAACATCGTAGTTTTTTGGGGTCTCCCCCCCCTCTCCCCCCAATGTTAATAGTTTTTTTTTTCTTCCCTCCCGCAGATTAATCACGTGGGTCCGGTTCCTACTTCCTACTATGTGCGCGATCACGTATCGGTGGAATACGATCGGTGTTTGACCGTCAGTCGAGGGTCCACGAGACAACTGGATTACGAGATCCTCTTTCCGGGATGCGTCCTCAGGTCAGATGTTCAAACCACATCAGTCACAGTTGTATCCGGAGATGAATTTTTAAAATTGCCTCCATTTGGTTTGTGCGTGTGTCTTTCCATAACCTAAGATGGCAGTTTTCCAGTGAGAGTGCCGACATCGGCTTCGGCGTCTTCATCAAAGCCAAAATGGGCGAGTGGAAAAAGGCGACCGAGATGGAGGCGGTGGTGCCGAGTCAGCGCTACAACGCTCACCTGGTGCCTGAAGATGGTTCACTAACATGCGAGCGCCCCGGCGTGTGTAAGTCCTCCCTCCCTCACACACACTCGCACACGTCTACTTTAACACAGTCTCATTTCTTTATTTTCAAACGTACGCTCTTCGTCTTTCAGACGTGCTGCGATTCGACAACACGTACAGCATCTTCCAGGCCAAGAGAATCAGCTTCACCGTCGAGGTTTTGCTGCCAGACCACCTGAAGACCCAACAGGCCACTGCAGTGTCCAATCAGAATAAAGACGCAATGGAACGCAATCAATCATAGCCAGAAGCACTTGGGGAAAAAAAATATTACTTGAAGCACACCAAAGACCTGAATGTGTTTGTGTTCCCACTATAAGAACTGTTCATTATTACCCCCTCCAAGGATGTTCTCTTTACTACAATGACAGTATTAAAATAAAATAAGAACATTAATAATATGTAAATTGTATTATTATTATTATGTATAATAAATTATCAAAATAATAGTCACGTTTTATCCACTTGACTCATTGACACGTTAGCTCCCAAGTCCCCCGAAACGACTTTATCGCCCCCTGGTGGCCAAACCAGCGCTACACATTCACCGGAAGCGGGTGTTTCTTTGGAAACCAGGTGATACAAACTTTCTTTCCTCGGTTTGGCGACATTTAAAATGAGCAAGGATTATTGTAAATATGACATGGCGCGGCTGCGCACTGAACTTGAACAGGAACGAGAAATCAAGTGAGTGTTCACAATTTTGATTTCCACTTGTGTTTGCAACATTTTTTGGGTGTTGTTTTTTTTAGAGACATGTTGGAAGAGTCGGTACGGGACCTCCGGTGCACAATGAGGGAACTTCAGGACAGGCTTCATAGTGTCGACGGGGAAGGTGATAAGGGGAAAAGTTTCGAGTGGTTAACTGTGTTCATTTTGTGATGATTATTTTTTGTATGCTTTTGTTTTTGGGGAACTTTGGGCCAGACAACGAGTGGAAGACCAGATACGAAACTCAGACTGAGCTCAACGAACAGCTACAAAGGCAACTCACTGTCATTCACGATAGACTGGAAGACCTGCGTGGGAACCCAGTGGGTGAGATCCCACCTGGTCTACTAAAGAGACTAGCTATGAATAGATCCTTCGTTGGGCTCCGAGTCATACAGTAACGTTGTCGCCATATTGAATGTGGCTATATGGGGCGATGTGTGCCTATTCACTGCTGCTTGGAGCTAGTTTTACATCCATTCAATGCCGGATTTATTGGAATTAATATGTATCAATGACCTTTGATTGAATTTGGTCATTAAAACATGATGTTGGGACAACACTTTGGCTTTATGGCTTCTCCAATTACATCCTATTTGTTCATAATACAGTACAGGTAGTTTCCGAGGGAAATTGGTGGCAGCAAGGCACTTAAAGTGGAGAGGACGATAGAGCAACAAAATATATCAAGTATGTACATGATCATGACTCTATATTACATAAACAACTGGCTTCATCTGTTAAATTATTCACCACAAAACCCATTAAGCCTCAATGGTATTAGCTACCTATTAAAAATACCAATCCGTTTAATAAAGTCATTTCAAAACTTTTATTCGAAAGCCCTCTTATGTACATTTTTAAGTCTCTGTGCTTGAGTATCTTTTGAAGACTTCTTATGTTTACTCAGTTGATTATTGAACCTTTCTACTCCTTACTATGTCAAAATATGTACTTTTTAAAAATGAGAATTTGTGTCTCCCCCCCCCCCCCCCCCCCCAGATCGACTGGCTTCTATCCGATCCTACGATGACATGCCTTCTGTGAGTTTGGACTTTCATCGATCCCCCCAGCAGAGGGCGCCACCCACACACACCCACAATCAATAACAGACAGAATTGAGGAAGTTCTTTGACTTTGGCCGCCATTTGCCTTCTTAGGAGTCGCTGAGGCATCACCTCAAGCTGCTCACCGACGAAAAGTCGGGTCTCAAGAGTCAACTGGCCGACTGTCGCGTCAGCATTGAACAGGAGTCAAAGGTCAGTCAGACTTGACCTACTGCATCCCATGTGTCTGCTCTATACAAAGTCTCCTCTTGTTTGGGGCATGGGGGCGGGGCAATCAGGCGTTCCATAAAACCAACAATGAGAGGCGAGCATACCTCTCAGAAATTGCCATGGTAAGAGTCCTTCTCCATGTATGTCCATCATTACAACCAACCTGCTACTCTTCCCTGACAACGATGGCTTATTCGGCTGTCGATTCAAAAATGTTCTTCTGCAGTTATCCTCCACGGTGGACGCCCAAAGGAGGCAGTACTCCATGCAGCCACGGAGGGCCACAGAAAGCAAACTGAGGTATAGCATAAACTTTGGGCTCAGCGCTAAACAAATTTACCGTATTCAATTTTTATGTATTTATTTATTTATTGCCCCCCCCCCAAAAATAAAATACCTGTTTCCTTATGTTGTGTGTGCCCAGAGCAAAGCAGCCAAGCAGGAAGTCTGAGGCTGACACTAAAAAGGGAAAAGCTGGAGAGCGTGACGCCGGAGGATGTGTGAGAGGAGGAGGAGGTGGAAAAGGAGAGGTGAAGAAATCCCACATTGGAAGCAGGTTGCCCACCCTCAAGCATCACGTGAAACAGTGACTAACGCAGCATCTTCCTGAGGAACTATCACACTTGAACCAAAAAAAAAAATCTTTCTACCACATGCATATTACTTGAGTGAGGCCGCTTCCAACGCACAAGTCATCACCCACGTATGCACACACAGGTCCACAGAAACCCGGTGTAAGATACGGCCTGCTGAGCATTGGTCTTTTGTTGCTCGATCATGTCATTCAGATGTTAAAAAACGATGATTTTTTCCAAGGTAAGAGGCAGGAATATTTGTTTAATGTGCCAGTGAATAGTTTCAGATCGTCTTTCTACCTGTGTTACTGCAGCGTTTGTGTTTAAATGTATGTAGTTTAAAGGATTATAACACCGCCATGTAGTTGCTATTTGTTAGTCTGTCAATTGTGTTTTGCGTTGTCAGTTTTAAAATTTATTCTGATTATTTTGGACGAAATGATTTGCGTGGTTTACTGCGACGCAAAAGCAGGCAGTACTCCTCCATGCAGCCACAGAGGGCCACAGAGAGCAAAATGAGGTCAGAAAGTTGGGTCAAATTGACCCGATAAGTGAATCGCCCTAGTTTTGACCTAAATTGGGTTAATATTGACCTCATTTTTTTTCATAGAATGTTTGATCTATGTTTAGTTTACCTCCAACTGGGAGTGGAAATAAACGGCATTAAGTGTTTTTTTTAATGGTCACCATCTGGGAAATCGTGTGTGTGCGTGGTGAAAGAATGTGTTCGTGTGCGTGCGTGTGTGTGTGTGTGTCACTTTCTGCGTGCGTGTTGAATGAGAATCACGACACGAGTGACGTGCTGAGGAGGAGGAGGGGGACTAGGAGGGGGGAGCAGGAGGAGGAGGAACCTGCAGCTGCTACTTAGTTTCGTGTGCTGCTCAGCTTCTGATTCTTCTTTCCATCATCACCACACGCACACGCGCGCCCACAGTGTGAGCAGGAGGGCTCCGCTGTAATAAACTTTTGCTCACTTCTTGCTTTTTGTGGACAATCGGCAAGACTGGAGGTGACGGAGGCGCTCACCTCTCGCGTCGGTAAGTCATTCACGGGTTGGAGTATTTTGGGATGTCGTGCGTGCGGGATGTGTGGCCTGCTATTGACTGTCCCTCCATCAAACCACACACACTGTTTGTTGCGAGTGCACCCAGATTAGATTTAATCCTTGGTTAGTGCTCTAATCTGGGACGCGCGCCTGCTCGCTTCTTGCTTTGCTCTCACAACTTTTGTGTGTGCGTGTGTGTGTGTGTGTGTGCGCTTGCGTGCGCGATCGTGTGCACGTGTGCGTGGCAGACAGTACCGCGGTGGTGGTGGTGGCGCCGCTGGGCCACGTCATGGACATGGAGCACTTCGACGACCGCGCTCAGCGCCACGGCAGCCGTGCAGGATCGGGATCCGCGGCCGGGGTCGGCGCGGGGGCCGGGAGCGGGGCGCGCGTCAACGGCGTGCAGAGCCCCACGCACAGCGCGCACTGCAGCCTGTTCCGTGCGCCGCGGAGCCTCAAGGCCCTGAGCGCCGAGAAGCGCGCCAAGAAGGTGCGCTTCTACCGCAACGGCGACCGTTTCTTCCACGGCATTGTCTACGCCGTGTCGACCGACCGCTTCCGCACTTTCGACGCGCTGCTGGCCGACCTGACCCGCGCCCTCTCGGACAACGTAAACCTGCCGCAGGGGGTGCGCACCATCTACACGCTGGACGGAACCGGGCGCGTCGGCAGTATTGATCAACTGGTCGAAGGTAAACCTGGCTGGAAGTTACGGAGCAACGTTTGATTTTTACAACCGACAGATAGGTGAGGTCATGCGTACAAAAAGCTATGTGACGGCTTACCTGTTACCTAGGTTATGGTCATGTGACATTCTTTTTTTTGGTCATGTGACGTTCCAAAATGAGCACTCGGGCATCGTGACGTCATTTTCAGTCGACAGCAAGTGACAGTACAAGGCAAAATGGCCGTCCCCTTAAAACGAAGAAAACCGGCTGGGTTTCTCTGCTTAATTCATTTTCCACAAACGCTACATTAATCAGAATTTCGCGGACTATTTGGGGTGCTCAGAGCATATTGTCAAGAGCATTTTTGACTTGACTTCCCCTTCACTTGTATTGTGAACTACATTATCATTAGGCCGAATTAACCATTTATTCAAAAGAAAATGTATTTAAAATGGTTTCTTTTGCCCATGTATTTTGTCCATTGGTGAATAATAATTGACCGGTTTTAGTATTTGAATCATAATTACCAGTAGTTTACCATTTATTTATGCAAATAATTATTTGTTGAAATATTGTAGCAAATATTTTCTTTTAAAAACTCGTTTTTAGTTGATTTAATTATTTCATCGAATTAAACAAAATCAATTGAGCAATTATGGAATCAAATAAAATGTAGAAATATCAGATATGCTTGTAAAATTGTTTTATTTGATCCCGAGTAATTCATGCCAATCTATGACATGATAGCCTTCCTGTCAGATGTTGCTCACTACTATCCTCCTTGCGCCACCAACAGGCGAAAGCTACGTATGCAGCTCTGTGGAAGCATACAAAAAAGTGGATTACACCAAAAACGTCAACCCCAACTGGTCGGTGAACGTTAAGGCGTCGGGCGTTGCCTCGGCCCGTGGGCCCCCCTCCCTGGGCAGTGCCAAGACGAGCCCCTCGGGGATGGGTGGCGTCGGCCTGCCCGAGAGCCGCGAGAACAAGGACTTCGTTCGACCCAAGCTGGTGACGGTGGTGCGCAGCGGCATGAAGCCCCGCAAGGCCATCAGGATTCTGCTCAACAAGAAGACGGCGCATTCATACGAGCAGGTGCTCACCGACATCACCGATGCCATTAAACTCAACTCTGGAGTGGTCAAGAAGATCTATACGCTGGAGGGGAAGCTGGTGAGTCAAATGCAAACAATGACGGGCGCTAACAATTAGCTTTGGCGGTGTGTGCATTGATACTATGACTACACTCGCAGACATAAATTCTTTATCCTCTGGGAAGAATTTCTAATACCGTATTACTGCTGAGGTGTTTTAACTTCTCGATCTAAATAATAATTACAATGCATTTATCGCCAATGTGATCCCTCCTCTCGCCACTGATTCCCGAAATCCAAAAAGTTGTAATCAAATTGTTATTTTAGATCTGTTTACATCTTAATGGAGAATCAAAACTTTTATGAATGAAGGCATTTTCCCAGACAGATTTATGAATGTTGTGTATGTGTGTGTGTGTTCATTGTTGTGGTCGCCCACGCCGCATCAGACAGCATCGCGTGTGTCTGAGTCACGCTCCCTCCAAGGTCTGCCCACCTGCTCAGTTTGTGCCATACATTTATTTCTGGGGGGGAAAAAAAATCCGACGGACTCGAATTGGTTACAATGTCAGTATTGGCCTATAGCGCTACCTGCTGCTTCGGCATGTACTCGACAGTCTGTCAATTTGCGTTCATGTGGATGATTTGAGGATTATGATTCAATGCGTATGTATGATGATTTGATTTCCTCACATTACTGTCTGTTCGAATCGGACGCTAATCTCATTTTCCACGGTACCCCCCTCAAAAAAAAAAAAATGCACAAAATGATAATTTACGATCAGACATTCATAGCTTTTATTCTTGGGAAATTGCAAGCACAACAAAAAAAAGACTATTCTTACTTTATTATGAATTTTATGAATTTATTGAACTTAATAATGGAACAAAATATGGCCTTCATACATTTATAAAATTTAGATTTATTTTTTTTTAATTGTCGAAAGATTCCATCTTTATTGTCATAGCATATGTATGTAATCATGAGCAGGCAACAGTTGTTCTCGTTTTGCATTTAGTGCCATTTTGTGTGCCTCTCGCCACTAACGCTGACGAGCGTCGCAACCCGTCTGACCTCGCACAATCCATTTAACGATCGGCCATGATTAACCCAGCAGGGCGTCGCTCCAGATTCCTGATCGGATCTGCACTTCTTAAAAATAAACAAATAAATCAAGAAATAAATTCTCTTTGAGAATCCTCCCACGCAAAATTTAAAGTCACACTTTTCCTCCCAACGCCTGCTCGCTCTGCGGTTGCCACGGGTTACGGTTGTCTGGGAGATTACACAATAAACTCGCCCTCCTCTCTTTCTGCAAGTAAGGCTCTTATGGCGCCGCTATTTTTAGCCGCTCTATCGATTGGGCCGCCGGGCATGGCAACACGCGAACCACCCGGGCTGGGTGCCCTTTTCTTTCTTTTTTTTTCTCTGAAACTTGACAAATATTAAAGATCACGAAAGCACAACGCACAAATAGGAGATTAGTTTAAACCTCAGTGAAATGCGCTTAATCCGTGTTGTAATCGCAACTAAAACAGCCTTGGCTTGTGGCGAAGGAAAAAAAAAAAGTTTGTTTCATGGTGTATAGCAACTTGAACGCTCGCCATTTTGACATTTTTACTGTATGTCAGCATCAGTCAAATATTTGACAGTCGGAGGATGACCCGATAAAATATTGATGACGTCTCATTGAGTAGAAACTATGAGTGAAGGTACAGTAATTACCCAAGTGCACACCCAGATTGGGTTATTTAATGTGTGTCTGTGTGTGTCAGAAGTAGGTTTCTAGGTTGCTGGTTGTGACGCTTCGTCCCGACAGAACCGACGAGTCCAAAGAGAGAAACAGAGATGACGTCCGAACACCAAAACGGCTCGCTCATCTCTTTGCGTTCATTAACCTCTTTTAATGAGGACACACACACACACACACACACACAAGTGCAATGAAGCTTTTTTTTTTTGTGTGTGGGACTACTCGAGATAGACGGGCCAACCAAATTTCATGTCGCCAAGTCAAATTTGGCTTTGTTATTGACAATAAGATGCTTGCATCAATGCCAATGTAGATGACTTGCTTTGTCTTTTAAAGTGTGGCTTTTTGAGACCTTTTTGTGGGTCTGCTCATGATAGACATGTCAACCAAATTTAATATTGCGCAGTGAAACTGGCTTGAGGGGATGAACTTTTCAACCATTTGGTCAAGTGCTACCTAGAATTGATTTAGTGAAAATTTAACGGCTACTTCAAACCAAAATATTGGGCTCCCTGTGTGTTTTCACTCTTGGGACTTTTTGGTGGGCCTACCCTGCATTTTTGCAACATTTGGTCAAGAATCTACGGTACTTTATGGGGTTGACTTTTGTGTTGACCATTCAATGGTGCTTTCAAACCAAAATACCTGACTTACTGTGTCCTTTCGGGCATGGTCTCTTGGGACTTTTTTGTGGGTCTGCTCATGATAGACATATTTGCAAAGCTTTTGAGAGCTGAATTTAAAAAAAATGGTAAGGAGCTGACGTTGTGGAGTTGACTAAGTTGTTGATCCTCAAATGGTCATTTCAAATCAAAATGGCAGATTTCCTGTGTCATTTTAGACATGGCTTTTTGTGGGTCTACTAGTGGTGGACATGCGTCGTAAATTCACATTTCTTGGTGAAATTGGCTTGTGGGCGGGGCTGAATTTGGTGCTTATTGGAAATGCACACGAGAGTTTTTGACTATCTCTCCACGAGAACCCCTCTGTTCCACGTGCAGGTTCCGCTCACTAGCGCCCCCTCTGTGGCTCCTGGTGTCACATTTCAGCTTGTAACCTGAGCAAGAAGGTTTCCAGTCCTCCTCCTCTACCTCACACTCCTCATGCCACGGTTGCCGGGCAACACCCTTTGGTTTCTCCTCTACTGTACTGTACTGTAGTGTGTGTGTGTGCGCACGCATGTGTGTGTGTGTGTGTGTGTCAGGCTGGTTCCGATCAAGAAGATAGACAAGCTCTAAGTGGCTTAAAGAGCACAGCCATGGCTCCACTAAGAATACTGTGGTAAGCTGTGTTTGCACACACACACATGCACACTGAGCCTTGAGCCTCAAATCATGCACATGCCCCGATACACACACACACACACACAATTATGTCAGACCCCAGCTGTCAGTTTTGACTCACACACACAAAAATACAAAGAACGAGGGCTAGATTTGGTTAGTTTAATATGGTGAACTCGGTTGTTTTTTGCACTCGACGACCACAGAAGGGTCTAGACCTGGTTTGTTTAATCTTAGAGCTTGGTTCGTGTCGTTTTTTTTTCGAACTAGGATGGCATAGCGTCCAGAATTAGCTGACTTGTTCTTCCTAAGTTCGCCCTGTTCATTTCTTGTTGAGCTCTCGGTTCATGTTGGGTGTCGTACTATGTCAGCGGAGCCTTTTCAGGGGCATTGGACTTTCCAAGCTTCCAGTTCTCTGCAGTGCTGGTTCTTTTGTTCTCTTTGTGCCTCATCATCTTTCTCCTCCTCCTCCTGCACCCAGCACTGCAGTGACCCAGACCGTAAGCCTCATCAACAAGATAAAGACCGGAAGCAACGTCAAGAACATTTTTATGCAAATGGCCGTTCGTATTCCTCGCCTTTGATATTCGGATGATGATGATGATGTTTGGCGGTGTAGTGCTGTACTGCTGCTTTGCTGAGTCACTGTCACTCAGCACTTTTGTGTGAGTGTATCTGCATCTTGTTATAGTGCAGCTGCATAAATTGGCATTTTAGACGTCTACAATGACTGTAAAACACACACGCACACACACACCCTCTCTGGACGATTTATTAGGAACACCATCATTGAGGTAGTTTAGGTGTACCTAATGTTGTGTCCAACCACAAAGGAGAAAAGAGGGTCATCAAGCTGAGGAGAGCATAAGGAGGGGCGCGCGGGGGGGGGGGGGGGGGTGAAAGGGGGCAGCCTGAGGACAACACAATGCATTGTGGGATACAACGTCCTATTTGTTTCACTTTTGTCACATGTGCGTGAAAAAAAAACATCAAACTAGTGAAGTTGGAGAAAAAGGAGAGCTGGCGTAAAATGATGGAGCCAGCGGTGCGTTCAGGTGACCTCGGGAATGCCGCCACCTCTGCTGTCAGTTGGTTCCCAGCTGGTGTTTTGTGTCCTGAACAAGATGAAGGTCAATTGGGGAGTATGCCTCGCGAAGTTTGTTCAGGGTCATCCGAACGTCCTCTTTAAACTTCTTTCCATCTGCTTGTGATTTAGTTTTCGCAAGTCGAACAATTGCAAAACATTGTGCGCCTCTATTGGTGAGCGCAATTGAATTCAGCACCGCGGCCAGCTCCTTTCGCTTCCAGATACTCGCTCGAACTTTTAACAGATTTCGCCTTGCTCCTTCACTCCAAAACGCAATTATTTTTCTTCTTACGACCGCCGGCACTACATTTACCACGCAAACATTCAACTCCCACCCAGCTCTGTAATAATATGAAACAATAAAATGAGCCAAAATAACTTTAAAAACGTTTGCTTTTAGAACCAAAATGGCCGACTTCCTGTGTCTTTTTTTTGGGGGGGGGGGCACTTTTTTGAGGGTGTACGCACGGTAGACATGTTTACGAAATTTCATGTTACGATGTTAAACTGGTTTTAGAGGCCGAAAGTTCAAGACGTTTGCTCAAGCTTGTGAAGTTGATGTATTTGTTGTCCCTATAATGGCCGCGTCAAGCAAAGGCGGCTGACTTCCTGTGTCTTTTCAGGCATGGCTTCTTGAAACGCATTTTTTTTTTTGCGGGTCTCCTCACGTTTGACATGTTGACCGAATGTGGTGCTGCTCAGTGAAAGCGCTTCTCCGTGTTCTCTCTTTGCTCTCTTGACGGCTGCGTCGACTACTCTCTCATTGCTGTCCAACACTGCCCCCTTGTGGCTGCCTAGCGCCAACCCAGTTGCTCTGTGTTGTACAACATATCAATATCAAATGAGTCGATGCTGGCCTTGTCTAAATATGATTTTAGCTTATTGAGGAGCCAGAGAAGTTAAAAATGATAGAAACCAATGCTTTTTTTTCTTGATTTTCCCCCTTTTGTATATTTCTTCTGGCGTACTGTAGTTTTTTTTATCTTGAAAATTACTCAAATGATTATATCACACAAATAGTTATTTTCAGATGCAGTGTATTGAGTAAATTTGTTTTTCCGTGCAGGTGACATGTCTGCAGGATTTTTTCGGCGACGAGGACGTGTTTGTGGCATGTGGACCCGAGAAGCTGCGTTTTCAGGACGACCTCATGTTAGATGAGACTGGTGATTTTTTTTATTTTATTTTTTGGGCGGGTGGTTATTAATGTTGATGAGTACGTTTTTTTGATTACATGCAAATGTATTGCACCAAAAAGTTATATACAACTGAATTGAATTGTTTGAACCGCAACCCTAGTGAGGATCAAGCGGCTCGGAAGATGAATGAATGAATGAATGTTTTCTCTTCTGTTGTGTTGCGCCGCAGAGTGTCGCATCATGCGGCCGATGAACTACGGCAAGATGTCTTCCATCCGAGGTTCCCCAAAAGCTTTGATCCAAACCCGACGGAGCAAGTCGCCCATGTCCGGTAAGAAATCAAACTGTAATGGCAAAAAAAATGAAAATGTAATTCTAAACTCTAAATTGGGGTCCGAGTAATCTTGGTCATGGAAGTTTTTTGTAAAAAGTTTAAGCCTTTGCTGCTTTAATTTGTTTTGGCCTCGGTTATACAGAAATTAACCAGCAAAAATGTGACAATTTGTGGGTCAAAGTATACAAAAATCAAACAAAAATTTTAAAGTATGATTAAAAAAAAAAGATTTAACACTAATTTGACTTTCGTGTTATTTGCTGCAAAGTCATTTGCCAATACTCAAAACTTCTCTTTGATGAAATATGAATGAATAGTTCCAGTGACACACACTAATATAAATTTCTTTCAAAATAACAACAAACATGTTGCAGTAAATGCTCGGGTATGATTAGCTAGTAACACGTACATGTTAGCTATTTGCTCGCTTTGGAAAATGTCAAATTGACGCCGTTCTGTTGACATCCACAACGGTTAGTCAGTGTGACATGATTACGATGATTACATGACTATACGATCAACTTCCCGTTGTGTTGATTTTGGGGCTTTTGCGGCTCATTAACATTCTTACTCTGTAGGGGGGCATCTTGCGTGTGCGCCTGTGTGTGTGTGTCGTGCGTCATATGCATTGAAATGATATCCAGAAGGGACGAAATAGGCTAACAGGCAATGAAGGTTGCCTGCTGACTCAATCCTGCAGCTGCGGGAAAGACACAAGCGTGAAAAGTGCATCCCTGGTAGTCGTGGACGCAGCTGCGACAACGAGCGGGGTTGGGAGCAATTGTTCTCTTGGCGGCGCCGCAGCCTGTGCGACAGGCACTCAACGCGCCAAAACCGTCCGTCCGTAGCATCGCCGACCTCCTTCGCTGTAGCGTTGTCTGGCTGGAGTCGCGAAGCTTTTGAGAGTGCGAAAAGGTTACGGGAGTGAGTCACGACGCCATCTGATGTGGCTGACGGCTCATGAGAACGTGTGTGTGTGTGTGTATTGTTTTTACCTACTTTCGGGTTTTCATTGAGTGAGCCGCAAGGGATGCTTCAGGGGTAAAGGATGACATGGCCAGTGTGGGTCCCCATGAAGCCATTAAAACAAGTACATTTGCATCTCTTCAAAACTGCGTGTGGGGGGGGGGGGGTCTGAATTGTGCTCTGAAAGCTTCCCCCGTTGAGGCAGTTCGACAAGATTGTGTGAATTCTTGTTTTGCTTGCAAGGGATGCGAAAGGGTGAAAGGAAGGAATGTTCACTTTGGGTGCCCTCGAAGGGCCGAAAACAAGATTTGGTGTGTGTGTCTTGTGCAAGTCAAAATGTGGACAAAACGCTGCCCTCATTAATGCGGTAAACAAAGATGTTGTGCGTGTTAGTTGTTCTCTTTTTCTATTTGCGGGCTTCGCATTCAGCACCTTATCGGTCTGGATGCAGTAAATTGTGTGTGTGTGTGCGCACGTGTCAGGCTGGTCAGCAGTCGCCACAGCAACACGTCGCCACAACACAGCAGCGCGTCCATATGTCAACAGCTTCCCGAGTCATTTCTGGGAAACCTTCCTCCTCGTCCTCGTCCTCATCACGCCGTTCTCGGGACCGTTGTTGACGGTTTTTCGTCAGTGTGCTACTCATCTCCTCACTTGTGACAAATTGTGTTTTCGTTCTTTGTTTTGCTCGCGCTGACATTCGCCGAACAAAAATGCTCCACAAAAAAATCAAGCGGCTGCATGCCATTGCACTCCGGCGCTCCAGGGGGCAGTCGTGTGCCTCCCCGCTATTGAGAAGTTTCATTGGACCTCGCGTCGGCGTTTGTCTGCAGCCACAAATATGATACTGCCATTTTGCTTTTGGTTGATTTATTTCATTTTTTGTGATCATTGACGCTGATGTTATTTGTCATTCATTCATTCATTCATTCATTCATTCATTCATCTTCCGAGCCGCTTGATCCTCACTAGGGTCGCGGGTGGTGCTGGGTCCTATCCCAGCTGTCTTCGGTCAGTATGACCAAAATTTGCTGTTATTATAAAAATTTCAAGCCTGGATAAGAGTTTTCAAACAAGGTTCAGGGTTTCAAATTAAGGATTCAATTTCGGGTTTTGAGCCGATGTTTGTGGTTCAAATAAGGTTTGGAATCCGACTTTCAAAGCCAGAGTTAGGCTTCAAAACTCCAAGACATCGTATGATCCATGATTTCATTCCCACGAGAATCTCAAAAGATTGCGTTACTGTTCACGTTTCATGTCTGCAAGGCGCAAGGTCACCACCCCGCTCTGCTATGACATCATCACCCGCACACTTCCCGCTCTCGTCGGACCGCTCTCATCGCCTCCGCCGCTCGCTTTATAGTGACCCGTCGACTTTTGTTGTTACCAATGTGGACATGATTCACGTTTGTCAACCTCCCGTGAGCTCTCCTTCCCTCCCTCCCTCCATCCATCCATCGCTCTCTCCGGGCCGGGTGCGCGTCACTGTATGCGCAAGCCTCTCTCTCTCTCTCTCTCTCTCTCTCTCTCTCTCTCTCTCTCTCCCCCCCTCCCTCCTCTGAGCACGTCAGTGTAGTACAGCCCAGCCGCGTCTTCCCATTCAACACTTTAGTAGCCAGGCAGCTGCTCCTCTTCCTCCTCGTCCGCTTGCACTGTGCTCTTCATCTTTATCATGCCGGGGGAGGAAGGTAGGCCACACTACCTCCATACACGAAGATGGCTGTGGCGTTTTGTGTCCGCGTGTGTGAGTGCCGCTTCTGCGTCGCTTCGGACGATGAAGTCAGTCAGACGTGTTGTGTAACATTTTGTGTGTGTGTGTGTGTGGGGGGGGGTTTCGTCAATGGCAATACTTGTTGTGTTGGTTCTCATACAATGATGATGAAATGTGTGTCTGTGTGTGTGTGCGCGCTGGCGTGTGTGTGTTGTGTAACATCTATTTTAGTCCGCTGTGGATGGCCACTGGTGAATTATGCACACAAAGTTGTGTTGATCGCAGCCGGAGGGGGAGTGGGGGGGGGGAACAGGACACATCAAAAGAATATGATTACTATCTGCGTGTGTGCGTGCGGTTGCGCCGCGGATAGATGTGCACGCGTATCCTTGAAAGATCGCGAAGCAAATGGAAGGTGTTCGAATGATGGGTTTAAAGACGGGGTTTAGGGTTTCAAACAATTCAGGGTTCGGTGTTCAGTTCCGGCCGTATGGGATGAAGGCCGGCGGTAAGGTTTCAAACGAGGGTTTTGAGTTTTGTGCAATGAAACAATTTTCAATTTACGGCAGTTTAGGGTTTCCTGCCGAGGTTTGGGGTTTCAGGATGGGGTGAAGTTTCAAATGAGGGTTTTGAAAAAAGGGGTGGAGTTTCAAGCTTGGGGGTTTTGGGGTTCAAACAAAGGGTAGGGTTTCAAATTAGTGTTAAGATTTCAAGCCTGGGTTGGGGTTAGTAGTGACGGTTTCGAACACAGCGTTGGGGTTCCAAGACCCGTGTTTGTGCTTCAAAGGCACGTTCGGGTTTCCCGGCAGGATTGCGGTTAGTTTAGGGCAGGCATGTCCAAAGTCCGGCCCGCGGGCCAAATCCGGCCCGCGGTCGAATTTCATCCGGCCCTCGGCCCCCGTCATAAAATCAGTGCCGTCTGGCCCGCAGGTTGGGCGCAATGGAACACGTGTTGCATTGACTGAGGTCTCGTAGACTGGTGAGTGATGTTTCATAGAGTACTGCTTCCCTCTAGTGGCTAAATGAGTAATAGCATTCACTGAATGAGTAATAGCATTTAGACACTAGAGGGCATCACTCACGAGTTAACAAGACATCACTCCGTGTTTATATTGACTGATATGTCATACTAGCTGGCCCATTGCCGGCCCATAACTCGGCCCATGGGTTATTGTTGTTCAATGTAAAGAATGTCAGCCAAGGTCGGCCCCCCGACATTTTACCACATAAAATCTGGCCCCCTTGGCAAAAAGTTTGGACACCCCTGGTTTAGGGCCTGAAATGAGCCTTTGAAATTCAGGTTCTCGGACCGGGTCGGATGTATTCAAGTCGTTGACGCGCCGCAAGAATCTTTTTGCCTCGTGTCCCGCCTCGCGCACTCCTGCTCCCATTTTTTTCCTTCTTTCCCCTCCAGTGAACGGGACGCCGGCCAGTCAGCTGTCCACGCCGCCGCAGACGGCAAAGTCTCCCAGCCCCTCCCCGGCCAGCCCGGCCAGCCTCAGCCAACAACAACAACAACAACGGCGGGTAAGGAGAGCACTGGGTCGTCGCACGCGCGCACTCCGCCACTAGCGTTCAGGCCCGTCTAGTCCGTTTTTGAGCGCGTAGAGGCAAGTTGGGCTTTTGTCGTGACTAAACAACGCTCTATGTTAACAGGATACGGACAAAGACGAACATAGGCCGACGACATCTTAGAGAGACATCGCCGCACGTCTAGGAATAGTCTTTGTTTTATTTTGTATTGTTCCGTAGTCGTCGATCACGTCGTGTTTTCCACCGGAGCCCTTTACTAGATTTATGTAACTTGGTCATTGTGTTAATATGTCACGTCAAGATGGGGTCTTGTGTGTGTTTTTTTTTAAATTTTATTTATTTGATTGTGCAAAACATGCATCTTGTATGTGTCGTTTGACTTTGCAAAAGGAAGTCGTCAATGGTGACTTTTTAATAACAAAAAGTCATAAATCCAGATTTTAGAGTGCTAGAGCATCCCAGCTTTGTGTTTAAAAAATGTGGTTGCTTGTTACATCTCGATTAGTTATGGCAACCCAATATAACCGATTCTGTAAGATTATTGACAACACGGGCTCAAAAATCGCGCTATGGAGACGTACATCATGCGCCGTTGTCAAAGCTATTTGGTTGACATATGGCCCTAGATTGATATATGGCGCCCAATAGTAACAATATCTTTTGACCAAAAAATAAATCACATCGGTCCAGATTATTTATTTTTTGTAACCTTCTGTTATCAACATATGAATAGATGGGACAAGTTTATGGCGTTTTTATTTAAAAAAACAAAACAAACAAACCCAGAAAAGAATGACGACAGCCGCTCGACCTTTGGAGCTTTGACAGTTTTAGTGCCTGTTCCACACGTTAGTGGTGTCAAGAATCCATTGCCACGCCACACAAGTGACGATGATTGATTTATGACATCGGATTTATAGCCACAAAAATAAAATAATAATAATAATGCAGGTAGCACACTTGTAATGGTTTGTCGCACCTCCAGTGAATCCATAAACTAAGGATGAAAGAATGTAGCTCTCTATTTTATGGCCTCCTGATTATATGTGTCTGGATTTCTTGGTATGTCATCTCTCAGAGGTTGTTATGTTCCCTTTTTTTGCCCATAAGTTGTGTGACTGATTTATAGCAAGCCCGAAATTAAAAAAATTTTAAGGATAATTGATGACCTCCTCGCCACAAGGCAAATGATAGACTAGTTTATAACCCTGCCACCAAAACTGTAATATATGTAGATCTGGATTTTATTGTGCTGTCTTAAGGGCCATGTGCATTTTTTTTGGGGGGGGGGGGGTTGCCACACGTACCCAATCATAGCTAGCGTCACAAATGAAGCAGCCGTTCGTACGCCGTCATGTTTTATACATGTGGCGCTCGGGTGACCCATTTTAAAAATTTTTTATGAATTGAAGCGGCCTCGCCGACTTCCTGCAAACGCTTCGGCCGTCTGTCTCATCGACATTCCGAGCGGATTTGCGAGCGTGGCGGCTCCGAGGTCGCCCGGCGTCTGCTCGCTCCATTAAGTGTGAAAAACACGGGGCGGCGGCGGCGGCGGCGGCCATAAATCGCAGCAACAAGCTGCGGCGAGCGCCGCATCCGCACCATATTGTCTGTGCAGGCACCGTGACTCACTTTTTGGGGGTGTGAGAGAGAGAGAAGAAGAATGTGTATTTGCTGGGAAAAGGTCATGAAATTAAAAAAAAAATAATAATAATAAATCATATTTACATTTGCATGTGGAATCATGTCATCTCCATGTTTTATTTCTGTTTTGTTGTTGATGTTTTCATTTCCATTTGTCTGCTGTCATTAAATTGCCATTTCACTTGAACACCCGCATTGCGTCTTTCATTTCATCTGTGTTTTTTATTTTTTATTATTTTTCATTTTTTTCAAAATGTTACACACAGCTAGCTAGCGAGCTGGATAAACGGGCGTGGTGCATCCTATAGGGCCGGGTGGCCTCAATCTTCCCCCGCGTAGCCTCGTCCAGATTATACCCTCGTTATTTTATTTCTTTTCCTCGGCGTCCAGCTGTCAGGGATCTGCGACGTAATCCCCGTCGACAGCGTTGATCTTTTCCGACTTGAGCACGATGGGATTTCTTTGCTCCGTCTAGACGGCAGAGAGTCATCAAAATCACCTCCTGCGCAAACGGCAGCACACGCGTTATTGCTTCTGTCGTTTTCGGCGCCCGCCGGTCCTCGTCTTGTTGTTTGGATGCCAAAACAAAGAGCAATAACGCGAAGTTACGATAAAAGTGAAGATTGATTTGCGGCGGCGCCGCTCAAACTGTCCACGACATCCATGACATATTTTCTCATATTATCACCATGAATCGGATCTCGTTGGCTGCATTGCTCGCTCCCCGATTCGGTCGCTGACGTCAGTGTTTGATCATCCCCTTGAAAGCACCCCCCCCCCTTTTTTTTAATGTCAACAATATCGCCGCTTCCTGTTTCCATTCGGTGTGACAACAGCCAGACGTTTCCCGCCTTTTATCGCAGACAAACGTCTCTAAAAGAGACGAGCCCCCCCCCCCGCCCCCATCTTCTCTCCTGTGTCCCCCCTCCGCATCCCCCCCCTCAACCCAAGCGGCAGGAAGCGACCATATTCAGACTTCTCCTCAGCTGCCTCTCAGCAGTTTCCATGGCAACAGTGTTTGTGGCAGGAAGAGAGCGGCTGCATGTGCGATGAGGCCACAGGAGAGATGATGAGGAAGAAGGAGAAGAAGGAGAGCAGATTTAACGCTGGCCCGTGTCCCCCCCCCCAACACACTCACACATAACAAAACAAAACACCAAAAAAACGCTTACATAAGACAAAGCAGCATTGAGGACATTTTTATTTCCGATACGTCCGAAAAAGATGACTCGTGCAACCGTTTACATCATTGCGTAATACATACAGATGACATGTAGTCAATAGATGTCTTTCAAAACAGCTAGAAATCATTTTAAAGGTCCTTAAAAGTCCTTAAATGGGTCCTTAAATATGCGAAGACCTTTTTTTCGGACGCAAATCATGAGTCACTGATGTGTCAAATAGCCTCAATTCCCGAGGAGGACTTACTTGATATTGGAATTTTTAATTTTTTTTTAGGTGGGGGGGCTTGAGTATTAGGTGGCTGGTATCGGCAGCCTGTACGAGTACCCGATACCTTCCAATACGGCCATTCCTGGTATGGCTAACTCGCCAATCCCTCATTGCAACCCTCCTTACTTTATCGTCCAATTTCATTTCAGGGTTCTCGTGGCTCCTCCTCCTCTCTGTCTTCCACTCAAGCGCCCAGCCCAGCGAACAGCGACGGTGAGGACGAGTTTTTTTTTTTTGGATCCACCCGAAAATATTTTTTGGAGAAGAATAAAGACTCATCAATTTACTGGATGGATTTGATTAGAATTGTTTGTCATCTCAACTCTCATGCCTCCCGCAGAAGAAGTTGTCGCGGACGAGGTACCGGCCGTCCCGTCGTACATCTCGGAGCGCTACAAGGTGGGCCGCATGCTGGGCGACGGCAATTTCGCGGTGGTCCACGAGTGCGCGGAGCACTCGACGGGACGCCATTACGCGCTCAAGATCATCAACAAGGGCAGATGCAGAGGCAAGGTGAGACGCCGCTCGCTACTCGTCTGATCCGTTTTGGTCCCGCTTCACGCTGTAGTTTGTCATTTTTTTGATCGGACGTCGGTTGCGCGCGGCTAACCGCGCATGCTAACGTCGACTCGTAGGAACACATGATCCAGAACGAGGTGGCCATCCTGCGGAGAGTCAAGCATCCCAACATCGTTCTGCTCATTGAGGAGGTGGACACGTACGGCGAGCTCTACCTGGTCATGGAGCTGGTGAAGGTCGGCATGCGTTCATTTTGGAACGTCTCACTCGCGAGACCATCCTTGCGCAGAACGTGACACGCGCGGTGAAATCCAAAGCGGTACGCCCGCGGCGTTTGAATATTAAAGCGAGGCGGGAAGCGTCGGTGCATAATTCACGAGGCGTGAATGCCATCCATCTGTTTGACGAGGGGAGGACGTGTACGTGCGAGCGGGAAGACGATGAATGAGAGCGAAGAGCGCGAGGAAGGCCGAGAGACGCAGATGGCGAACGGCGCCGCGGTTGTCGCGCGTTTCCATTCACTAAAAATCTAGAAATTCAAGATTGAAAAACGCAACACCGCGCTGCTTTGACACATTCGCCAATCATCGCTTGTGTCTGAAGGTCTGACACAAGGTCTCTCTTTGTAATAATCTGTCATTGGGTGGAGATTTTCTCCACCAAAAGTACCGGTAGTATCGCTTCTAAGGACCGGGCATCCTTTTTGCTTCGTGGGATTGTAGATCCGATTGTCATCCGCATCGTAGTAAAAGGCAATAAGATGGAACCCAGGAGCAGCAAGTGGAATTCAAAACAGCAGGGGCCCCGAAATTGACCCCTGCGGAACAGCAAATGACGGTGGGGCAGAATGGGACTCGATAGCAATCAAGGCTAGCACAAAAAGTCCTGCCGCCTACCAAGTAGGATCTAAACCAGGGGTGTCCAAACTTTTTGCCAAGGGGGCCAGATTTTATGTGATAAAATGTCGGGGGGCCGACCTTGGCTGACATTCTTTACATTGAACAACAATAACCCATGGGCCGAGTTATGGGCCGGCAATGGGCCAGCTAGTATGACATATCAGTCAATATAAACACGGAGTGATGTCTTGTTAACTCGTGAGTGATGCCCTCAAGTGTCTAAATGCTATTACTCATTTAGTGAATGCTATTACTCATTTAGCCACTAGAGGGAAGCAGTACTCTATGAAACATCACTCACCAGTCTACGAGACCTCAGTCAATGCAACACGTGTTCCATTGCGCCCAACCTGCGGGCCAGACGGCACTGATTTTATGACGGGGGCCGAGGGCCGGATGAAATTCGACCGCGGGCCGGATTTGGCCCGCGGGCCGGACTTTGGACATGCATGATCTAAACGGTCGAACGTGTTGACATTTTATCCTGTTAAATGTGATTCCCGTTAATTTTAGCCTCATTCTCGATCACTTTTATCTTTGATGTGGTGATCATGACACGGGTTGTCCACAGGGGGGAGACCTGTTTGACGCCATCACCTCGGCCAACCACTACACGGAGAAGGACGCCAGCGGCATGCTCTACAACCTGGCCAACGCCATCAAATACCTCCACAGCCTCAACATCGTGCACCGGGACATCAAGCCCGAAAACCTTCTGGTGAGATCACTTCCTGTCTTTCGCAGGTCTCCGGATCAATGATTCGACACCTAAACGAACTGAGTGTTCCAGCGGTGTCAGCAGCGTTGCCATTTTTTTTTTTTTTTTTTAGGTGTACGAGCATGCAGATGGCAGTAAGAGCCTCAAATTGGGAGACTTCGGTTTGGCCACTGTGGTGGACGGACCTCTTTACACCGTCTGCGGGACGCCCACATATGTAGCACCTGAGATCATTGCAGAAACCGGGTGAGCCTTCGTTTTACGCTCTTTACATTCTGTAATTTATGTCAGATTCCTTTATTTTGTTGAATATTCTTCGCATTATTTCGCGTTGTTCGCATTTTTCTGTTCCGCCGCCACTGGATTTGACTTGCTAAGTGTCTCTCGTGCGGTGACAGGTACGGGCTGAAAGTGGACATCTGGGCGGCCGGCGTGATCACTTACATCCTGCTGTGCGGTTTCCCGCCTTTCCGAGGGTAAACGGCTTCCCCGGGCACGCCGGCGCCGCTGCCTCCGCTGGCGGCTGACATCGCTGCGCCCTTTGCTTGCAGGAGCAGCGAGGATCAGGAGGTTCTGTTTGACCAGATTCTGATGGGCCAGGTGGAATTTCCTCTGCCGTACTGGGACAACGTGTCCGATACGGCCAAGGTAAATGCGCTTCGAAAGACATTTTCTTAAGTGTTGGTGGTGTTCCTCGTGATTTATTTATTTTGGGGGGGGTGTTTCAGGAACTGATCCGATCTATGCTGGAGGTGGAAGTGGACCAGCGGTACACGGCCCTGCAGGTCCTGGAGCATCCGTGGGTCACTGTAAGAGCACTGACCTGGACCTTTGGTCCGAGTGTCATTTTCTGAGCTTTACGTTCTTATTTCGGATATGTTTCTTTTTGGTTTGAACATTATTTAAAAAATGTTTTTGTCCCGTTTACCCTTGGTCACTGCCCGGTTGAATATTTCACATTTCCGGCATGAATTGATGATCCCATGCTGATTTAAGACTTACTTGCCACTGGTTCTGCTTGCTGGCTGCAGGACGAAGGCCTTTGTGAGAACGACCACCAACTATCGGTAGCAGGAAAGATCAAGAAGCACTTCAACACCGCACCAAAGGATGACGACAACACGCAGGCACTCATTTCGGTAAGTGGGGAACACAGAGAGATTTTAATCTTACAAGCTTTGAGGTTTAGGAGTAAAGTTTCAAAGTCGACAAGGTTTAGGGTTTCAAATTTCAAATTTGAAACAGGGTTTTAAACAAAGGTTGGGTTTTAAAGTAGTGTTCCAAAGTTTGTGTTTACAATGTTGGTTTCAGGGTTCACATGGATTTTGTCCACCGGCAGGAACACAAAAAATATGCTGAAAAGGAATTTTTTTTTAGCAGGAAAAAAAAACGACCATGTATAGTAAGCCGTTTTTGGCCGAAAAAAAACAACCATGTGTAGTAAGGCGTTTTTAGCAAAAAAAACGCCGACCATATATAGGAAGGCGTTTTTGGCCGAAAAAAATGACCATGTATAGTAAGGCGTTTTAAGCCGAAAAAAACGACCATGCATAGTAAGGCGTTTTTAGCCGAAAAAAATGACCATGTATAGTAAGGCGTTTTAAGCCGAAAAAAACGACCATGTATAGTAAGGCGTTTTTAGCCGAAAAAAACGACCATGTATAGTAAGGCGTTTTTAGCCGAAAAAAACGACCATGCATACATAGTAAGGCGTTTTTAGCCGAAAAAAACGACCATGTATAGTAAAGCGTTTTTAGCTGAAAAAAAAACGACCATGTATAGTAAGGCGTTTTGTCCGAAAAAAACAACCATGTATAGTAAGGCGTTTTTAGCCGAAAAAAACGACCATGCATACATAGTAAGGCGTTTTTAGCCGAAAAAAACGACCATGTATAGTAAGGCGTTTTTAGCTGAAAAAAAAACGACCATGTATAGTAAGGCGTTTTGTCCGAAAAAAACGACCATGTGTAGTAAGGCGTTTTTTGACGAAAAAAAACGACATAGTATAGTAAGGCGTTTTTAGTGTGAAAAAAACGACCATGTTATAGTAAGGCGTTTTTAGCTGGAAAAAAACCGACCATGTATAGTAAGGCGTTTTTAGCCGAAAAAAACGACCATGTGTAGTAAGGCGTTTTTAGCCGAAAAAAACGACCATGTATAGTAAGGCGTTTTGTCCGAAAAAAACGACCATGTATAGTAAGGCGTTTTTAGCCGAAAAAAACGACCATGTATAGTAAGGCGTTTTGTCCGAAAAAAACGACCATGTATAGTAAGGCGTTTTTAGCCGAAAAAAACGACCATGTATAGTAAGGCGTTTTTAGTGTGAAAAAAACGACCATGTATAGTAAGGCGTTTTTAGCTGAAAAAAAACCCGACCATGTATAGTAAGGCGTTTTTTCTTTTGTCCACCAGCAGGAACACCAAAAATATGCTGAAAAGATTTCTCACGGTTCATTTCTGTTGTTGTTGTTTGTGTGACTCCTCTATGTCGCGCGTCAGTTGGACGGAAGCTTTTCTATGCAGCGGTCCGGCTCGTTGGATTTCCACCAGCACCCGGCCATGTACTGGATCAGGTAGGCCAATCTGGACCTTCACCCCCCCCCCCCCCTCCGAGAAAGACCACTTCCAAACAAAACAGCAGATTTGATCTGTGGGTTTTTTGGCCAGTGGGGCTTCTGATTGACACGCCTTTCATGTTGCTAAGCGAATCTGTCTTCAGGAGCTGAATTTAAAGAGTGGTTTTTTTTCTCCTCCTCAGGCCCCCCATGTTGATACGGAGAGGTCGCTTCTCAGATGAGGACGCCACTCGGATGTGATGACTTTTGCAAACCCATCTCAAAAATGGTCCCACCCGAGCGCCAGCCCTCCCCTCCCCCCATACGACTCTGACAACATCTCCATCAGTGCTGAAGAGGGCGGGAACACCTTCCTTGGAGTTCCTGTAAAACTTTGATGCAAAAAAAAAACTTCAGAGAATTCTTTCCAAGAGAAGGTTGTTTTTTTGTAATCAATTTTATTTATCCAGGTTGTCTCACCCAACATCTGTCATTTCCCTTCTATGATGGAACATCCTTGGCAATATGGACCTATGAACTTCATCTTGTTTTTTACACACATACATACAGATACAGTATATACACACACACACATACATCATACCTATTTCCCCTTTTTTTTCCCCACAAAAATTTTGTTGTCCAGCAATTTGATGGAAGGAAGTAGGCATTTTTCGCAGTAGGCATGCGTAGACGTTGATGATTAAAAACGTGACGTAGGCGCTTTTCTTAGAAAATCCGTCGAAAAACAGGAACAAAGACGACGTATCGGTGTTGCCCTGCTGACGGATGTCACGTTCGGTCGCCATTCGTACGTTTGAGTGCCGCTTCATTTACTACTGGTGTGTAGCAAACATGTTTACATGATTCCCCCCCCCCCCTCCTCTCTCTCCACCCCCCACAAAAGGCCTCGCCCTGAAGCAGCAGACAAAGGTGTAACCTCGCTGATGTCAAACACATGCAGAACCAGCAGCACTCAAGTGGATTTGCGCCACCTGGAAAAAAAAAACCTCATTCATCGCCATTCTTTCTTTGTTTTGCGGAACAGACACACCGTAGCTTATAATAATGTCTATGATCTGTTAAAATAAATGTTTTTTTTCAAGTATTCACAAGCAAAAGGAAAGTCATTTGCGAAGATCATCTGGACTTTTGACACCAATGACTTTTGTTTTGCAACTCATCATCGTCCATTTGTTGTGTGAACAAAGCTGCAATTTGACAAAGTTGCGAGGAGTGAAGCCCTGGAAATGGCCAAGATGAGCTGAAAATGGCTGCTTCAAAAACCAAAACGGACAACTTTTTGTGTCTTTTTGGGCAGGCTGTCGTTTGTTTTGGAACACAAGTTGGCTTTTGAAAGGCCCAGGGAGATGGCCAAATTGACCCTAAAATGGCCACCTCGAAACAAAATGGCAGACTTCCTGAGTGCTTTTTCTGAAGGCTTGTGTGGGGCTGATGATCTCCCTTCCAGTCTGCGCTTTTGTCTGTAGGTTTCTGCGATTTGTCAGCCGTATTGATTGCGATCAGTACCAGCTGATAATGAACTCCAACAAAAGCGACAAGCGCTCACCAAAGTGCTGTGACGGCTGCACTATACCATTACGCCTGTTACAAAACCAATACATGTACCTCTCTTCAACAGTCGTCAATCAAACGTACTATTCAGAATTATTAAAATGCTTCTCAAACAAACATGCGTGTCTTCATTTATTTAACGCCTTACTATACATGGTCGTTTGTTTCGGACAAAACGCCTTACTATACATGGTCGTTTTTTTTCGCCTAAAAAAACCTTACTATACATGGTCATTTTTTTTCGGCTAAAAACGCCTTACTATACATGGTTGTTTTTTTCACGCTAAAAACGCCTTACTATACATGGTTGTTTTTTTCACGCTAAAAACGCCTTACTATACATGGTCGTTTTTTTCGGCTAAAAACGCCTTACTATACATGGTCGTTTTTTTCACGCTAAAAACGCCTTACTATACTATGTCGTTTTTTTCGGGTCAAAAACGCCTTACTATACATGGTCATTTTTATCGGCTAAAAACGCCTTACTATACATGGTCGTTTTTTTCGCCTAAAAACGCCTTACTATACATAGTTGGGGGTTTTTTTTCAGTCAAAACGCCTTACTATACATGGTCGTTTTTTTCGGACAAAACGCCTTACTATACATGGTCTTTTTTTTCCGCCTAAAAACGCCTTCCTAAACATGGTCGTTTTTTTCGGGCTAAAAAAGCCTTACTATACATGGTCGGTTTTTTTCGGTCAAAATGCCTTACTATACATGGTCATTTTTTTCGGACAAAACGCCTTACTATACATTGTCGTTTTTTTTCGGCTAAAAACGCCTTACTATACATGGTCGTTTTTTTCTGTGAAAACGCCTTAGTATACATGGTCGTTTTTTAAGCTAAAACATATTTTCTCTTGAATAAAGGGACATAATTTTCTCAACAAAAAATCTTGAAAATATATTTCACATGACATTAAATTAGATTACACTGTATTATTTTTGTAAAATACTGTACTGCGTTCTTTTTAAATGAACATGCGTGTGCCATACTCGGTCCTGTAGGAAGCGCTCTACCGCAGGAAGCTAATTGGGGCGAAGAGTAAAAGAAGACGAAGAAGAAGACCTATCATATTATTTGTAACAACCCCGTCCCTGGTCACATAATGTGTTGTATTTAAAAAGCCTAGCCTTAATTTTGTTTTAGTAAGTGCGTAAAATGCTGCCAAATCGCTGCTAACATTGACAGACGCTCGTTCGCCACCGCGAGCGTGTTATTAGCTCCTTGCCGGTTGCCTTTTTCTTGCAACTTACGAACATGAGCGACGACGAAGCTTCGGTCCGCAAGGACGCCTCGAAGGCCATCCTACTCACCAAGGACGGCCAGCGCTACATCGTGGGCGACAGCCGCTCGGTGGACAGCCGCGACGTGATCACGCTTATCCCCATGGAGGCTACCGATCTCATGGACCTGGACGACGCCGACGAGGAGAGCGACGTGCTGGACGCGTCCGACCCGCGGGACGGCGCCGGGAGCCCGGAGGAGCTGAACGACGACGAGGCGTCGGAGGGCGACGGCACAGCGCCGAAGCAGTGCACCTACGACGGCTGCACTGAGACCACCACGCAAGTGGCCAAGCAGCGCAAGCCGTGGATGTGCAAGAAGCACCGCAACAAGATGTACAAGGACAAGTACAAGAAGAAGAAAAGCGACCAGGCCATGTCGACCAACAAAATAGACGTCAGTCCCCCACGCTACAGTGAAACCCCCGCCTACTCGCGGATTTTTCGGAGAATGATTTTCATTTATTTTTTTGGGGAGGGGTGCGAATCTCAATCCCGCGCTTTTCGTATGAAAAGCTTATTGATACGTGTCAAATATACGCATATTTTTAGGCATTTGTCCTTTTCTTCAGCCGAGTGCTATAGTTGAACGCATGGAATTTGTGGGATATCAAACTATGTTTAGCACGTGCTCGCGATTGAAGTCATTCCTTTCTGAAATCGTCTTTTTATTTCGAGTTGTTTATTATCTGTCAGACTAATGTTTATTGTTTGGTTTCAGGACAACTGTGAAGAGCGTCCTGTGTCTGTCAACAAGCAGCGTTTAGGGGTGATGGGAGACCGGCCAGCCAGACCCTCCCTCATTGAGCAGGTGCTCAACCAAAAAAGACTGGTAAGTCATCATCACCATAACCACAACACACAGTGAACACCCTGTTGATATTCCATCCTTGCACTATAGCACATATTGATCATACCAAAAAAAATGAACTTATTTGATTGAGAGTGTTATAACACTATAGTTTGCTATTTTTCATACTGATACGCTGTGCTGTTGTCCACCAGTCACTGCTGAGGAGTCCCGAGGTGATTCACTTCTTGCAGCAGCAGCAGCACATCCTGGCCGTGCAGAGTCGAAGTCTGGCGCTGCAGCATAACTTGAGCGGCTGTTGACGCTCCCAACACCTCAGTCACGCTATTATTTATTGTCTTTACAGTTAAAAGGTTTGTGGTGCATCTTGTTGTTGTTGTTGTTGATGATTTCACTCACGGACAAAGAAAACAAAACAAAAATGTTTTCTGGTCACAAGCTCTGTCACCCCCGCGGCGAACGAAATAATATTTCACTTTGTGAAACTCTTGATTTGCATCTAGCAGCTTTGTGTTACCAATTTGTCCTGTAAAAAAAATAAAAATAAAACATCAAATCCATTTTAGCCTCGAAAAAAACATTTAATATAAGTACAACCAAACATTGGTCGGGACGGTAGAATAATATTAAAAGACAAATTGAACTCGCAAAGAAGCGCTTACATAGTCTTGAAGTGCCGTAGGGATGCACAAGAAAACAACAAAGCCATACAGAAGCCAAATGAAAGTCAGTCTCACAGTAAACAAGGACCACATCCTGGAAACTTCTGGAGGGGCTTGCGTCCTCATCACAAACGCCGCCTTCCGCAGCCACCCGCCCGTTTTCTACGACACAGACGAGATGGGGTTGTGCGGTGAGCCCATTTGGGTGAGGACCTTGTCAAGCCATTGTAGGGGACCATGTAGATGCACTTCGATCCAGCAGGGGGTGCTGGTCACATCCTGGCGGTGGTACTCAGCCCCCCAACCCTAGACGAAAAAAAAAAAAAAAGCTTTGTCACTTCACTGGAATCAAAGCAACTTTTTCAACCATCTGGTGATGAATATTCAAACGTAGCTTTTTTTTTTTTTTTACTTTTGGCATCTTGTCCCCCGTACCACATTTGCGTCGCTTGGCCGAACTCCTAAAATAAAGGCTTAACGCAAGAGGTTCCGTCCGAACGGGCCTTTTAAATTGCGGCGAGCGCGTCTTACCTTGACAAAGCTCATGCGGATGGTGCACATCTTGGTGAGCTCGTAGACCACCTCGAAGCCGTGGTTGACGGACTGGGCGAGCAGCTGCGCAAAGAGCTGGTTGTTGAAGATCTTCAGGCTGCAGCCGCTGGGGATCTTGCAAACGGTGGTGGCGTGGAAGCCGTGCTGGAAGTTGCAGTTGCGGCTCTGCACGAACACGCTGCTGTCGCTCAGGCACTCGGCGTACACCTCGCCACCCACGTAATACAAGTGCAAGCCTAGGAGAGCCGTGGTTGATTTATGACCTTTATGACCTCAGGGGACCGCGATGGTTCCCGGCAAACTGACCTTTGCCGATGTGTCGCCGCGTGTGCTCGATGGTGGAGTTGCGGTTGACGTTGGACAGCAAGCCGAGGCAGAAGCGGTTTTTGTTGTTGGACGGGTCGGTGAAGCCGTCCACCAGCACGCTGCGTGACGACGCGTGGAAAGTCTCGCCCACCCGGTTGTTCAGCTCGTAGTAGGCGATGGAGCACCAGTACTCGGGCTCCTCGTAGCACACGGGACGCAAATCTGGAGGACGGACGGAAAGTGTCGGAACGTCCGGAGATCGGTCAGGCTCGAAGAAGCTGCACTTGCCTCTATGCGGCGCGGAGAAGGTGAGCTTGGTGCTTTCCGTGGAGTTGCCAGGCTTCACGTCCTCCTGTGGGTTCGACTCCATCATGCTGTACGGTGGAGGGGGAGTTTCTGATGGGCGGGCAAACAACATGAAAGCCCAAAGTCCCGTGCTAATCGTCAGGTTCAAATACGCAATCACACAAAAGACCCCAAAAGTTGGGATTCAAACCCGGAACCTTTTTGCTTTCGAGGCGCTAATGCGACGTATCATACCGTCATCACAGGACAATTTGGAGTCCAACCCGTTTAGGCAGCAGATGAGCCGGCCGGCGTCTTACCTGCAATGTGGTACGGGCTACCCGGCTCGGTGGAGCTGCAGGGGGAGTCGGGGTAGCCCTGCGAGGCGGGCGAGCGTCCGTGGGATGAGGAGGACGGCGACGAGGACGAAAAGGAGGACGAGGAGCCTGGCAGCGGCGGGAAAGACTCCGGATAGGTGGCGTTCTGCGGCATCAGCGGCTCGTTGTGCAGAGATGCATTGCGGAACTTGGCCAGCAGGCTGTGCTGTGGGTTGAACTCGCTGTGGCGCGGCACCAGGACGGGCGGCAACACTGGCGGGAAAAAGAGGGATGAAAGAAAATGGCACTCGAGGATCCGAGCGCGACTTTTTCAAAAAAAAAAAAAGACGTATCAATAGAAACCCCTTTTGACTGCCACGGCTGCCCGTCGAGGCAGATTTACTCTTACCCGGCGTTTCCACACGCCGGTAGTGGTATGGATTGACACAGATGTCCTTCTGCTTGGAGCCGAAGGGAAACTCGCAACAGTCGAGCGCCTTGAGTTCGTGGTGCGACTGCAGGTCCGGCCAGCGCCACACGCGGCAGTAGATGACGTGCGGCAGGCCCTTGCGGTGCGACACCTGCAGCCTCCCGTCGAGTGAGCGCGGGATGGTCACGCACTTGCCTGACAAAGGGGGGAAATAACGATGACAACACGGGGATGAGGGTGACGCTTCCTGTTTGGACACAAGGTCAGGTTACGCCAGTGATCGAGATCCAACACACAAAAAAAAAAGTTGGTTTGTCACAAATCAATCAGGGGCCATAAATCGACCGAATATTAAAACGTCAAAGTTAGACGGGTGGCCATAAATCATCAAAAAAACAACAACTGTTTTTCACTTAGGGCAGCCCGGTAGTCCAGTGGTTAGCACGTCGGCTTCACAGTGCAGAGGTACCGGGTTCGATTCCAGCTCCGGCCTCCCTGTGTGGAGTTTGCATGTTCTCCTGCGTGGGTTTTCTCCGGGTGCTCCGGTTTCCTCCCACATTCCAAAAACATGCATAGCAGGCTGATTGAACACTCTAAATTGTCCCTAGGTGTGAGTGTGAGTGTGAATGGTTGTTCGTTTCTGTGTGCCCTTAGCGATTGTCTGGCAACCGATTCAGGGTGTCCCCCGCCTACTGCCCGAAGACAGCTGGGATGGGCTCCAGCACCCCCGCGACCCTAGTGAGGATCAAGCGGCTCGGAAGATGAATGAATGAATGTTTTTCACTTGAATCATTTTTTTTACGCACTGGATTTCATTGAATGAGGTGGCCACTCACTGGGCTGTCCGGGGCAACTGAGGGCCCGCTCCAGCTCCTCCATGGCGCCTTTCTTCTTCTTGAGCTTCTTCACCAGAGAGTCCACGGCTTTCTCTGCCCACTTCTCCTCCTCGTCGCCCTGCTTCCAGCCCAGCAGACGTTTCACCGCCGGGCTGGTGAAGGAGAAGAGTGACGTGATGGACGTGGATGAGTTCATGGTCCCTTCTTGTTCCTGATGCTTGGAATGGAGATGATTCCGGTCTAGGGTTGCCGCATCTGTTGAGAGAAGTGAGAAGATAATGGTGCCACTTGTTGATTTGTGCTCTTACTAAATTCTAAAACAGTTTTCGTTTCTAGTGGATTCACGGGTGTCATTCAGGGGTGAAAAGGTTAACAGTCATGATCCGTGCTGGATGCAATTTTTTTTTTAATTAGTGACTTTTTGCTGATTCACTGTCAGCACTTTAAATTGAAGTGAACAAATGTTCGCATAAATTAAAATGTGTTATTGCCTTTTCATAACATGTGGCCATAAAGAAAGCCATCTTCTGTCATTTTTTAAAAATGATGACCGTACTTATTTCCAATTTATTCTTGAGTCATTGAACGCACTGACTTCTCGTTTTTTTTTTTTTTAATTAGCTACTAATTTTGACTCACCAGCGCTAGTTAACCACTATTGGTTAGTCACAAAACATTCATTCCGATGTCATGTGGAACATACCAACTCCTGGCTTTACTACTATGAGCAACTTATTGTTTACTGCTATACAAGAGTGAAAACACGCCCACAACTGTTACCAGATAAACACTCACCCTTTTGACCTGCGCCAAGATGTAGTGATGAAAAGCGCCGTACTGTCCAAATGATTCTGCCAAGTCCCGTACGCCTGTCAAGAAAGGTGAGAAGATGCTGGTGGTGAGGAGTAAGAAGATTTTCCAGGCAGGAGGACAAGGAGGAAGGTCCTCTTGTGGCTTCTCTCTTTCTCTTGTGAAAGACGCCCAGGAGCCAAACTGTCTGGCCAGAACACATCACAGGACAGGAGGAGGGGGAGGAGGGCTGTGTGTGTGTGTATGTGTGTGTGTGTTTACTTTTCGGTTTGTCCACATATAATCTGCTCACAATGATGCTGCATCACACCGGAAGTTGACAGGTCACACAAGTCAAAGATATCGCATGATGACATAAAACAATAGAAAAAGGGGGAAAATGCTATTCTTTTATTTGTACACACGAGAGCCTAGTAAACGCACACTCACGCACAACTGCTTTATGGAGGCCGGCGTCACACAGTCTGCCCGCTCAGATAGTCCAATTACCTAATGCTTTATCACCAGGAACCCCCCCACCAACCCCCTTCCTCCTCCGCCTCTTCTTCTTCCTCACGCCCACTCCTCGACAAAAAAGTAAACAAGGCAGATTCCTCTTACTACTGAACTGAACGCAACGCTCACTCAAGTGTCATTCATAAACAACAGGCACCATTTCTTAATCAGGATTCAAACTAATTGTGAATCACCCTGTTCATTATAACCCAAAATTACAAATGGCATTAAACGTTAAAGTCATCCAAATTTAGATTTCAACATAAAGGCCACACCTTTTAATGATGAGTATGTGATTAAGAATAATGTCTCACCTTCACGTTTGCATTCGTAGTAGCTGGTCGTAGTAGTCCACGCGGTGAGTCGCGACTGAAGCCAGCGAGAAGGTGCGCGTTAGTACTGCGTGGGCGCGCATTTGAGTGGAGGGCATCCGCTGTGGCTGTTTCAAAACAAAAGTTACAGCATTTAAACAGAGACGTACTATGTCAGTCAATCTGACCCATCAGGTGTTGATTAAAAAAAAAGCGTCTGTGAGGCAGCTTTTGGTGAATGTTGCCATATTTTGACATCACAATGGAGCTAATTTACAACGCACAACAAGCTTCACCGATGACATGGTGAGAGAAAGAGACACTTTGACAAGCAGGTGACACACTAGCACGCCCAAGCCAAGCGCGAAGTAGAGCTGCTGTGGTACCCACATATTAGCGTTAGCTAAAGTGTTAGCATCGTTAGCGCTAATGATAATGTGAAATAAACTTACTAATAAAGTTAGACCAACTTGTTTACATGAGGGTGGAGCGTATTTGTCCATTTCATGCGCTATGTCAAGTGTATTGCATTTACTTGATGACGCAGTGCTACACACACACACCCACATAACTTGAGATTTGTTTGAAATTTGCTTATGCTTCACACTTAAAGTGGCGTTTACTCCCACCTCCGCCAGCGTGAAAATCCAAACCGGGATACTACTGTACTTGACATGGCAGGTTATTGTTGTGAAGGGCGGAACCGCCACGTACGTTAATAATGCACACTTGTCGCCGCAGGTCGGAGGCGGGCCGGCCCGCTGGAGTCTGAAGGGCTCCTGCAGGCTCCAGCCGGAGCGCCACTCGGCAGCCACGGCGGCGTCAGGCTGGCTGGAACCGCAGCGCCGGCGCTCCAGATCCCTCCGCCGCCTTCCCACCTGACAAACATGTTTGTATGTGTGCGCGTCAAGTCCTTGACGCATCACGCCTTTATTTTACGGCAAATTCGGTTAACAAGAAATTAAATCTAAAGAAACGCGCGTTGTCACATTAAAGTCATTGAAATTGAAAGTTACTTCGTTACCTTAAGTGGGGAGATCGGCAAGGCGGGCGGAAGGATACAGAACGAGGCCGTGCCGCGGCGGTCTGGTCCGGTTAATGACGCAAGCCTTGGCTGGCGACGCTCAGTCTGCAAGTTTGACATTTTCACAGTTTACAGCAACTGCCGCGGAACATCACCCCGCCGCCAGGAGGAGGGGAAAGCATCGTGTCCCCTTTTTTTTGCACAGCGGTTCGTCTGGTGTGACAGCGGAGTGGCCGCCGTCCTCCACGCCGTAAAGAGGCTGCGGTCGGCCGGCCTGGTGTCGCGACCAAAGTCCGCTGTAGAGCTGGTTCAAAGTCTGAGAAGATAGTTGACCAATTGAACCGACAGAAGCCTATTGTTTCCTCAATAGTTCTACTCCTAACGTCAACAAAAATACAATAAAAAATTTAAAATGTCATACTTCAGTGTCAGATTTTACATATATCAGTGCGTGTTGAATTAAGGAAAGTGGCGGGGAACTTTAAACTGTACATGCCACAAATGTGTGTACAATATTTTTATTGAAGGGAGGGCATGACAGTCATGGGGCATTTGAAACCGTCCCTACAACCGTCTGTGTAACTACCATATTTGCACAGGTTCCATAGAAACACACTCCCTGTTGGTCTTAAAAGGTTCACAAGTTCATCACAAAACAGTAACACATGTAAATAAGTATTTGTATGGGAGCAAAGACAGTGTTCAAAGGGGAGTTTGAAATAGTCCCGAGAACTATCTGTCTCCTCATCACATTTGGGAGGTCATGGGGGAAATCTTGAAGCAGTCAAATTTAAAAAAACGCATTAGAATGATCATACGTAACTAGAGGGTACCTTTACACAGGTGTGAGATCTGCACCTGCATATTTAGACTTTATTGAACGGTGTTTGGTTTTTTTTTCTTCTTTCTTCTTTATACCTACATTCTTGCTGCTGGAGGCTGTAAATTTCCCCAGTGTGGGACAAATAAAGGATATCTTACTCTTTTTTTCCCCCCCGGAAACATTAAGAATGAAGCATCCATTTATTAATGCTAGACAGGGCATTGAAAAGATCTGCAGTTCATAATTTGATAAAGACACGATAATAGTCTGTGTGCATGGAAATTGAACACAATATAAAAGCTCCTCTCAGTAAACCCATTCAAAAAAAGGTTCAAAATTTGCGCCACTTTGACTGAGGTCTCTGTCCCGGCTGAAGAAAAACAGCCTCAAGCATGATGCTGCCACCGTTTGGTTTCACCGTTAAATTTTGAAATGAGTTATCTTGGGCTCTTTTTTTTTATATATATATACCGGTAATAGAAACATGGCATTTGTACAGGGCTGCGTGGACTTGGAATATCTACGGCAGTTACTACAAATAAAACAAATTCCAATCTGTTGCAGATCCAAAAGGTCCCCAGACCTCTCGAAGGTACTGCACTGCAAATGCAGGTTCTTCTTTAAGGCCTCGATAAACATGCATGGGTCAAATGATTACAAACGTATGTTAAATACAAGTACAGCTTTTTTTTCCAATACTCACTAACCCCCCCCCCAAAAAAAAATCATTTTGATAACAATGATGAATGAGACAATTGTCTGTGGTTATATGTTTCTGTTTTTAATTTTCATTAGTAACACCACTGGTTCCTGAACCGATCAAACATTAATATCCCACCCTTGCAGGGCCTACTCTAGGCCCTGGTAAATTACCTTGGAACTAAGTTTTGACAACACACCAAAGTTCTGGGTTAAAGTTCTTGCGGTTGGAATGTGTAATGAGTTACCAAATATGGTCCAATAAGTTGTCGCCTGTTATGTGAGTGGTGTTTTATTGTCATTCATGAAGATTAAGAATGAAGATGTTGACATACACTTACTGAGGAACGCCCAGCGGGCAGCATGCGGCGTGCCATGATGAGTGTAGATGTACACACAAACACACACACGGGAGAGCAGTACATAAATAGGGCACGAGGAGAGGTCTGGTCAGGGTCTCCTCGGCGGAGACGAGCGGCGTCGGTCTCCTCGTCCTCCCACTCGGTCTCTGGGGATGATGCGCAGCTCCGAGCCGTGCTTCAGGAACACATTGCCTGCAAGGGCACAGGAGAAAAAAATGTGAGGAAGGCACAGCCGGGGCGACAGAAAACTGGTCGGGTGTCATGAGGGAGCACATTTGAATCATCCTGTTTCTTCATAGTCAGACACATGTTCAAAATGTGACCCACCCGCCCCCAAAAAAATTCAAATGTCAACATTTCAACATTTCCATTGAGGTAAAATATTTTAATATGAATGCAACATATTTAAAATTAGATTTAAATTTACTTAGAAAACTATTACTTTTACAATTAGGTCTTTTTTTTTAACCTCGCATACACGCCGAATGAGTGAAGAGCATATTCAGATCCGGGATCCTGAGCGACTTTACATGTTGCCTCCCTTTTCTCCGGGGACTCACACTTCTTCCCAAACATGGATACTGAGCTCATCAAAGATTCATGCTATTTGTGAGTAGCGTATTATTGACCAATGAGTATCACCGCTCACCTGCTGTTTGTGCAGGGTTGATTCCTATTCCATCTGCAAGGAGAGAATGCAACATGTCAATAATAATAATAATATATATATATACATACACGCATATACACAAAATACAAAACACACTAACACACACACACACATACATATATATATTTATTCGAACTCACCATTGGTGATGATGGCGCTGGTGGCTGATGGGACTTTGAACTGCACACAGGATAGTGACATGAAGACACATTTTCAAAACAGTGAACCTGATTATTACTTGTAATCAGTTCCAGAGCCACCCACAATAAATAAAAAATACACAAGTGATATGCACTGTATTAAATACTTTTACTTTCTGCAACATATGAATGGGGATAGTGCCTTTGGAAATTTGGCTTCTGCCAAGATGTTCCTTTGTTGTTAATATGCAAAAAATACGTGAAAAAATGGTTCTGCTCATGTTGTATTACTTTTAGTGGGAATTAAAGTTGCACGTTGCTTTTTTTAACAGTTGGTGTAGTGGTTAAAAAGCCTGATTGGCCCTGTTCACGAAGCAGTCGTCTTACCTCCTCGGCGGCGAACTTCAAAACTGCTGTGAACGGCGTGCTCTCTGGAACACTTAATCTGTTAAAAAAAGTACCATATTACAATACAAAAAAAATCCATATTGACTTTTTAAAGTTGGATTTGCGTGTACCTTATTATGGAACATTGGCTTGATTATTTGCAAACAAATGTTACTCGCTGTGTCAAGAGTGCCTACCCACACCTCAAATTGATTTTTACTATACAGTAATTAGGCGAGTATCTGTGCTTCTACCGAAGTAAGTTTGCCAACTTGAGTCACTAGCATATGCTAGCACTAAACGCCGTGCTGCAAGCGACGACCTGCTCATGTGTAAACTCAAACAACGTCGGCGGAGTACAACGAAGAAAATGAGACAACGATTTGGAATAAAAAAATGTTAAAAAATCAAATTTCAGATCGATTTTAGCAACTGAGATGTCAGTAAGTGTTGGGAAGTACTCACACTTTGAAAGGGAGCCGTGGGTCCGACGTTAGCGTAATTTTAAACGTTACTTTAGACCTAGACAAACGAACAAGATTGGCACGGTTGTCCTCCCAGTTTTAACCTGGCATTTTGTTCAATATTTATACGGTATGTCACAGGTAAACGAGTAAAAAAACTTACATTTTTCAAGCGAGGCGACTCAACCGGTCATCTGTTTACGCACACCAGGAAGTCCAGAAGGACCCCGACAAACACGTCATCGATTTAGTTCAATTTTGACACATAAATATGCGCCTCTGTTGTTTCACAACAATTACTTTTAACGAATGTAATAATAAAATGTATTCATTACACATGTGACGACTGGGTAAAAACCGCAGGTGATTAATAAGGTCCTTTTAAACAGGCATTCTCATCGTCCTACTAATATTGACTGTAAATGCCAACAGTGATGTCAAACAAGCAGATGTTATCCCCAAACCGCTGGGTAGTTAATATTTGTCAACTGTGGGGAGCTATTAAAATCATGTCCTGCATGTCTGATTGGTTGTTTTCCCACAAGTTTGGTGGTTTCTTGTATATCAAATAAGAGACACAGGATGGGGGCATAGACTCAACTTGTCATCTGTTTACGCACACCAGGAAGTCCAGAAGGACCCCGACAAACACGTCATCGATTTAGTTCAATTTTGACACATAAATATGCGCCTCTGTTGTTTCACAATTACTTTTAACGAATGTAATAATAAAATGTATTCATTACAATGTGACGACTGGTTAAAAACCGCAGGTGATTAATAAGTTCCTTTTAAACAAGCATTCTCATCGTCCCACTAATATTGACTGTAAATGGCCTGGATAGTTAATATTTGTCAACTGTGGGGAGCTATTAAATCATGTCCTGCATGTCTGATTGGTTGTTTCCCCACAAGTGTGGTGGTTTCTTGTATATCAAATAAGAGACACAGGTTGGGGGCATAGGCTGCTGTTTTCTTCACATTTCATATTTATCATGTACTTCTGTCTTGGCATGATGACTTGAAAGCAAACGTGACGAGGCAGTAAACGTGCCAGTAAAAGTGAAGTCGCTTTTAAACCCAGGGTGAATGCTTTTAAACCCGGTTGCAAACGACATACTGCTAATATAAATAAAGCTACTGTATCTATATAAATAAAGCTGCCTTGACTTTTCCTTTTATTAAATGAGGAAAAAGTGAACGCAAAAACTTTTCTTTATATTAGGAATTTAAGTTTTCCTTCAGCTGCAGGATTTTTTTAAATCCCATCAGTAAATTTGACCTCTAATTCCTTTACACGATCAAATTGCTAATCTTCCCAAATTGTCAATACCTGACACCTGAAGTGTGAGTCATCAGCGTGACTTTATTGAAATTTGAGTTAATGTGTTGTCAAACAAGTGACCTATGATCCTAAAGCCTCGTTAATGTTTTAAACAAATAAATGATTGAAAAAATACATATAATCTCCTCTCACCTGAAGTGCACGAAGGGGAGTGTCGTCTAGTGAGTTGAAAGAAATGCAAGTCTTGGCATAACTAAAAAAAATGCCCTGAAGGCCTCAACGAGTGCCAGCATTATCTCCCATTCATGCAAACTACTTTGTGTACCGTCGGATAGTTCACACAGACACGGACCATGCAGCACTATGATAGCAGCGTGGCCTTCCTGGGAACGTGGGGTCGCTTCCAGCTGATGGTTTTTTTCCTGCTTTGCTCCACCATCTTGCCCAACGGGACTGGCTCCTTCTCGCTGGTGTTCATCACCGACACACCCCAGCATCGATGCCGGATCCCTAAGGCCAACCTCAGCCAGGAGTGGTGGGAGGTTGCAGTTCCACTGGAGGTAAGCTGCTCTTCTGGTTTTCTACCTGGTTTTCTACCCCCGCCCCCAAAAGAAAATCAATAACTGAAGCTAAAAAAAAAAAAAAAAAAGGCCTCACAGTTCGAATGTTCGTCTCTTAACGTTTGAATAGAAATGAAATGAATGCTCATTTCTCAGCAGACAACATTCCGAGAACATTTGTGTTTTATGAATGCTTTATCTCTCAGAATGCACACAAGATACATGAATATTCATCTCTCAGCATTCCTATGAAAACCGAAGGAATTCTTGATATTTTGCACATTGTCTTACATCTGTCATCGGGTGGTACCACCGCACAACGGAATTACGCAATTACGGAATGTCCTTCCATACTTATTTGTCATGTCCTTGTTTATGATACTAGTGCAGCCTGTACTACCGGAGACAAATTCCTTGTGTGTTTGTTCTACATATATGGCCAATAAAGATGAGTCCGATTCTGATTTACACAAAAAGGAATGTAAGTTTTTGGCACAGTGCTGTGGTATGAATGTTCTCACAACATTCACATAACACTACCCTTTGATTTCAGAGAGTACGGAAAACGTGTTGTGGATGAATCTCTCGGAATTTACAAAAATATAAGTACCGGTACTCACTTCTCAGCACTCACACACGAAAAAAAAAAATGTCTTGTGTTCTTCATGTGTGTACCTCTCGAGGTGGTGGACGGGGAGCCGCAGGCAAGCCGCTGTCGTCGCTACAGGTTGGACGTGCTTCGCAAGCTTTCAGCCGGGGGGCTGCTGCCGGGCCGGGACGTCAACCTGAGCAGTCTGGAACAGGAGGACTGCGTCGACGGCTGGGTCTACGGCACCGAGGTCTACCAGTCCACCGTGGTCTCCCAGGTATTCTTCAGATTAAATTTTTATGAAGATGATTTGGGGAACTTTAGTAGTTCATCGTGGTCTGTAGAGAGATGGAAAGAAAGAGGGATGAGTTGACATTGTAACTTTGTAAAAGCATGAATGTAATCAAACATTTACCATTGAAAATGGGATTTTTAAGATTAAAAAAAACAACACTAACATTTTAAGGCCATATTGTCGAGTTCTACACTCCACCGTCAAAGTGATGGGCGGCGGGGAGGGGGGGGGGGGGGGATTAGCTCCTGATGACACTGTCAATCATGCACTTCCAGTTCGACTTGGTGTGCGCTCAGCGTTGGAAGCAACCCTTGACCGCCACCATTTTCTTCCTGGGGGTCCTGGTGGGATCCTTTTTCTCCGGATTGCTTGCTGACAGGTACCTGCTGGGGGGGAGGATCAATAATTCCCAGAAACGCTACAAGGTGACGGTTTGCGATTTAGTTTAGTTTTTCTTTTTTTTTTTTCCCTAGGTTTGGCCGAAAACCGGTGCTGTTCGCCACCATCGTAATTCAGGCCGTGTTCTCAGTGTCACAGATTGCAGCTCCGTCCTGGGAGGTGTTCTGCGTGCTTCTCTTCTGCAGCGGCCTCGGCAATATCTCCAACTATGTGTCCTGCTACGTGCTGGGTATGTTTTATTTACAGTGCGACAGGAAGACTTTGACACAAGCAGAACTGTTTTGAAGTCTATTCTCTGAGTGACAGGAATTCAGTGACAGTCAGAGACCCGAGCATTCTGAATATGCTGCACCTGAGCTTGTTTAGAGAGCCAAATGAGCAGACTGTCAGTCGCCTAACCCGCTGAAGGCATACCTGTGGATTAGTCTTTTCGTCTTGTTTAGATTCCTTTATTTATTTGTTTTCTTCAGGTTTCTCAAGTTCGAAATCCAAAAGGCAAAAAAACACAAATTTTCTCCCGCTTGACACGAAAGGAAATTTTTTTAAAAAGTTGTTTTTGTTGGAACAGGAACAGAAATCCTCACGGGCAACGCTCGGGTGGTTTACTCGTCGACGGGCGTGTGTCTGGGCTACACTTTGGGCTACATGACGCTACCGCTCTTCGCCTACTTTCTGCGGAGCTGGAAGACGCTGCTGCTAGCCATTGGGCTTCCCGGCCTCTTCTACATCCCCATGTGGTGGTAGGCACAAGGATATTACAGGGACACAAGCGACTTGCTATCTTGTTATTTTAGACACCGCGGTCTAAAAGCTATCGCATTTATCGCCGTCTTTAATATTTAGCTTAAAGTCCACGTACTGGTATGTTCTTTGTCGTCACAAATAAGAGCACGAGAGGGACAATTTAGAGCAAAAGGGACAATGTTGACAAAATACGGAGTACAAATGATAGATATCGTGAACCAAATAGTCAGCAGTAAAATAAATACAAAAGTCATGTTTTTGACAGGATCCTCCCAGAATCTCCCATGTGGCTGCTGTCTCAAGGCCGAGTGACAGAAGCCGAGGCCATCGTGAGAAGAGCCGCCGAGATGAACAGAGTGGTCGCGCCGGAGAAGATCTTTGGCGATTCCGAGTGGCATGCAAGTTAAGCCCTTGTGTCAATTCGCTTGCTGGACACTTCATTAGCGACAGCGATTTGAAAGTTGTCCATCGTCCAAAAGACTGAGCTGAGCAGTTGAAAGATGCTAGCGGTAGTCGGTGGAGGGTAATCAGGCTAAGCGCTAGCAGCTACAAAGAAACCTGAAGCGGGAGAGAAATTAAGAAGCCTAATTAGAAAAATGTTGCGTGGTTGAAAGATGCTAGCTGCTGGGTGAGCCGCTAGCAGTTAAAATGGTCTCCAACGAAGGCCTTCAGTATAGAAAATGTCTTGGCTCGTTAAGATGTGGGGAAACCGAATGCTAACCATTGTGTGTTGTAGGCAGATGAGGGGAGGCCAGTGGAGCGCTACACTGTTCTGGACCTGATGAAGAAAAGAAGCGTGGCGCTGATGACGGTCCTCTTGTGCTGGGTGTGGTAAGTTCACACCCATGAGAAAAGAAGAGCCGGCGCACCCGCACGTCGACAGCGAGCTCTCTCGTCGGCAGGTTCACGCTGAGCATCTGCTACTACGGCTTGTCCTTGAACACATCGCAGCTCCACTCGGATCCGTACATCAGCTGCTTTCTTTCCGCTGTGGTGGAGGTGCCGGCGTACCTGAGCTGCAGTCTGGCCATCCGATTCCTGCCGCGACGCCTCGCTCTGGTGTGCGTCTTCCTCACAGTGGGCCTGGCGCTTTTCTTCATTCAGCTGGTGCCTCAGAGTGAGCGTCCGCACCAAAAGCCCGAGAGTTGTGCTCAAAAGCAGAAGCGGGAAAGGGGCGTAACTGAAAAGCAGCGGGGCTCCCTCGATCATCTTCGTTCAAAACAAGGAGTTCACCTTCAGTCCCCTCACGTCGGCCATTTTCCCGCATGGCTCTTGTTCGCCAGTAATCCAGACAGGCTCAGATAAAAACAAGTCCCACTTTTCCCATTTTGCGCCAAGTTCTACTTCCAAACCAACACAGTTCTTGCTTGGTCTGTTTGTCGTTGGCCTTTCTTCTCAAGGCATCCTGGGTCTGGCTGTGGCCTTGGAGATGTTGGGCAAGTTTGGCGCCACGGCGGGAACGTCGCTGCTGTTCGCCTTCACGGCCGAGTTGTACCCGACGGGCCTGAGGAACACGGGCTCCGGAATCTGCGTCATGGTGTCGCGGACGGGAAGCTGCATCGCGCCCTTTCTTATACAGCTGGGTAAGCGCTTTTTTGGAGAAGGGGGTTTCGTGTGACTTTGGCGTTTTTAATACGGCTTTTGTCACCGCTTTCATGTCGGTACGGCACAGACATCTACTTCAAGTATTTACCTTACATCACTTTGGGCACTCTGGCCATGCTCTCCATCGTGACGATGCTCTTCCTGCCGGAGAGTTTTAGGCGACCGCTTCCCGAGACCCTCGAACAGATGCAGAAGAGGCAAAGGTGGGTCTCATTTGCTACTGTAAAAGGGTCAAATCAATACGATGGATCGATGTCAGTTTAAATGTATTCAAGGAACGGTCACAATTTTCAATTGGATCCATTCATACTTTCAAGGCCTTGAGGTTTATTTGGGTGAACGGTGGCGTGATATTTCCCTGTGCTGTCATGGACAGCTCAGATTGTGAAAGTTAATTCCCCACTCACCTTAAATGTATCCCTCTCCAGTCATTAACGTGTCCAACAACATTTTTTATTCGAATAATGCAACGTGAACTGAGTCAGAGGTTACCTTGGCACAACCGAGCGCCTCGTCGTTCTCTTCTGCGTCCTTCGTCCGCCTTCCCCTAACGAACTTGGTGTTGATTTCTCTGCCTGCAGCTTGACCTGTTTGTCAAGAGGAAAGACCTTCAAATCCACGGTCATCGAAAGCCGACTGTGAACCTCACTGGATTTTACCAATTGTAGCATTGCATTGTGTGATGCATCATGATGACTTACACACGGTATGCATTTATTTGGCGTTTTATTTCTGCATTCACGGAAAAATAAAAGATGAGGAAAAGCATGTTTTATTTATTTATTTATTTTACAAAAAAATTGTAAACAATTAGAATTTAATGAGGATATTATCAGTCAAATAAGCTATTGTACACTGACATTTAAACAAATCATTAAAAAAAATTGTTATGACTTGGTCAATTATTATAATTGAATCATTCTTAACATAAAAAATGTATATCTTGCGTTACCGGGGAAGTGCTGCATGTGAGCAACTGTTTCCGGCAGGGGGCATTCCTTGGCTCCTGCGTCGCACGAGGCTGAGCAACTCCACGGCGGTGGGCGGGCAGGCCTGCAGGGTAGAAGGCGGGGACACCCAATCGCTTCCTATAGCACTAAGCAGAGCCGAGGTGAAAAGCGAGGCGACAGATGACCCGACAAGGCAAAAAAAAAAGTGCAGAAAGAGGCTCATGAAAATTGAGATGATTCCATGTTTTAATGTATTTTTATACACAAACATTACAAGTTGTTATCAAATGAAAAATAAACGCATAATACAATAATTATAATCAGAAAATGCATTTGTATAATTTGCCGGGAAAATCCGCAGCAATCGAGATATTCACAATAGGCTTCCGGAGACGCTCGTGGAATCGAAGGTTTCTCGTCTGCAATCGCATAGATGAGTCACTCTGCAGGCGGAGGGAAAGTGACAATTTGTTAGAAGAAGAACTCAATCTACTCAGCCGTATTCATAGGGCACTTTAAAACAACCGTCGCCGTGTACAAAAAAACTGTACAGGTATATGGAGCAAAAAACAGTCAAACTAAACTCAAGTCTCATAAAGAGTTAAACCCCCAAAAGAATAAAAATGAGTTGGCTGTTGAGTCAGGGGAGGCTTTACCGCACAAGATGGAAAAAAAAAAGTTGCATTTAACGACCACATTACATTCCAAAAACATGAACTCACTCTGAATTGTCCCAAGGGCATGATTGTGAAAGATTGTTTGTCAATGTACACACACACACACACACACACTCACACACACATTCCTAAGGCATTTGAAGCATAATTAATTCAAGGCCTTGACCCGCAGAGTCCTCCTCTCTCGGTGTTTTGGTCGACTCAATGTTGTTTTAGTTTCAATCGGAGTCACAGCATCGTTTGTATTATATGTTAAAGAACACGTTGTACACATTGTGTCTATTGACAGTTTGTTTTTGTAATGTCAGATAATCCCCAATGAGAAAAACAAGACATCCCACCGTTTCCTCTTTGGCATCTGTTCAAGAGTCTCAGGAAGCGGTCGCCCAAAACTCTCCGGCAGCAAGAGCGTGGCCAGGACTGACAGCATGGCCAGAGTGCCCAAGGTGATATAAGGCAAATACTTGAAGTAGATGTCTGTGTGGTGTGACACAAAGGTGGTGAGAGCGATCCCGTCGTAATGTCAACGTCAACCTGAAAGTTGAGAAACCACCCTCACTCAGCTGTATGATAAAGGGCGCGATGCAGCTTCCCGTCCGCGACACCATGACGCAGATCCCGGATGCCGTGTTCCTCAGGCCCGTCGGGTACAACTCGGCCGTGAAGGCGAACAGCAGCGATGTTCCCGCCGTGGCGCCAAATTTACCCAACATCTCCAAGGCAACGGCCAAACCCAGGATACCTTAAGTTGAGGGGTGATGATGACAACAACCTTCCTGCTTTGGAACTACAACGCGATGCAAAATGGCCGACGCAGCCCGACGCAAGATGGCTGAAAGAGCACGAGCGGTTTTCAACTATACCTCAGTGCGATATGAATGATGTTGTTTTGATCCAGACCCTGCGCAAGATGGCCTTTCTGGATTTTAACTACACTTGAGCACGAGCTGACAAAGGGTGCTCAACATGTATCTGGCACAAAATGGCTGCCATCAAGCCATATTGGCACAAAATGGCTGCCATCAAGCCATATCGGTTAAGACTGTTGAGGGAGCCCAACTACTTTTGAAATACGCCACCTTAACTCCTTCCGGTTTTGAGTTCAACTCTTTGGCTTTGGTGCGACACTTACTCCGAGGGACCAGCTGAATGGAGAAAAGCGCCAGGCCCATGGTGAGGAAGACCACCGCCACGGCGAGCCGTCGCGGCAGGTAGCGGATGGCCAAACTGCAGCTCAGGTACGCCGGCACCTCCACCACGGCAGACAGGAAGCAGCTGATGTACGGATCCGAGTGCAGCTGCGACGTGTTCAGGGACAGGCCGAAGTAGCAGACGCTCAGCGAGAACCTGCCGACAAGCCAGTTTGCTCTCAAAACGCGGTTGTAACGGTCGCGCTCCTTTGATACGTGTGAACTCACCACACCCAGCAGAGAAGGATGAGCGTGATAGCGAGGCGTCTTTTCTTCACCAGCTCCAAAAGAGCGGAGGACTTTGCTGGCTTCTCCTCATCCGTCTACAATGTACAACGGGTGTTAGTCTGAATAGCCCCCAGCAACTCTGCAATTTGATGTTAGCATTTTTAGCTTTAGCACAGTTTTTTTTTTTTTTTGTCATTGCTGCTCTTATCCAGTCTTTTAAATTGATGGCGGAAACGCTCCCACTTTCCACTAGCATCTTTCAAATGCTCAGCTGTTGAACTATTGGGCGTGGGGGGTTGAGGGGGGGGGGCATATTTTAAAGTATCCAGTGAGCACAGTGACACAAAAGTCTAACTTGCATGCAACTTGACACCGCTGAAGATCTTCTCGGGTGCGACCACTCGGTTCATGATGGCGGCTTTTTTCACGATGGCCTCGGCTTCTGTCACTCGGCCTTGAGACAGCAGCCACATTGGAGACTCTGGGAGGATCCTGTCGAATGCAAAAGTGGGAAGCACATACCAGGTTCATTTTTTTTTTAATTCACACACATCTGGCATTTGAGCAGGGGTGTGTAGACTTTTTATATCCACTCCAGATAGACCTCATGGACAGCAAGGGGATCGGAAAATGCTCAAAAGGCTTTCCTTGTAGTGTCGGTACTATTGCCACCTCTGGAGTTTCATAAAAACCGAGACGGCAGGTCAATATTGTAATATATTTTTTTTGTGTGTTGTGTGTGTGTGTGCCTACCACCACATGGGGATGTAGAAGAGGCCGGGAAGCCCAACGGCTAGCAGCAGCGTCTTCCAGCTCCGCAGAAAGTAGGCGAAGAGCGGCAACGTCATGTAACCAAAGGCGAAGCCCAGACACACCCCCATCGAAGAGTAAAACACGCGAGCGTTGCCCGTGAGGATTTCTGTGCCTGTGACGGCAAAAACAACTTGAGTGTGGCAGGCAGTTTGGATTCTCAAGCATTGTGGAGGGGAGGGGGGGGGGGAATGTCGGGAGTTTTAAGAGAAAATAAGTCAACCTTTGATGAACAATGTAATACATTTTCCTGAAAAAAACAATGTGGTTGGTTTTTGAGTCATCTTGGTGAGGCAAAAAAAAGCTTCGACCACATGTTGCTAAATCAATGCTTTTGGAAAAAAAGATATTGGGCCCAGAGAATTGACTTCAAAGCAGCTCTGCTTGTGTGAAGTACAAGTATCTTCCTGTTGCACTGGAAAGAAAACATACCCACCCAGCACGTAGCAGGACACATAGTTGGAGATATTGCCAAGGCCATTGCAGAAGAGAAGAAAGCAGAAAACCTCCCAGGACGGAGCTGCAATCTGTGCCACTGAGAACACGGCCTGAATTACGATGGTGGCGAACAGCACCGGTTTTCGGCCAAACCTAGGGAAAAAAAAAAAAAAAAAGAAAGTAGCGTTGTAGCGTTTCTGGGAATTCTTGATCCTCCCCCCAGCAGGTACCTGTCAGCAAGCAATCCGGAGAAAAAGGATCCCACCAGGACCCCCAGGAAGAAAATGGTGGCGGTCAAGGGTTGCTTCCAACGCTGAGCGCACACCAAGTCGAACTGGAAGTGCATGATTGACAGTGTCACTCTTGCCAACATTTGAATTCCTTTCTGGATGAAAAACTGACCTGGGAGACCACAGTGGAGTGGTAGACCTCGGTGCTATAGACCCAGCCGTCTGCACAGTCCTCCTGCTCCAGACTACTCACGTTGACGTCGCGGCCCGGCAGCAGCCCCCCGGCTGAAAGCTTGCGGAGCACGTCCAACCTGTAGCGACGACAGCGGCTTGCCTGGGGCTCCCCGTCCACCACCTCGAGAGGGACACACACATGAAGACCACGAGACATTTTTTTTTCGTGTGTGAGTGCTGAAAAGTGAGTACCGGTACTTATATTTTTGTAAATCCTGACTTTTCTGACTTTTTTTTTTTTTTGTGAGTGCCGAGGGGTGAGCATTCACACACGCAATTTGACTTGTCCCAAATAGATAATGGACATTTTTCTATTTGAAACAACATCTGGCAAAATGCCGTACAAACCATACAAGTTTTTTTCAATCCTGAAATGCAAACATTAAAAAATTAATAAGTGCTCTCGGGGCTGCTGGAGCCGTTCCCAGCCGACTTCTGGCGGACGAAATCCTTTCTTCCCCCCCTTTAGTTTCTTTAATGCAGAGATGACAACGCGCAGTGGTGTACCTCCAGACAAGACTTTTTTTTTTTTTTTTTTTGTGAGTGCTGAGAAGTGAGTACCGGTACTTATATTTTTGTAAATCCTGACTTTTCTGACTTTTTTTTTTTTTTTTTTTTGTGAGTACCGAGGGGTGAGCGTTCACACACGCAATTTGACTTGTGCCAAATGGATAATGGACATTTTTCCATCTGAAACAACATCTGGCAAAATGCCGTACAAACCACACAAGTTTTTTTCAATCCTGAAATGCAAACATTAAAAAAAAAAAAATTAAAAAGTAATCTAGGGGCTGCTGGAGCCGATCCCAGCCGACTTCTGGTGGACGAAATCCTTTGTTCCCCCCTTTAGTTTCTTTAATGCAGAGAGATGACAATGCGCAGTGGTGTACCTCCAGTGGGATCGCCGCCTGCCGCCACTCTTGGCTGAGGTTGGCTTCAGGGATCCGGCATCGGTGCTGGGGCGTGTCCGTTACGAAGACCAGTGAGAAGGAGCCTGTACCATTTGGCAAGGCGGTGGAGCAGAGCAGAAAAAAAACCAAGAACTGGAAGCGACCCCACGTTCCCAGGAAGGCCACGCTGCCATCATAGTCCCACATCTTCCGGAAGCTGGAGGAGTAACTATCCAAAGGGAGAACTGAAGATGTGTAATGGCGAGATAACAATCAAGGCACTTTAAGTTGTCGCAAAAATTGTGAACGGGCCTGGACTAGTTACCATCTATGACGGCCCACCTGAAAGATCCGCCCCTGCTTCCTTCGTTCAGAACGGATGAGGGGACTGATTTTTAATGTCACAGCCAACAGGTTGAAAGTGCACATATCACAAATTAATCTTGGCTCGCACTTTAATACCCATTTCAGGTGCCGAGGGCGAAAGGGAGGCAGTGGAAGCAACAAGGCCATCCCCACCCAGCGTCATTTTTTTTGCATGTCTAAGTTTTATTAAATCACACGCTTTCCTGTTTGTTTATTGTACTGGAAGGTGCCCATCTGAGCATGTTTCTTATCGGTTGCATGAATACGTATACTGAATTTAAAATCTGGGTTTTCCCCAAATACTCTTCTTACAGGGGTCGGGAACCTTTTTGAGAGCCATAAAAGCAAAATATTTGGAAATGTATTTCAGGGAGAGCCATAGATGGATGGATGGTTAGATAGATGGATGGATGGATGTTAAATAGATGGATGGATGGTTAGATAGATAGATGGATGGATGTTAAATAGATAGATGGATGGTTAGATAGATGGTTAGATAGATGGATGGTTAGATAGATAGATAGATAGATAGATAGATAGATAGATAGATAGATAGATAGATAGATAGATAGATAGATAGATAGATAGATAGATAGATAGATAGATAGATAGATAGATAGATAGATAGATAGATAGATAGATAGATAGATAGATAGATAGAATTTTAAAAGTGAGTTCAACAAAATGTCACAATGATAAGCCTCTGAATGTATAGATAGTATTTAAAAGTGAGTTCAACAAAATGTCACAATGATAAGCCTCTGAATGTATTCTTTTAAATAACTTTGTTCGAATACTCACCTTTATTGTAAGTGGTTTTCCGTTCCTCACCATTGCTAAAAAATCCAGCAAAACTAGCGGAATTACAGTCAGTTTGCCAGGTCCGTACGCGGAGCTGCTGCTAGCTACCTTGCACCGTGCTCACTTGCTTGCACACTTCCTTTCTGCTGTCTCTCTCTCGCAGGGTATTTTGATGCTTGGCGCCTGTCAACGTGCCATTTTCCATTCGAAGTTTCATCGATGCTAGAGTAATACAGTATCTGTTTCTTGTATTTGTGTGACATCATAGGGAGGAGAGGAGCCAGGTTGGGGGGAGTATTGGCTCCGGGACTGAGTGGAGGAGCGCATGGGCGTGAGTTGTGGCGAACAGCAACTCCTTTGAATGCGTGTTTATTACTTATTTTGTTATTAAAAATGATTAATAGTATCAGTGACTGCGAGCATCCTTCTCTCCGCTACCGAAGGGCATTACAGTATGTTGTCATTGCAAATCAGACACACCGCACAACCTGTTCTCTCCACAAAGGCGAATCCTTCGGTCCATTCGTCCTGAAGTCTACCATACTCATCTTTTTTTTCCCTTTTAGCCATCTTATTCGTTTAAGATTAGTTTTGAGCTAATGACCGAGCGGCGTGATTCAAAGGGGGCGTTCACCCGTTTCCGGAACAACCGCCGACGGACGCCAGTATTATCCAATCAAAATCGCTCTTGGAGCCAACTGCAGCCCTGAACAAGAAATAAACAGTTTAAAAAATGTTTTTTAATCGATGGATGGATTAAACAAGCAAGAATATTTTGTTTTATCTGCGAGCCAGATGCAATCATCAAAAGAGCCATAAGTTCCCGACCCCTTTATCTCCTAGAGCAGGGGTGGGCAAACTTTTTGGCTGTGGGGGCGTACATGGATTTCTAAAATTTGACAGGTGGGCCGGGTCAGCACAAGATACGGTACATATTTCATATTTTAATGAGAACAGTGAAACAATTGTATATGTCCTCCATGAACGTCCAGGTATGTTAACAACATACACGTGTGACAACACAAGCAACAAGTGCAACAATATATTGCCCAAAAACTGTAGCAGACAATACAGGTATATAAAAAATGTACAAAATATTAAAGTTAGGACTATTTGCTACAAAATGAGACGAGTAAGAGACCTGGTGGCTTTTTTCCCTCTCACTCACCGTCTCTAACTTTACCTCGCCTCGATCATCACACATTGCTCAGCTGATGTCGCGCAATGAACTTTTGAAGCCAGCCTCGGGACGCTTCAAAGTCTTCGATGCTTAGTTAGCGTTATGGAACTCGCCTCCTCTCTTATTAGCAGTCCAGTTTGCGGCAAGTTTTTAACATGATAACAATCAAACCATTCTAGGAAATGTTCAGTTACTCGAGCCACAAGCAATTCACTCTGAGCATGGAAATTGACAGAATCGGACCGAGTAAGAATAGCTTCCTTTTTTTCAAAGTCTCGTAGATTTGAGTCTTTCCAACTCCAGGCGTCTCCTGAATGTTTCTTTGTTACCCGCTTCGTTTAATCAGATACATATCACTTTACCTTCCACGGTCATTACTCTCTCCCTCTTTCTTCGTCTTCCCCTCCCTCCCTGTGCTCTGCAACTTGAAGTAACTGCGCCACCTGGTGTTGAAATACCTGTCATTACAAGTCCGAACGAAATGAATGCAATCAAACCTTAATTGTGCACCAATCTTTAGCGGGCCGGATTAAAAACACAAACGGGCCGGATCCGGCCCGCACGCCGTAATTTGCCGAGAACTTTCCTAGAGTCTAGGAGATAATGACTTAAAAAAATACATTTTATAAATTGGCGGTAAGAGGTGAACTTTACAGATGGGCTCAAGATTTTCTACAAGGACGGAAATTTGAAGTGGAAGTAGGAGAGACGTACTCTAGGTGGACGTAGGTGAATATTTCATAAATCAGTGATTCTGCAAGTGGCTGGGTTATAGGTGCAGGGTCAAGTGGTCCATGTAGGAAAACGCGAAACCAGGCTGAGCAGAGAGGTAGGCACTGGAAAAAGACAAAGAACAACAACTGAGTGTGCAGAAAAGTAGAAAAGCGCGTGAATGAGATACCACTCAATGCAAGAATTATCCGGCAGCCGCTTGCAGATCAGCAGAGCTCTGAAACGCAGAAGGTAAGCGCTTATCAGCCGCAGCTGTGGGAGCACCCTCCGGCCCAGACTGATAATGAAAGGGAAGAGAGATAGAAGGTCCCCGGAAGTGGACTCTCCAATATAAAAGCACAGAAGGAAGAGGGTCTGTGACATCACATGTGTATCGCTTTTGATGCAGACTTTGGCCACCACTGTATTTTAAACCACTAAAAAAAAAAAAAAAAACGGGGAAGGAGTTCCAAACTTTTCTGTTTGACTCTGACATTTTGTATTGTGCCCCACACGGATGGTATGCATATAGTTTGCACTGAGCGACATTTTGCACGTTTTATTTCAGGATTCCTCGATAAATAAACGGTGTAAAGACATGTTTAAATCAGGTGGTAAAATGCCAACCGAATTACAAGTCCGCTCATCATCAATAATTGGAATGATTTCTATTGGGAGTATTTTTCACATTCACTGGACATCCATGCACTTCATGTATTATTATTATTATTATTGCTTTGGGTCTCTTCTTTGGTGCGTGCGTGTTGGTAGATGTTCTTTCGGCAGCACCTAGAGGAGAAAGAGAGAATGACACAATTAAAAATAACTAAACGATAACGCGGCATTGACCAGATGTGGGCGAAGTGGACTTGGGCTCCGTCTTTAAATCTGGCACACTGATTTATTGTCATATTTGTTGCATTCATCAATTTGACCTTTTTTCCCCCAATTAAAATTGTTTAATTTAATCAAACAATGTAAACATTTGTACTTTTTTTCTGTTTTGAAATGTATTCATTCATTTTTAGTCATTCATCTCATTAAATTGGTTTAGTGATTTCTGTGATGTAGAAAAATGAAACAAGATTTGAAATATAAATAATTTTACATACCCGGTATACCTTTTTTAAATATATACTTTGTTAAAAGGTTAGTGCATTGATGAGCTTTCAATTATTGGTTATTAAAAAACAGAATTACATTAAAAAATAATTTTACGAATACTTAAAAAATGTCAACCAATTCAGTTTTTTTTAAATGTATTTTTTTTTCAAAGTTACACACAGCCTGGCCCATCTGTTGCTTCAAAACAACTCAATTGTGGCTCTTGAGCATAAAAGTTGGCCATGGCCTGACATGATGGCGGTGGCGAGGCCGGTTTCCTGGCGACTGCTCACCCGGCGAAGGGCTGCATGTCTGCAGGGGTTTCCGGTAGGGGCATTCCGTAGCTTTCAGGCAGCAGAAGACTAAGCAACGACGCCATGGCGATTAGCATGCCCATCAGGATGTACGGCAGCGACGGCGAATAGCTTCCTGTGGCACCCGAGCACAGTCGAGGTGACAAATGAGGTGACAAACCATCCGACAGGACAAAAAGGTGAAGCGACAGAGAGAGAGAGAGAGAGACTGGGGGGGTGGGGGACGTGAACTCCAGCCGATTGCTTATCGACATGATTTACAATACAATATAATACCCAAAGTCGGGTAATACTTACTCAGGTAGATGATGTAGGGTGCAAGGATGCTGCCTATCCTTGCGACCATGGAGCAGGCGCCCATGGCCGTGTTCCTCAGCACGGTCGGGTAGAGCTCCACCGAGTAAGCGTAGACGTGACTGAACGCCGCTGTCAAGCAGAACTTGCCCATCATCTCCAAAGACACTGCCAGCCAGTGCAGATCTGCCGGCGGGAAGATAGCACTCGTCGCAATCCTGTTTTGGGCGTTTCTATAGTTAAAGGTGTCACCGAAGAGCAAAATACTAGCATTTCACATAAAGCTCATTTTCTCCGCTTTAAAGTCAGAGACCGGTGTTTTTGGGCAAGCTAACCCGTCTTCTACCGCTTTGCTGGAATGGAACGGAGAAAGTTAGAAACAAACTTTTCTTTTCTATTGGAAAGCTAGGTTCCGTTTATGTGATTTTTTCGCGTGCGATATAGCTAAACCAAAATAGCTAACCATTCCTGTATCCAAAAGACACCAAGTCCATCCTGGCTTACTTATACCAAGCGCATTGGGTTGTGGATTTGACCAAGCACCCTGGGTCAGGATTTTGTTACAAGGGGTTAATTTAAAAAAATTATATACAGTATACGCAAACAATTTTCAACCCAATCTTGGGTGTGGCACAGGTGTCACCAACCTGCCTGAATGACCTGGTTTACCAGGAGGAAGAATCCTGAAGAGAAGAGCCAGCCGGCCATGGTGAGGCGGCGGGGGAAGCGGCGGAACATGAGCCACGTGATGATGTAGGCAGGAATCTCCACAGCCGCCGACAGGAAACAGTTGAGGTAGGCGTCGCCGTGCAGGTTGGACGTGTTGAGGGACAAGGCCAGGTAGCTCATGGTGATCGTGGCCCTGTGGAGGGAAATTGACACCGCTTCAGCCATAGTCAAAACAGTTTTCCGTTTCTTTTCAGGGTGGCTTTTAAAAACACACGGTGGATTTGAACACAATTGGGTTCAGCTTTTGAGTCTCACAGCACCAGACAAGTCATTCGCTATGTGTGTGCGTGCAACTCACCAGACATGCCATAGCACAGCTGACAACCAGCGCATGTTGCGAATGTAGAGCAAGTCACAGATGTTGTACGCCTTCATCTTTTCCGAGCCATCTTTCTACAGAGCAATAAACATTTCACGCGCACACACACACACACACACACATTTTATATATACAGTGTATATATATACACACACACTGTATATATATATATAAAGAGAGAGAGATAGTATACATACAGTGTATACAGTAAGTAGTCTCAATATTAGCAGAATAAAGTCCCCCCCCCCGAGATAAACTACTTCTAATGCATTACAATGAAAAAATGATCATCTGAGAAGAAAATATTTTTTCAATTAGAAAGTAACTCAATTAGGAGAATAGTTATTTTTTTCAAAGAGAAAAAGCCCATCTTTAGAGAGTTTAAAATTTAAATCACAATAAATCAACCAATAAACGATATTTTTGCAAAAAACAGACTAATTTAAAAAAAGGTTAAGATTGCGAGTAGGAATGAGACTTTTTTTTTCTTTTCATCACTTTTTCCTCGACAAGGAATGCTCTGATTGGGGGGTCAGAGAGTGTTCATTTTACCAGACATTCCAGTTCCAACAGGTCCCCCCGCCACCCCCGCTGGCTCCCACATTTGAGCACACACACACTCACACACACGCACACACACACACGTGCGTGGCAGCGTGTAAATTAGTGTCAGCAGTTGGACATTGACCAGTGAACCAGATAATGGTCGGCAATAAAAAAAAAAAAAAAAAAAAAGGGTCTAACAAGAGCAAAAACAGCTCCGGATATGCTGGTTCGCTGATTGATAGTGACATGCTAAGATTGGGTGCATATGAAAAGTTTATAAAAGTAAATAAGAAAGAATAGTCAGCCTCAGTATTCTATGTCACAAATGGCACTCCTATTTGATTATTTGTTTGGAAATTGCAAACAAATTAGTATTTTGACCGTCTTAAAAATATCACCGTCGAGTTTGTTATTTTTGCAGCGCTCATCTGAGCCACCTGCGGCTTGCTCTGGTCATAATTCACAGGAATCAAGTTGTATTTTGAGAGGAAAATGTCAAAAGCTCATGAGAATAAAATTGAAGATGATGGCAATAAAGACAGATTTTTCTAGAAAAAAAAAATCTTGAAGATCATCACAAGGCCAATAAAAAAAACGTCAACATCTTATAAGTACACTACAGTCATAATTTGAAATAATAAAACTAGTCATTGGGGATTTTTATAAAATAATGAAGGTTTTTCAACTTCCGACCAATGTACGCCACCGATCCCAATTTGAGGACTGATTTCCTCTCCTTGTCGGGCAAAAACACAAACCTGCAAAGGAGTGAAGATTTTTGTTGGCGCCTCGACTTTGTTGGACTTGGCGGCACGTTTCACAATGTCCTCGGCCTCGGCAATCCGTCCTTGAGACAGCAACCAGCGTGGGGACTCGGGGATGGACCTGCACGATCGCAAAAACCTTAGCGCATAGGGCAGCGAAATGGGCATCGGGATAGATAAAATGCCACCAGCACCTTACCACCAGAAAGTTAAGAGGAGGAGGCCGGGGGCGTTGATGCCCAGCAGCAGCATCCTCCAATCTCGCAGGAAGTAGGCGTGGAGCGGCAGCAGCATGTAGCCCAAGGCGAAGAATAAACATAAGCCCGCCGTGGTGAAGAACAGGCGCGCTTGAGCACTGAGGAGCTCCGCACCTGCGAGGCAAAGCTTGCACCTCACTCACAAATAAAATTCTTTTTAATTTTAATAATAATAATTATATATAATAAAATAATTTTTTAATTTACCTTATATATAAAAAAACAAAAAACAAAAAAAACAAAAGGCAACTATCCCACTAAGATTGCAACTTCTTTCTTTAAAAAAAAAAACAAAACAAAACATAAAAAACAGTTCACAATTTGCCTGAGCGTTGGTTTGTGACGCGTACAGAGCACGAAGGCAGTCAGGTAGCTGGTCATGGTGCACATGCCCCCGAGGAATTGCAGGACGCAGAAAACTACCCAGGAGTGACTAAATCCCTGCAGGAAAACACACAGCTTGTGGCCAGCGATCGCGGAAAACAGCACAACCTTCCTGCCAAACCTGAAAGGGGAAACGGATTCATCAACCGGCTGTAATGCGTTGCAAAAAAAAGGAGTCAGTGCGCAGTTGCTCCTTCCATACTGCGACGATGTAGAGTGGCGTTAGATGAAGACAATTCAGACAATGTGAAGAAATCACGACAATGACGCGATGTTTTTCTTCTTCAGATTTACGGGAAGAATTGTCCGTGGGTCAAAAGAGCCATACTTTTGCCTTCTCCGAGAGCTAAGAAGGAAGGACTCTTAACATGTTCTCCTCTTTTAATTGGGGACCGCTATCACATGGTCAAATAATGACAAGAGCCGGTGAGTTATTCGTCGGTTATTGATTATTTTGTATCGACGTGTGCATGTGTTAACCTGTCGGAGAGCTGCCCGGACAGGAAGGATCCGACGAGGTAGCCGCAAAAGTAGAGCGACAACGTCAGCGGCTTCTTCCACTGCTGACCGCACACGAGGTCCCACTGCGATACACGGGCGCACACACACACACACACACACACACACAACACATAACAATTCAAAGCCACATAAGCCTGCGTCGGTGAAAAAGTTTCTTCATACATTTGTCGCCCATCTGGGGCGCCTGCTTCTTGAGGGTCAACTGGGCAAATTCCGCAGTGGCAATTATTGTTATGAATTCACTAGTCATTGCCACAAAATGGCCGCTTCAATCAGAAATGGTGGACTTCACATTTTTGGTGGATTCGGAGCACCTGAAAATGTGGACATTTTGATGAAAAAAAAAAACAATTCCACTCACTTCTGAGACGATGGTGGAGGTGTAGACGCTTCGGTCGTATTCCCAACCGTCTAGGCAGCCCTCTCGGGGCACGGCAGTCAGGTTGACATCGGAGGGCTGAAAGCCCGCCTCCGAGTAAGTCAGCAGAGCATCCAAGCGGTACCGGGAGCATTCCGCCGGGCGGCCGTCCTCCTCCAGGGGTATGCTGACATTGCGCCACTCTTCCGTCAGGTTTACCCTGTGCGCCGGCACCAGACAGCGGTGGGCCGGCGTGTCGGCCACGAAGACCCCCATCGGGCTGGTAAAACCGTTGGGCACCATTGTGATGGCGAGCAGCAAGGAGAGGCGACGTTGGAAGGGTCCCCAGACCTTCAAGAACTCTGTCTTGGCCTCATAGTCATTCTCGTTGTCCATCCTGTACGTCGGCGACTGATTCTGGACCGGAGTCGATTTTGTTGTTTGGACTGGTCCACTCAAGTGAAACAATTTCAGCACTGCAGCACCACCCTCACACTCTGTGTACACACACGCACACACAAGTACTACATTAACTCAAGTCCACATTCAACTCCTGGACATTTATTGTTAGCACTGAAATGGAGCACGTGGAAATGACACAACCATTCACAAGACAACAAACCAAAGTGATTTTACGAGTCCCGTCGCCGGAATTTTTCAGAAGATTTTGCCACTCAACCTTAGTTCCTTTTACCAGCATGAAATTTGGCAGACTGTCATGAGCAGACCCACAACAAAAAGTCACAAGAAGCCATGCCCACAAATAGGAGACAATTTTCGTACGTACCGTCATTGGCGTCGGTGACATCGCTGGAATGTAGAGAAGTCAGCCCCAAAGCCGGAGTCTCTCATTTGGCAGACATACTGTATCCATGATGACGAGCCCCACAAAAACCAGCAAAGTCCTTCCGCTCCTTCAACAATAACAAGCCATGGTTTACTCCCAAACTCAGGCAACTCAGGAAAGAGAAAGAGACCGCATTTAGAAGTGGAGATCGGGCACTGTACAAACACACCCAAAACCAATTGACAAAGGAAATGAACATTGCTAAGAGAAGCTATGCGGAGAGGCTGAAAAACCAGTTCTCTGCTAACGACGCCGCATCTGCGTGGAATGGCCTGAAAGCAATCACTAACTATAGAATGCCAACACCCCCCCCCCCCCCAACAGTGAACAATAAGGCTCTTGCTAATCTCGTCGCAATGATTGTTTTTGTTTCCTCATCCTATTTGTGTTTTGCGTTAGCAAGGTTGCATGTTAGCATAAACTTTGACGTGGTGGCCGGTTGAGAGTGGCCCTAAAACACAGTTCTTTTGGCCGCTTGAAAGCTACTTAGCGCCATTTAGAGTACAAGCACGTGCACTTCTAAAGAGTATTTAAAAGTGTGGAATGTTTTGGGGAGCAAACAGTCGCCCACTGCTGTGCGACTGGCCATGGTGGTGGGACAGAGGCGGCGCAGATGGACCGGGCCACTTTTTGAAGCGTTTGATCATAGCTCAGTAAATCAAATCAGCCGGTCGAGGGGATGTGTCGGGCTGAATTATTTCCTCGGTCTCCTTCTATGAGTACTGATTGTTTTTCCTCCCGCTAGATGAGAGCGGGTTCATCGTGAAAGGGGGGTTTTTAATGCTCTGCTGGGTGTGAGGGGACTCGCTGGACCACCGAGGGTCCGGCTCAGTGATTGAGAATCACCACAGCACACGCAGCGTTCAGCATGGGCGACTACAACGAAGACACGGCCTTCCTGGGCCAAACCGGACCTCACTTCTGGATGACTTTCATCCTTCTCAACACCATTTTCGTCTCCACCGGTTTCAACGGGCTCTACATCGTTTTCGTCGGGGCGGCCCCCGAGCACCGCTGCCTCGTGCCAGAGGTCAACCTCACGGCGGCGTGGCGGGACGCCATCATTCCCGTCACCGAGGCGGACGGACGCGAGGTACGTAGCCAGTGTCGGCGCTACAAGCTGGACGTGGTCCGGAACCTCTCGGCGGAGGGATACGCTCCCGGGACGGACGTCAACCTCACAGGCTTGGAGCAGGAGGCCTGCCTGGACGGCTGGAGCTACAACAGAGACATTTACCCGGACAACATTGTCACTGAGGTCAGAATGCCGTTCGCATGATAAAGATGTCCAAATGTGCGGGAAAAATTGATCGGATGTGTCTTTGCAGTGGGACTTGGTGTGTGACGATCAGTGGAAAGTTCCTTTTGCATCCTCTACTCTCTTCGTAGGGTATCTCGTGGGCTCGCTGATCTCAGGCCAGCTTTCTGACAGGTACCTCATCCTGACTGATCAGCTCAAATTATTATTTTTTAATTGCTTCAGGGATCGAAATAAAGATATTGTGGGCATGGTGCATGCCTGCATCCGTTACGCTCGTGTCCACAAAAGAGAGCCGTTGCATGTCGGGAGTTTGTTTGTGAGAACATTTGTCTTGGAAAATTCCACTGACAATGACCGAGCTTTAAGCGAAAGGCGACCGAGTACTTTTCCTTGGGGGATTTGTTGGAGAACTCCCCCTTTCTGTTCTCAACGCCGTCCTTTTCCAGCTGGATAAACTCCTATAGCGTACCCTCGCACCCCCACCCGCTTTCCCCGACATGTGAGGCAAAAGCAACGAGCCAGGCTTGTGGCCAGCTGCGGGGTCAGAGAGTGTGACGCGAGAGCGCAAACGGCAGGCAGCACATTCGAGTGGTTACGCTCTAGCAAAAAAAAAAAAAAAAAGTCACGAGAACAAAAGACTTTCTGGTAAATCCTCCGGGACTTTGACCCAAGGACGTGACTTTTGGAATGGAACATGGTTTAATATTCACTTTGCATGTTTTGTTAAGTCATGACATCAAGGCGCCAAACCTTGAAGTTTCCATCGTTATTTCCTCTTTAGGTTTGGTAGAAAGAAGACCGTTTTTATCTCCTTAGGAGCTCAATCCATCTCAGTCCTGTTGCAGTCCTTCTCCCAGTCATGGAGGATGTTCTGCATCATGTTCCTGTTTGTCGGAGCGTCCCAGATTTCCATCTACATCTCTGCTTTCGTATTAGGTACGATCTCAACTCTTCTCGCCTCGTGTCTTTTTGAATAAGCATCCATTTTTTTGTTTCTCTTTCCCGGAACAGGAACGGAGGTTTTGAGCAAGACGCTTCGTGTGATGTTCACGACGCTCGGAGCGTTCCTCTTCTACGGCATCGGCTACATGATTCTTCCGTGGATTGCGTACAGCATCAGAGAGTGGAGAACCCTCCTCGCCGTTCTGGCGGCCACCTCTGTGGTCTACGTTCCTCTCTGGTGGTACGTTACCGGAGTCACTCAAGAAAAATCCGGGGTTTCGAGTCACGGATCGCGGTTGCATGTTTGCAGGTTCATCCCGGAGTCCCCCCGGTGGCTGATCACTCAGGGAAGAGTGGCGGAGGCCGAAGCCATCGTCAGAGACGCTGCGCGGAAGAACAAAGTTGAGGCGCCGCTTGTTATCTTCAGAGGATCCGAGGTGGAGTTTCCGCGTGCCGTTTCACAAGTAGCGTCCGCGCTAAGTTTCTTTAGAATTGCCACGTCGGGTAACCTGACAGGAGAGCAAAGATGGTGACGAGTAGCGCTTACACATCGGGGAGAGCGGAAAGTGTCGCATAACGGCGGCACGGAAGACAAGTGGCGACGATGCCGGTTGATGCATTTCGGGTTTTTCCTTGCGTCTCCAGTCACCGCCTCCGAGCAAGACGTACACCGTGCTCGACGTCCTGAGATCCAAGAACATGAGATGCATCACGCTGATGTGTCTTGTTCTGTGGTGAGCGCCATCACAAATAATCACTGGGACCTTGACTAATTCGTTACGCAAGCTGCTGAATGTTCCATCTTTGATCCCAAACAGGATGGCCATCAACGTGGGCTATTTTGGTTTATCCCTGAACACTTCCAACCTCAGCGGCGACCCCTTCATGAACTGCTTCTTGTCGGCAACCACCGAGGTCCCCGCCTATATTGTGTCCACGTGGTTGTTGAAGAGATGTCCCAGAAGGGCTTTGCTTTCCACCTTTCTGGTCATCGGTGGAGGAGTCCTGCTGCTCATCCAGTTCATACCGCCGAGTAAGTCCGATCAAATGTCTGTCACGCGGGGTGAGCCGCAGGCCGACTCGCATGGGCCACCCGCGGACCGACTCTGTTGTGTGAATCCGCAAGCTAGATGGTTCCAGTGCCACCCGAGGCTTTAAGCTCATATATTGTCAGCCCCTCGGACATGTAGAAAAAATGTTTGGTGTTCGATTGACAGTTAACAGTCGAGCATTAGGGTCATTGTGAAGCCTCATTTGATATACTGGGCAATATTTTTGAATCCTTCTCTTGGTGTCTGACAAATTCATAAGCTGTATTTATTTTCACTTTAAAGTGAGTTAAAGATGGTTAGTCCAGTGGTTAGCACGTCGGCTTCACAGTGCAGAGGTACCGGGTTCGATTCCAGCTCCGGCCTCCCTGTGTGGAGTTTGCATGTTCTCCCCGGGCCTGCGTGGGTTTTCTCCGGGTGCTTCGGTTTCCTCCCACATTCCAAAAATATGCATGGCAGGCTGATTGAACACTCTAAATTGTCCCTAGGTGTGAGTGTGAGCGTGGATGGTTGTTCGTCTATGTGTGCCCTGCGATTGGCTGGCAACCGATTCAGGGTGTCCCCCGCCTACTGCCCGGAGACAGCTGGGATAGGCTCCAGCACCCCCCGCGACCCTAGTGAGGATCAAGCGGTACGGAAGATGAATGAATGAATGAATATTTGGACGATTGTGTGTTTGGGGTAATAATTTGGGGGATTCTGGGTCTCTCTCTCTCCCAGGGCTTGAGTATGTGGCCTTAGCTCTGGAAATGACCGGAAAATTTGGCTTCACCATGGCCTTCGGCATCGTCTACATCTACACGGCAGAGCTCTACCCCACCGTGCTCAGGAACCTCGGCATGGGAATATGCTCGTCGGCCGCTCGCATCGGAAGCATCACGGCTCCTTATGTCATCTATTTAGGTACGTTGTGTTATCGTGCGCCTGTAAATTTTTTTTTAGCTTTGTTGTGTTATTTTCTTTTTTTTTAATGCGTATTTTGTATTTTCCACTTGCAGGCACTTACAACAAGGCGTTGCCATACATCCTCATGGGAAGTCTCACCATCGGATCCTGCGTGGTCAACATCTTCCTTCCGGAGACCTTGAACAGAGACCTTCCGGAAACTCTGGAAGAGATGCAGGAATGGCAAGGGTACGGCTCATCTGCGAAAGAAACAAAAGATGTCGTGTTTAGGGACAATCCTCACTCCGCTGTCTTGTCTAGGTGGTGCTGTGGAACCAAAATCAAGAACTACGCGGAAAACGGAGGAAGTGGACACCCGCAAAAACAAAACTGAGCCAAAAATAAACTGCACAGTCTTACTGTGTAGCTTCCCAAGTAGCATTTATTCACTCGGTGTGTCAGAAACTAAGGTTAACTTTTGAAATTTGAATTTTTTTTTGGGGGGGGGGAGTAAGTTGGGGCTGCTCATTGGGATTTTGATGATTATCTGGTCGAACTTTGCATTTGTGTTTGACGTCAAAACACATGGAAACCTTACTGGTCTTTACATCAGGGGTGTCAAACTCAATTTTGTCGCGGGCCGCATTGTAGTTACCATTTCCCTTGGGGGGCGTTATGATGTGTTAATAAGTCAAGAATAATGGTTTATTCAACAATTGTTTAAGTAACTCCAATGAGGGGTTTGCTAGTATATCCTATCATGGAAGTTGTCATCTTTGATTTGCTTTCGCGGGCCACATAAAATGATGTGGCGGGCCAGATTTGTCCCCCGGGGCCTTGAGTTTGACACCTGTGCTTTACATGGCCATCAAACGAAAGTGCATAAATCTCAAATGTTTGCATAAATGTCAACTGTGTACAGTACCAAGGTATCAAGACGATTTCCGGCCACCAGATGAGTTCACCGTCAAAATCCGACACGGCGGCTGCGGTCTGCGATGCTGTACAAGTGCGATGGAGCCGAATGCGAGCTCAGCTATATGTCACAAGCTCGTGCAGGCCTACCTAAAAACATTAAAAGCGAAAGGCATTGTTGCTCAGGCCGGTGCAGACATGAAATTGCATGCACAATCAGCAACACTGAGTCAATGATCATCAAAAGCGAAGGCGGGTTTACTGTTAATTATTCGTGAACCTGCTAAGCAAACCCAGCCGAATGATTGACTTGCCAGATTAAAGTGAAGTGATTTGTAATTTGATAGCCAATCTTGTCAACCTTCGGTTGAAATTGCCGATATTTGTTTGAATTCTGGAGCACCATTAAAGGTTGGACTACTTACTACGTGTGGAACATGCAAATGTCCTCTGATTGTTCTGTTATCCCGGACGAGTGCAAAGTTGAAGTTTGTCGTCTTGGCATTAAACATTGTCCCATGAACATGAACCCAAAGAACTCCACTGCTGCACCTCATCACAAGTGACTTTTGTGTGTGTGTGGGGGGGGGGGGGTGTTTGGGTCTAGAATCACAAATTTGTCATAAGTGAAAAAGCAATTTCTGACAGTGTGTCCAGGTGACGTGTTAATCATTAACACGTTATCCAAGAGGTGATCCATTCGCTCAAGATCGAGGTATTTTCTTCCTGTCTAAGTCGCGAGTGCACGTTTGACAGTTACTGTGTAACCACCCCTGGCAGATCGGTCCATCTTCATTTCTTTTCTCGATTGTTCATTTTTGTTCATTTAATCAATGGCTGACTTGAAACTGCGAGACTACGACAGCATCACGTCCTTTCTGGGACCGTGGGGTGCCTTTCAGCGTCGGATTTTCTTCGCCTTGGCCATCAGCATCTACCCCAATGGCTTCATTGGCATCTACATCGTATTTGTCGCAGACACGCCTTCTCACCAGTGCCGCATCCCTGACAATGTCAACATCAGCCAGGCGTGGAGGAATGTGACGATCCCCGTGGAGAAGGTGGATGGCGTGGCGAAGCCCGGGTCTTGCGCCAGGCTCAACTTGGAGATGGTCAAGAACTACTCCCAGAACGGCGTGGTCCCTAACGTCGGGGTTGATGTGGCCAACATTCCTCTAGAAGCCTGCTTAGATGGGTGGACATACAGCAAAGACATTTACCAGTCGACCATTGTTACCGAGGTGAGGCAAAATTTCCCCAGTGTGGGACAAATAAAGGATATCTTAATATTAAAAAAGCTCACTCTGCCTCTTTTGGAGGATTTTCTTTTTTTTGGGGGGGGGGGGGGGCGACAGGTCTTTCGTTGTTTAACGCTATATTTGTAAAAAAAAAAAGCCAAATGTTGATGTGTCTATTGTTATTCTACTGTTCAGTGGACACGTGAGCTCAAGTTGCACATCTCAAAAGAAAACAGTGGAGACGGAGATTTGGAAAGTGGGACTTTCCCAAAAGCTCTGGCAACCCAACCAAAAAATAAAGTAAATAATGCTTGCAAAAAGGCTAAAAAATATGTGAGATGGTGCCCTGCAAGCTCAATAAGCAAGAAGGGATGATTTCTTTTTTCCTGTGTCATCCAACTCATGGTAATCCGCAAAAGTTGAATTGAGGCAACTGAAATCTTCTTGGTTGTTGAATTAGCTTCACTTGTGATCTAAAAGGCTTCTTCGGTTCCAAATAGAAGTGGCATGAGATAATGCTGTACATATTTACACATGAATGCTGAACGTTTGGATAGTCCAGTTTTACAAAGAACTATGTTTGCATGTTAATGAGATGCAAAAAAAAAAGTGTGGAAATATTTGCATTTTGGAAAAAATGCCCGTGTTGTTTTGGAAGTGGCTGAGGTGCGTTTGTTGTTGGAGTCCACTTGCATTGGGGGCCAAGTAGGTCAGTGAGTGATAGTTCCACTTTGCAATGGAGCGACTGGACCAATATTAACGAGTCAGCAGATCGTTTCCACGACTTTTCAATACCGGCAAATTTCGATTTCTTTGACATGTGCTCCTTTTCTTCATAGTGGGATCTGGTTTGTGAGAATGCACACAAAATCCCGTTGTCGTCCTCCATCCATTACCTGGGCGTACTGGTGGGGGCGTTTATTTCGGGCCAGGTGTCGGACAGGTGAGCAAAACTGCCATGTTTGCAGGTGACGATGCATTCAAGTATTCAAGATTACCAGGAATTTTCTGTGTTTGCTATATGCAGATACGGAAGGAAGCCAGCGCTGTTCACCATGATGGTCCTGCAGACAGTGGCCATCACGGCGCAGTTATTCTCAAACAGTTGGGAGATTTTCACCTTCACCTTTTTCCTGGCGGGTGCTGGCGGCTTCTCCAATTATATCATCGCCTTCGTGCTGGGTATGTTTTGGAGACGCCTTTGATGCTTTTTGATCGAAAAGAAGACACGTTGTGCATTTGTGGGGACTGAGAATCTCTGCAAAACAGGATATGATCACCCCAAAGTTTGACTGTCTTATCTCCACCATAACACCACAACATTGAGGGAGCACCCATAAAGTGTTAATCATCATCAAGTTGGCAAATGACATTGTCAACAAGCGTACCGGTAGCAGATTGTAGAATGCAGCAGTTGCCTGAAAGTGGATCTAGATCTTGGGGGCCAGGCTTCCAAGTCACAGGTGGTGAAATTAGGTGTGTGTTAGAGGGGGGTGGGGGATCATGTAAATGGCCGCGGAGAGCAGATACATAACATGTCGATCACGGTCACATTTTTTGGAACGAGAAAATATTCACTTGGCGGTTTAATTTCATAGTTGTTGGGTCGCCCGGCACTGATTTATTTTGGGGATTTATTTATTTATTTAGGGCGGCCCGGTAGTCCAGTAGTTAGCACGTCGGCTTCACAGTGCAGAGGTACCGGGTTCGATTCCAGCTCCGGCCTCCCTGTGTGGAGTTTGCATGTTCTCCCCGGGCCTGCGTGGGTTTTCTCCGGGTGCTCCGGTTTCCTCCCACATTCCAAAAACATGCGTGGCAGGCTGATTGAACTTTCTAAATTGTCCCTAGGTGTGAGTGTGAGTGCGAATGGTTGTTCGTTTCTGTGTGCCCTGCGATTGGCTGGCAACCGGTTCAGGGTGTCCCCCGCCTACTGCCCGGAGACGGCTAGGATAGGCTCCAGCACCCCCCGCGACCCTAGTGAGGATCAAGCGGCTCGGAAGATGGATTTATTTATTTATTTATTTGCTATTAGCCACTTCCTTCTATTTTATTTTTTTAATTTTTTTTGCGTCTTTTCTTATTAGGAACAGAAATTCTGAGCCCCAAAGCCCGCGTGGTCTTCTGCTCCCTGGGGGTTTTCATGAGCTCGGCCATAGGATACATGCTCATGCCCCCCGTGGCCTACTTCCTACGCTCTTGGCGGCTGCTGCTGATCCCCATGGCCGCCAGCGGACTGATATATATACCCCTGTGGTGGTAAGGGCATGCAAAGGTGACCTCATGATGTAACCTTCCACTGTGAAGTAAAACCCTTTCGCCGATGTCGACCGTTTCTGCAAGGTTCATACCCGAGTCGCCACGCTGGCTGCTCTCCCAGGGCCGAGTGGGGGAGGCTGAGACGATCCTGAAGGACGCTGCCAGGATGAACAAGGTTGCCATCCCGGAGGCCATTTTCACAGAGGCGGAGGTTAGACTTGAATGGTCCGTTTCAAAATATACACTGGTCACACACAAAAAAGCGATGGTTATCGGAGGATGGGGAGGTCAAAAGTGAGGGTGAATGTTATTGTCCTTTTTGAGAATAGCAACTTGTGCAAAAAAAAAAAGTGCTGAAACATTGAATAAGTGGACATGTGCATTGAGAGAATGTGAGATTAAGTCCACTCGGGAAAGGTTCTCATGCGTTTTGGGCATCTGTACTTTAATCAGAAAAACAATTCAAAAAGTACGCACCTCTGGAGTTGTTCAAGTCCCATATTTTATTCCAGATTGAAGATGCGACGCTGAAGAAAGACGAGAAATACAACATTAGCTCGATCCTGCGCAGCTGCAACATATTCACCATCACTTTGCTGTGTTCAATTCTGTGGTATGCCCTTTTTCTTTTGTCCATTCTCACCATGCCTGGAAAATGTTTCGGAAAGTCTGGCAAAGGTAAATCATAGCAAGCACATTTAGAGGACGTGCAGCAGGCACAATTCATGATCCTTGCGGAACGTGTAAATGATTTCGAAAAAGACTGATTGTAAAACACAGAGCATCTACTCATCATTTCATCCTGAAATTTAATCCTGAACTTTAGCAGTGGTCTATAACGTTACATACCGGGCGCCACAGGTTCATCATCACCATCAGCTACTACGCTCTGATCCTCAACACGTCTAACCTTCACGGCGACCCGTACCTCAACTCCTTCTTGTCAGCGGTGACGGAGGTTCCGGCGTACCTGATCGCCCTGCTGCTGCTGCACTTTTGCTACCGCCGCCTGTGCCAGTCGTCTACGCTGCTGATGGGTGGCGTCATGATCCTGTGCGTGCACCTCATTCCCATAGGTAACGGCCACGCAAGAATTCGAAGCGTGGCAGTACGCGAAATCCTATTAGCAGATTTAAAGTGTACCGCCGGCGCCGCATTTCAAAGGGAGCAATAGTGCCAAGTTTGACAAACAACCGGTGTTGCCATTTTGTTTAGGAATAAAGTTGAGTTGAATTACGAACGCCATTCTGTGTGGCCGTGTTGTCAGATCTGCAGTGGGTGGCCGTGCTGCTCGAGATGCTGGGCAAATTCGGCGTGACGTCAGCCTTTTGCATTGTGTACGCCGTCTCGTCCGAGCTCTTTCCCACCGTCATTCGGAACACGGCCATGGGCTGCTGCTCGATGGCGGCTCGCGTCGGGACGATCATCTCGCCTTTCATCATCTACCTCGGTATGTACAGTGTTAACCCACCCGTTATTTCCATGGTAGCAAATAAACCGAAGTGAAAGAAAATGTGGATTTATCTTCCAATAGGACAATATTATAAGGCCCTGCCATATATTCTGATGGGATCTTTGGCCATTTCTGGGGCCTTCCTCTGTCTCCTGCTGCCGGAGTCATTTGGGAAGCCTTTGCCGGAGACCCTAACGCAAATGCAGACTATATGGAGGTGAGTTTTGAGTACTGATGCCATGCAGGACATGGAAATCAAACTTTTTTTGTTTTTGTTTTTACTATTTTCACAGACGAAAAGGTCAAGACAAAAAGGAAGCTGATACACAGGATTATCAGAGTAAAGAATCCAAGTTTTAGTGAATCAATTAGCACCGGGATCTGGATTTTTCACCTGTATTTTTGTACACTATATTATGACCTCCCCAGAACTCAAAGCAAAGATTTGCTTTTGCCCGTCTTGACAAAGAGAGGTTATTGTGAAGCGTAGTTGGGCTCTTGATTGATTGAGATTTCATAATTTTGTACGGTGGAAGAAATGGGAATACAACGTGAGCAACACACATGTTGATAGCCTGTCCAGATATTTTTGCAAGTTGATAAAAATCAAATTAAAAGGGTATTATATATAATTGCAAGTAATGTTTTGCGATGAAGTACATTTCAGAGTCTGTACACGTTTGCTTTTACTGTACTTGTAGAGGATGTAGAGTAAAATGTCTATACACCCCTGTTCAAATGCCAAGTTATCCTGCTAGAAAAATAAATGACACCAAGGTAAGTCAAAAGTCGATCTTGGTTTCATCGGACTATTTTCCCACATGCATTTGGGAGATTTCAAGTGTGTTGTAGCAGCATTTTAAAACCAGGGTTGAATTTTTGACGATAATTTGAAGAGGACATAACCAAAAAAACACCATACCAACAGTGAAGAAGCTTGGTAATGGCCCCATCATGCTTGACATCCATCCATTTTCAGCTGAGAGTGGGGTCTCAGTAGAGTAGTTCCAAAACGTACCGGTAGTGTCAGCACAAAACCTTCAGGCTTCTGTGAGAAAGAAAACATTTAAGCCAGGAAAAGCGTACTAGAACAAATGCATTTTTGTTGTTAAGAAGGGGCACTTTAAATGCTAGTAGGTGTGCATTAACTACCATTTAACATGTGTTTTTCCTCTGGCAAAGATTTTGTTGTACCGGTTTTAAGGACACATTCATGGTGAATAAAGTTTTGAAATGATTTATTTTTATTGAAAGTTTTATAATGTTTTTTTTCTAAATAAAAGTCTTGAATCAGTACTTCTAGTTTTACCTTTAACTTTTTTACGCAAGTATCTGTAGTCCTACTACCTACCTAAGTACAAAGTGTGCCTTTTCCACCTTTTCACTTCCTCAGCACTTTACCTCAGTTTTACAACTGACTGGCAATGAGTAACATAACTCTTTGTTAAATAATGGTCTTAAAAGCTGCAACGTTGGTGGTACACGTGCGGCAAGTGGATCATAATTTGTGCTTTTAACATTCTTTTGAGTGACGCTGTCAGAGATGCGATGATTTAACAATGTGCTTATTATTGTGGCTGTACTTCGAAGTGATGGAAAAGTGCCCGTACTTGGATGTCAAGTCTCTTTCAAACGAAAGTCAAAAAATGAAATACGCGAAGTAACTTTAAAAGGTAATCTGAATTTAGTTAGTCGCTGGGTTGGGTAGTTGGCTCCAAGTAGCTTGCCAAGTATAAAACACGGTGTACGTTTATCTTTTTGTGCCCAATTATGTACTATATAAAATTACAATTTGTAGTCGAACGGCTATTAGAGGTGATTCATTATTCATAAAAGGCTGTTTGGTCTACCTTTTTCACTCCAAGAACCGCCATCCACTTGGGTTTTATAAGCTTGTTTTTGTACAAAATGGACTTCCAGTGCCACTTTTGGGAAAAAATACATCAAGTTTGCTAGCTTGCTGGTAGGAAATGAGCCAGCCATGGTTGATCCGACGTAGAAATGACAATTTCCCGCCTGACTGACTGCCCATTTACATTGTAAGAACTCATTCAATTTGTATTATATCGTTGTTTTTTCAAAGTTAGCTGTGCAGAATTAAAACTCGATAAGACTAAACTAATGAGGATAAGAAGTTAACAAATTGGATGGTTAGCTCATTGATATAAAAGGTACGCAGCGTTTTTTCGGTTTGTTACCGTTCTACGCTATCACTACTCATCTGTCAATCACCGGCCTCCCCCGGTGTGATTGGCTACAGCTTGAAAACAATGTTTTGTTATTGTTACCGCCCATGTCGTGAAATGCTAATGTATCAAAGTTGAATATTTATTTGTTGTTTGTGCATTGTTTTGTGTGCGTGTGTGCGTGTGTGTGTGCGTGTGTGTGTGCGTGTGTGTGTGTGTGTGTGTGTGTGTGTGTGTGTGTGTGTGTGTGTGTGTGTGTGTGAGTGTGTGTGTAATATTTTGACGTCGTCATAAACCGGATGTTTACGTTGCGAAAGAAAAGTGAAAGTAAGAGTTTTGCCTCCTTTCGGAAGCGTCGTCTTTTCCTAGGTAGTACAGTATTTTTATAGTTTTTTTCCTGACCTACAATTGAAATACTTGGCCATAGGTGAGTTTTTCTCATGCATTTAATTTCAACATTACTGTTGACATTTTGGCGGAAAACTAGTGTTTGTGTTTGGTTTTTGTCCGACCATACGACGCCGTGTCGTAAAACAAAACATTTTAGGTTGAGTTGGAAGTTAAAGCTGTTGTATTATTATGCCCTGACACTGCATTGACACATAACTTGATTTTAAGTCACTGTCCCAGTTCACTACCTTAACAGTGTCTTTCTTATAAATACATTACTGTAGTTGTTTTGTCACAATCAGCCGCTAGATGTGATCAAAAACAAGTCCATAAAAAAACTAATTGTTCACTCCGATAGCTGAGAAATTTAAACTACAGCACAGTAAATCATAAGAGGCATAAAACAAAATAGTCATACACGTGAAACAATACCAAAACTAACGAAGTTACGCGTTTTACAATTTTGTAAATGATGTATGTTGTGTTATACTAACATTCTTTTTTTTTCAAACACTCAAAATGTTCAGAGGCATCTGTGCTATCCATACATATACAGGTTTTATTAGTTCTTTGGGATTTTTTTGCCCTTTATGGACTATAAAGGCAGCACTGTGCTATGACACTTCAAAGAAATCTATAAAAATAAAACCTGAATTGGAAGATGTCATATCACACAAGTAGAGCCTTGATAATGTCAAAGAATTACCGGTATTTAAAAAATCTGGATGATTTTTTTTTTTTTGGTGGAAATGCCGTTTTCATGAATATGTACAATTTCTAGTAAATGTTTTTACTCAGCCGCTGGGTAGCCAACATAACTTTATTTTTTGCAAAAGAAAAAAAAGTGTCGGGAGGTCCCAACCAAGCCCTACTAAAAATCCCGACCGGAATTATTCATGTAAAATGCATCGGTTTGAAGCCTCCTGCAAAAAGGCAAACTCATTTGCGATCCTCTGGCGCCACCTAAAGTTGCAAAATTGGAATGACCTCAACCCAACAATGCAGCATGCATACGTCTGTTCAAGCGAAAACAAAGCGATTGACGTAAAAATCGCGTGAAATGCATGTTTACACATTAGGTTTACGATGCATTCAAAAATATGAATTATAATGGGTTTCTATGGTGCAAAATATGTAAATTGTGGAAATTACGGAATCAAAACCTTTTATTTTTTGCTGCAATGCCTGAGAATTATCAGCCGGTGACATCATGAAATTTCGGCCATTTTAGAACCCCCCCCCCCCCCTTTACGTTTCAACTCTCTCGTGTTTTTCCGAATGCCTTTGCCTTTGATTCAAAGACAAGAATACGCCATAGTTTTGCATTTAATGTAAACGGTTCACTGTGAGGGTTTTAATCCTGCATACTGCCTGTCTATCTGTCTGTGTCCACCAATCGTTGTTGCCTTCAGTAATAATCTGAAATTGCAGTTCTCGCAGACTGATGCACAAACAAATTTGGGTGTTCCATTCAGGTCCAGTGTAAAAATCATACTTTTCCTGACACAATTGATTTACTAACTAAATACCTGAAGTTGCTTGTTGCCTTCAGGGGCAGTCTGCAAGCATCAATTTCTTCATTCAATTGATCTTCTATTCTAAACTTTGCTGTGTCCTTGATGTACAGTCTAAAATGTCCTTATCATATATCCTTTCCTTTTCAGTTGGATATTCAAGGGGCAGCCTGAAACCCCAACTTTCTTCCTACAACGAATCTTAACGAATATTAATCCATCTTTCTCTGATTTCACACGTTCAGGTGTGAAACGTTGTAACTGGACTAACCCTTTAGATGGCGCTATGGTACTAAGAAAAGACCATGTCCTACTTAATCTAAAAGGAATGTGGTTCAAGGAAGTGTCTCTTGGCAGCGTCCTGTATCAACAACTCCAAAGTCGCATTTCTATGTGCTTTGAATGTTGTTGTTTTTTTGGGCACCTTATCTGGTGCATAATAAGCAGTGTGCTTGTGTAAATTGATGCAAGGGTACTGATAAACTCTTAAAATAAAACCTGGCTGTCAAAATTAAACAGCCAAAAAAGATGGTGGCCTCAGGAACCCTATTTTGTGTTTGTGATTTACCGGTCAACTTTGTCACGAAACATTCCATGATGCCGTTTAGGCGTGAAGGCTGCTGCTTAGCGAGGCCCGTATGCGTGTCACAATCCCGCCATGCAAATATTTGGCCTCAGCACACAGTCATTTGTTTGTAGAAAATAGGATTATAAAACCAAGTAGGTGTGTTTGATTTGTTTGTATTTCTCGATTAAACACCTGTGATCCTGTGAGCTCGCTTTTTAGAAAAAAAGTCTATTGTGAGCCTCTTTGGAATTGAGATTGAATGAATACATTTCAAAACAAAAAGTGCACGACATTATCTAATGGCAGCCTTTGAGAAGACAAGGATCTGCTGTTATTGTTATTGTGTTTTTTTGTAATATTTGGTTGCCTCCCCCCCACCCCCCTACCCTTTCATCTTGGGCCAATGAGGTCAGGGATGCAGTGCAGACACTACAATTTTAGAATATCTACAGTATATGAAAAATACCTATGGAATATCATTTAAATACTTAAAACAAAAAGCTACATATAATGTACTTGTAAATAAGTAAATACAGACATATCACCATATCAAGTGTTTTTCAATGAATAAATAGGGTTTTTAAAGTTTCTATTGAAATAAAAGTGTGTGGGGGTGGGGGTACCCTACAGACTAAAAAAAAACAGCTCAGTGGCAGATATGAAGCAATTGATCCACAGTCGGATTTCCCAGCTGGAGTGAGCATTTCTTTGGAAATGGCTTTGGCGTTCTTGCTCTCTGGCGCCACCTTCTTGACAATATAATTACTGTCTATCGCAAGTCATGTGACTTCTCCGAATTCGGCTGCAGTCTGAACCTTGCAGGGTGCTGACGCCCCCCCCCCCCCCCCTGTGTTACGTTGCGCATTCCCGACCCACCAGCGAAAGAAGATACATGATGGTGGTTTAATAATGTCATAAAATGGGTCCTAAATTTATAGAGTCATTCTGAAAAAAAACGTATTTGGCGTCTGTAAACTGGTTCGACAGGTTGCCGTCCTGTCTTCTTTATTTCAAAAGAAAATGTTTTTGTTGAGGCTGTTACCAGCTTGCTCGCCGGCACGCCTTGGGTTGATTCCCCAGCGAGACAAGGCAGGGAGGGAAAAAAAAATCCCTTCGCCATCCTGTTTGAGCTACAAACAGGCTCTGACCTGGTTCACAGGGCCAGATATGACGGCCTAGTGAATATTTCTTCAAGGTTTGTTTTGGGAATCTCTCAGTATCTATTATATAACCCCCCCCCTTAATAAATCTGCCATTTTGTTGTGATTTTCAGATGTGTAACGTGTGTGGATTATTTGAAAAAGTACAAGCACTAGATGGAGAGTGTGAGCAGAAAGAGGCTTCAAGCTCTTCCTTTCCACTCCGAGTTGAAGTTGACTTTCCAACTAAACATAAAACAAAGACAATTAATTACACTTTGCGTGTTTAACCAAACCGCTCGTTTTGGAAGTTTGCTAGCTTAATGCTATCACACATCGTAAAACGCTATGAGTGAGCGAACGAGATTAGCGTCAACGTAGCCGTGCGTCGTCGTATTTTTGCAGCAGTAGTCCTTCAATTAGAATGACCTCAAACTTTTATCTTCAGCAGTAGCCATTTCATAATCACTTTTATGAACATGACAACGCAACCTGGGAACCTGACCTACTTTATGTATGTGTTGTGTGTTTGTACTGTATTTACGACAGATTTGAGGGCGGGAAGTTCACTCTCTACTTGAGTGCCATTCAACTCGTAAATATTGCTGTGTGGGAGTGTGTACGCGCGGTGTCAGCTGCATGAACACTTTGCTTCCTGCGATAACCGCAGTGCGACCCGCATACTCAGAAGATCGTATAAAGTCCAGCAATACAAAGCCGTCTTTCTTTTTTTTTATCACTGTAATTGGATGGGGCATTCGTGAATCCCTTGATACTCGAGTATTCCCAAAGTTAGCAAACCAGAAGCTGCTGGGACCTTCTCTTCATGTTTGTAAGCACTTAAGGCAGCAGGCCATTTTTGGAGGTAACCCCCCCCCCAACCCCTCTCAGGAAGGAAGTGAATAACAGACCAAATCTGCAGTTGCTTTTTTTTTTTTTTGTATACATTTACAGTCAACCCTCTTTAATGGTCGGGCTGAGGGCTCAAGCCCAGATGCGAATGGGAAAAATCAACAAAGAAATAAATGGCTGACTTTGACTGATCAATCCTGCTACGTTACACACAGACATGTGTATCAAGAGCGTTATATGCGGACGTTTGTTTGTTGTGCTTGTGTAGTTTTCATGACTCGCTGCGTTCAAGATGATGTAACGTTACACAAACCTACAGACTCACTTTACCCAACCCGAGTAGTGGGCTGGCACGATGTTGTCTATCACCCGCCCCCACCACCCACCCAAAGCCAGGCACCCCACCAGAAAGCGCTATTCACTCCCTTCGCCGTTGTGTGTGTGTGTGTCTTCATTCCAGCATGGCTTTCTGGATAAGGGCAAATAAGGGTGGGGGGGAATTGCAGCCATCACACAACTGTGTGCGTGTGTGTGTGTGTGTGTGGCCTCCCATATTTCTTGTCCCATGCAGCTGCTTAGGCCGTTCCGCGAAATCACCTGACTTTATATCACTCCTCCCTCCCACACAGACACATAAAAAGCATATCAGTTCTGTCTCACATGCACACATACACACACACACACACAGACACTTGCACGTAGCATGTTTGCCCTGCAGGCAACCTTGTAGGCATATGACATCACACATTGAAAATAGCACACTCTTGTTTGTCTTGGCAAGACCAGAATGCTTAAAAATTGAATTGTGTCCGTTGTTCACACTGTCAATCTGAAATAAGGTCATGTTTTCAAAACGAGGGATGCAACGTGTTTTTTTTTTTTTTTCAATCCGATGAATCGACAAAATACCCAACAGATGAATCCATTATTCAAATAGTAAAAAGTGTTTTATGAGAATTCAGGATGAATTGATACCCCCCAAAAAATAATGCAGTGCAATTTTCTGCTCTAAGAATTTAGTTTGAATTTTGTTTAAAAAAAAAAATCCAGCGAAAAGTAGAGCCATGTAGTTAGCTGTGTTTTGCGAAAAGATTTTAAGATCAGATGTACTCTAAATACATTTAAAATTGACTTCTTTTTTTTTGAGTTTGCATAGAAAGAAATGCAATCCTATTTGGTGTCTTCCGTGTAGAATTTTGTAAGGGATTCATACAAAAAAAAAAAGCTTTGTTATTTACTGTTCTCACAAGAGTTTAGTACAAATTTGTACGCATTCGGACAATCCTCATGGGAATGTTGTCAAAATTCCGACAAAAAGTGAAGCAATGTCATATTTTTTTTTTTATCCGTACAAAAAATAGGAAAGGTCACAGAATTTAAAAAAAACGACATATCAGATGATTTTGTGATTTTTGTGTTGTTAAGATAAGATAAGATATCCTTTATTTGTCCCACAATGGGGAAATTTACAGCCTCCAGCAGCAAGAATGTATGTAGAAAGAAGAAGAGAAAAAAAAACAACAACAAACATCTTTCAATTAAATACAATATGAACACAAATGGATAAATCGCAGTACTATTTACAATTTTCCTTCACATCACTTAATTATTATTATTATTATGATTGTTATTTTTTATTCACACTCTCCAAATTTTTTGAAGAGGTGCATCTATATTTTCCCATGAGAACTTTCTGGAGGGAAGCTTGCCGTCACAACGCCTCGCACGAGCTCTTGTGTCGCCGTGCCCTCTCCACAGCAGCTTTGCACATTTCTTGTAAAACAGCTGACCCATCTCGCCGCTTACACCCACGCAGCCTTACGCAACACCCACGTAAATCTTGGCAGCAGCCGCGAACGCTTGGCTATTAAAGTTGCCATCACCTTGAGACACATGATCGCCTGCGGCTAATCTTCTCTGGCCTCTGTGAAGTTTTGGGGCGTGACCGCCCTCGAAACAGGATGGCCGTTGACGAGGTGACTCATGAAACTGTGCCAGAGTATGCCAGGATTCTCATCAGGACATTTTTTTTTTTCTCCACTACACCCCATTCAAGTTCTGGCTTTCGTCAACCCTTATTTTGGCGCTGCACGATACTCGTCAAAGTGCTCTTGTGCCGCGCACGTCGCTCGTAAAGATAAATTAACAAAATTGTTATGCCGGGCGTGGCGAAAATCTCGCGGAAGGATTTGGTTTGCAACCCGTCGGAGCTTGTGATTAAGTTAATGTGCAACCACTCACAAATGCTTTGGATCAATAAAGCTTCGGCTCGTCACGTAGCATCAAACGACCGCCATTTTAGTCCTTTTTTGTTTTGTTTTGTTTTTTTTTTTTGCATGAAGTAACACACTTGTCTGTGGCTTTTAAAGTAAAGTGGAGCCTTGAGATACCGGTGACCAGACTTTGAGTTTTTCAAGAAATGACATGAAACAGAGAACACTTTGCCTGTAGTCCACTAGCTAAATGCTAATGCTAACACTTGATGTAAAAATGTATTTATGGCCCTTTCATATATGAATGGCACATTTCTACACGATACAGTACCCACGGTCATATATACTTTATCCTCTGCAAAGAGCTGGAGGGGCAGGGCTAACAAGTTGAGGGGGTGTCAAGGTCTCAGAAAAAAAAATCTTCACATGTACAGTACGAAGCTCCTTTAGGCGACTGATTCGGATAGAGAACGCTTCCTGTCGCCAGTGTCAGACAAAGTGCAGGCGGTGACCTCTCGTCGCCACATCCGTACTCATCTCCGATTGTATTCACTGAGCATTTGTTCCATTTGAACTTAACGAGTGTGGACGATTGAGCACGTCAACGCTTGGATTCATCTGCAAATGCAACAGAGCGCTTTCCGTGTCTCCTCATCCAAAGTCCTTGAGCAAATAGCAGGAAATGCCAGGATGCTGATTTTGTCGCGTGGGGAAAAGGAGGAGCGGGGAACTGTGTTTGGAATGGAATTCAAATGTTTCACAATACTGTAGTGAAAAAAAAAAAAGAAGCTGACTGTCAATATTGTGCGTGTGGAAAGCACCAAAAACGTTGCTCTTTTTCTTCACTTCTTTATTTTTAGATGAGGCCACTGTAAGCGACAGTATTTACTCACTCAATTAGAGCGGGAACGGCTTTCACACTTCAAAACGCTATTGGATGAAAAATTGCAGGCAGGAAATTAAAAAAAAAAAAACACGGGTGGCCCGGTAGTCCAGTGGTTAGCATGTCGGCTTCACAGTGCAGAAGTACCGGGTTCGATTCCAGCTCCGATTCAGAGTGTCCCCCCGCCTACTGCCCGGAGACAGCTGGGATAGGCTCCAGCACCCCCCGCGACCCTAGTGAGGATCAAGCGGCTCGGAAGATGAATGAATGAATGAATGGATGAATGAACGATTCATATTCACCCATTCATAAAAAAATAAATGTAATGGTTATTCACTTGTTAGAAGACAGTAATTGTTTGTTGCAAGCCTAGAAATATTATACAAATATTATATAAGGTGAATGTTTTAAAATAATGCAACATTTCAAGGGTAGGTTAATAAATATTGGAGGACAAAAAAAACACACAAAAGAAAGTGATGTGGAAATATTAGACATAAATAGAGAACTGATGGGCAAAGAATGGATCATATCAGTCAAAAAACTTTTTTTTTTTTTTTTAAACGCTGACTCGAGGGGGAAGCACGATGTGATCTTCACACCATCCACAGGGAAAGCACCAAAAACAATTGCGCTTCTTCTTCACGTGTTTAATTTTACACGAGGCTCGGCTCATCATGGAAAACATCCAAAGGACGAAAAAAAAAAAATGTCCCGCCACGCAAAATAACATTTGAGAAGAAATACAAAATATTAGAAAGTGCACAAACACACGAGGCAAAAATACAAAAAAAATAGCTCTTGATTACTTTTTGCTGTTTGCTCGGTTTGACACGACTGGATGAGGAAACGTCGAAATGTTCTAGAGACACGGTTGTCTGAATTTTTTTTATCTTTGTCTCTATGTTATGTAAGTATTTTGTCTTCTCTTTTTTTTTTAACGACAGGGAAAATCTCTAGATGGCCCCGCAGGTATTCCAGGTGACGTGAGAAAAGGAGAGGAAGGTAAAGGTCGGCTGAGACACACACACACAAAAAAAAAAAATTTCATTGATTCACTGATTTTAAAACCTTTTCTTTTTTTTAATTTTCATTTGCAATTGTTGTTATTACGTATTTCAACTGGACAGCGTTCCCAATGCTAAGTTTCACATCATTTACATTCCACGTATATGATCAATAAAGAACAAAACGAAACGTACTCTCCACGTGTATTTGTTTTACTTTTTATTAGAAAAAAAAACAGACAACAGACAACTATATACATGTATATTTACAACGGTTTGGAAACGTGTACGTTTGGGGATTATTGAGCTAAAGTAAAATGCTTGGCTAGCACCGTCACAACAAAACAAATGCGATCTTATTCTCCATAATAACGGCTGCTGTACTGTTATGTCAGATAAAGTGGGTGAAAACTCCTCCGAGGTCAGACTGACCTGGCGACATTCTCAGAAATGTAGGCGGGGTTTCGACTTTTAGTCTACCGACGTCCCTTGATGTCATTCAGACGTTGCCCGTGGAGAAATCGAGAAAATAGTTGAAGGTGGAAGCAGCGTGAAAGAATCAAAGAGCTTCGTGTGGCTAAAAGACGCAAAACCACATTTTGGTGCACCGAAAACACCAACACAATCCAACCAATACAATTTTGATTTGAACATAAAACAATTCCTGAGAGTGTGCTCCGGTTTTGTTTCTCAGTTGGGCGAGGGTCCAGGGGCAGGGCGGGGAGGATTCAAATCAACGACGAGAGGCCCATAGAGTCCAACGAGTGACCATTGTCCAGTCCCGGACAAAAGCTAGTGAATACGTGAAGGTCGTTCCAGGGGTTGTCCGCCGGCATGTTGAAGTCGGAGCTCAGCGTGGTGTAATGAGGTGGCAGTGGCAGTTCGTCCCCGTCGTCCGCTGTTCAAACAAGAGGGGGCGCACATACACGACCTTGAAGGACACATTCATATTCATAACCACAAGAGTTCTAACTGAAGAGATCCGGAGACCGAAATTTCCAAGGAGCGATTGAGGATGCCGGTTTCATTCATTATAGTCAGGCGTGTCCAAAGTCCGGCCCGCGGCCCGCGGTCGAATTTCATCCGGCCGTCGGCCCCCGTCATAAAATCAGTGCCGTCTGGCCCGCAGGTTGGGCGCAATGGAACACGTGTTGCATTGACTGAGGTCTCGTAGACTGGTGAGTGATGTTTCATAGAGTACTGCTTCCCTCTAGTGGCTAAATGAGTAATAGCATTTAGACACTAGGGGGCATCACTCACGAGTTAACAAGACATCACTCCGTGTTTATATTGACTGATATGTCATATTTCAAATGATCCTTGCAGTTGTGGATATGTGTATTGCTTGTTCATTTCCCTGTTGTTCGCGTCAAAGGTTTTGTGACTATTGAAAATGGTACATTTTATGTTTCAAATCAATCAATTTGCACTCAGGAGACTTCCGTTTAAGAAAAAGTCAAGTGAATAAGCAGTTGCATGTGGTATACCTGTTTCAAATGAACCAAAAGAAATTCTTAAGATTGTTGAAATTAAAATAAAAATGGAAATGTGAAACAGACTGGCTTACTAAAATGTGTTGAACAATATTGTTGTTCAATGTAAAGAATGTCAGCCAAGGTCGGCCCCCGACATTTTACCACATAAAATCTGGCCCCCTTGGCAAAAAGTTTGGACACCCCTGATTATAGTGAACCGCGAAAATCGAAAGTAGCGAGTGATGCCTGCGCGTCGGTGTCTCGGTGTGAGCTGTGGCCCACAGCAGCTCCGTATGCACTCGACTGTTTATCAACAAGTGTGTCCAAATCAATGGAGAGAGAAAAATAAAATCGGTAGCGAATTTTAGAATACGTCAAAAGCACAAACAGGGGTGGGGGCAGGAAGTTTTGTTTACCTGAAGACTCGCTCCACTGGCTCCCCGGACTGGTGCACGGGCTCAGGAGCGCCTTGATGTCACAACTGGCCTTGAAGGTCTGCGCGTCTCGCTCCAGTTGCTGGCAAATCTGACCAAAAAAAAAAAAATGGCAACATCGGAGTTGAGCATTCTTGCGCCGTTTTGTCTGTGGCCGGACAGTTTTTGGACCGGTGGGGGAAAAACGTGCCCGCTACTGTCTGCTGCTTACCTCTACTATGTCGTATTCAAACTCTGGAGGACAATCATCGGTTGTGGAGGGGCGAGGAGAGAGAGACAGAAGGTGAGATTAGCATACGCTTTCATTTTAAAAAAAAATTTTTAACGTTCCGCTCAAAGGTAGAACCAACATAAATAGTTAGAAAGGTGGAGGCACACGAGGAGAAGTCAGAGCGACTTACCGGAGCTGCGCTCGGGTGACACTTGGAATCTGTCTTCGAAGCTACCGGACAAGTCGTTGCCCAGCCCAAAGATCGGGATATCCGCAAAGGACCCCGCCGCCCTCCATGGCTCCGGGTCGTCCGTCCGACTCCTCGTTCGCTCGCCTTGCGAGTCCATGCGCACGGTGCTGTCCACCACGTTCTCCTGAGCGGAGGCCATGTCTTCGTCCAGTCGAGATGAGTCGGGCGACGACTGGCTATCGCTGTAGTCGGTGTCCTCTGTCGTCATCCTGACCTGCGGGAAGGAGTCTGCGGTGAGAAATGTTGTCGAAAACTGCTGACGCCCGATAACTTGGGGCCCTATTCTGGGTTCAAAATAGGCGAGTGTATGTTCCTGTGAAAGTCTCAATGGTACGAGGACTTTCCGATGAGGGCTGTGTGTGTGTGTGTGGTAAATGTCCGGGTGTGGTAAGGAACAAGGTGGTGGACTTATGGTTCATTTGGTACCCGTAATTTTTTTGGGGACAGTATCAACGGTGGCGGCCCGGTAGTCCAATGGTTAGCATGTCGGCTTCACAGTGCAGAGGTACCGGGTTCGATTCCAGCTCCGGCCTCCCTGTGTGAAGTTTGCATGTTCTCCCCGGGCCTGCGTGGGTTTTCTCCGGGTGCTCCGGTTTCCTCCCACATTCCAAAAACATGCGTGGCAGGCTGATTGAACACTCTGAATTGTCCCTGGGTGTGAGTGCGAATGGTTGTTCGTTTCTGTGTGCCCTGCGATTGGCTGGCAACCGATTCAGGGTGTCCCCCGCCTACTGCCCGGAGACAGCTGGGATAGGCTCCAGTACCCCCCTCGACCCTAGTGAGGATCAAGCAGTTAGGAAGATGTTCCTGTGAAAGTCTCAACAGTACAAGGACTTTCCGATGAGGGGTGTGCGTGTGTGGTAAATATCCGGGTGTGGTAAGGAACAAGGTGGTTGACTTGTGGTTCATTTTTTACCCGTATTTTTTTTGGAACAGTATCAACGGTAGGAGGAATCAGAGGGGAGATCCTGATTGGCGTGTGGTGGCGAGGTTGTTGACTCATCTTGGGTCTTAAAAAGTGCATCCAAAATAAGAGTAGACCAAGTCTGCGGGGAATCATTTGAAGACTGGGTCAAAACTGTGTTTGGAAGGCAACAGGGTAGGGGGGCAGGGGGGGTCGCGGGGTCATGAGGAGGCTGAGGTGACATGTGGTAAATGTCCATATGGGCCAAAATGGATCCACCAAATAATGCCTGGGACGTTCGAACCATTGTTTGTGCAAAGGGTCATAAAATATGGCTGATAAAATCTTACCTGCTTTCTGGACTTTGCTTTGTCCCGCTTTACTGCAAGGGAACAACAAAAGGTGGTTAGGAATTTTATGCCGAGTCGGAAACGAGGTTGAGGCGACGGCGTCACTCCGACCCACCTCTCTGTTTCTGCGGCAGCATCCGGAAGACTCGCATGGCCAACTGGCCCTTGTTGACGCTCTTGTCTTTCACTTCCTCGATGTCCGGCAACGAGTTCATGGCGCAACGGAAGTTGGCCTTCCAGGTCTTGGGGTCGCAGGTGTCACCCTTTGTGTATTTCCCTGCAAAAGGGTTTTCACCACCACCCCCCCTTCTAGTCAGGCTTCAAATTCCACGGTGCCAGCCGACATGCGGGCGCAGGTCTCGGCTCACCTGTGTGGATGGCCCACTCCTTGAACAGGCACGCGTCCTTGTTCATGTCCCAGCCGTGGCGAGCTGCGTGCTTCCAAGGAATGGAGAACATGGTCTTCTCCTGGAATAGAAACACATTTAATCATGCTTATTTTTCATTGATTGTTTCTGTTCATCAAGTTTTTTTTTTTTCTTCTGAGGATCATTGATCGGGTTTTGGTAAAGTCAAAATCCGATCAAATTGTGTTTGCAAAAATTAGCCATTTAAAAATGGCTAATTTTTAAATGGCTTGTTGGTTGTCTCTAGTCCAGATTGCAATCTGCGTTTCACCTCAGCTGGAGATTTTTTTTTTTGTTTGACTTTCTAATGTCATCAGCATTAAAAACAGATTTTAAAAAATTATTTACAACTCCAGCTTTAAGTTGATCAATAATAGGGTTGGGCTGATATGGATTTTTTTTAGGCTGGTTTGATTCTAATATTTGGGAGAATAAAATCCTGAGAAGTGATTAACTAGCCGCTGAATTTAAAAAATATGTCATGATATTTACCTTACCTTAAAATATTCAACAATATAAATGCGAATTAGAGACAAAAGATTTGACTTTTTTACATTACTTAGTCTTTTTGGGTCTGATTAACTTCACGACTGATTTTTCTGTTTTTCCATTGTTGTAATCTCTTGATGTGTATCCAAATAATTTTACAAATTTTAAAATGGCTAATTTTTGCAAATACAATTTGATGCACAGCTGCCTTTGGGCTCTTTGAAACCCATTAAAACTACACAAACTACACACTACCGAAAATAAACATTAAAAATGATACCCTTGATTGAATCACAAAAAAAAAATAAAAAATAGTTTTTATAGTTTATACTAACGTGACCGATATCTGAAATGTTTGCACGGGCTGAAGAGGAGAATAAGAAGAAGGCTCACCTTATCCATCCAGGCAAGACCGGCAATGGATTTGGAGTCGATCATTTTCTCCAGCCATGGGCGCATCTTCATCCTGGACACCGGCATGTTGGGCCTAGAAAAAAACAACACCCAGGGAAATCATTTCAATGTGCATTTATATCATATAGGCTGTGCGAGTTGGAGTAAAGCGGCGAGATCCCCCGCATCCCACACACACTTGTGGATTTATTGCCCATCGCTCGACATGGCGAGAGTGCACCGGGAGGTCATGGCCGCGACGTGCAGAGTGTATGACTTCTTTACAAAGCGGCAATTGAGACTTTGTTTTGTCTTAATCACATTCTTAACACTTCAAAGTCATGCAAAGCGCGAAAAGGTGCATTACAACAGTCTTGACACACATTTAAATAACTATTAAATTACAACCGAGTGTCCACTTACAAGGTCTTCTGTGATCACTGACGATGATGGAAAAACAGTAAATACAGAAAATATAATCCCAAATTGTTTTTGTTTTTCCCCAGAAGTGTTTCTCCTGCACCTCCTTCTCCTGCTTCTTCTTCCTACCCTCTTCTTGTCTCAGACAAACAAAAGTGCCCTCCCGCAACAGCGAGTTTCTCTTTATAAAGCACGACCCAGGTTGGTAATCCCCGCCTGACTGCGCACTGCAAAAAGTGTCCGTACTCCGCTTCAAAAAAAAACTGGCACGTTACATCGTGTTTATCGCATAAACAGCATGTAAAAGTCAATTATCCAACCTTCCTCACAGACGTTGTGTTATAAATCACCGATTTGCCTCAAAGTGGTGGCACAGCGTGGAAAAAAGGCAAATTTGTACCTGTATTAGTATCATTTTATGCCATAAAGCCAATTATACTCGTATTTTGGTGTTTAAAACATGTTTATTTGACTGTAAATACACCCAAGAGTGTAAAAGAAATAATTCTACAATGATACTGCAAAGGTGCATATTCTTTTGTCCATTATCTTTTCTTTTTTTTTTTACATTTTAATTTGGCTGCGCGAGAGCACTTTTTACAGTGTCACACGCATGCGCAATAACGCCCTACTCAGGCAGCCGCTCAGCTTTTCTATGAAGTCACGTGATTGAAAAGAAGAGGAAGTTGACTTCGGGCCAGGCGTGCGTGCCTTTTATTGGAATTTTGGCCGCATTGTAACTTTGAATTAGTAGTTGTTGATGCATTTTGTCAACATTATCCGGTTCAATTAAGAGCTATGTGCGGCATTGTTATGTCATGTTGTCGCGTGCGAAAATAGGCCCGCTCGATTAGGTTTAAACTGATCCATAAATTGTTCCCCTTCATGATATCAGATTATTCTGAGCGCATGGGGCTAATTTAATATATGTATATATTGATTTAGAAAGGTTCAGCTCTATGAGCCCAAAGCAAGCGTCATTAAATGAAATGGATCAAAATGAATGTCATCATCAAAAGTATATTTTTATAATACTAGGTCTCGTCATCGGGTGTACATTGTGACATTCCAAAATGTCTACTTGGTTTATTTTTAGACAGCATCAAAGTAGATTCCGCACTCAATGGCGTCATTAACGCCACTGTCATCATTCTTCTGGAAACAAGTCTGGCGAGGAGAAGAAGCCGGGCGCTTTCGCCGAAATGGTGTAGTGATTAAAGCGGCCGCTGGACGGAGCCACTGAAGATGAAGAAGAAGTGGCTTGTGTGACGTGTCTGGGCGCGCGCACTTGTTCCCGGGTCCTCTAGGGACTTCCCGGTGCTCCCACAGGCGTTGCTGTGGGTTTGGAGGAGTTCCATGTGTAGTTTTTCAGGTGATTTCGGACAACCCTGACATCATGCCCCCGGTTTTTCCCACTGTGTTGTGGCTGTGTCCCCGCTCGAGAGGCAGAATCATGGAGGGGTAGAAATCAGGTGACTTTCCAGAAAATCCTAAATAAAGTGAATGATTTTACCAAAGACTATGTTTGTGTATGTGTTTGAGTTGATGCGCGAGAGTGTTTGAGTGCTTTTCGGCGAGTTTGTTGATGTGAAGGGGGTGGGGCGGGGGGTGGGGGGGTCATGTGCCGCAGCGTGGGCGAATGGATCCACAGGCGTGAGAACGGGAGGTGAGGGTGGATGTGTGATTTTGAGAATGAGGCAATATGAGTTCACGTAAGAGACTGTGCGTCGGTTACACACACACACACGCACACGCACACGCACACACTTTTCAGATATGTTTCAAATGGTTGTAACTTTTCTAAAATGATACTTTTACATTACGGAAAGTCTTTCTATACTGATATGTCATATCTTTGTTTATCGTAGTTGCTTGTCACCACAATACTAGTGAAGCTCATACAACTGGTGACATTCGTGGTGTCTTTTACATACTTGGCCAGGAAAGATGATTCTGATTTAGATTTTTACTTCACGAATAGACAAAATATAATTTTGGAATGAATGACAGATAAATACATACCAAATATGTATTAAATTCCTAAATCATCTTATTTGGATGTTAAATCCTAAATCAATAAAACAGATTGGTTTAATTGTTTACTCCCAGGAAAAAAAATCATGTTGTATAGACAAAATATTGCATTTTTACAAAGAAGAATCATTTGAATGTTATTTTCCGTTTACTGTATTTAAGAAAAAAATCAGTTTAATTTGACAAACTAAAAGATAGTATTTCAATAAACGAGCTATCCATCGAGACACCCATCCATTTTCCGATTCGCTGATCCTCACAAGGGGGGTGCTGGAACCTATCCCAGCCGTCTTCGGGCAGTAGGTGTCACGGTTATGTTTCAGTCTGGCCAGCAGGTGGCATCATCGGAGTTCTGTGCACACCTGCTGCCAATCTATGATTAGTAAACTGTATTTAAGGACCCCTCTGCTGTGCACCTGTTGTCGGAGTATTATAATAATAATAATAATAATAATAATAATAATAATAATAATAATAATAATAATAATAATAATAATAATAATAATAATAATAATATGACGTATTGCCTTTGCCTTGTTGCTTCATTGCTCATAGACTGCTTTAGCTATAGACCTCGTCGTGTTTCGCTTTTGAATTCTCGGTACCAAGTATTTTTGTAAGTATGGTTTTTATTTTGTGATTTGGCTTTCGCTTGCGTGTATTTGCTACATTGTTTTTTGTTGGCCTTCGCGGTTCTTATTTTCCTCCCTTTCCTTTTGTGCAAGCGCTTTTCGTTTTTGTGCCCTCTGGTCCTTGTTTTGACCAGCACTTTATGTTACTTCTTTGGCAGTGCGATTTTTTTTTTGTATATTAAACCCTTTTTGCTACGGAGACCTTGTTTGGTGTCTACACTTCTGGGATCCCACCTTTATTTCGGCTTGCCCGAAACGTGACAGTAGGCGGGGGACACCCTGAACCGGTTGTAGCTGGAATCGAGCCTGGTATCTCTGCACTGTGAGGTCGACACACCAACCACTGGCCTCCCGAGCCACCCGTAAATGAGCTACTTAGTCGTATATTAAGTCCCACAATATTTTTTCCATTTAATAGAAAAAATTATTTTACCCAAAATTTGTTTTAATAATAATTCTACATCCAAAAAATTCACAAGCAAAAACATGTATTCAAGAATAATTTTTGTCACTGACATCTTCATCCTCCCTCTGACTTCCTGTCTCCATCCATACATCAGCCCACCTGGAGGGGTTACTTCAGTTCAGTGGGCGTGGCTTGCTGACCGTGACGCAGCGTTGCCCCATTTCAGTGACGTACCACCCCTTGCGCACGCCCCAGCCTTTTTACTCCATTCAAATAAACGCTTCCAAACATCAAATGGTGCTTATTGTACGTAAATTCAAACACGTCAATTTCACTCATTATGTATTTGATATCGAGAAAATAAGCTGTATGGCCCAGCCTTGACTCCCCCCCCACCCCCCACACACACACACGCTCACACACCACTCCCCCGCCCCCTCTCCCCCTAATCTCCATAGTGCCGGTGCCTCCTTGCGGCAAGCAAGCAAGCATCCACTTCAGTCCAGGCCGCCGAACCCGGGACCCCCCCGCGTCCACATGAGACAGACATGCTCGCCTTCGTGCTGGTGTCCGGCTCGCTGTGGATCATTTTGGGTGAGTATTATCATCACCATTCTTTTGAATCATCAGAATTTGTCCTCCCCCCCAGGTTCACCTTCATGTTTTTTTTTAGGGGTGGGGGCGCAAGATGACGCACGAGGCCGGCTGCCTTGCGTCATTCATTGCCTTTATTGTGCACTTAATTCATGTATTGTTCCTATATTTCGAACTAAAAGGACCAGAGTAATATAGGACGGATTTATGGTGAGATGCTAAGCTAACTGAGATGCTACTGGCATTGGGTGCATACGCCATGAAAGGCCAGTCGTGCTTATTTGCACGCAAAAAATGGATGGATGCACCGTGGGGTGTGTGAAAATTGCACCAATTGGGTTATTCGGCTCGTTTTAATGTCGTCCGCCATGCCTCATCGAGATGGAGGTGCTGGGGGGGAGAGGGGGGTCGATTATGACGTGAGGGGTCCAAGCTGATTGGACGACAGTGCGGGAGCTGTCCACGCGAGAGGTGCTGCTGGAAAAACAGGGGGAGGGGGAAAAGGTAAGAGAGGAAGGGGGCACTTTATTAGGGACCCGCACAGCACTTGGGACGTTTGGATCACTGCTCAAAATATTCGGAAGAGCGACATGTTGTGAAAGTATTACTCTATGTATATGTGCTTTCTTGGATTTCTTTTATCTGACTTGTCTTTTTTACGTTTTTCTTAATTTTTATAGATATTGTTTATTTTCTTATATATTTGAATCGTGTTATATTAGGTGTGTCTGAATATATTTGAGAATATTGTCCCACCCCCAAAAACATACAGCCAATTTATATACTGTCAAAGTTTGTCAAAAAGATTTTTGCATCTTATTAAATTATTGTTTGTTTCTGTGTAGCTACTTTGAGTATCACAATTCTAAAAAATAGAAATTGCGTATTATAGGAAAAAAGCGCCTTTTGCAGTTAAAAAAAGATACACCCATCCTTAAAATTACATGATACCTGTTACTGTATCCCATCCCCTGACCTGGTTGCTGCGGTGTGTTGTTAAAAATTCATGCTACTCTGCGCAATGCGCGTCACTGTACTCCTTTTCTTTACATTTCGATTAAATACTGTATGTCCTACTGCTGTTAAAAACTCACCCCCCCCCCAAAAAAAACTGGTCATATTCTCCGTTATTTGCTGAAAAACTTTGAACTGGGAAGTACGTTGAAGTGAGAGGCGGAGCTTCATATTGTCATGCCATATCTTTGTCAATGCTTACATATAATGAGAAACGGCATTGATTAACAAATGGAATCGATTTTACGGTCGTGATAAATCTGGAATCAGCTGTTTTTTTTTCATACACATGGAGCAGCAACACATTCAAAAATGCATCCAAAAAGTTTTTCCTTCTTCTCCCCACAAAAAGGGCTTGAAATATCTTGCAGTGTGAGCGCCTCTGCTCGTAAGTGCTTCCTCAGCATTTATGACCTCATGGCAGAGTGGAACATAATGGCTGCCAGGTAAATAAACGCTGAATCAGGCTTGTTCTTCTGCGGTGTGTTTGAGATAATCAGAAAAAAATTACTTTGATAATAATAATAATAATAATAATACATTTTATTTATAAGCGCCTTTCAAGACACCCAAGGACACTTTACAATCAGGAACAAAAATCACAATGTATATTATTTATTATTTATGTATTATTATATTTATTATTTTATTTTATTTTTTTACAAATTTGGGTGTCATCTATCTAACAGTCATGTAATTATATGTATTTCATTTTTTTCACTGCATTGACTACACACCACAGCAGTGCAATCGAGAAGGACGCGACCTCTGAATGCATGGGCACATGGCGATTACAGGAAATGATGCGTCCGCTATTGATGATGTCACACTGTGCTTTTTAAAGCCTGACATCTGTTCACAACGCTGTCAAGTGGCGATAAAGCGAGCTGAAGAGTGACGGAAAGAGAGAGAGAGAGAGAGATCTAGGTTAGAAGCGTCCATCCCGTCTCAGCTCTAATAGGCTTTGACATCCTCAAGCTGGATGCTAATCGCAGGCAACAGACTTTCAATGGTGTGATGGGGCGGACCTTTCAGGACCTCGGCCCATGGTGCTTTCGGGACCTTGACAAAGAGGCCAATAAGAAGTCCAAAAATTGACATTCTTTTTAAGCCTCTCATTGAGTCAGTAAAGAACAATTTGTTGGCTACCAAGTAGTCCCTGAATGCAACCGAGTGCTGCTCCAAAAATGTGCTTTCACCTCTTCATTAGGAACTATTTAGAATATTTCCAAGAGGTCACCAAAGTTGTGTTGGGGTCGTGGCACCAGCTGTAGCAACAAACCTTGTGGGCCATGTTCAAGAACTCCGCAACCTCTGCGTCTCCCCGCAGGGAGCGAGTGGAGTTACTACAGGACACTTGGTTTGATATTTCACATATGCAAAACAGCTGAGTAAACCTCCAATAACCACGACGCACTCTTTTGTTGGACCTTGAATGCAACACGATGCTGCTTGTGAGAGACATTGAACGCAACACGATGAACGGACGTTAAAAACACCAACGCAACACAATCCTTCACGGTCAGCACTGAAATTCAACGTGTCAACAAAAAAAATGTGGATTGTTTCGTCAGCGGTTTCACTTTCTTGGGAGGATTTACTAAGTGATGCTTTAGAACACGCCAAGTGAAAGATCATTGTCATCACGAATTGTTGGGTGTCACTATCGTGTTAGTTTGTGTGTGCGTAGGCGTGTGTTTGTGTGTGCGCGCACAGTCATGCTAGTAGATTGCGGATCACATCTATATTTAGATTTGGTCGCCAACTTTCTACCCAACCCTTTGACTGTCGCTATTTGCCAATGCTGATGAATCCTGTCGGCCTTTGTCGTCAGCGACATTGAATGCATCGCAGTGACTCTTGGAGTTGATTGCAGCACACCTCTGCTTCCTTGGACACTGAACGCAACACGCTGCAACCAAGTAAACCTTGAACGCAATCATCTATCCATTCTCCGAGCCCCTTATCCTGACAAGGCTAGCTTTTTTCTTAGACCCTGAACGCAACATAATCCTGCTCTTTTGATGACACAGCGATTCTCAGATGGACATCTAACCCGACGCAGCTTGTGTGGCGCTTTCCACGATGGTGCACACAAAACATTGCCGCCGTTTTATTTGAGAGTGAAGGCAACACAACTCAACATAATTTCCCGCAGCCTCGGTGGACATTGAACGCATCATAGTGCTGCACGGTGGCACTGAGGATTTACCCGTGGTCCCACAGAGCTGAGTTCGACGCTGATGGAGAAGATGCAAGCCCAGGAGATGCTGAGCGGCCTGAGGGTGCCAGACCTGGGCGAGCTGGGCCACTTCTTCAGCTCGCTGCCGACTTCCACGCTGGTGGGCATCGGCGCCCTCACCGCTGTGCTGGCCTACTGGCTGGCCACCAGGCCCCGCCCCATTAAACCACCATGCAGCCTCCTGCATCAGTCCGAGGAGGTGCCGGTAAGACTACGCAGAATTGTGGTTGAAAGTAATTACAGATATGGAAAGCACCGGGCGGGAGTTTTAATTAGCTGCGAGATTTGATGTGTCATGCATTTACACGAACTGTCTTTGGTGTGTCTTTCAATGAAGCGTGAAGATGGGGGTCGCAGGTCCATGATGGGTGACAGTTCCAAGCTGCTCAGTCATTACCACGACGACGCTAGGACAATGTACGAGGTCTTCCAGCGAGGCCTCCATATATCAGGTAGACGAGGATGGCGGCGTTCAGTCAAAGCGACCGAGGTCGCAAATCCATGCAGGGTTTGGTTGCCGTGGTGACGACTGTCATCTCCGTCCTTGTAGGTGACGGGCCTTGCCTGGGCTCGCGACTTCCCAACCAGCCTTACAAATGGATGTCCTACAAAGAGGTGAAATGATGAAAGTGAAAGTGAAATTTTGGTCTGGACAATGCTAAATTGCGAATGCAGTTTGATTTTGTAAATTTTTTTTTCACACAAAAAAAATGTCCCTGCATCATTCGAAATTTGGCACGTGTATCAATTAGGAATACCGTTGCACTTGAGGTTTCCCTAAGATAAGTCACATGACTTCCAGTTAGAGCTCGTTGCATCATTGCATCTGGGTGTGTCATCTGATAACAACACCGTACTGTCATTGTGTTGTTGCGCTCCCGCAGGTCACGTCCCGGGCCGAGCATCTGGGATCGGGCCTGCTACACCAGGGCTGCAAGGCCAGTCCGGACCAGTTCATTGGAGTCTTTGCTCAGAACCGACCCGAGGTTATCCTCCCCTTCCCACTAAGCCATAAAACCCTTAAACACGTCATCAACGTTGCGGATCATGAATACAACCGAATAGCTTTATTGGCTATGTAACATGTGTCATGACATTTCTTGTGCCCACCACAAAGGAATCAACTAAAGATAATACTCAAGAAATGGTCCACAGAAAACATAACAGACATAAAATGGTGGCTTAAAGGGGGTAAATACATTTCCATTAACATGGTAGTATTTGTCGTCAGGTTGGCAAGAAATTTTAGTGAAGTTTGATATCAAGTGTGCATATGTCAACAAATGAAACACTTAGCAATTAAAACTCAATGCTAACGAACCAAAACGCTACCAAAAACTGAAAACAGCCACGTTATCATTTGTCCCCCTATTGTGATCTGCAACGTTTCATTGAAATGAGTTCATGTCATCAAATGTTGTCACATTTGTAATTGTCAAACTTGTCATCCATCACGTTTGACTGGTCTGCTAGGCTAAACAAACAGCGAATAGCGTGAGAAGCATTTTGTCAAACTTGATTGTTATCAGTCAAGTTTGACCCGAGTTAGCTCCTGAGAACAAATGGAACACTTAGCAACCTCTTTATTCAACTTAATTATACTCAGTAACTAATGTAAGCTAATGTAAACAATGACTTGTTAGCAAGTTTGCATGTTAGCTCTATTTCCCTTGAGAGATTATAATTATTCATTCATTCATTCATCTTCAGAGCCGCTTGATCCTCACTAGGGTCGCGGGGGGTGCTGGAGCCTATTCCAGCTGTCTTCGGGCAGTAGGCGGGGGACACCCTGAATCGGTTGCCAGCCAATCACAGGGCACACAGAGACGAACAACCATCCACGCTCACACTCACACCCAGGGACAATTTAGAGTGTTCAATCAGCCTGCTATGCACATTGTTGGAATGTGGGAGGAAACCGGAGCACCCGGAGAAAACCCACGCAGGCCCGGGGAGAACATGCAAACTCCACACAGGGAGGCCGGAGCTGGAATCGAACCTGGTACCTCTGCACTGTGAAGCCGACGTGCTAACCACTGGACTACCGGGCTGCCCAGATTATAATTATTCATTCATTCATCTTCCGAGCCGCTTGATCCTCACTAGGGTCGCGGGGGGTGCTGGAGCCCATCCCAGCCGTCTCCAGGCAGTAGGCGGGGGACACCCTGAATCGGTTGCCAGCCAATCGCAGGGCACACAGAAACGGACAACCATTCGCACTCACACTCACACCTAGGGACAATTTAGAGTGTTCAATCAGCCTGCCATGCATGTTTTTGGAATGTGGGAGGAAACCGGAGCACCCGGAGAAAAGCCACGCAGGCAGAACATGCAAACTCCACACAGGGAGGCCGGAGCTGGACTCGAACCCGGTACCTCTGCACTGTGAAGCCGACGTGCTAACCACTGGACTACCGGGCTGCCCAGATTATAATTAGTACAATAATAATAAAATAGATTAAAAATTCACTAACTGAACAATCAGAATTGGTCCCACTTTGTTATAATCCATCAAGTAAACAAAAGTAAGCCAGTAAATGTTGTGGTTTATTCTTAATAAGGTAACATCAACAACTTGTTTTGGTATGTTGTCATTTGTCCAAAAACATAAATGAAGTATTTCACTGCGTTCATTTTGTATTGCAGTGGATAATCTCAGAGCTCGCATGCTACACGTACTCCATGGTGGTGGTGCCCCTCTACGACACTCTGGGTCCGGATGCCATACGCTTCATCATAAACACGGGTAAGCAAAATGGACGTGCACGTTACGACTGACTGACAAAACAATTACAAATCTGGGATGCACTGGTGGCAAGATTCCGGATGAGGTATGCATCGATATGGTTTTGCTGCCAAGTGATTTTTTTTTTTTGATTGTGAGATGTCTGGCGGGAAAGTGGTTAAGATTGCATGATTGTCTGTGTCTAACGTGTTGTCTTGTATTATTTTGTCATTTTACGTTAACTTTTCTTTTGATTGAGGCGTGGGCACCCGCAGCGGCTCCGTTATCAATTGAGCACCTTGTTGAAAATATCTGAGTGGTACGCTGGTGTGCGATTTGTGTCCCCGCAGCCGACATCTCCACGGTTATCTGTGACAAGGTGGACAAGGCGCAAGTGCTGCTAGCTAACGTGGAGCGCGCGGAGACGCCGGCCCTGCGCCGCATCATCCTGATGGACGCCCTGGACGCCGCCCTGGTGGGGCGCGGACTCGGCTGCGGCGTGCACGTGCAGGCCATGGAGGAAGTGGAGGTAGCTTTGCGCTTTGCAAACGTTAGCGTTTAGTTCTCGGTGGGAATTGTGACGTGAGATCAGGTCAATATGCACTCATTGGGTGGAAGTAGGACAGAATTAGCCGCGATAAGCATTTGTCAGAGCTCAACACATTTTCTGCACAGCAGGACCTGCAGGTTGCGAGTGTGTCGGCTAAAGAACAATGACAGTTGACAGTCTAAGAAGCGTGACAAAAAAAAAAAAAAACAATCACATCCTACATCATAGCATTTTTTTTGCTATTCCAACGTCAGCGTCATTGAAACACAACAAACTGGTTTGTGACCTCTGTGCGCGTTTATGCGTGAAACGATAACAACAGAAAACACAGTTTTAAAACCAACACTTGCTTGTCTGTCCCTAAGGCGCTGGGCAGAGATCACCATCGAAAACCTTTAGTAAGTATGAATAACTGGGCGCGTTTGATCTCGCCAACCACGTTATGAGGTACATCTAATGAGTTACGATACAAGAAGAGAACCCAGGTTTTTGTCTCACAATTTATTTATGTAGTCTTTCATTCATTCATTCATTCATTCATTCATTTTCCTAACCGCTTGATCCTCACTAGGGTCGCGGGGGGTGCTGGAGCCTATCCCACCTGTCTCCGGGCAGTAGGCGGGGGACACCGTGAATCGGTTGCCAACCAATCGCAGGGCACACAGAGACAAACAACCAACCACGCTCACACTCACACCTAGGGACAATTTAGAGTGTTCAATCAGCCTGCCACGCATGTTTTTGGAATGTGGGAGGAAACCGGAGCACCCGGAGAAAACCCACGCAGGCCCGGGGAGAACATGCAAACTCCACACAGGGAGGCCGGAGCTGGAATCGAACCCGGTACCTCTGCACTGTGAAGCCCACGTGCTAACCACTGGTCTACCGGGCCGCCTTATGTAGTCTTATTTTATTTATTATATTTATTTTACTTTTAACAACTTTAAAAATTTTTTTTTGCATGACAACTTTGATTTTTATTACATTTGAATTTAATTTTTTTAATTAGCATTTATTTTATCATTTTTGACTTATTTTATTTTTATGCATGTCTGTTGTAATATCATTTAATTTTAATGAAACATTCAGATTGTTTTTTCATGTAGCTTTTTGTCCAAATGTTGACAAAACATTCATTCACCGCCCCCCCCCCCCCAACTTGTGTATTGCTGTGCGCAAAGAAGTGTCTCATTTTCTATTATTATAATGCCACGTTAGTGATCAAATCACGGATATGAAACAATGCCGTCACTGTTTTGTTTTGTTTTTTTCCCCTGCATAGCCGCCCTCACCGCAAGACCTTTCTATCGTGTGCTTCACCAGTGGAACCACAGGTGATCCACAAACACCACAACCCATTCACAAACCGTCACTCAGAAATATTCCAAATAATATTTGGAAAAATTCCAGCAGAAATGTGAAGTGTGCCTGCAAGTCTGGAACACGGATTCATGCATTTTTTTTAAAGTCATTTTATTTATTTTGTAAATGTGCACAACACAAGGAAAAGACATCGATTACATAAGCTATAAATTAATAACAGAAAAATATACGGATGTGTATACACATGCATGAATACAATTTTCATTCAGGGACTGTCGTGAGCTTGCAGGGGTGCCTAATAAAGTGGCCTGCCCTATCTTGACCTTTCCCTGCTTATCTGTCCCGCTCAGGAAACCCCAAAGGGGTGATGCTCACCCACGGGAACGTGGTGGCCGACTTCTCGGGCTTCCTTAAAGTGACCGATGTGAGTCAACAGCATTTATTTCACTCTTTCAACTCTTCTTAAGACATTTTTCTCCTCCCTGCATCCTGTTTTTCTTCTTTTTAGAAAGTGATTTTCCCCAACCGGGACGATTGCCTCATTTCGTTCCTGCCGCTGGCTCACATGTTCGAGAGGCTCATCGAGGTAAGGAGTCTTCCTATGTGTGGTCTACCTCACACACACGGCGTTATCGCGCCCCCGCCTCACACCTACTGAACTTCCGCCTAGCTAGCGTGGGTTGAAGGAAGTCCATATATGGTCACTTGCCACATGTTTGGCTCAGGCCTGAGGAACAAAAATGCTGCTCTGTTTATTTGTGTGTGTGTGTGTGTGTGTGTGTGTGTGTGTGTTTTCCATCTTTCTTTCACAATCACAAGACAATTGTGGAAACCAAATCTATTTGTAAAAAATGATTCTTGACTACAATCAAAAACATGTATTCCCAAAGTGTGTATTTAAATCATTTCTTTTACATAGTGAGGCTAGCAAGCTAACATGTTAGAAAGTGTACATGCAGTGGGATAAATAACATTTTTACTTGATCAAATTTACAAATTGCAATTTTTATAGAGGTGGGGGGGGTCATACCACAATGGGCTATTGAAAAAGAGTTACATTCACAAGCGCCACCATGCTAACTGTCATGTTTTGTTTCCCAGTCGGTGGTGTACTGCCACGGCGGGCGCATCGGCTTCTACCAGGGCGACATCCGCTTGCTGCCTGATGACATGAAGGCCTTGCGGCCCACCATTTTCCCCGTGGTGCCCCGCCTGCTCAACCGGATGTACGACAAGGTGCGTTCAGGAGGTTCCGTGCTATTCAACCAGGGATTTAAAAAAAAAAAAAAAAGTTTTAGTTTAAAAAAAAAAAATTCTGGTCTGCAGATCTTCAGCCAGGCCAACAGCCCTCTGAAGCGCTGGCTCCTCAACTTTGCCGCCAAGAGAAAAGGCGCCGAGGTTAGCAGCGGCATCATCCGCAGCGACAGCGTCTGGGACAAAATCTTCTTCAGTAAGATTCAGGTAACACTCAAATAAATAAAAATCGCAGACTTAAAAAAAAAAAGTTGCAAAATGCCTTTCATCTCTGCAAACGTCAACAAGCACAAAGATAGGAACACTATGATGATGAATGGTGACAGAACTTGACTCTGTGTGTGTTGCAGGCCAGCCTGGGTGGGAGACTGAGGATGATCATAACAGGAGCAGCTCCCACATCGCCCGCTGTGTTGGGGTTCCTCCGAGCAGCTTTAGGATGTCAGGTTATAACCCACTCCGCACCACCCCTGATTTAGGCCTTCTGTCCCTGACCTTCCACCATGAGTTAGAACCTGTTCCACGGTCCATTTTATAGCATTGTTTCCGCAATGCATGTGTAAAAAGGAGGCCGGCAAATACACAACAACTCTCCCCTGTAGGTGTACGAGGCGTACGGGCAGACGGAGTGCACGGCCGGCTGCACCTTCACCACGCCCGGCGACTGGACACCAGGTGCGCGCTCTTCGCTTATGCAACGGCTCACGATCCTTAGCCCAAGGTCCGATAGGTTAGAAAAGCGTGGTAAAAGATTCGAATCGGCGCTGACGACATTATCAAACAAGTGCTGGATTGAGGTCGGTCGCAGCCGCCACCGAAGAAGGGAAAAGGGGTTTGGCCACATTACACAGTCAACATGTCAAGGGTTGACGAAAACATTTTTTTACAAATTCATCCGTAAGAGTGGTCACAGACAAGGAGTGTAATGACAATAATAATGAGAACGAGTCTTTTCATTACAATAAGTAAAGCATTCTCTTTATTACGAATTGATATATACAAGTATAGATTTATTAGAGCCTGATTATTGGCATAATTTCTTAAAATATTGTCATATTTTTGGGTGCGTTGGGATGCACTCTGCCATGTAAGCGTCAATGTTGTGACTTCTCGGAAATGCGCTTGAGTTTGGTAGCAAAAAGTAGCCCAGCAGTACCCCCTGCCGGACAGTACTGGTATTACGGCAACAGTTGCCGTATGAAAACAAAAGATGCAGTGTGTGATAAAATGAGACTAATTTCGTCATATGCTGTACTTGAATTTAAATAGTGCTTCTTTGTTGTTTTTGTAACTCTTTTTTTGTGGTTGTTATGGCGTTTAGGTCACGTCGGCGCGCCGCTGCCGTGCAACCTCATCAAACTGGTGGATGTTCCCGAGAAGAACTACTTTGCTGCCAAAGGGGAGGGCGAGGTGAGGGTCGTCGAAAAGAATTCTGAGGCTGACGAACCAAATGTTTTAATTAAGGCGTAACAGACGTTCGTAAATTTAAAGTTTCTTTGGCAAGATCTTCAGAAAGCTTAACATCCCAAAAAGTACAAAGAAATTCCCTTTTTCCCAATGCTCAGGTTTGCGTGAAGGGACCAAACGTGTTTAAGGGCTACCTCAAAGACCCCGAGAGGACCGCAGAGACGCTGGATCCGGACGGCTGGCTCCACACCGGCGACATCGGCAAATGGCTGCCCGTAGGCCTGCCCCACATTTTAAACCGTCTCGATCGATTGCTAGCCGATTGATTACTCTTGGCCTGATTGCAGAACGGCACGCTGAAGATCGTGGACAGGAAGAAGCACATCTTCAAGCTGGCGCAGGGCGAGTACATCTCGCCCGAGAAGATCGAGAACATCTACATACGGAGCGAGCCCGTGGCCCAGCTTTACGTGCACGGAGACAGCCTACAGGTCACTTTACCACTTGAGATCTTATAGTCCCCTCCAAAAATGTCAAGTCCTTTTTATTATCAACTGAAGACATGTTTCGGATCCTTATTTTCAATAATGACACATTTATGCTCCTTGTGTGCAGTCCTGCCTTGTGGGGATTATCGTGCCCGACCCAGAGGTCATGCCCACCTGGGCCAAGAAGAAAGGGATCTTAGGCACCTACAAGGACCTGTGTAAAAACACAGTAGGTGGCGTTAGTGTAGACAAATGGCAAGGTGGCATTTTTTGAAGGACCTCAAAAATGACAATTCCTGTGTTGGTAGGAACTTAAAAAGGCCATCCTTGAGGATCTGGTGCGTTTGGGCAAGGCCAGCTCTCTGCATTCCTTTGAGCAGGTGAATAAAGATGATTTCACGCTGTATAGGGTGTGCGTCTACATGTATTTTCTACTCAACTGTCTTGAACCAGGTGAAGAACATCTACATCCACAGCGAGATGTTCTCCATCCAGAATGGCCTGCTGACGCCCACGCTGAAGGCCAAGCGGCCTGAGCTGAGGGAGTTCTTCAAGGAGAAGATCGATCAGCTCTACAGCACCATTTCCATGTGAGGGTAGACCTCCAAAACAACAACATTGCGCACTGGCGAACAAGCAGCAAAAAAACAAACAAACCCCGTCACCCTTCACCCATCCAGATCGACCTCGACATGCAGTAGTTTCATTTAAATATCCAAGACATGGACTTTTTTTTTTGTCTGTTCACTCAACCTCCTGCCTTAGCAGTAATGGTGGCCATTTTGAGGCGTACACCTACCACTCTTCTCTTTCTCATTATTTTTTTTCTTTTTTTTTTAAGGCAAAACAGGACTTGGGGCAGTGCATGCAGTTGCCCCCTGGTGAAACTACAAAGCAACCTTTCACTTTTAATTAACCAGCCACTTGTTTTTAAATTTTTTTTAATCACACACGAATAATGTAGAAACTTTTCAAGATTGATTCTTGTCTCAAAGTGTAAAAATGAATGATGTATGTACATACATGAGGACAGCTTCGCTTTAGATGTAAGCTTATTTATTGACGACTCGAGTCAGCGGTTTGAATTGGATTTTTATTACTTTTATTCTTTTAATTGCGTCTGTGTAGTCGGACAAATTGGACGTATTTATTATTTTTCTCTGCAATCGAATCAGCAGCATATCCTTGTAATTAAAACAATGATGACAATGACTAGGGGCAGGAGGGGGACCGGGTTCATGAAATAAAAGAACATTCTGGAATGGTTTTAAACCACTGTCTCACTTGTTTTCTCATGAATGGATGAAAATGGGTAATATATAGTTACAGGTTATGAACTAAATCTCAACTCAGAATATACCGTTATTATGATTGATGAGTGATAATTAAAAGCAATTATATAAAAATCAAATACATAATATACCAATGTATAATAATTGTATACTGTGGTAGATATAAAATGAATGTTAAATATATACATTATATTTGCATTAAAAAGCTATATTACATATATTATTATTAGCATTATTATTGTCAAAAACAAATATAAATATTGCGATAATACACAAACATAAATACGACATAATCAATATATTCATGTCGCGGTATTGACAATCGTTGTATGTAACACTAGCTCGATTCGGTTGGTGTTCCAAATCCACTTCCGGCACGGGTTTACAAAGTAATACCTAATTGACAGGCCAGTTAAGGACAAGAGACGTATTGAATATTAGCACCCCCACCCCACCCACACATAATTTTTTTAATTAATAACTGTATATGTTTATTATACGTGTTTTTTGGGGGGTTCTCAGCCACGCCGAGTCATGACTCTTACCGTCAGGAGGTTGACGTTAGCCATGAGTTGAGCTCAGCTAGCACCAACTTGACCGTTTAATTCAACGTGTCAGCTCATTATTTATTTGCTTCACAAAATGTTTAAAACGAGGCCCCGTTGTAAGGAAGACACGCCTTTAAAGGTGCCTCAGAGACGGCGACGTGGTAAGAAAAGCTCTGTCGCGAATTACACGACGAAATATCACCTGTAAATAAAATACATGTAATTGACCCCAAGCTAGGGCATGTCTGCCATTTAAAATTTACGAAAAAATACCAGAACACGAGCCTGAAGGCAGCACCAGTGAAGGAAGTGGAAACGTACGGGTGAGTAATATGATTACGTTAGTATTAAATTTGTTGTCCTTTTTGTACCTATTCCATTTTTGTTGACCTAAAATTGGAACGATACTAACTTGATACTTTCCCCCCACCCCTAACAAGTACTACACACGTTTGTATCATTGACGTTAAATCCTAAAATATAATCAGGTTCAGGGATGCATTTTTGACTCCATTTTGTACCTTTTCAGAAGGGAAAAATGTAAAACTATGTCTTTCAGGCTCCATTTTCGACCGTTTTGCATCCAAAACAGTACCCATATGTTCAATGAACTCTATTTTGAACCCCAACTAAAGTATTTTCCCATATGTAAAAACAATAATTTTGATGACAAAATGCATGTGTTGGGTGGCTGTCTTGTTCGGTCTTGACAGGGGATTGATATGTTGTCTTTTTATCTCTGCAGACCAGCAGTAGCCCTTTGCAATGCGAATCCCACTTTCAGCCAACCTCCACCAACAACGTCTGCCCTATTTCGCCTTCATCAGCAGCAGCTGAGAGGGTTGACCATTTCGCTTCGGGTTGTGCCGGCTGTCAGGTGAGTCCTTCCCCATGTCAAACTAGGCAGACAACGACATCAGTTGAGACCTCAAAGGACTCCTCAGACGACAGCGACATCTGGGACTCCTCAACCTCCAGCAATATTCTTTCCCCAGAGACCTTCAGACATGACAGTTATAGTAAGTCTGAAGTCGCCCAAGTGACAAACGAAAAATTGCTTTCATTGATTTAATCTTCCCCACTTATCCGCAGCCAGTTCGTTTGATTTCTTCACCGAGGAAGCCGCCATCCCCGTGCTGTTGGGCATCCGGCACTCCCAGGTGAAGAACTCTACCTTGCTGGGCAGCAGCCACGCAGCGAGTATCCACAATTACCAGGCTCCCAATGTCTCGACTGTCCTCGGTGAGTAAAGCTTGCTCGCAGGAGACCTACACTGAGGCTTAGGCGAGTACAACTACAGTGACTATACAACTATACCACCAGTCTAGGTCTGAATAACTCTGAAGAAGATGTTATATCAAGGCGGATTACAGCCAGGAAAGCAATGTGTCTTCAATTCAAGAAGCATCCATTGTAGGGATTTGAAAATGTTCTTGGGTTATATCATGCCATTCTTCTGTTTTCAGACGCCACCTCCATTTTGGTCAACACAAATGACCAGATAAGGTGATGTACCCGTCTTCCCTTTCCCCGATTCACAATTAATTCACTAACATGTTCTTCTCAAACATGGTATCTAATTTGGGCAGTGACCATGGATCAACTACACATGCTCCTCAAATTCATTCTGGTAAATGATGGTCATCATTTTAACAACAGTAATCCACTCAGTGATTCATTTTGTCATTTTGAGTGAGTTTTGTATCATTTCAGTGATCCGCTCTGCAGACGAATGCTTGAATGGGAAGTCACGGAAAGTAAGAATCTCATGCCAACAAAATTGCAAATTTCCCCAGTGTGGGACTTATAAAGGTTATCTTATCTAATAAAACAAATGTTGCTTTTGGGGTACTGTTCTAAAATGCGGTGAGGGGGGAATGCACATTGTCTCTTGTAAAAGCAGGAGCAATAATGCGTGTACGATTTCACAAATCAACTTTGTTCGCATGTCTTCAGTCTCCCGTCCCCAGGAAGCTCGTTTCGTACAGGAAGGTGCTGCGCTTCAAAACTCCTCTGGTTACCGTGCAGAAGATTACACCGATGCCGTGTGAGAAGGAGGATTCCAAAAGGGACGACGAGGTCATGTTTTTCCGCTTTAATTCCTCCTCCAACAGGAAGGAGTTCTTTCAGCAAGTCCGAGAACGGCATGCGAGACTCACAGGTCTATTCGTACAACCATCCGTGCCGTGATGCCAAATATCTCGTTGCACTCGGATTGGCCCATTTCGAAAGGCAGCGGTTGGTGGGTGTAAAAAAAAATACAAAAAAAAAACAACCAGAAGACAGAAAAGAAAAAATAGCCACTAGAGGTCAGACTTGCAACTTCCTAACAGGAGTTTCTTGTTGCTGTTCCACATGCGTTATGCGTTATGTACGTACTGTAGTTTAGTTCGGTTTTATTCATTCCGGGCCAGTGTAACCACTGAAAGAATTTAAAGCTACCTTGATTGTCAGAAAATTGGTCATGAATAAACAAATTAAATGTCTGTATATGTCTCCTTTTCATTCGTTGTCACGAAAGCTCTTCTCTGGTGGATTTATGTTAATTAAAAAAAAACGATGACACGTTTACGTGTCCGAGGAATCCCGACAAAACATCAACACTGGAGGTGGTGGGGGACATACAAAGATGACCACGTGGTGCGCGGGCCAAGAATAGCCAGCCAATCAGATAATTCCGTCGCCCGCTTGGCCAATCAAAAAAAGGAAGGGGCAGGTTAGTTGCCAAGCGGCTCCCGTGACTAATGCCTGTCATATGACTAAGACACCCATGGAGACAGTTGCAAGGAGAAAGACTCGTTTGTGAATTTGAAAAAAAAAGAACAGGAAAACGGACTCATGTCTTTTCTTCCTCCCTCTTCGTTATAAGAATGCCTCCGACTCTCTTTCAGAAACTTTTCAACAAGAAGAGCGCTTTTTCACCGCCTCCGCAGAGATGTAACAAAGAGGAGCCAGCTTTCAGGTAGCTCATGTGGACGGCTGTGTGCGTAACGAGGGCAGTAACGCCACTTATTCCCTCCCTAACTGTGTAAATGCTATCACGCTGTGTGGTACTCATTTTGACAGGTTGGTTTTGGTTCAACGTCAATAACGTGTGCTAGTAAGTCGGCGACGCGTTTAAGCCTGTTTGGCGGGGTGGGTGGCAGCTAGCTGAGCTAACTCAGACGATATCGTGTTTGATGCCATTCAAGTCTTCCGTAAAATACTCGACGTGAGACCTAAGTTAACTGTTGCTTTCGCCTCAAACACATCCCACTTGAGTGTGTGTGATGCGCGTGGCGCTTTTGTTGTCGTTTCTCACGATGCGCGACGACGTAAACTCGAATGGGTTCAAAGTGCACCTCGTGCTACTGTCTTGGGTGTCGACGTGCGGAACGTGCCCGTCGCGGCTGGCGTGCGTGACGTCATTACGTGTGAAGCGCGGGGCGGCGGTGCACGATGCCACTAAAAAAGGGTACGGGACCGCCGGTTGTCGATGCAGTGTCATGGATGATTTTTAGACTGTGACGTCACATTATTTGTATTCGTCTGGCGCTCACGAGTCGCGTGAGTCACGACAGTAGTTGAGGTTTAATTCTTGAAGCCTGAACACACTTGTAATTGGTTTCTCTGTTGCATATTGTAAGGCAAAAGTCACATAATCAGAATGATCATAATAGGACCTCAAACAGTAAAAAACAATTTACTTCCAAGTTGTATTCGTGTGCGCCCACGGGTCCTGTCTCAGCTAAAATACCAGGGCCGAGTTTCTGTCCAAACCTAACCCTGCGTCTTTTCAATTATTTTTTTTTTGTGCGTCCTGTCATGATAGACCTGTAAAACCTGAGTCGGGGTCTAAATATTTTTACCTTTCCAAAGTTAGTACTGAGGGCTTGCGTTTGGAATCGCAGCAGGTTTTTCGGGCATGGTGAGGCCTCCCGAGATGTAATTCTTTCTACTGTATTTAGCGTCCGACAGTGGTCGCTGCCTCTCGTCCTTTGAACAGTAAACCAACGAAGAAGGACAATTGATGAAGTCGAAGCTGAAAGAGTCAGAGACACTAAATACGGCAGTAACGATAATTTCACGTTGTCCGTCGCATGACACTGACTATTGGCTGCACTCGGGGGTCTAATCTGGTCTTAGATCGTTGCGACTTTTGTCGGCGTTATGCCACGGCAAACTGAGGCCGTCAGACGGCACGTCTTCTCTCGCTCAAGCCCTGCGGAATACCAGCCGGGGCGGTGGCTTGGCCGACCCCTGACTCCTCTCCCGTTTCTCTGATTAAAGCACATGACCCCAGGTGGCATACTACACGGATCGTCCTTTGGATTCTGGTCCGAAATTTGCTCGCTAACTGCTGAGGAACATAAATCACATGAATCGGGGGTCATGCGATTGACATGACTTTTACCCCCCCCCCCCCCAAAAAAAAAACCTCACATCCGATTTATTTATAGCGTCCATTTTTTCTCTTGGAAGTTGGCATGCGAAAAGGCTCCGGTTTCGGAACAGCGTACATACTTGCATAACTCGGCGTGTCATGTGAGGCTTGCATCAATCACAGGCCTGTCAACTGCGGCCTATGTGTGTGTGTATGTGCGCGCGCATGTGTACAAGTCACAACACAAACAGGATATATTTTTGTGTGTGACTATGGAGGCTGTCAAATTGCTTTCAGGGTTATTTAAAGTGGTCATGCTCTGGGTTCTCTGAAGTGCAGGGTCATGATAAGGAGGTATCAAATTGACCAAGGGTTATTTAAAATGGATGCCAAAGTTTCTGCACCGGTTCGGCTTCCTGGCCAACAGCGCCTAAAAAATTAATTCGTTGGAAGAGTGAGACTGTACTCACGATGATAAATGATTGAAACGGCAAAACTTCCCGTTTGGTGTAACAACACAATTTATCGTAAAAGCTGCAAAACGTCAAATAGCAGCATTTGAATTTTCCATTATCGGTGCTATCATTTTTAGCATCTCTGACAGTCCGTGGTTGTCTTTCGGCTTCTCTCTAAAGTAAACAAATATCGAAAGACAACAACGATGAAGAAGCTTCTTAGAGCATTGCATTGAACTGGTTCCCCAACGCTCATGTGATTGCAGGAATGCAGGTGCGCTTCATGGGAAAATGTCTTTCGACTACCGGCAGATATGCAGGTAGTCGGGTGCTCTGCTTTTTTTATCCTCGAGGCAAGTCCGTCTAATAGGGGAGAGTTCGACTCTGCAAGGGCGGGAAGTCCACAGTTGCATCGCAATGGCCTGGGATGAGCAAACTTGAGTGAATAAGGGCCACATTTGTTTTTTTTTTTTAAAGCGGACCCATGTGCCAAGTTCATAAATGAGGCTGAGATGGGTCCGGAGGAATGTCGCAGGAGGTATTTATGTAACCATCCGGGCAGCACAAATGCGCACTCACAAGTGCGGCAGTGGCGGCGGCGTTCGCGTGAAAGCTCTTTGAGGTCAGTTAGCAGGCTGTTGCTGACGTCAGAGCAGTGGAGTCAAGCTGCCAAGTGAGCAGGCCCGGCACTTTCTTGGTCTGCGGATTTTGGAGTCATGGATGTTGCAATACAGGGGTTCTCAATTTTTTTAGGTTTCCCAGAGGAACCCATTACGGTAATTTGTAGAGCTACTTCATAAACCCCAAAACACTCCCCGACGTCCCCCCCGCCCCATCCCCGTTCGTAATGTTCCATTTTTTTCTCTCGGTTACTGTACCTTTAATACAGAACAGCAAAAAAGCCACTTTTTGATGGGCAGCATGAAAGAGGCTGTAAACAAGGGAAAGGGAGGAGGAGAGCCAGTCAGCAGTATGTCGTTACACCGCCGCTCCATGCCTGCCGCTCGCGCTGCAATCACCTGACATGTCTCATGTTGTGTGAATCTAGTCGGCCGTTATTCTTAGAGGCTGAGCGAGCGCAGAGAGGCAGCTTAGAAGGGGGCCAAAGCGCCCGCGGGGAAACACTGGCACAGTCACAACGATGCCCAGGTAGGAGCTGCTAATGGCTGTGATTTGTCTTGACTGTCAGACAGCCTGATTGACATGCTTGGCTCTACCATTTGGCTTGGATGTAGTTCATATCTGTGACGGGGGGGGGGGGGGATTCAATCCATCAAGGTAAAGCAACTACTACTTAGTTGACGGTGGTCCAAATCAAGATTTATTTTTTTTTGAGCCAGCAGAGCAAGTAAGTGACGCTCATGAAGTCATGAGCCACTTTTCTGAATGATTCGCCGCGTTGTGACAGTCACAAGTTCTCCGCCGCATCACCGCTTCCTCACTTTCACACGCTGCCAGTTGTGCTTTTTATGTACTCTGGTGACCCCCGTCTTGTTACTTTGTCACGGGTTGGCTGACGTGACCTTCGGATAAAATGTCAATTGCTTTCGCTCCATATTCCCGTGTCACCCGATTTCCTCACATCTCTTGGAAATCGATTAGTTGGCCAGCCCTGCTTTGTCTACTCCCGTTACTGTTGAGTTAAAAAAAAAATAATTGTTGGCTGTTGTTTAGAGCAGCTGACAGAATGTCTTTGTGTCATCTTTTGGCTCTGTCCTCTCACTGCCATCTTCAAAACAAAGGCGGCAGTCAACTCGCTATCTCCACATTGCGCAGAGAATCTGCCTGAATCTGTAAACAACCACTTGCCAGGATTTAGGAGGAAATCCTATGAAAAAATTATGTTCATACCCCACCAGAAATACAAATGTCGCTATGCTAGCTCATGCGTACCTGTACTTTTTTTTTTTCCTACCTCCAAAATTTGTTTTGTGCCAAGCGCCACTCTTGTTCAAACAGAATGGATTACTTACCAATCTATGTCAAACACGCAAACTGGTGATAAACTCCCCAAAGTAGCATCTGATTTATGATTGCTCTTAGCTAGGATTTGGAACAAGGGAAAGACATTAGGCATTGCGCTAATTAATTCCATTCAGGTAACACTAGTAGCTCAAATTCTGGACAAGGGAGCGATGTTTGACAATCTGCTCCTAGCTAAGATTCAAAACGATGGGATGGTTGTCATGTTTTCCGTGAAGGCTAGCAGCTCACGTTTGGAACTCGCGATTGACATTTAGCATTTTGCTAACATGATGATAACATGATTCCGCTAATGGTAAGTAGAATTTGCCACTAGGGATCGACACAAACGGAAAGCATTCCGCGAAGGCTATTCAACACGCGCGAGCAACTAGAAACTGGAACAAGGCATGGGCATTTGCTCGAATGAATATGGCTTTGGTTAGCTATTGAGTCAAAGTGAAAGTGAACGTTATGTACGTTTGCGGTGACTCGAGCCAAATAAGCGGGGCCAACTTACACAGAGGCATGTGACTTGACTAAAATGCCTGGTGTGTTATCTTACACACAAGAGGTGGATACTGACCTGCGGGCGGGGGCCCGTAACGTGTTATTTGAGCTCATGATGTGTGGGCCAAGTAGGCATTATGTCACACACTTAGCACTCTGAGCGCTTGGATCAGGAGGAGAAATGTATACAAATCTGGACCACCCAGCCCATCTGAAGTTTGCGCCTGCTCAAGAGTGGCCTCCACTGGGTTTGTCTCAACTACCAACGTCTGGTTCTTTTGTGCCTCAGAGTCAACCGCCGAAGTCTACTCGGATTGTTGTCCACCCAAAAGAATCTTTTCCTGGAACGGTCATACTCAAGCTAGCCTCCCAAAGTCTGCCCCAATAAATTTTCCTGTCTCAAAGTCTTCCGATCCCAGAGCGAGTTGCCCGAAGTCTACTGGGCTTGTTACATGCCCAAGAGGTGCCCCGACTGGGTGCACTCATGCTTCCTTCACCCACTCTGTCTCATTCATTCATTCATTCATTCATCTTCCGAGCCGCTTGATCCTCACTAGGGTCGCGGGGGGGGGTGCTGGAGCCTATCCCAGCTGTCTTCGGGCAGCAGGCGGGGGACACCCTGAATTGGTTGCCAGCCAATCACAGGGCACACAGAGACGAACAACCATCCACGCTCACACTCACACCTAGAGTGTTCAATCAGCCTGCTATGCATGTTTTTGGAATGTGGGAGGAAACCGGAGCACCCGGAGAAAACCCACGCAGGCCCGGGGAGAACATGCAAACTCCACACAGGGAAGCCGGAGCTGGAATCGAACCCGGTACCTCTGCACTGTGAAGCCGACGTGCTAACCACTGGACTACCGGGCCGCCCCCACTCTGTCTCATTTCTATTTTTCTAGAGCTTACTTCACCCATTCAAAACTGTGGTTCCGTGTCCTTTGAGCTGTATTAGCTCGTGTGCGGGTGACAATCCTTATAGTGATATAAATCCACGCCCACCCCTCATTCCAAACCCCAGTTCTACTGGTGCGAGCCGAATAGCATTCCCAACACGCCGTCCCCGTTCCCCACAAACACACGGAGAATGTTGTCGTGTCGTTTTGGCCCATGGGGCCCTTGCACCTAATTGAGGTTGTGCTGCCAACTTGTCCCCGTAGCGGTTTAATCCTCCCCGAGTGCAAGCACGCCGCCGTGTTAATGCGGCAGCGTAGCTACTCGGCAAGCCGCTCAGGTTAGAGCTTTGGCCGAGGCACGTCATCACATGACGGCGAGCTCGAGCGTTCTCATCGACTCGCAAGTGGAAGCAAAGGTGAATGAGCACATGATTGGCTTTTGCAGAGAATAAGCACTCAACTCCGCCGCGCGAGGAGGCCTCGGTATGGCCACCGACTTTGTTTTGACAACCTCGAATAAAGATTGCGTGACGTGACCTGTCCTTTCCTCGGCACGTGTTTTGCAGTGGCAGCACTTTGTGTGTTTGGACCCCTCGTTTGAAAGCGTATACTTAATTCTAAATCCTAACCTTTGTTAGAAACCGTCACCAAGGCTTTAAACAAGATCCCCGGGGGGGGGGGGGGGGGGGCTTGGAAACATAATCGCTCACTGGAAACTGTCATTTGAAAGCCTCGCTCTGAAAAGTTTTTGTGTTTTATTTGTGCTCTTTCTGAGTAAATCCGCATAAGAACGCATTGTCTCATCATTTTCAAACGACTACTGCCGACGATTCTCGAGGTTTAACCGCGACAATCCCACACTGTTGATAAAAGCGCTATTTTTATTTTTACGTCGCCTCCCGCTGTCATCTTTACAGCTGCTCCTAAATAACACGCACCGGGAAACACACACACACACACACACACCGAGTTTCCTCAAAAGCACTGGGATTACCCGGACTATGTGGAAGGACAGCCACGCGCCAGACCGATTGTAGCTTGGCATCGTTTGTCTCGAAAGCACACATCCCCATACTTCTCCGGATCAACCCCGGTTGGCGCCAGTCGCCTGGCAAAAGCCCCCCGCACGGGTAAAAACGGCTCCGAGTTTCAATAGTGGAGACTAATATGCCCCATATGTATGCTATCACTTGGGCGGTAGCAGCCGACAAAAATACATTGAAAGAGGACCTCATAAAATAACCAATTGAATCGCAATATTGAAATTTATGTTATTTTTCAAGGTCTTCAAGGCCTACTTAATGAGCGCTCTTTGTCTGTCCATCTAGCTGGCCAGTCCCCCACTTGGAGCCCGGTCACATCCGGCTGATCGTATACCAGGACTGCGAGAGGCGTGGCCGCAACGTCCTCTTTGACTCCAATGCCAAGAAGAGGGGCACGGATGACCCCCACCTTGCCGTGAGTCCTATGATTGGATTTGGTGTGTTTTTTGGCTTGTGGCGGTATCATTTAGTTCTTTTTTTGGCAGGGGGTGGGGGTATTTTTTTTTTGTCATCATGTTGCTGTGGCAGTAATTGGCGAAATGACATGCCACCTTCATTTTGACTTGCCCAATCTACGCATGTGTGACTGGGCGTGTCATGGATTATTATTTTTTTTTTTTTGGGGTGGGGTTGTGTGTAATATTTATAGTCTGCGTGTTGATTTCTATTGTGTGCAAGTGGTCTGTTTTACAGAGTAACTGAATGTAACTGACGCCCTCCTCCGTTGCTAATGCGACCTCGGAATTGCAAAGCTTGCTACAGTAAGGGGGAAAAGGGCAGGGTGAGGGAAGATGAAGGTGGTGAGGGAGCGACGGGGGGAGAGAGAGAGAGAGAGAGAGAGCAGGAGGGGGGGGGTGGTGTTGGTGGCGGCGGCGATGATCGTTGTGCTGCTTTTCTCGCTCGCTCACGAGTTCCCGCAAGAGTCATATGACTGGCTATCACATGCTGCTGGCTTCTGTGTACACAAATCACACACACACACACACACATGCACACACACGCACACGCATTCCTCCCCGAACAAGCAGAGTCAAGAAGCACATGACACACAGGCTGCTTTCAGATAGGCTTTCGACGTGCATCCATGCTGTTTTGACTTGACGCCATTCTTTCTATTTGTTCTGCTGACTTCTATTGTGCAGGGTGGCGGTTCTCATGAACGACTGCCCCCAGAGGCGCTTTCGCCTTAATTCCTCGGCGCAACTCCACAACACGTCCATTGTGCGACAGTGTGCGCCGGAGACTTATTTGACTCTGTTGTTTCTTGTTGTCGTCGATTTCTATCGTGCAATCGCTTTAATTGTGTGACGTGGAAAAAGTGGAGTTTTTTTTTTTTAACTCACTTGCATCTAAAGACACGCACAATATGATATTTTCGCTGATTTGAACTAGCGACATGGCCTCCCAACGTCATATTGCGATGTTTTTAGGGAATGTCACAATATCAAAATAATAACAAATGCAAATTTCGCAGTAATGATCTCACCCGCTGCCCTTATGGTACCGCCACAGAGCACGGAGGGCCAGGTGAAGATGTTCGGCAAATGCTGCCGGCTTCGACCGACGGGGGGCAGCAGCAGCTCCCTGGACAGCTCCTCGTCCTCCTGCGCGTCAGAGACTTCCAGGGAAACCAAAGAGCAGGGACTCCGCTTCCAGGTAGTGCCATTACACTCATTGCCGAAGGAACGCCTCCTCAATCGTTTACACCGGCGTACGTTGATAGGGTTCAAGGTGTTCGTCCGACGTGGTTATGCTGGGGGAAATGATGTTTGGATCGGTGGCCATGAGCTACAAAGGCTCCACGCTGAAAATACACCAGATCAGGTAAGATGAAAGGATGCATTTTTGATGATGAGAGAGTGTGCATCGTTATCTGCCTTACAAGCGTGCCCTCATCACGTCAGGTCGCCGCCTCAGCTGATGCTGAGTAAGGTGTTCACAGCCTGGACGGGAGGCAGTGTGTACGGCAGCCTCAATACGTAAGTACACACACACACACACACACACACAAATGTCCTCACTCTGTTGGTTAAAAACTCATGCCGGTCCTCACAATGTCATGAGTACAAGAACACCTCCCCCAGCGATGTAATAATGATCTAAATCACCGCCCATAGAATCTCTTGATTTTTTTTGCTTCTTTCACAGGTTACAGGACAGTCTGGAGTTCATTACACAGGACAGCAGCAACACCCTGCGGCCCGATCACAACGCTCCTCCAAATAATCTCCTAGGGAACATAGGTAACCATAGCAACAACACACCAACAGCCCTCGCGTGGGCTTCAGGCACCATGAGGCGTGTTCATCTTGAGGAAAATGTGTTTTGGAGGAGGTCCCCCCCCACCCCCCTCCCCTTCTTTTAAATTCAGCCCTGAGGCCAGCTTCACATTGCAACATGAAATTTGGTTGTCATGTCTGTCAGGAGTAGAGCTACAAAAAAAATTCTCTCCTTTTCCGTTCTTTAGAAAGTCTGTTTGACTAAAAACACCGGTTTCTGACCCAAAACATGCTTTTGTGAATTTTGACGATTTTTGTGACACCGCCCAGGCTTGTTGCCAGTCCGATGTAACTCCGCCATCTACTGGGATGTTTTAGTCATTACAGTGGTTTACAGGGCAGCGAATGAGCACTAATGACAGTATGAGGAACAATACTGCGAAGAACTGTTAGCAAATTCTTGTGTGCCCTCCTTCTCTTACTTTTTCCAAATAATTACGAACTAAAACTAATCTACTTGTGCGAATCAAAACTGGGGCCTTACGCGTTGGTTGCGGTTTTCTGTCAGATGGCAGCCTTCCCGCAGGTCTTTGCGCTGTTTTGTTGTTCATGCTCGACTAAAAAGCTCCTTGTTGTAAGGTCTGCTCTGATTGACAGGAGGCCGGCAACTTTCCTCCTCCTATTCATTCACTAACAAGCATTTTAAAATACATTATCTATTTATTTATTTCCTTGTCCGTCTCCCCCTCTCTGTCTGTCTGTCTCTCCTCTCCATCCCGTGTTTGTGCTGCCCAGGATTTTCTCAGCTCTGCAGCCCTCGACGGGCCTTCTCTGAGCAAGGCCCGCTGCGTCTCATCAAAAGCGCGTCTTTCTTTTCAGGTTGGCGCTTACAAAGCAAAAAAAAAAAAAAAACAACACCAAGGCCAGCAGTGAATGCAACTTGCATGTTTTCCCTGCCGCTTCTGTCGTGTTTGCACACTTGATGGCCTTTTTTTTGGGGGGGGGGGGCATATGTGCCTCTCATGAAAGCCTGCATGTGTTCTATCGCCACTGGGATGGACACAAGTGTGCATGGGTGTGTAATGGGGGTGAGAGGCAGCCTTTTGCTAACTGGCACGCTTGCACTAACCAGATGATTATGTGACTTTTTCTTGGTTGGGGTGGGGCGAAATTATTTTCTCTTCACTCGCCTGGAGCGCGAGCAATGCTTTGCGTACACGTTACAATTAGATTACATACGCCAAGCAACACACTGCTGTGCTTGTTCTTGTTGCGCGGTGTGAAATGCTTGATGATGGCAAGTCGTCGATATGATTCCATTCCAAGATCACGTAGCGCCGGCTTTTTGCTGGTTGCGTCATCAGTCCCATTTCTGGATGATACGAGGCGGGAAGTGCACTTTTTTTTCCTTCTCCTTTATTGCATGTACTATGTGTGGAGTGTTGCATGATGCGTTGCCGTGGAAGTGATGACGCGGGTCCAGATTGTACAAGGCTGGATTGTACACCGCATGGCCAGAGAGCAGTTTCAGTAACGTAGCGTATTGAATATGTTCAGAACTTGCTAAATTAATAGACATATTTAGAGCCTCGTATATATTTAAATTTGGCATGAGGGGCGGAGGGGATTTGGTCAATCCTGTGGTTGAAATCCAGCCTTTGAAACTACTATTGAAGATGGCCTCTCCGATTGTTTCTATTCTAATAGCCACCATTTTGAATTTTGTGTGGATTTATGATATTTTTGTGCCCCCCCCCCCTCCTCTGTTTTCTCCCTCACTCTCGAACCGTCCTCTCCTCTCCGCTCCTCCTCTCGCCAGGCCACAGTCACCCCATGGATATGCCGGGCCGAGGGCTGTACGACGAACGGGACAGCGGCATCGCCCGATCGGGTACGTTCGCCGGGCGAAAAGAGGGCTGTAGGTCAAGAACGGTTACACAAACGTGACTATCTTTGGTCCGGCCGTGCCTAAGCTGTTAAATCGCTTACACTGTTGGCAAACACTCGTCTGTAAAGCGTTTTGTTTGGGTGGCACTGTGTGTGTGTGTGTGTGTGTGTGTGGGGGGCTTTTATTTATTTATTTATGTTTTTATGATTTTATGTCCTGTTTTTATATAATCTCTCGTTTACTAATTTTTACATTGTATTTTCTTATTGTCTGTACAGTGTCCTTGGGTAGCATGAAAGGCGCTTTTAAATAAAATGCATTATTATTATAATTATTATTATTATTATTTATTTTTCGGCTCATTAAGAAACTCAATGTATTTTTCTTCTTTTCTTCCTATAGCATCTCTGAGCAGTCTCTTGATCACGCCCTTCCCGTCGCCGAGCTCGTCCCTGACCAGTAGTTGCGCGTCCAGCTACCAGCGGCGGTGGCGGCGGAGTCAGACCACCAGCCTGGAGAACGGCGTCTTCCCGCGCTGGTGAGACCCGTTGAATGAATGAAACCATTGTGAAATGGCATGGACGTTTGGAGTGGGGAATTTCCAAATCATCCCGTGGTGCCCGCCAGGTCGGTGGAGGAGAGCTTCAACATGTCGGACGACAGCGGCGGGCAGAGCCTGGGGGTGGCCCGCAAGAAGAAAATAGCCATCGGCGTCATCTTCACGCTGTCGCCCAACACTGAGGAGAACAGCCGCTTTCAGGACTTCTTCTTCTCACACTTTCCGCTCTTTGAGAGCCACATGAACAAGCTCAAGGGTGCCATTGAACAGGTGAATACCATTTTTCTTTTTTTTTTTCCCCCCTACTCAAAAATTTTTCTTTTTGGAATACATAATCGGGCATCGTGAGCAGTTACAAAACTCTGGCCTCATCTTGCACGACGAATGAAGCAAAAGTCGGAGGCTAATAAATAATAAATAAATTTTTTAAGAATTATAAATAAATAAATAAATAATGCCCTGCGATTGGCTGGCAACCGATTCAGGGTGTCCCCCGCCTACTGCCCGGAGACAGCTGGGATAGGCTCCAGCACCCCCCGCGACCCTCGTGAGGATCAAGCGGTTAGGAAGATGAATGAATGAATGAAAAAAAAAATAACAAACGACAACAATGACACCTCTTGGAGGAAAAAAAAAAAAGGAGCAAAAAGCAATGACGAAAGACCGCGGCCGACTTAATTCGGCCATAGTGATGAGTGCGTCCAGCTGTACCTAATGTTGTGTCCCGCGCCATTGAAATAAAAGCGTCAGCTGTCCTATTGCAGTGATTGACGTTCGGCCGTAACTCACGAATGTCGTTTACTTGACGGCGTCACATTCCCGCAGCACTTTCGCTCAGCATTGTGCTCACATCACATTCCTCCCATCCCCACCGTCTCATAAATTCCAAAGTGTCATGTTTCTAAAATTGTGTGTGTGTGTTATGTCACCCTCTCCCAAGGCCATGAAGATGAGCCGGCGGTCAGCTGATCCCAGCCAGAGGGCCTTGGCCTACAGCCGCATGGTGGACGGGCTCAACGAATTCAGGTTAGCGCTCGTCAGTCGTCTGGCTGCGTTTTTTTTGTTTTTTTTTGGGGTGGGGTCTGTGGGTTTCAAATATCTCAATTGATGTGCGCTGCTTGCAGTAACAATGTCAGTGCAAACAAAGTGAAGACAGTTTCCAAAAAGCACAGTCAATGTTGCCATCTTAGCATCGCTCCCAAACCCTCTAAAGACTATTAAAAAAAAAAGAAAAAGGTAAAGAAAAAGGAACTAGCGACTTCACTTCCTGTTAAGAAACAAACTTGAGCGGGATCCTTTTTTTTTACTGCCCAATTATGTTGCCCAATTATACGTCACCTCATGATAGAAACGTTTTACTCACGGCGGATAACAAGTTTGTTTGTAAATTCAGAAATAATTTTTAAAAAGTCCGATCCAAATATTGATTTACTTATTTGTTTGCTCGTTTTACAACGGGTCAAAATGACAGGAGCCATAAAGTGGACCTAGTCTGCGTGCTTGTGCCGAAAATACTTTGACTCTCTACGCACACGTGTTGTCCGATTTCTTTTCCGACGACAGTATTCAGTTTGTCCTGCAACAAAGCAAAAGTGCTATTGTGAACCTAATCTGGATGTGAGTGTCTGTGCCACTCACATTCTTTACAGGAGAACATCCGGGAGGGTGGGGGCTAAATTGGACCTCATCAGTTTTTTTTTTTCCACATGGGGACATCGGGTCAGTTTGACCTGCAAAATAACAGGCCTGCTAAAGTGGGCCTAATCTGTATCTGAGTGTCTGTACCACACACACTGTCACCTTTTTTTTTCTTTGCACTGGGACAATGGGTCAATTTGACCCGCAGTGAAAGAGGGGGGGGGGGTTACATTGGACCAAGTCTGATAAATGCTTTGACTTGGCATGCATGCACACAACCCCCCCTTGTTATGTCACCTTTGTACCATGGGTCAATTTGACCCGCAACATAACAGGAGAGTTAAAGTGGACCTTGTCTAGCCACACACACACAGGCAGCACGTCTTGAGGTCCCCTGCGTGTTGTAGTCATATGTCCGATGGCAACCGGCCCACCTGAGTGGCAACCCTATCATCTAGCGCACCCCTCACCGCGCTCGACCTCCAAATAGTAGAGTGGGGCCCAAAGAAAATACCTGCGCAATCTCACCTTCAGGCCGGGGGCTAAATTTAAGCACGCCGGCCTTTGCCTTTTTTTTTTTTTTTAACTGTGTGCCTTTGACCTCATGGAACATGACAAAAGCGCACCACACGCCTCAAGCCTCGCATGCCCACGCCGCTGTGACGCGGGTACGCGCGCGCACGCCGACGCATGCTGACAAAGATAAGCCGTGCCCTTGGCAAAAGCGCAAAAGGCGGCTATGTCGGGTGAGAAAAATGTTTTTTTAAAGGCGGGTTGAAAGTTATTTTGGTTGCAGACATTGGTTTTAATGACTTGCAAATACAGGGTGCGTTTTCTGCATTTCCACAATACATTTTCGGTTCCGAGTTCCACCGAAGGTTCCAGGACTAAAGTACTACGCCATAGCGTGATCTTCTATCCGCTTTAAATCAACCTCGAACAGTCGGTGGTTCTTGGGCACCTCTGTGTTTCCCAGCTTGACATTCCTCAGGACCGCAGAGATTCCCAGCATCGCGTCGCAACCCTGGCGTCCGGCCGAGACGTGCCTGACCCCCCCCCCACCCCCGGAAACTCCCGGCCTTCTTGCAGCGGGGCGAGTCGGACGGGGGTCTCCACGGCGAGATCTTGTTCTCAGACAATGACACATCTGTTCTCATCCCCCACCCCCCCCACCCCCTCCAGGATGACCATATGCGACCTGTACAGCATGCCCCGCGTGGCCGAGCCCGTGTGGCTGACCATGATGTCGGGCGCGTCGGAGAAGAACCACCTGTGCAGCCTCTTCATGCGAGAGTTCTCGATGCTGATGGAGCAGGCCTCCAAGAACCAGTTGAGTGGCGCGCTTGATTTTTAACACTCGCAAATGACGGCGTTCAAAATTCGCGACAAATGTTTTTGATATAAATTTTAATCCCTGAATGAAAATTCAAAGACCCCCACCCGCCCCCTCCTTCAAATTTGATGTTTACAAAACAATTACATGATCTTCTTCCTCACATTTCCGTTAACTCGTGCGGTATGTGACCAGCTGACCAACGTGTCAAAGTGGAGTCATGGGACAGGAAGGGAAGTAGACGCTTGTTTGGAAACGAGAAGTAAATCATGCCGTAAGAATGTGTGCGTGCGGGCGCACATACTTTTAGTCACTATCCGCTTTCGACCTTTTCAACTTGCGATCAAGCCCTCCTCGGGAACCCGTTGGCTTCCCTGTCTGCTCACCCGTCCCGTCTCGCGACGTTGGCAGGTTCCTCCCGGCGTTGCTGACGGCCATCTTGACCAACCACTTGGCTTGGGTGCCCACGGTTATGCCCAACGGCCAGCCGCCCATCAAGATCTTCCTAGAGAAGCACTCGTCGCCCAGCGTGGACATGCTGTCCAAAACGCACCCCTACAACCCGCTGTGGGCGCAGCTCGGTAAGAGACGGACGGGGACGATTTGTCAGAATGTATCAATGTCATAAAACTACGAGAGTGTCACGCTGAAGCCAACACACGTCCGCATTGTCCGCGCTCGGTGCCCCCAATGCAAGTAGACTGTATTGAACAACAAATACATTAATTGTGGCCCGGTAGTCCAGTGGTTAGCACGTCGGCTTCACAGTGCAGAGGTACCGGGTTCGATTCCAGCTCCGGCCTCCCTGTGTGGAGTTTGCATGTTCTCCCCGGGCCTGCGTGGGTTTTTTCCGGGTGCTCCGGTTTCCTCCCACATTCCAAAAAACATGCGTGGCAGGCTGATTGAACACTCTAAATTATCCCTGGTTGTGAGTGTGAGTGCGAATGGTTGTTCGTTTCTGTGTGCCCTGCGATTGGCTGGCAACCGATTCAGGGTGTCCCCCGCCTACTGCCCGAAGACAGCTCGGATAGGCTCCAGCACCCCCCGCGACCCTAGTGAGGATCAAGCGGCTCGGAAGATGAATGAATGAATGAATGAATGTTTTTACAAAATGTCGTGAATTTCTCGTTAAAACAAAATGGCTATTAATTTTGTTCAAAAGCGTGGCTAATTACACTCCAAAATGTGGCTTTTGTTGTTAATGTAGTATTATTGGTAATTAAGAAGAAAAAAAAAAGATGCCTGTCATGCTGCATGTTGGGTGTGTTCTGCAAGGAGATTGATGGGGACACCTAGTGGATAGGCGCAAGAACTGCAGTCCATTCACACACACACACAAAAAGTGACGTTGAAATAGTTTTGTGCTGTGCGCAACTGAAGAAAAGAAGCTGAAAAGCGTGCCACATCGTGTGTTGTCAGGTGACCTGTACGGCGCCATCGGCTCTCCGGTGCGCCTGGCCCGCACGGTGGCGGTGGGCCGGCGTCAGGAGCTGGTGCAGCGCCTCCTTTACGTGCTGACGTACTTCATCCGCTGCTCGGAACTGCTGGAGACGCGCATGCTGGACAACGTCGAGGACGAGGCCATCGTCATGCCCGGCTCGCTCATCACCACCTCGCTGCGCAAGGGCGAGGTGGAGGAGTCGGACTACGTGCTGGTGACCGTTCACAAGTCCGCCGGCGACTACTTGGCGGAGAAGGAGGACGAGGGCGAGGACGACGGCAGGGACCGCAGCCAAGCGATTGGGACTCTCCGGGACGACGGTTGCCGGACTTCGGCGGAACCCGAGGGGCCTCACAGGGAGTCCCGCAGCCCGCTGACCGTTGAAGCCCGGTTGGAGACGGTGCAGCCCGTGGGCTCGTGCTCCCCGAGGGAACGTGGAGCGGACGAGGGCTCGGGGAGGGACCCTGTCGGAGACCCCCCGCTAGGTTTCCCCCCGGAGAAGAAACCTCCGGATAAGAACACCGCCCCCGGAACCACCATGTCGGCCCCCATGTCGCTCATCGTGACGGAGGAGCCGCCCACCAAGGTCACCTTCCTCATAGGAGACTCCATGTCGCCCGAGTCGGACACCGAGAGCCGGCGGAGGAAGGTGGAGGAGGACATGAATAAGCACAGAAAGCTCCACCATCTTCAGCCGCAGGACCCCCCGCCTTTTGCGCGGGTGTCCAGCAAACTTCCCCAGTGGAACCCCGACGCTCCGGATTACAGCCAGTTCGACGAGTACTTCTGTCCAGAGAACCCGGTGGAGACGAGGACAATAGACGACGTGGCCAAACGGGAGGAGGCCGCCGGCACTGTGGCCGGCCTTCGCAAAGACCTCCTGGACCCCTCGGGGGCAGGCCGCGGCGTTCGGGACGGCGCGGAGAACGCGAGCGACTCGGCGGACGAGCAGAGGAGGTGCAGGTGCGCCTCGACGGACTCGTGTGACAAGGGACTCGTCCTGTCCGTGCCCGTCCTCCACTGGGGCGGCGGCGGCGAGGACCAAAAGTGCAAGGTGGCGCCCCTCAACGACTGGGAGATCCCGCGCAACGAGAGCTCGGACAGCGCCCTGGGCGACAGCGAGAGCGAGGAGACGGAGGACTGGCAGGAGGAGGTGATGGTTCCCTTCCCAAGGTGAAGTACCTCTTTTATATTTATTTACATTTTTTTTTCTTCGCAATTCTAAGCTAACACGTGGATGTAAACGTGATCCCGTGGGTCGCATTTAAATTGTTTGCGTGTATAGCGATATACACATTGACAATCAATACGTATTTATTTTGTCATACCGTGGGCCTTATTTATGTATTTATTTAAACTCGAAAGCGTCTCTTGCTTTTGGCTGCAAACCGATTTGACCCGAATGACTGGTTTTCTCCACCATGTACTGGCATGGGATCATTTCCATTGCTCAAATTCCACATCAATGATCCAAAATCCAAACTGAAAAGATCTGTTTGTACCGGCAGCTCCAAGCTGGTGGAGAACTACTCCAAGCCAACCATCGCCAACTTTGGCCGCTCCCTTTTCGGCGGCTACTGCCCCACCTACGTGCCGGACTTTGTACTGCACGGGATGCCCAGCGACGACAAGCTACGGCAGAGCCTCTTGGCCGAACTCACGCACGCCGTCCAGGTAAAGAGAATACCTTTTACTACCTCAAAATGGGCTCCGCGAACGGTTTGAATTCCTATCGCATTTAGGTGTACATGTGGTATTTGTTTATTTCGCCCATCCCTTGTACCCCAAATGTGTAGAGTTGAACCCCTTCAGGAAAGAAGCGGTCGAATGATATTCGGTGTTTTTGTACGCAGCATCCGGTGTTGGACGAGCCCATCGCCGAGGCCGTTTGCATCGTGGCCGACACGGACAAGTGGACGGTGCAGGTGGCCAGCAGTCAGAGAAGAGCCACCGACGTGGGCAAGCTGGGCAAGGAGGTGCTGGTGTCCAGCCTGGTGTCGGGACTGCTGCACTCCACGCAGCAGCTCTACAAGCTCAACATGTCCCCCAACTTTGTACGCAGCGCACGCACGCACACATCAAATGAACGTAGACACCAGCTCCCAATTTCCATATTTGTTCCATTTTTGGAATTTTGTCCAAATTGAAATCTCGAGGCGGGAACACGAGATTTGTGGAAGGAATGAAGCAAACGTTGTCTTTTGTGAGACTTCAGATAGTCTTACGAAACTTCAGCAAATCTCGTGTGACATGAGAAAATGTTTCAGGGCTGTGCAAGGATTTTAGGAAAGTAGCTCGTGAAACTTCAGAAAAGTGCAAAGAGCGAGACTTCAGAGAATCTCTGCAGATTTCAGGAAAAAAAAAAACTACAATTTTTTTTTAGCACGAGTCTTCAAAAATGTTGAGCTTCAAGAAAATCTTGGAGACTTTAGCCAATCTGAGACGACGGGAATTGGAGAATTTAGAAAACCTTGATATTGCAGAAAAACTAGCAAAACTCACCACTAATCGATATTGAGTCTCGATTTTGACGGCCCACATCGTGACGGCTCTCCTTCATCCTCAGTGCATCATGCACCTGGAGGACCGCCTGCAGGAGATCTACTTCAAGAGCAAGATGCTGGCGGAGTACCTGAAGGGTCAGAAGAGAGTCCACGTCAAAGAACTGGGCATGGTCTTAGGGTGAGCACCCATTATATATATCATTATTGTTGCTGTTATTGTTTTCATGCGATGGGGACTGGTGTATTTTTGGATCAGATGATGTGTGATGCCATTTGCTTATTTCAGAATCGAATCGAGTGACCTCCCGCTTCTTGCCGCCGTGGCCAGCACGCACTCGCCCTACGTGGCCCAGATATTGCTGTGAGGAGGAGGGAACGCGTCCCAGATTCCTTTTTCCTCGTTTTTTCTTTTGTGGACCTCAGTTTGCTGCTGACAGGTGCAGTACTCCCAACGCACCACAGGAGGGTGCAGTTGGGTAAGAAAGGAAGAGCCTCTTGTTTGAATGTTGTAGTTTTTTGTTTTGTTTTGTTTTGTTTTGTTTTCACACACCAAGCCAAAGACTTCACTTCGAAAGGAGTGTTAGGACCACACTGAAAAGAAGCGAAATAATACAACTCAAGAGTGAAATCAGAATCTAATGAGAACTAAGACATCTATTTTGATGACAAATAAGATGCATATTTTCAGGGGGGTTGAAAAATCGTCATCTTACAAAGAATATTAACCTACTGATTGTATAAAAAGGAGACTTTCCCTCCTTAAATTTCCACTTCATTCTTGTGAGATTAGTTTTTTTTCCTCCTCTAAAATAGAACAATAGTCAAATGTACGTTATTTTTTTAAAATATGAAACTTTTTCACACACACAAAAATCTCAAATTTACAACTTTATTATTAATTAGGAACTTTATTTTTCTTGAAAATATCATGTTTTAACTTGTCGGATTGAGACTTGGCCGTTTCATTTCGAAAAAAATATTCTTTTCACTGTTGGCCTTCACATTCCTTGGTACTTGATTTTTAACTTTTAATGCCGAGAAAGATGCTTTGAGGTATTTTCTATTCAATTTTGTGCTTTTTCTGTACAATCTCAAAACAAGCCAGCCGTGCTCAAATCTTTCTAAAAAAGAATGCCATTTTTCTTTTTTTACAAGCCAAACTTGCCCCAACTATTCTTACTCAAATATGTACCAAGAGAAACCGGTTCCGAAAATTTCCAAACGCTACCTCTGATCTTATGCACGATTCACAAAAGTACCCTGAGGTCATGTATTGAAAAAAACCCATCCAAAACCCTGAAGTCAACATGTGACTACCCCCCCCCCCCCCCCCACCATTCCCTACTCCCCACTCTCCGTGCCAAGGAATCAGCACTGTGTCTATTTTACAACCAAAACATAAAATGCTGAATATTGTCACCCTTTTCTACCATGTTCACGGTGAGGAGTAACTGCGAGAAAATGTAGGAAAATTCACAAAGGGTTGTTTTTCTTTTTCTTATTCTTGTTTTTTTCTTTTTTTAACAGCGCATTCATTCTTTTTGTCTTAAGGGGAAATGAGGATGTCATCGCAGGCTTCCAAACAGCCGCTAACGTTGTTTAGCGCTTGTTGTTCGTGTGTTAAAAGCGTCCTTTGTATATGATTAAGTTATTTTTGTGGACTGTACAATTCATTTCCATGTATTTATACCTTTTCAACAATTGTCTCCTTGGAAATGTATCCTTTTCCCAATTTTATGGGAATGTTGTGCAATAAAGATGCAGACATTTGGACATAAAGGGGTCACTTGTTTTTTCCCCAGATCATTTTTGCAATGAAATCTATTACTGCACAATTATTTGTGATATTAAAAAAAAGGCACGACCAGTAGTCGTAAGTTGTACATACTGTACTTTGTATTTCATGAAAATGACTTGAGATATATTTTTACATCCACTTACGTTGATTATTATTTCATATTAAACGTTGTCGTATGTTGCTCTTTCAGAGATTATATTTCAAAACGTCTGTTTTGATGCTAAAATATTGTACTTGTTATTTCAATGGTGTGAACAGCAAATTATTCATGTTAAAATTCTACATTTTGAAACATCAATAAAAACGACACGACGTGAACCTTGAAACCTCCCGTCGATGCCGACCCCTCGTGCCGCCTCCTTGCGGTAGAAAAAGTCGAGCAAAGCCATCGCGCTCGCCCCAGTTATGCAATATGACGAGCGCAACAATGAGCGTTTAAGAAAGTGACTTAAAACACGCACTTGTTCTTGTCATGACACCATTAAATAATATGGTGTGTTGACCAGTGAATACAAGATAAAGTCCGTGTAATTTATGAACACCGTGACTTTTATTACGGTAGTCAGATTTCGCTACACTTCACAGCTACTGAAAGTGTCAGCAGTCGGCGATGCCTTCACGGACTACATAAAAGTGCGTGACTATCGGTTACCAAAGTACAACGCGGTTATTTATATTTCAAATAGTTAAAATGAGGTTAAACTTGTTTTCATACGTATGTTTTACATCCGAAGGAATTGAGTACGTCGTAAGTTATGTCCATTTTCCGTGCGTCGTCACTCGATTCCTTCGTTTCCGAGTGTACCCGAACGCAGCGCCACTTTACTGGCAAACAGATGTATGTCGTCAACTCGCCACATTCGCTCGTTTCTCTGGGAGGAGGGCACCAAAACCTCCACCGTTCGGATGGAACTCGCGGTGGCGGCGGTCGAGATGGACGTAGAGAACCCATGACGACCCGGATACAACTTTGTGGCACTTTTAACTGCTTTACGACGCTCTTTTCAGAAGTCTTTTGAGTTTTTGGCGTGATTTCCCTGCCCGGCTGCAGGGGCGGTAGCTGAAAAAGCCCACCGTCAATGCGCACCCCGGCGAGGACGAGCTCCAACGCGGAGAATAAGATTGCATCCAAAGTTTAAAGACATACTAAAGAGGAAGGAAAAGTCCCTCCTAGTTGGAATTCGACGTTATGAAAATGACCGGAGCCATGGAAAGTTCTTTCAAGCTGGCGCTGAGGAAGCCGCCCGCCTTGCGGACGGCAGAGGTAAGTGAAGCCATCGCATTGTAAATTAGCACATCGCCTTTTTTTCCCTTCCCTCAGTTAGCTCACAACTTCAAAGCTAATACCTTGTTTAGTCAACCGACTGCGTTATTAAACCGCAATAATATGCTATTTAATCCTGACTTGAGTGGAGTTAAAGGGTTTAGACTACAAAACGAGCGTGTAGTAACAACTACTTTGTGACGGGTAGCCACGCTGAGACAAACTGAGGGACGTTACGTTTTCTACGGCAAAGTAGACACAAACGAGGGGTAGTTCCGCTATGATTTCGGACCGTCACTCAAGGCCACGCTTGTTTCTAAACGTATCGTACCACAGCTGTGTTGTGGATGCCGTGATTTCAGACTACTTGTGAATACAACTCCTGAGCACTGAATATAACAATGATAATAATGAGTGAGGAAAGCTATGGCGTCATAATGTCCCTTAAGGGTATACTGAAAGCTGTGATGTCAGACGGCCCTTGACATTCACTGTAAATGGACGTCAGTTTATTGTACGACACCTGGCAATAGGTAAATAGTCTTATTATTTCAGACCGTCCCTGAAGGCAACACCTGGTAACACGAAGTAGTATGTCATAGGTGTAGTTCCTCATCCTGTCTCAAGCAGCCCAAATTCTAAATTCTAAATAACCGGAATAAAAAAGCTCCAATTGAGGCAATATTTCTCATCCACTGTCGAGGGGCCTAATTCTTCATTTCAAAATTGCATATGCTAGTGAAAGAACCTAAACCCAAAAGATTTTGAACATTTCCCATAACTTAGAACACAGTGTCAAACTCAAGGCCTGGGGGCCACATCTGGCCCCCCACATAATTTTATGTGGCCCGTGAAAACCTATCAAGCATGTCAACTTGCATGATGCTTCCTAGAACCAAAATTTTATAATGATCATATGTAATAAATGAGAGCTGTTGTCAGCATTTTCTTGTTTCCAAACCCCTCATTACAGTCACTTAAATAGTTGAAGAAATGATTATTATTGTCTTTCTTTATATGGTTTCACAGTCATAATGGCATCTCCAAGGGAAATGGCAACTACAACCACTCTTGGTCAGCCACAATTCGAAAGCTTTAAGAGATCATTGTTTCAAAGCAAGATTACAATAGATTTTGAATCATCTGCAATCAGCGACAGTCCCGGTCTGGGTCCCATGACGACGACAACGATGACAAGTGTGCTCTGTGGCGCTTTCAGACATCCCCTTGGTAGAAAGGCAGAGGTCGTGGTGCAAGCGTTTTTTTTTCTTCCTTTTTTTAGCACCTCCATCTTTTCATAAAGGGCCTCTTTTGACGCCTCTTGATCCCCTGTTTGTTTGCGTCCGCGCGCCGGCCAGAAAGCCGCTTTTCACGTCGTCCATAGAGCGCTTTTGTACATGCGCGAGCAAACCATAACAAACGCACTCACTCCTCCAATGAGCGTCAAAAAAAGCTGATTCGGTCGTTCTCCTCCGGTCCATTGCTTAAATTCTAAGAACAAATAACCTTGCAGAAAGTGTGATTTCAAAAAAAAATCTGTACATTTCTTGACCGCTCTCAATCACTTAGAATTGAAAATATTCCAACTTTTTTATTTTCTTTTTTTTTTAAACAGGGTCGCGGTAGGCTGGGCTCAATGAGCACATCGTTCCGTGATCCTCGTCCGCTCTCGCTTAGTCACAATTCAAAGTTGACAATGTACTTCCACCACAAAATGACTCTTGACGTCTCTGTCATTGACATGTTTCCCGCCCCCCGCCCCCTTTTTTTAAATTCCGTAAGTGTTGGAGCAGCTTTTCCGATAAGCAAACCTGTTTTGAAGCGTCTGCTCCATGCCGCGGTTGCCTGCCGGCTATTGTTTGAAAGTAAACACGCCGCCACTTCCTGTGGGCACCCGCTCTCTGGCCGCCGTGCTGTCGCTGGCCCGCATCTTAGCTGGCGCATGCGTGTGCTAACAACACGCTGAGTGCGTGTTTAAAGGAGAAAAAAAAGGGCCAGGACATTCCATGAAGCCGAGCAGGCATGAACAGGCACACAGCTCTCAGAGAGGAATGCGCATGGAGGCTACAGGTGGACTCCTCCAGCATCGAATTAGTCAGGTAATCACAATCAACAGGCGGGGCCAATTTAAATGATCCACAAAGGCTTATTCATTGTTTATTTTTTATTTCCTCCCCGCTATCTTTCTGTCCCGTCACACGCCATGGACCAGCTCACACATTAAAGTCAAAACTAAGCAGAGCTGCATTGTTGTTGGCTGCGCAGATTCGCCGACCGCTTTATCGAGCGTATCCGGGATTTGCCGATCCGGAGTGACTCGAAAGGTCTCCCAACATTCCCCAACGTGCCTCCCCGCAAAATAAAAATGCTACTTTCTCGTCAGACGTGTCGGAGACTGTTGCAGCGTGCTGTCATGCGCAACCCCCCGCCCCCACCCCCACAAGTACTGTAGTCCACCTGTGATGCAAAGTGGCGTCACGAGGCGCAATACCCCCCTCCAGGCTTCTCTAGGTAGAAATTAACGAAGGTTGTGCAACAGGAAAATAACGTCGTTCGCCTCCGCGCATGTTTTACCCAATTTCATCACTGATAAGACGACTCATTCAGTCGTTTACGACACTTTTGTGAGAGCTTTTTTATGTTCAGTATGAATCAGATGAAAAAGAAGCGTCTTAGTTGTGGGCGGCAATTTTTTATTTTTCTGCTGCTTTCATTCTGTGCCAATGATATCATCCAATAAAAAAAAAAAAAGATTGACATTGACAGAGTAATGAAATGGACATTGCCATTTGTTCCAATGACATGACGGTAGTTTAACGATAATATCGCAATACAAAAATATTGAACATTCTCGATAATCAACGTGGCAGTATCAATACCGTATCGATACAGTATTGATACATGTACCATTCGACTGGTGATATCGAGATACAATGCTTAGTTTGGAAGAAAAACGGCATAAGGGCGAAACCGCCGATAATATTTGATGCTGACCCTGTTGAAATGATTAAATGATATACGATTGCAAAAAAGGATGAATGATAACACGTTTTTCAGACCTACACCAGTACGAGTGTTCACTGACGCCAAACGCCCACCGGAGCTTTCTTCAAACTTTCCGTTGTTGTTGTTTTTGGAGCAAGTCGGAGCAAGTACCTCATAGATTTGAGTCAGCATCCTTCCGCCGTTTTGAGTTTCTCAAACGCGCCACCTGACAGGTTTGAAAGGAATGTCTCTTCATTGCTTGGGGAATGCTGGGAATGTGCCAAGCAGCATTCCCGGAATGTTTCCTCTTGAACAATGAAAGCAGAAGACAAAAGTAAAGCTTCCCGTCGCCGCCGTTATGCAGAAAAAAAGGCTATTTTTGTGGCATTTTTTTGAAAATTGGATGGCAAACAGGAAGTGAAAGGCCCTGACTGACTCAGTTGTGGCTTCGCAGCTGTGTTGGTGAAAGGTTGACCTATCTGGCACCGTTAGTACACGAATGCGCGGTCCCTGTTTCTCCGCATGAACTGCAATTTGACTATCTTTGAATGTGATTTCCGTATGAATTTTATTGACACGTTTATCATGTCAATATCTCGTTATTTCAAGTAAAATTAGCCTGTGGAGCAATTTGTCTTTGACCTACAATATTGTGTTCACAAAGAGAATTGTGTATTTAAAACAGCCAGATCGCCTGTCTGCGAGCTTCATGCTAACTCGGGACGGTAAACGCCACAGCTGACGAACAGCATTGGTGCCACAGTGTTGTCACCTATTAGAAAACGGATACTTGAAAGCCACCAGTGATGCTTCATGTAGTTGGTTTATTACTCACAGGCATGTATTTTTTATCCTCTGCAAAGAGCCACTCGTATTACTGCCGTACTGAGGAGCATTATTTTGGATCTGTCCTATTTGGATTGTCCCAAAACATGTTTTGCAACTTTGTAGAAGTATTGAAACTTGAAGAGGTGCAACCTTTCCTGCAGTTTCGTTTTAGAAATTGATAAAAGAACCAAGTACTTGGTCGCCTCAACAGGCCTCGGTAGAAATCCAAAGTAAACGTGAATTTCAATAGCAAATATTTGATGTCATGCTTGCAGTTTGAGCTAACTGCTAGCAACGGCGAGCCCAGGGATTTTTCCACCAAGGCTCCTCACCGACGTCGACCGCCTCGTTGTTGTCGGAGTGCACGGCAAGTTTTAGAACTTGTAAGACTTGACTCCATCGATGTAAAAAGTCCCAAGTGAACCTGAAGAGAGCTAAGCAAGCTGCAAACGTTTCTGCGCCGGCTTTTTTGGAACAGTCTAGCAGGACCTCAGATGCTTGGGGTAGAAATCCAAACTACAATTTTGAAAATCCCTCAATGTGCTGCAGTAAGAAAAAACAAAAACAAAACGACAGCATAAAAAGAAAAACGGAAGATCCAAAATTCACTGCAGTAAAAAAAAGAACGCGTTAGAACTTTCTAGAACCAAGTACTCAGCTGCCTCAATGGGCTGCGGTGAAAATAGAAAGTAAACATTAATTTTAAATTGCTACCTTGTCGCACCACGAGCGAAGTGCCTGCTAACAGCACAAATATCCACGTCATTTATTTATTTTTTACCGCTGACGGCCCTTCATTGACGTCTCTACTGCGTTGGTCTCGTCAGATCGTCCGCAGCCGTAAAACATCCCACCCGCCACTTCATTCATTCCAGCATAAAAGTACTCTAAAATTACACAGAATGTCATAGTTTCCACTGGGGGGGGGTGCGTGCGGTGTGTGTATTTTGCGCGGTTTGGCGAGTGACGCCGCTGCCTTCCAGGCCCCGGTCACCGGCCGTCACTTCCCCGCAGAGTTTCCAGGTGATTTTTATTTATTTATTTATTTATTCTCACAAAATTTTCATGAAGTTGTCCAAGCGAGCACGCCCAACTTCTAGGGTACGGAAATTGAACACATTTCCCATATTTCTTTCCCCGCGTCTGCCTTTGTGCTACTTTTTCTAAGCGATTTGCCGGCCGATCGCCCTCATGTGTCTTCAATTACGCCGCCTTGACGGGCGGCCTGCAAGCGATGTTTCGGTCTGTGTGTGTGTGTGTGTGTGCGCGCGCTTTGTTGCTAAGAATAGTGCCTTTGTACGGCCCGGAGAGGGGATTTAGCGTTAAGTGCTACAAGTGCTCTTGTAACCTCACATTGATGCTGCTTGTGATAAGGCCTCCCTTGACTTGAAGGAGTTCAGACTCTTGAGTGTCATAAAGAACTTTCTAGAAGGACCAAGTGCAAGTTGCTGCAAGGAGCATCAGCGGGCTGAACATAAACATAGATATTCCGACTTTGGTTCGGCAAAATCATATTTTCTACAAGGACGATACTTTCCTGTCTCAGCAGGCTTGAAATCAAACGTGAAAATAGCAAGTCGATATCCTACCTAACTGAATTACAGAAAATCACGACCTTCCTGCCCGTTTTGTTTTAGAGCTTTCCAGAAGCAGCAAGTACTTTGCTGCCTCAACAGTCTGCGGTAGGAATCCAAAGTTAACGTGGAAAGAGCAAGACAATGTCTTAACTTCATTGTAGACAGAAATGTGTGTTTTAAAACGGACTTAAAGTACCGACTTCATAGCCTCGACAGGCTGCAGTAGAAAGTAAACCTGACGAGAACGAGGCAGTGTTCAAACTTGGCTGCGCATAATTCCTTTTTCGAATTGGAAATGGTTATATTTGCAGCGGTGTGATTTTAGATCTTTCTATTAAGGCACAGTATTTTTCTGCCTCAACGGGTTGCAGTTGAAATTGAAAGCAGATATGGCGCAAGGAAGGCGAAATTGCCAAAGATCCCTAGACGGGCTGCGGAAGGAATCAAAAGTAGAGATCAGGGCGGTTTTTTTGGTACTTTCTCGAAGGACCACAGAGAGCGTTGCGGTATGTGGCTCGTTGTCCTAAACGAACACTTCACTCTGTCTCATTTAGCACTCACTTGCTAAACAGACCCGTTGAAGCACACGGCTCGGGCTTGTTTGCCCTCAACCAATTGCGACGTTGACCCGAAGTCCCGAGGAGTTGGAGGTTTAGATAAATGTTGAGGGTCAGCTATGCGGGCCGAGATGTTTCTTCAGTCATTTTGAAGTGGGCGCGCCACGTCTTATGTCCACAATAGCCTTCGTGTGAGCGGAATGCCGGCAGAACGCTAACTGGCCGACAAAACTCGGAGACTGCCCAACGAACCTCCTGGGAAGTCTCCTGATTTTCAACGAACTCTTGAAAATCAGTTATCCTCAGTTCCTGAAAGTCGAGTGTCCTCAAACCTCCCCAAAAGTGTCTCAGCCTCTTAAAACTGTTCGCCCAAAAAAACTAAAGCGAGCTAAAATACCGTCAAGATTTCTTTCACATTCATGACTGCAAATCCAGCATGGGAACAAAAGGGGCCCTCTTACTGTCAAACATCAGAAATGGGTGGCGTGGGCATCCGTGGCGACAACTGGCTTTTTGTGCGAGCGCCAGTGACGCAGATAAAAAGTCCTACGCGAGCACAGCATTTAGCGCAGTCCAAGACAAAGATTGGATTCCACTTTGGGGAAAAGGTCAAATAGGGTTAATGTGACTCTTTTTTTTTTTTGAGAGTGGGGCAGATTTTCAGCCTTTTCCGGGTGCCTTGAGACTGTCACCTTTGTGTTGGCCAGCAGGTGGCAGCATCATTGCAGCTATGCTCACACGCGGCTCAGGCACAAACTGTGAAGCCCTCTCAAGTGTTTGTTCCACGAATAGCTCCAACTTCAAGTGCTGCTATTTTGGGAGATGAAAAGGTGTTTTATGACACATTAAAAGCTGCTTTCTGGTTGACGTCGACTACCCAGCCAGCGGCGACAAATTCCTTTTTAACAGCCTTTCTGGAAGAGTTGGGGACTTTGCTGCCTCAACGGGTTGCGGTTTTCTCCTCGGGACTTCTTTTGTGTAAACGTGAATTGTTTTCGTGCATATGATATTTTCAAGGAAGTACAAGTGTGAAAGGGGCCACAGTTGGAGGCACTGGACCAATGGCAGCCCGACTTGTCACATGTGAGCGCCGCCTGCCTCGGGCATGAACTGCCAACACGACGGGGGTGCTTACTGCAATACTTGATTGTGCTCACTAACCCACTTAATGCAAATCAATGCGCTGCAGCGGAACCGTGACCACGTACCTCAAAATTCATCCCCCGCGGCCTGTTTTGCTTAGCAGCATGAAATTCGGGGGACATGCATGAGTATGAGTAGACCCACAAAAAAAAGTCTGTAGAAGGAAGCCAACCATTTTGATTTGAAGTCTACTATTTTAGGGTCGTGTTGGTGTTGGATGACATAAAACCATGTAGCACTCTCCATTTCGACTCCACCTTCTCCAAGTCAACAAAGATCAATGAAGAGGACTCCTGACGGCCGTGCCGGAAAATCTGTCCGCCGCTTATCTGCTCAGCGTCCGCATTCTGTCAACCTCTTTGCGCTTTGACAAGCGGGCTTGATCGCGCGCTATTTCGGGAGCGCGACGGGTGGATGCTGTCACCGGCGTGTCGGCATCAATGAGACGGAACGCCGTTCACGCGTCAGGACGTTGGGCTTGCTTCCCCCGCGCGCTTGGGAAAACATCTCCCAAGCATTGAGACGAACGCACATGGATTATAGCATGCGACTCAATATAAGACTTAGCTTTTAGTTTTTGTGTTTTATTGGGTTATGAATTTATGGTTTTATACATCTGATGTGTGCTTTATGGACAGCACTTTGCACGCCGCCAGGGTTGTTTGTAAAGTGGTCTATAAATGAAGCTGAGTTGAGATTTAGTCGCTTTTATGTCGCTAGCGTATTTTAACATACTGTAAAATATATATATTTTTAATTCCAAAATATCACTATTTCACATGTTTAAGCACATTACCCCCCCACCCCCCTCACACCTTGTGTTTTAGGACCTGCACACCATCTACTGCCACCTCTACCACATGGATGTCCTCTCTCACCTCAGGGAGCACCAGCTAAGGTCCGTATGCTAACACACAATGCTAACATGCTAACTGTAGCCGCCAGAGCCCGTCTATTAATCCCGCCGCCAAACATTTACATTATCAATAATCCTGGAATGTATGCATTGATTTAGCCGTCTTTCCCCTCGAAAATCAGACGACTTAATTCGTTATTTTTCCATTGTTCTTTATCCTTGATAAAAAAAAATTGGCTATTTATTGTAAACAATCAAACGTAAAAATATTTGCTGGATAAAACAGCTGACATGAAATGTTTCATTCTTAAATAAATGGCCCATCTGCCCTTTTTAAAGAATCAAAGGCCATTGAGCACAAAAGTATGCACACCCCTACCCCCTGCGCTCAATGCACCTGTTCTCGGAGTCATTGCATAGTTTTTGTTGATAGCTTACGTTGCAAACAGGTTTTCCAGCCTGTGGGTGACAGCATGCTCGGAATGTTCCCTCGGCTGCTGTCAGGTGTCACTGACAACAATTAATAACCATAAACAATATATCGTAATGGGGCCTCCACCGCAGGTGTTATGTTCCAGACCTCAATAAGTGAAATCCGAAACACAGAAAATACTGTATTTTGAGAGAGCAACAGCCATGTTTAACACACAAAAAAAACGTTGCACATTGTAACAGTTTTCTGATCCCTCTGTGTTTACAGGAAACAAATCATGTATTTTCCAAAGTAACAAACTTATCATTTCCCAATAAATCATTGCCAATGATGTACATTATAAAATGAGTCTGCAGTTGTTGCTTTATTTAGGCGTAAAAAGCAGGATTGAAGAGGATTTTACATTCATCCGAAGCAAAAAACGAAACACTTAGCACTTTCATTCTTCTTCTTAAGTGAAATGAAATACTGTGCCACCATCTGTTGGTCGATAGTGGAATTACACCTGAAAAAATCTATTTGAAAAACAGACCACCATAATGTTACAATGGTCCTTAGAAATAAAAAAAAGATGAGGGATGAAGGCTGAAACAGTGCTGGGCAGAAGATCTTCAATGCGATTTTCATTTTTTTTCACCCTCCCGCAGGTCCATGTGCACCTCGGCCAGGTATGAGAGACACGAGGCCAACCGCATCCTCTTCTAGTGAGTACACCCTCAGAACACTCAAGCGTTTCAAACTAGGGTTAGGGTATCAAGTTAGCCTTTCTAAATTGTGTTTCAAGTCTAGATTCGGATTTTGGTGTTTATGTTTCAAAGTAAGAAGTTACGAAAAGTCTTCTTGTTGTGCAGTCCTGACAGCATTGCCAGCTGTTGGTACGTCCTGCTCTCTGGGTCCGTCTTCGTCAAGGAGCACATGTACCTGGCCAGGTGCTGGTACGTGGACCTCAATGCGCACACACACACACACACCGAATTTTACAAATTGTATTTATTACAAAAAATATGACCCCCAAATCAGCCTCTTATGTAGTAAAAAAGTATTAGAGCTGATTTCCAATATGTGTTGTTTTTGTTGTTGGTTTTTTTTGAGACAGTGACGCGCATTGATTTGCTTTAGTTAGGCTTGCTAGAAGGATCTCCGCATACGTTGCGAATGTGTGTATTTATGCACGAATGTGTGCGTGTGTGTGCATGCTTGCGTGCACGTACACGCGTAGTACTGGCAGTAGTCGTGTGGGGGAGGTTTTCAGACATGCAAAATGACCGGAGGCTGTGTGTTGGTTAGTGGCCACAGCAGGGGGTGTAGGAACGGGTCAGAGTGTATTTTGTGTGTGTGTGTGTATGTGTGTGTGTGCGTGCGCGTTTGAGCGTGTGTGTGGAATGTGTAGACCTGGGTGGAACAGTGGCCGACCATGTGTTCTTGTGTAGCCTGCCCGCCTGGAGCCTGCCAGCACATCAGGCAGGAAATGAGCAACACACACACACACATACACGCATGAGCATAGGCAGCCGACAGACAGGGCAGTATCGAGCGGGAGACAACACACACACACACACACACACACACTCCTTCCTCCTAAACTTTTTGCGGAGTAACTTTTGGGATCGTCCTTTTTTTCCCCCTTTTTTTTTGTCTTTTCTTTGTTTAACCGCCCTGGTGAATAACATGCCGGATTTCCGTTCACTCCCATGGACTCCTGACAAGCGGTCCTGTAACATTGCCGGTTAGTGGGCTTCAAACTTTGTTTTTCTTTTTCCGACGTTTCTTTCATCCCTCTTGACCTTGAGCTCTTTTCAAAGCTCCCGCTTTTCTCCTTCCCCTAACGTCTTCCTTATCCGTATTTTAGATTGGACAGAAACTACCCTCTTTAGATTCCAAACTCTCTCTCTCTCACACACACAGTTCTGTATTATCAATATGTAAATCCACAAACAGCACTGATAACATTCCCAAATGTGGGAACTCTTTTTCTTGTTCCCAACTAAACAAACAGCATGGCTTATGAGTGCGGCGAAAATAAAATGGAAACGTCACATTATTGTTTTGCAAATGACTCCTAAAGTTGTGTGTGTGTGCGTGTGTGTGTGTGTATTTTCATCCTTTGTTTCTGTTGCCTTTCCGCTCGCTCCTGGTAGCCATAGAAACGGTGGTGGACCCGCCGCTCTGTTTGGATTGAGCTGTTGAACCCTGAAAATGCCTTCTAGGCTCTTCTAGGTTACTCCACTTTTGACATTGGAAAGTACTTGGTTTGACACGTAAAGTCTTGCTATTTTAGGCCAGCGTGAGTGACGACTAAAAATAATCCACACCAGTAAAAAAAAAAACCCAAAAAATAATTGCAAAAAACGACCCAGCAACACTGACACAAAATGATAATAGATAATATGAAGTAATAAGTAATAAGAAAGTGGACCTGGGAAAAAAAGTCCACATAATAACCGCCACCTCGTCAAAATAAATTCACAAGACGCCTTGAAATCCACGTAAAAAAAACAGCTTTGCTTTGCCACTTTGTACAAAATGATCACGACTCCTACTTGAAATAATCCACAGAAGAAAAAAAAAAGTCTCCAACACACACACTAAGAACTTTCAAAGACATTTCTCGCATCCAAGGTGCTTGACATCTTCAATAGTTGTCGTTTTATCTCAACATGGTTGCACTCGGTTTGTGTGTACGGGGGGGGGGGCATTGGTTTCCTGACCGCCTGTCACGGTTTATTGCCCCGCGGCACTGCAGCTGTCAGTGGACCTGTCAGCCCTCAAACACACACACACACACACACACACAGACCCTTGTTTCGTAAAACCGGGGTTGAAAGATGGGCGGCGGCACAGGAGATCATCACCCACTGAAATCTGGCACTTAGGACTTTTTTTTTTTTCTCCGCAGGCAAAGTGCTTTGGGAGTTCAAAATTTGTCTGTGTATGCACGCGTGTGGTTGAACGAAAGCTTGTCGCTCGTGTGGACTTCATATCCACAATCATTAACGTCCCAGCTGGGTTTCAAGACGTGAAGTCATCAAACCCGACTTGTTTGCCGCCTCAACGGGCGGCCGGAGTAATTGAAGATGCACAAATTGAGGATTGATGGATTCGGATGAGCGTCCTCCAGTTTAGGTTCTATTTGACTGAACTTGACAGCTGCTCTCTGTGGAACTATTTGGTGCTTTCCGAAAGAGACAGTTGGGGTTGAAAAAAAAAGTCAGCTCTGGTTTCAGGATCTGGTGTAAGTTTTTTTTTTTGGGGGGGGGGATGAGTTTTAAGATGAGTCATCAGATTTGGTTGCCATTGATCCAAACACACACAATGATCAAAACTAGAATGGTTCACGATTCAGCGTCTCCCATCTGTCTTGTCCATGAGGTTCGAATTTGGGGGTTTGTCTTTGAAATGGCCAATGTGACCCTAAAATGGTCGTTTCCAACCAAAATGTCAGACTTTCTGTGTCGTTTTAGGTGTGGCTTCTTTTTTGCGGGTCCACCCTCGATGGACCCGTCCATCAAATTTCACGTGGTCAAGTCGAGACGAGATTTTTTTCGTCAGCTTCTTCAAAAGCAACAAGCGATTTGACACTTGTTTTATGACAATCCACTCAATGAGCTAAACCCATGAGGATCGCAGTTTTGCATCTCCCATCTGTCTGTCGTTGTGGTTCAAATTTGGCGGCAGTTGGGCAAAATCTGTTGTAGGAGTCTTTGAAGAACCACTGGAAAAATTAAATGGGGGGAAAAAAAACAAACAAACATCTGCTTTAAACCAAACCGCCAGACTTTCTGCGCCTTTTTAGGCATGGTTTTGTGAGCCTTTTTTTGTGGGTCTATTCATGATGTCGACCAATGTTCATGCTGCTGAGTAAAACTAGCCGTGGGGGCAGAATTTTTCCAAAACATTTGCATCATTCATTAAGACTCGCCATAATGCGCTGCCCACACGCAATGACAACTCTGCAAAATTCTCACAATTTGGCGTCATCCATCTGTCCAGTCTCCAAAATTTGTAAGCAATAAGACCCCACCAAAAATTCTCTATGGTGAGTTCCCTCCAATTTGACACACACCAGGTCGGCACTTTGTGCAAGCTCTGACGGTTTCGCCTCGCTGGAGTGCGCAGACATCTGTCAACAGCCGGCCCGATTTCTAGGAGGAGGGGCTCGCCCGCAAGTCCCAAGTCCTGGGACTCTGCAGGCATTGCTAGGTCGTCTCTGCATTTCTCCTGGGTGGTCACCCGAACATTTAGCCGAGGATTTCCCACACGGGTGCTTGAGTTTGAATGCGCATATCTCATCACTTGGCAGGGAAAAAGGACACCTTCAGGTGGCGTCGGGAATGGTCGCGCTCAACCAGGGTGGGCATTTCTGAAATGCCCCCCCCCCCCAAAAAAAAATCTCCAAATTGACTTGGAATGTAGCTCGGTTTTTGGTTACACGGGTTAGGCGCTATGCTGTTGTCATTTCAAGTTTAAATGTCAGGAGCATTTGTAAAAAAAAAAGATAGTTTAACACAATTATCCTACTAGAATGAAGTTAATTTCTTTTTAGGAAGAAGTCTTTTTTGAAGAATGAATTTTTATTTTTTGGGCGGAACAAACACCTCTTATTTTATGAGAACAACATTTCTGATTTTTTTTCTTTTTTTTCAACGCAGTTGATAAAAATGAGGCCTTTTTTTTTGAGTATATCTTAGTTTGGTTTAAAAAAAAATCTCCATAAGAGAAAATTGGCCCTGTTTTTATAGTATCTATTTTACAGTACAGTCTATTATGCTCTTTTTATTGTTGCTCTTCCAGCGAACTCTGATTGAACTCAATCCTTGTGACAAATGCTCAGCTGGCCCCCCCCCTCTCAACCTCCACCCCCTCTGCCCCTTCACCCCCTTTCTTATCACACAAAGCAGACAAAAGGTGGCATTGTATGAACGCAATGTGGACGTAGTGCGTGAGTGACATTTTATACACTCGTATGCTGATGCTCGTGCAGAAAAACACCAAAATGCCTGTTGGGGACACACCTGACTTTTTTAAAGTCATCGTTTAAAAAAAAAAAAAAAAAAAAATTCCTCACCCTTTACAATTCCCGACGTAAAGCCTGACAAGTATGTGGTCTCCAGCTGGATTTTCCCTCTCATGTTCACACTTTCTGTTCATGTGTGTGTGTGTGTGCGCGTGTTATCTTTAGTTTCGGCAAGCAGCTGGGGGGCCGGCGAGGCTGCGAATGCATCACGCTGGAGCCGTCAGAAATGATCGTGGTAAGACAAGACGCAGCAACTCTTTTCACCCTCTGTCTTTTTCTTTCTCTTGGTCTGCATTCCTGACACGTCTAATGTGACTGACATTCCTCCCGGAGATGCTGATTTCCAGATCAGATCAGATTTTAAAATGTTTAAACCTTGTTTAAAAAAACCCCAAACAAAAACAAGATCCAATGTTACGATAAATAAGGTCTAATTTTTGTTCGGTATTTTGCCTAGAAAGCATTAGACAAAAACTCACATAACTTTGTCGGATAACTTCGTAATTTAATATTCCTCAGTAATTTTGGACCCTAGATTCGTAGCATGCTACGTAATTTAGCTGCGTAGCAGCCACAGAATTCTGTTGCGTAATTTTTGCCCGGCAACTTTGGCACACTGATTTACTGCGCAAAACATAAATTCAGCAGTTTTCCGTCAAATTTTTTTTTGGGGGGGGGCCAGTCGGACCGCGAAAGCTAGCATGTTGACTCACTAAAATCCTGCCAATTGGCTAATTAGCCACATGGGGAATTGGCCGCTTATATCGGTGCAAAGGTGACATTCTTCGGCAAGTGTGTGTGCATGTTTGGGTCATGCTTAGTTGTGACATGAGTCACACACAAACACACGCGCGCACACACATTTACCGATACTCATGCACACAGGCACACGCTTTCAATGAGGAAATCGGAAGTGCGGTCACATTGCAGCCGCGCTGATGGTCACACGATGCATTGTTTCGTCCTGCGCTTTGAGAGAGAGAGAAAGATTATCGTCCGGTCCCATTTAAGACGAGTGTGTGTGTGTGTGCGCGTGTGAGAGGGTTGGTGTGCCCATTATCTGCAGTGTGTCCCATGAGGCTCATTAAAAGGACACACTGGACCTTTTTTTTAATTTTTTTTTTTTTGCATATAAAGCCATCATCGAGCAAAGCCATTATTTGCACATATCTTCTATGTTGGTGCCTTTCAGTGCGTTATTCGCAAAATCGTAGCGACTCAGTCAAATAGCGCGGCCGTCACTGTGGTTGTTGGCGGCAGTGGCGTCCAACTTGTATCAAAGCCAGAGCTGTGTGAGCAAAAACAGCAAAAATCATAGAGTATCAATGATGTGGATAGTTCAAACGTTGCTAACAATAAAAGCATATTGGATCAAATCTAAAGAAAACAAAAAACTGTAAAATAATAATACTAAAATGGAGTAAAAACAGATAAATATATACAGAATGTAATGATCGTAACTGATCTAACAATTTATAACAGATTAAAAAAACAAACCAGAATACAAACATGAATAGTAATGCTTACCAAATAAATATAAACATGTAGAAAATAATAAGTGATTAAATAAAGATTTTAACATGGAAAAAAAATTGAAATTATTACATGAAGTGTATTAGAAGCCGCACACGATTCACAAATGATTCCCCAAAAAGTTAAAAAAAAAGAAAATCACAATAAGCGACTTTACCACGAAAGCGGAACAAAATCAACATTTCAGTGCTGCGTCTTTCAAATTCCTCCCGCGTGGTGACACAATGACACCATTGACTGACGCAACCGGCCAAGAAAACACATTCCTGCGGCGACAACAGCCAGCATAAAAACTCTACTGGGAAGTTTTCGGCGGATCTCTGGAATCTGCTCTATTTTTTTTTCTATTTTTTTTTCTTCTCTTCTTCCTGCCGCTACACCTCGTGAGAAGGATGTTTGCGTCGTTTCCTGGAGGAAGCGCCTGGGCCTCGAGCATGTGAGCCACTCGCAGGCTCGGCAAAGTGTCGAGCGGATGGAACTCGGATGACAAGCCCCGATTTAAAAATTTTTTTTTCCCCTGAAAGTTTCTATTTATTTAAGATTTTTAAACCGCCCGTGGTCCGGATGAGTGGGCCGCGCTGGAACCGGCTGTCGGCTCTCTGGAAGAACTGGATCTTCAATCAGGAGCCCGCTGCCGAAGCGGCGCGAAAGGATGAGGACCAGGATCGCAATGTGGATTCTAAGCCGGCGAAAGCCAAAGTCACCAAACAGAACTCTGATCCCTGGCCTCAGAATTCCACTCCGGACATCGAGCCGTCTAAAGTTCTCCTCCGCAGCCGCTCCCAAGCAACGCCGGAGCGGTCCTTTTTGCGTTCTGAGGAGGGTGCCCGCTGTGTGTTGCAGGTGGACAACGGCGGCGAGGGCGACGACGGCTTCCTGAATCGGGCCGGCTCGCAGCGGCGGTCCCGCCGACGCTTCCGCAGGATCAACCCCAAGGGCGAGCGGGAGCTGATCACGGACGGCCAAGAACCCGCCGGATACAAGGTAGGACTGAGGAAAAAGGTTACGGTGCGCGATACCGTATCACGATACAGCAACGAGTGATTTATTTTATAAGGAAATAAATCGCTAAATGACAATCGCAAGGCGGGAGTGAGGCAAAATGCGACTGCTTAGGTAAAACACTCGGTTTGAAAATCTTGACAAGGTTTGACTTGAGCAACAATACGATGCTGTCGCGATACACGATGAGGCGATAATGAATGTGGTGTGTCATATTGGTATCGGTCTGAAAAGAAAAGTGGTATCGAACGTCCTCATATTAACCAATAAAGGTCAGAGCAGTTGTCTCTTTTCCGACATTTTTAGGCAATAACTCTGCTTGTTGTGTTTCCATGAAATTTTATTGTTGTCACGATCCGTCGATTTATTGGGGAGAAGTCACCGATATTGCGTTTTTTTTTTTTTTTTGCTTGAGGCGCGCATAACTTTCCCTCCCTCTGATAGCATCAGTGTGTCATGTCAGTTACTGGCTTGGCTAATCGCCACTCACCACATGCGCGCACGCTGCTGAGAATTGCTCAGGGGAGTTTCCGCAAAAGCAACATAAGAACCCCCCCCCCGCTCTGCCACCTCACCGAGATATCAAGATTGATAAAATTAGCCTGTTTTGAGGGGGCAGCCCTTCCGTCCGCCCGTCCGTCTGTCCGTCCGTCGCTGGCCAATGAGCCTGCCCCCTCTGCCGCAGGGCCAATGGCGGGCTGGTGCAAAAGTCATTGTTTATCCTCCGAAGGCTTGCCAAGATTAGAATGGGGCATCACGGGATTGTTGTGGCGAGCATGTCTGCCTCACAGTTAGAAGGTTCTGGGTTCGAATCCGGTGGGTTTTCATGCCTTCCATACCATCCTTGTTTGTTTTCTATTGGGCGCAGGCTAGACAAGATGAGAATCATGAATATAGAAATTGAATTATTATTATTTTTTTTCATTCAAGTTGTCGATTCAAAGTAATATATCAATTCAAATATGATGCCATCAAAAAAAAAAAAAAGCATGACGTGCATCGAATGTGTCTTGTGTGAAATTAATTTTGCTTCTTTTGTTTCCCCCCTCCTACAGGATCATCTCAACAACCAGGTAGGACCCTGAATTTATTGATCCCGTCCTTCAAAACAGCACAACTTTGTGAGGCGGGCACCCGTTTTATTAGGAACCCACTGTGGGCGACGCTGTCGTTCGAATGAACAGATGCATGCTGGGAAAAGGCTTTCAAGAGGGTTCCCATTTTGGGACTTTTCCAGCGTGTGCTTCTTTGTCGGATGGATGCCCATCGTTTGCGGTCTCATGGTGGCGACGCACCGAGTCTTCGGCGTGTGTATGAATGTACAGTCCGCAGAGGATGAATGCGCTGCACACGCCGCGGCGGATAAAGACAACAGGATGTTGTTGTTGTTGTCGAGACATAATAACATCAGCCATCCATTAGTCGTGCTGTTTGCTTTAATGGTTCGGCTGTGCACTCAATGGAGATGCGTAGGCCTTGAATGGCAGCAGGGGATGTCACCTTTTGAATCCATGAATCACTTTGCGTCCCGTTTGGTCTTTTCCAGCCTTGGTGCGTATTTTTCTCGCCCTTAAATCTCGGAATCCGTGCGCAGCTTTGCAACCAACGCTGCTGTTTGCTGGCGTCCCTGTGAACTCATTTCTCATGACTTTGACGAGCGCGATGAATCAGTCTCTGTTCTGAATTTTGGTGATGAGGACTTTGGAAAAACATCTGCGAGGCTTTGACGCGGTGAATATCAAAACCGGTCGTTTTGACCTGTGACCTTTGTAGTTTTGGCGTGTCATTTTTGTGCTCCAGCGAATGTTTTTCCTTATTTCTTACTAGTCGGTTATTTGTTTTGGTCAGTAATTTTCTCATTTGAGCCCAACATTTTTTGGTATTTTCAAGTCCACTAAGTTGTCATTCCAGTTTCGGTAAGCGAAGACCACGCGCCGTTTTGTTTTTTTTAACCGCGGTTTCCAACCGGCCTATTAGCTTCACTCGCTTGAGTTTAGCACACAGACGCAGACTTTATTAAGACACCGGGGACCGTACCAGGTTACGGCGTTCAATAGAGCGAGTGAGCCAGAGCCAGATGGATGAAGCCATCAGCTAGTTTGCCTGCAGGGGGGAAAAAAAAGGCGGGGCGGGGGAGTCTTCATTCCCGGGATCGTTCATCTAATAAGGAGTCTCCACACGGGCGCTTTGAATTGTCCAATCCGGAATTGGATTTGCTCTTTTTACGTGGGGAAACTAGCAGAGGGTGCACCGGGGTTAATTTTTTTCCCCCCCTCCTTCTGTGTCGAGTGAAGCACGCCCCCGCCCCAGTGGAAACGTTCATGCTTGTGCGGTTCGCTCGCTTCCTGTGTCGTAAGGCAAAATGTCTGAATTTTCTTAACCTCACTCAGACGTTTGTTGCATCACCTGCCACTGATGGGGGGGGGGGGGCTTCAATTCGGCTGAGGTCGTTCTGCCCTGTCATTTTCTTCTTTTACCTTGAAAAATGCAAAAACTATCCATGGGGGCTCAATATGGATGTATTTTTTTCTTTTGTTTCCATTGCCCTGTTGGCTCACGCGGGCTTGAGCGAACCACGTGACGTCAAAGCTCGGGTTATCTACAAATCACGAGATTAGATTTCAGGTTCAGTGATGTATCGGTGTGACTCGCAACATCTGAATCATCTCCCGACTCGAAGGCTCTGGAAGTCACCGGCGGGAAGGTTTCCGTGACGGTTCACCACCACAGCGCAGTTATTATTGCAGATGGTATAAGCTTATTAAAAAAAATGCAATATCCTGGTCCGCTCAGAATTGATTTGAAAAGTCTTGAGGGGGCAGTCCATTCCGTCGCTCATCCAGCGGAGCCCCCTGAAGGACTTTGTCGAAGTTCCTGCGGGAGAATCGGAGAACGGGGCAATATGAGAGACTCCTGCAATACTCATCAAAAAAACAAAACAAACCCAAAACTTTTTTTGCAGAGATAAGGAAATGCAATTTTCTCCGGATTGAAACTATCGGCCTTCTTCTTGTTGTGGCTTTGCAATGATCTGATTCTCTCACCATATATACATACACTTATATTTTTGTTTTCCTCATTTTGGCCCATCAGTCTCTCATGTTGGAGAAGAAGCGTTTTTTCCGAAGGTGGTAGGACGCCTTAAAGGACAAACTGAAGGGTTTAGTGCAAACACAGTCATGATGGGGGGGGGGGGGGGGGGGGGGAGGACTGAGGCTTAGAGAAACTATTAAGATATATGATTGAGGATTTAAAAAAAAAAGTGAAATGTGAGCGTCCCAAGGTGACTGAGATGGAAAAGGGAATCCAGACGAGATTGATTGACTCGCCCCGAGATCCGGTTGAGCACTCGAAGGGGATTGTATAGCGGGAAGGACGAAAGGTCTCGATGGGGTTTGAGTTAGGTTTGGGGTATGTCCGGAGGTGGCTCTTCCCTGGGCCAAATTCCAGACTTGTTTTTGCCCCAAAATCGATTTGTTTTTGACTATCTGACTGAATAGCGTAAGCGGGCAGAGCATCCTTTGCTCTGACGTTCCTCCAAGCACGTGGGTGGCATGAGGCGTGCAGGCGTCGCATTGCTGCCTGTACAGTCCAGGTTTGCTGTGCTAACTTTAGGGATGACATCAGCAGCAGCGAGATGACAACCTCGGCGAACTCGCTCTCTATCTTCCCTCCAGCCTCCTCCTCCTCCTTCTCCTTCTTCCTCCCTCCAGTGGCTAATCCTCCATCTTGCAGTTTAAAAGGACCTCCACCTGGTTTATGGCGATTATGAGCCAGGGATACATTTTTGTCTTGTTTTTTGTCCCGGGGCGACAGGAAGGGAAGGGCCCCGCTTTAAATGGCAGGAATTCCTGCCCTGCGCCACACACGCTACAAACGTGCAACATCCGATGGCGTGTTTACGTGCTTTCCCCCCCCCCCCCCCCCCCCCCCCCCTGATGGAACAAATGCTTTCACAAGATCCCCTCGATTGCCATTTGAGGGGAAAATATGACTTATTGCTCTCAAATCAGCACAGTTTCGGTTTGAGGGCCAAAAATTCCCCCGTGCTGCGTCACGTCACGGCTATGATTGACGCTTCTGTCACACTTAACTCTTTCAGTGCACGTCTTTTTTTCTTTTTAAAGTAAACCAATTGAGTGCCAGCCAATTGAGAGCATTGTCAAAGCGCTTATAAATAAAAATGTATTCCTACTGGCTCACAGAATATTGTGTCCGATGACTTCCAAATGGAAGATTAGACTCATCACAAAATACGTTTTTTTCCCGGTTGGTTTCAGCACTCCTTATTTCTAAATGAAACTCCTCAACTCACTCCAACGTATTCCTCTGGCACCACGAGGCCACCAGATAGCAACAAAGCAATACTGTTATATAACGTTGGCCCGAGCACAAAAACAGCCAATAGTTTGTTTATTGATTGATTTTTTTATTTTTATTTTTTTCTGCAACAGTGGTCACACATCTCGTATTGACATTGTGACTATCACAAAGTCGCACACCGTTGCACTGGTAGATGATGTCCCAAACCAGGTGGCTTTTGTGAAAGCGCACCTCAAATATTTGGTGCCACGAACACAAAAATAGGACAGAGGAAGAAAAGGCGACAATGTTTTGAGGGCGCCGACTGCACCACGCAAGCCGGATGCGCGTCGCACAGGAAACACTTCCTGGAACTCTGCGCGTGCATGTAGCAAGTTTTTGACCAAAAACAACAAAAAAATGGCGTAGAAAGATGTATGCAACAGGAATGGAATTGAAAATCGCGGTACTTGAAGACGGGAACCTGAAAATGGCAGAAACTCCTCACATGCTCTTAGCCATACTGAGTGCATGTGTATGTGTCTGCGCGCGCATGCGTGTCCGTGCGCGTTAATCAGTCCCGTTTAGCTAATTAAAAGCAGTCAGCTGGCTCCACATCGCATGACTGTGAGGCTCCTTTCCAGCACTCGCTCTTTCCGCAGTTGTGAGTCGAGATCTGGCGCATTTCTCGTCACCTTCTCGAAATTCTTAATTCGCAAGCTTCTGCAACTCTCACGGGTCAGCGCGCCACGTGCGAACAAGATGGCTGTTAATTTGGATGGCGCTCATTGGTGAAGGCAGTACAGCCCCTCGCTTCCATGAGCTAATCCAGTCAGTGCGTTATAATCCGATTAGCTAATGTAAATGTTTGCTTTTTTTTTTGGAGTGGCACGTTTGATTAATAAGTCCTCCTCTCCCCTTCCTTTTGTCTTTTTTTTTTTTAAGTGTGATCTATTTTTTAAACTCCCCCCCCCCCCCCCCCCCCTGTGTGTGTGTCTCGATTCATCTTTTTTCCCCCTTCATCTATTTCCATCCCTCCTCTGCTCGGGCCTCTCTTGTGTACACTGGCTCCTCCGAAGGCAGGCCTCCATGTGCTCGCTTCCCATTGGCTGCCCGCTAAAAAGATGATGTCATACCCTGGCACTGGTGAGGGGCGGAGGGAGTACGAATTGAGATGCATGGATGCTGGATAAAAAAAAAAAAACGAGGAGTGTCCCATGGTATCGTTGCACAATATTCCAGATTTTTTTTTTTTTTGCATCTGCAAACGAGTGAATGAGAAAAATATCATTTGCTAATCCTACAATAACATGACGAACTAACACCCCACCTGTATCAGAACTTTTGAAGCTAACGCCTGTAATAGTGCTCATGCTAAAAGAAATCAGTCCAACAACAGCGCCACATGCATCCCTTCCCTGCGTGCGTGACCGAGCACGTCTTCTCATAAACTGGCCTCGCTCGCATATGAATGCTAACGTTAGCTGATGGCACTCACTGCACCAATGCTAATGCTAAAAACAATCTGAACACTAAAGTTGTCATCACTGCACTCTGTGACTGGGCGCATTTCTTCCAATAAAGCCTAGGCTAGGCTAACGTTAGCTGCAAAATGTCTGAACAAACGCTAATCCTTAAAACAAGACCAGGTTTTGCCAAAAGGGTCATTCATTGATTTATACAGTATGAGGAGGAAAGGGGGGGGGGGGGGGAAGCCCAATTTCACCCCCCTAGCCCCCTCCTGTTTTTGTGCCAGCATCTGTCCAAGCAAAAAGGCAGGAAAAGGGAGCTGTTGGCGGGTGGGAGAACCACCCCCTCCTTTTTTTCCCCTTTTTTTGTAATTTATGCATAAAAGGGGGAGTGGCTTTTTGGTGGCGGTGGGTGCACGAGGGGGGTATGCCTCAATAGACTCAATAGCTTTATGTTCCTGATCAATAAAGATGCTCCCTTTTCCTGGCCAGCCAATACATCTAATGCATCCCCCATGCGCCCCTCCCTCCCTTTCTCTTTTTCTCTCTCTCTCTCTCTCTCTCTCTCTCTCTCTCTCTCTCTCTCTCTCTCTCTCTCTCTCTCCTTCCCTTGCTCGCTCACTTGCTATACAGGTGATGTCATTCTTTTTCAGCTGGATTCCCTCTCCTCCCTCCCTCTACCGCTAGCTCATTAGCGATCCCGGCACACGGCAGCACAGCATCCTAGCCCGGCTCGGCGTGCGTATCAAAGCTTCCCCCCACACACCCCCCCAAAAAAGCGTAGGAATGCCAGTATGAAAGTGGCTGGGGACGTGGCGTAGCCCAACGTTGCAGGGAGGAATCTGGGGAGGGATCGGCAGCCGGCCATGGAGACATGCCGGCAGGCTTACGGAGTTACGGCGCCAGTGTGACGGTGCGGAAGGGGCAATCCGAGCCAAGTGACTCGAGCGCAAGGAAGATTGCAAAAAGGATTTCTGTGGAGTTACAATCTCATCCGGTGCTTTAAAAAAAAAAAAAATTCACCATCTTTGGAAGAACGAGAGGGAACTTCCCTCCTCCTCCTCCCATCGGTCGGCGAGATGGCTTTCCTGGTCCGTTGCTATGCCAACTGCTTGCAGCCGTGGTCCTCCAAAGTAAGCCATGTCGTAATGCCCATTGACTGTGTGAATACGCGTGTGTGTTTGGCTTCCCTTTTCGTGGGTCTTTGAAACACTGAACGCTCGCACATTTGCAATTCTACTTTTGGAAATTCACGTAATCTTTGATTTTTATTTTATTATTTTTAAACATATTCTGTCATTTGCGCTTTTTGTACTCATGGCCAAAGAAGTTAAAAAAAAATCATTGGCGACATCATGGTGAGTTGAGGAGTTTCATTTAGACAAAAGTAGTGCTTTGCTGCCATCTTGTGTCAACGATAGACAGTTACAATTTCTGCTGGATTTTCTTGGTCCGTTCTGTACCATCCTTCAATAGAATATTCCGGATTTTCCAGACTTTTAAGTCACTTCAGTTCCCTTGTGGAAAGAACATCACCCCCTAAAATATATATTTTTGAATGCGACATGAAATTTGGTTGGTATATCTGTCATCGGTTTACCCACATAAAAAGTCAAAAGAATGAAAAAAAAACACACACAAAGTCTACCATTTTGATTTGAAGCAGTCATTTTCGGGTCAGTTTGCCCATTTCCAAGGGAATATACAGTCCTGGAATATTTGGAAAATTCAACCAGATTCCTTGAGCTACATGATATTTACGCGCCATTACCTCCAAAAAGAGTCTAAGCCATTCCTTAAAAACAATTTGGATGCTCAACCATACAACATGGAACTCAACTCCACGATTGATTGCAGCTCCGCTCACCACTGGAGACATTAGTTTCAAAATGACTGCCTTCAAGTTGTGAAAATCAAATTTCCTCTCACACAGTTGTCTTGCCCACATAACAAGTGCAGATGCACTCCACTTCAGGTTGGGGTCAGGTTTCGCAATCCTTTGGAACCTGACCCCGATTTGAATCCATGTTTGGTCGTGCTTGATTTGTTTTATGGCCAATCATCAGGCTGTGTTTGCATGCTCCGCCTCCAAGCAATTAAGTAGGTTAAAATTGCAACCGGGACAAAATCTGGAGACTAAGTTGAAAGACGTGTATCACATTTCCTGCCGCTGAAGTAAACTAGTTCGGAGGCTAGTCATTTGCTATTCCAGCAAGACTGTGCTCCTACCCGCAAAGAAATTTCTGACCATGTTTGGTGTGGACTAAATTCCTCTGGGTACAACCGTACTGATCTTGTTAAAAAACAAAAACAAAAAAGCCACATGGGCCGGTTCATACATGTGTTGCTGGGGGGTGGGGGGGGGGTGTTGTTTGTTTTCTTGCCATGTGAGCCCAAGCACTCTTGTGCATCATCAACAGAGCGGACTGAAAATTCCGCCATATTTATTTTTTAGGGGGGCGGTGGTGTGCCACAAGACGGCGATATTTACCAGATGATGTCATGGCCTCGAGTCGGCCTCGGGCCGGTTGACATCTTGATTGATAGACCGACGTGACGCCAGCTAATGTGGCCTTTGAGCCATGAAATATAAGCTTGAGGAGGGTGGGAGTCAGATAAGACCCCCACGAGAGGGATGCCCCCTCGCCACCGCCTCCTCATACTCTCGAGTGAGAGCTTATCGGAGCTGCCGCGGGGACGTTGTCTGGAAGCTCAAATGTACAGGAAGTTGTGGCAAAGACGATCAATACGGGTCACCTTACACCCAGGCAGTCTCTGGATCGCCGACTACCACTCATCAATTATGACCGTAAAGCTGTAACGTGTGTTTTTTTCTTTTTTATACTGAAACAAACAAATCGCCACTAAAACAAAACAAAAAAAAGACATCCGTCGGACTCTGTAAAAATAAATACAATATTAACAATACGCTTAAAATTGGCTTTGTATTGACAGACAATACTTAAGCCACAGTTGATCTTGCCCCTTAGGTCTTCAATTTGCCCCATCCGATGCCCCCCCCTGCATTTGGCAAGTCGACTATAACAGTGGCGGGAAAAAAAAAAAACACTCGATGGACGCTGAAATCAACCGACGTGGCTTTAATGGAAGCAGACTTCCCGTACTTGTGCTCACAAATCACGCCCCTCCCTCCCATGACATGACCTTAACCCACTCAAAACGGTCCCCACTCTGACCGTGACACTTGATGAAGACACACCTACCACCTCCGCCCCCTCCCCCCACCCCCTTCCATTTCACGTAGTCCTTTTATCTCCTTGTTATTGATTCAACGCTGCTGCCTGCTCATCCACAGAGTCTTTAGCGGATTGTTTGCGGGGCTGTTAATGAATACGAGATGGGACGGCTCCATTATATTTGGATGGATTCATCTGAGGGTGAACTAGAAGCCCCCCCCCCCCCCCCCCTACACACACGACTTATTAATACACGATGCACTGGTGGCGTGACAAAGGTATTTCGGGACACATATCAGGCCCGGTAGTCCAGTGGTTAGCACGTCGGCTTCACAGTGCAGAGGTACCGGGTTCGATTCCAGCTCCGGCCTCCCTGTGTGGAGTTTGCATGTTCTCCCCGGGCCTGCGTGGGTTTTCTCCGGGTGCTCCGGTTTCCTCCCACATTCCAAAAACATGCGTGGCAGGCTGATTGAACACTCTAAATTGTCCTTAGGTGTGAGTGTGCGTGTGAATGGTTGTTCGTTTTTGTGTGCCCTGCGATTGGCTGGCAACCGATTCAGGGTGTTCCCCCGCCAACTGCCCGAAGACAGCTGGGATAGGCTCCAGCACCCCCCGCGACCCGAGTGAGGATCAAGCGGCTCGGAAGATGAATGAATGGATGAATGAATCTCTTAATCAATGCATCGATCAATCTGGATTGGACTAGAACCCGTAGCTGTACCTTGAACTCGCCAGGGTACCTTGTCAACGGTCGAAGGAGACGCCTCTTCGTCAATGTATGGATCATTCTAGGCGGGATTAGAAACTTCTGGTCGTCCTAAATCTTTCCCGCGCCCTGTAACCTGATGACATGATAAGCTGTTCAGTGTAGTATCTGCTGTCCCCGAAAGTGTTAATTTGTCCTCCTTATGAGGACGTCGCACAAAACTTGGGCCCGTCCGAGTGACTTCGAACCCATTTGGGGACAAAGATGATTCAATTCATGAGTCAGTCTAGGCTCGGCGAGAACTTTCCGTTCCACTTGAATCATAATTTGTCCTCTTGACTTTGGAGACCAAATGTAGGCTTGGCCAGAGTGACCTTGAACCGGGCACCAGAAGACAAAGGTCACAGGACATTCCTGCGAATCCATGAATTCCTCAATGTAGGTTCGACTAGAACCCTCAAGAGTCACTTCAGCGGCAGCTCAAGAACAACAAAATCTTTTCGGCTCGTTAGTTTGACTCGCCTCTGCGTGGCCGAGAAACGTGTGAAAACTGCCAACGTGACTCCCTACACAAAAGTTAATTTCCTGTTCTGCCAAGCCACGTCGGTGATTTATTGTCTGCCCGGACTGGGCTTTTTTTGGGGAACATTTTGAACAAAAAAACAGCCCCTCAACCGGCCCCTGGACTCTTTGCGGTATCGATGCCAGCCTCTCTGCGTGGAGCAGGAAGCATCTGTTCAGAATGTTACGTACCGGGGCTGCCGCACCTTTCTGAGGGGGCCAAACAGAGTAAGTTGGCAAATCCCCGCCAACTGAAAGTGACTTTGGCGTCCTACCCTTTCCACAGGTGGGGGCGTTTATTTTGACGGCGAGCCACGGCCCCCGCCCGTTTGCAGTACCTGATCCAGTTCAGGATAAACCGTTAAACCCTGCAACATTCATTCATCTTCCGAGCCGCTTGCTCCTCACTAGGGTCGCGGGGGGTGCTGGAGCCTATCCCAGCTGTCTCCGGGCAGTAGGCGGGGGACACCCTGAATCGGTTGCCAACCAATCGCAGGGCACACAGAGACAAACAACCAACCACGCTCACACTCACACCTAGGGACAATTTAGAGTGTTCAATCAGCCTGCCACGCATGTTTTTGGAATGTGGGAGGAAACCGGAGCACCCGGAGAAAACCCACGCAGGCCCGGGGAGAACATGCAAACTCCACACAGGGAGGCCGGAGCTGGAATCGAACCCGGTACCTCTGCACTGTGAAGCCCACGTGCTAACCACTGGACTACCGGGCCGCCCCCTGCAACATTCTTCTGATAAATTCAACCCCCCCCCCCCCCAATCCCATTCATCATGCCGCCACTTTTGCGATTGTTGCGCAGCAAATTTTAGGGGGGGGATGAGGAATTCCGGGTTTTACATAGCAACATGAAATTTGGTAGGCATGTCTATCATGAGCAGGACCACAAAAATGTCTTGAGAAGACATGCCCGAAAAAAAACGAGGGAAGTCTGAATTTCCGTCCTCGGGCTGTTTTATCACAACGCAATCAAATTGCGGTCCATGCTAGACAAATTGAGCGGCCAAACTGCGGGAAATGTTTCCGTTTCCTTTTGCGGCTTGTCCACGGAGTGTCGGCAAAGTTTTAGACGACTGGCAATAAAACATGAAACTGGAATAACTTTTGCCCGGGTGGCGCCCGGCTTTAAATCTCGCCCTTGGTTGCGTTTGTTTCAACATATTTCTAAGACCGTGCGACACAAACAATAAATTGAGCGGTTGAGGAATGGATTCAAATGGAATCTTATTCGTACGTTTTTTAATATCGTCTTTGGTTGCTTGCCAAGATACATTTGATTCGCGTATTGCTAAAAAATGACTTTGCTCGTTCGCGCACGAGAGATAGACGAGGAAGTTCGGCACCGCGCAAATTGGAATCCTTGTTATTTTTTTTTAAATCTTCATTTCTTACAGCTGAGCATCAATCCACTCTCTCTTCTGCGGATTCATTCGTGCCATAAAAAAAAAATCCCCGCCCGTCAAGCCTCAGACACGGGTGCTCGGACGCCGTTTGCCGTCTTATGTTTTGGCGGCGCGCGGAGGCTCCCCCCCACCGATGCAAAGTTACACGTTGGCGGCGGCAGACTTCATCCATAATTCAGGTTTTCAGGGGCATGGGGGTGGGGTGCGTGTGAAAAAGTCAGCAAGAGGAGGAAAGACTGTCTGACAGTAAACTGCCAAAGACGTCAAACGACTGACCGGCGTAGACAGACGAGGCGACGAAGCATTGCGGCGATGGGAAATGCGGCAGGACTCGTCAAGTCGACACTGTTTTGATTCAAGTCTGATGTTGGATTTGAGTGTTTGCAGAACACGCCTCGGCGGCACGAGTCCATTCATTTTGTGAAAGGATGTTGGTTGGCTCTTCGCTGACCCCTATGGGCCAAGCATGGTCACCGCAGGTGGCCAGCCGGCGAGCGGACTCTCTCGTCAGCGCAGCCCGTATTGACTCAGCTGCGTTGGCACCGTACGCCCGCAACACTTGGGAATCCTGAAACAGGACCTGTAACAAATCCCTTAAACCGCTTACAAGTCTGGACCGAGTGAAACGCTCGCGGCGCGAGACTTTGGGGTGACATCAGAAGACTCGTAAAATGTCAAATCGACAGAAACAGCTGTCACAAATTCCTTCAAGCTGAGTGTCAGTTAGCCCAGGCATGCTAAGAGTGATTGTTGACTTCCGGATGAATCCATTTTTTTTTTTTGATTGACGCTTTGGGTCTGTCATTCATACTTGCAATTTATCGCCATCGATGTAAACACACTTACATAAACGTCATAGGTGCATACAGTGTTGTTTTCTGGGATTGACGGCGTCGCATTCCGCCCCCACGCCTCCTTCCATCCTCCCGCGTCGGCTTGATGTAATCGTACAGCTGAGGGAAGCTGACACATTTATATTTCATCTACCGACTCTCATCCTTAATGCATGAGGAGAATATGGAGACCACCACCCCCCACACAGCCACCTGCCAACTTTCCCCCAGGGGAGAAAGAGAAAGTGCGCCCGTGTGCGCGGGGATTAAGTAAGGGCTGCGAAATAGTCAAATTATTTTTATATTCAAATTTTGCCTCAGCCAAAGGTATAATTAAAGGGTGCACTTAATCCCCCGCATGTGGGGTCAGGGGTCACGCATAACAGTTGGAGGGGAGTTCTGAAGGAAGGGTGTGTGTGTGTTGAGGAGGGCGGGGGGGCATCAAGTGGTTAATATTTCATGGTGGCACCGTGCTTTCCCCCACCCTGTTCCATCTCGGCTTGTTGTTGGATGTCGCGGGTGTTTGGGTGGCGCGTGGATGGCGGACGCTTGGTGCGGGTTGGCGCGGTGTCGCCGGAGGACGGCCTCGCTCACCTTGGCCCTGCCGCGATCCAAATTGGTAAGACGGCAGTTAAGGGAGTGGATTCGCGAAACCAAGGCCGGGCGTGTTTTTTTTTTTTTTTGCGCTTAGTTGGATTTGAAAGCGGACAGATGGGCTCGGTTGTTTTGGAGATGAGGGTGGAAGGTAAATGTCAAATCAATTTCAATTGAGCAAGAAAATAGGCATCCGTGTTTATTGTTCTGAATTTGCATTCTTTGTAAGATTGTTTCTTTTATAAATGTCGTTGCATTTTGCACGTCGGGGTCAAATAATGCCGTCACATTTTTTTTTACATTGCGTTGTTTAGAATTGATGTCATTGCAATGAATGTGTGTGTGATTTCTATTGAAATCAACAATCACGGGTACTTACATTTTTTTTTGTTATAGCTCATCATTTTATTTAAAATTATTTCATAATTTAAAATAATTCTTTTTATATATTGTATTGTTTCTCATTCAATAGCTATTCATGAAACAATTACTCTTTTTTAAAAAAAAATAAACAATACGAGTGCAGAATTATGTAATTAGATGAACCAACAAGAAAAATATATAAATACATTTTAGCTAACCAATCATAGTGATATATTAAAAAATAAAAGAAGGGCTAAATTACAAAAAAAAATTAATTGCATGTGGAATTCCGCTCTTGTGTGTGAATCCATTTTTTTGCTCTCCCTCTAGGGGGCAGCAGTTGCTATGTATGAATGTGGAGGACGAGTAAGCCTTTGTAACATTTTGACCGCCTCATTTCTCTCGGCGCGAGGCAAACACCCACATTGGGAAAAGCTCTCGGTGTACCGAGTCAGTGCAGAAACTACCGCTGCAAAGGAGAGATTGCACAGAGCAGACTGCGGCGTACGCGCCCTCGTTGTTGACAGCGAAACGTGTTATCTCGCTGCGCACTGCACTCTCTTCTGAATTTGGTTTGTGTCTTATTTTTATGGTGCATTAAAAACCATAACTTGCAACACTTGATGATCATCTCACACCGCCTGCTTCCTTTCCTTCCTGTGTGTCTCTGCGCAGCTTCCTGCCGACCTCAATAAGATGCACTTGACTGACCACGCCCACCAGCAGGTGATGCACGTGCCCGCCAGCCAGTCGGGCTGCAGCATCGCCAGCGACTCGGGCAGCAGCAGCCTGTCGGACATCTACCAGGTGGGGATAATAAGTCCGGCGGCGCGAGATGAATGGAAACTTATCAGATTGATTGTTTGCCGTCTGCCTTGCTCTTAACTCATTTGTACCAGCCAATTCCAGACCAAGTCTGAAAAGACGTTTAAAAACGTCATTGGGAGTGAATGACTTCATATAAAGACATCCTATCACATATTTAATGTTTTGTACAAGTCTAGCATATCAAATTTACATCTTTACACGTCCATATGACTGAGACGTGGCACACATCATATTTAATGCGCTGTATGCAACTTTATGCATATTTAGACCATATTTTGTCTTCCATGCCACGCGAATGTGCAAGTACATCATACTGAATCTTCTCTCCAAACGGAATGTGCAATGCATCATATTTATCGCGCCGTGCAACTCATAACGCGCCATCATATTGAATTATTTTTATCGATCGAGCGTGGGCGCCGCTTACCTCCCCTCGCCCGTGTAATCCTCCCTCATCAGGCTAATTATTCGCTCGTCACAGGCTACTTCCTGCGGTGGCTCAAAGGTCTGACGCAGGAAATAGCCCTGACCTTCTCCAAAGCGAGTCCACGCCTCTCCGCGGAGTGTTCTCCAGCTTCTCCCGATCGTTGTCATTGTCACGGTTAATCCAAATCAATAAGACGGAAAAAACAAAACGTGTCTTGAATCATTCAAATCCCTTCAGGATACCTTTATTCCCCAAATTTAATCCCATAGATATTTTTAATCTCCGTGGCATTTTATCTTGCCGAAAACTTTCGAGCTAATGAGATGCCGCAATCAATGCGGAAGCCCCGCCGAGGGACATAAGCGGTGTTAATGGCCTCCTAATAGTGGTTATTACCTCCACCAGGGAGGTTTTCATAGCCGTGTGTTTGCCTTTTTGTTTGCTAACGTTAACGCGGCAGAAAATGGACAAGGAGATGCGGCAGAAAGAGCAGAAGCAAACTTTTTTTCCCCCCTCTCCACAACGCCATTCGTTAAGTCGCTGTCCCAAAGAAGCGGGTGTGAAGTACTTCTGGTCGCTTGTCGCTAGGCAGAATTCAATCTCATTCGAAAAAAAAAAAAACACCAGAAAAAGTACAAGGTGCGTTTATTCATTCGCAAGCTTTCGGTCTGGAAATCGTCCTCCCCCAGGCCACAGAGAGCGAACTGGGTGACGTGGACCTGTCCGGCCTACCCGAGGCTCCCGTGGACAGCGAGGAGGAGGAAGAGGAGGATGAGGATCTGGAGAGAGCCTCGGATGCGCTGCTGGGCCGAGATCTTGTGCGCGAGTGTCTGGAAAAAGACCCGGCCGACCGCAACGACGACGACATCGGTCAGTCAAACGCGACCGACAAAATGACGCGATCTCAAAACAACTCGACGGCGTATTTCAATCGTATTTAATGCAACTTGAATGGCGCGCATTTACATATTTCACGTTTGGCATCTGTCCACCCAGAGCAATTGTTGGAGTTTATGCACCAGCTGCCAGCCTTCGCCAACATGACCATGTCGGTGCGTCGGGAGCTGTGCAGCGTGATGGTGTTCGAGGTGGTGGAGCAGGCGGGCACCGTCATTCTGCATGACAAGCAGGAGGTCAGAACCGCAATCAAAACCAAAATGGCGGCTGGCCGCCGTTACGGTGATGTCATCGGCGTTTCCCCTCCACCTTGAAGCTGGATCTGTGGTACGTCATCCTGAACGGGGCGGTGGAGATCGGCCGCCCCGAGGGCAGGGCGGAGATGTTGTGCATGGGCAACAGCTTCGGTATCTCGGCCTCGCTGGAAAAGCAGTACATGAACGGCGAGGTGCGCACCAAAGGGGACGACTGCCAGGTAAGCGTGAATGTCAATTTGTAACCCCCCCCCCCCCCCAATCCCAAATGCCATTTGACGCAGCATCGCCAAGCTAAGTTTTTTTTTTTTTTTTTTTAACGCTTGGCTAGCTAAAGCTAAATGTGCTTTTAAATTCTGAAAAGAAAGCATAACTCGACCCACTGGACGCCCACTTTCTGCCTCGCGCATCACTTCCTGTCGTCAGACCTCGAGGAAGTCGGTGAGGTTGCTTTTAGCAGAAATAGGAAGCTGGGTTTTTTTTTCTCATGGAGTGAACCAGAAAGCGGTCCCCGCCTGGTTTTGCGCCCATGCCGCACGGGTCACTATGCGGGACTCGCTCCGCGCGACACGTTTCGTCCACGCCGCCGGTTCACCCGCCCGTGTTCCCGCCCGCAGTTGGTCTGCATCGCCCAGGAGGACTACTGGCGCATCCTCAACCACGTGGAGAAGAACACGCACAAGGTGGAGGAGGAGGGCGAGATCGTCATGGTGAAGGAGCACCGAGAGCTGGACCGAAGCGGCACCCGCAAGGGACACATTGTCATCAAGGTACAAAAAATATATATACATATATACAGTATATATATACACTGTATATAAAAGTTTTACTTTGTTTTTGTGTCTTATTTGAGCTCGAACCGGAATAGCTCTGAATGAAATCCGACAGTGATTGCCTTTAAACGGTTTGGGGGTCACTGCTCAGTCCTCAAGCTAACGTGCTAATGATTTCTGAGGGGCTATCTTGCGCTTCTTAACGAAGATCAAAGGACCCCCCCACTCGGGCAAGTTCTCGCCGATTGTTCCGCCGCCATTGCGCTAAATGAGAATGTGTCAATGCTGCCACCTGCGTTTGAAGTTGGCAGCCTTGGACCGTGACACCAGAAGAGTCCAAGGCTGCTAGCCCGAAGCGGCTAATTAGCGTCTCTCAGCCTATCGCCGATCGAGCGGCGGCTGCTTGCTGAAACATCAATGTGCCAGCTCAGCGCTCTTTCTTGCTAATTTCGAGGAAGCGTTTAGCACTCCTGTTGTCCGCCAAGGCCCCTTTTGATCTTTTTCTGTATTTTTTTTTTCTCACACTCTCCAGAGGGAGTCGGGTATTGATCGAGCAATGAGCCCTAACGATCCCAAAACACATCCTGTGTAAGGCCAGTCGATTGGCGGGTGTTTTGGATTCGTTTGTTTTTTTCGCTCTTCCTTTTTGTGTCAGACGAAGAGAAGGGAGGATGTGCTACTTTCGCTTCCTTGTCAAAAAAGAATCGTTTCCTTCCACAACATTTTAGTCGGATAAGATTTTTTTCCCCCGTTTCAGAGGCTATACTCGTTTTATGAATGAAAAAAAATGTTTTTTTTACAATCAATAATTTGACTCAAAGATGTTCACCAAGCCGTCATCTATCCAAATCTTTGAGAGAGGACGTTGCGCCCAACTCAAGAGAAAAAAAAAAAAGTTGACGCCTTTATCGTTTTTATGATTAATGTTGACATGTTACCACGTGTTTCTCGGCCACTCTGCTCTCTGCCCCCTCCACCCCAGGGGACCCCCGAGCGCCTGATCATGCACCTGGTGGAGGAGCCCTCAGTGGTGGACCCCACCTACATCGAGGACTTCCTGCTCACTTACCGCACCTTCGTGTCCAGCCCCCTGGAGGTGGGCAAGAAACTACTGGACTGGTTCCAGATGGACACGCTCAGAGACACGGTCAGTATGTGTTTACGGCCTTGAAGCAATACTTTATGAAATATGGATATGCATGGAGACCTCAGTAAGCCGCAGTAATATGACCTATTGACCTTTGCACAAAAAAAAAAAAATCTGAAAATGCCTTTTCACTTTTTCACTGCAGGGCATTTTGTGTATCAGCCTAAGGAAGAAAAATACATCTAATGGCATTTTTGAATCAATGTGGGGAAAATTCAAAAAAGTGACAATTGTGAAATAATTGTGATATTGAAGCATCTCCTTTTTAATACATTTTTAAAAAAATTTAAAATCCTTTTTCACTTTGTCATTGCTGGACCCAGGTGACGCGTATCGTGCTGCTGTGGGTCAACAACCACTTCAACGACTTTGAGGGCAACACGGCCATGACGCGCTTCCTGGAAGACTTTGAGAAGCTGCTGGAGGCCGCGGTAAGACCACGCCTCTCGCCCCGCGTCCTCTTGAAACCTTTGCACAAGTCTTAAAAATCGGCATTTATTACGATAAATTTTTATTTTACTGACAGAAAATGAAAGGCCACCTGCGGCTCCTCAACATCGCCTGCGCCGCCAAGGCCAAGTGGCGGCAGATCACGCTGCAAAAGGCCTCGCGCGAATCGCCGCTCTACTTCAGCGTGCTGGGCGGCAGCGAGCGCGGCTTCGGCATCTTCGTCGAGTCGGTGGAGGACGGCAGCAAGGCGGCCGAGGCGGGACTCAAACGCGGGGACCAGGTGAGATGTGTTTGGGGACAAAAGCAGTCCAAAAAAACGGCCCCGCATTGCGCTGCTGCCGGTTTTATTTCCCGGAATGTCGTCTTTTTTTTTCTTTTTGCGCGGTTCGCGCGGCGCTAAAAATGTGCCTTTGTGCATTTCAGATCATGGAGATCAACGGGCAGAACTTTGAGAACATCTCTTTCTCCAAGGCCGTGGACATCTTGAGGAACAATACGCATTTGTCCCTCACCGTCAAGACCAACATATTCGGTGGGCGAACCAACCCGACGTCAATGCACAAAAGCCGTCTCGTAACTTTGACTTAAGTTTCATTCACTCGCTATATCAAATTGATTGTGGACTACCGTGCGATAAATGTCTGAAAGTTCCATGAGGGACTGTAGCTCTCCTTTCCCACATGCAAGGGTATTTCATTTGTTTTTTTGGTTGTTTTTTGCGTGTGAATTAACATGATGCCGTCTATCAAATGCCGTCACAGTCTTTAAAGAGCTGCTGAGCCGGATCACGCACGAGAAGAAGAACGGTGGGCCGCACCTGCCCAAGATCCAGGAGAAAAAGGGCAATCGCTTTTCAATCCCGGACCTGCCCGGCGACATGGAGTTTGCCAGCGACCACAAAGCCACGCGCAAGATGAAGGCCAACACGGTGTCCGGCGGCCGCAACAAGATCCGCAAGATGCTGGAGAAGACGCGCTTCAGCATCCTGCCCCCCAAGCCCTTCAGGTAGGATGCGGCAGGCTAATGTGTGGCTGCTAACGAGAAAAGAGGTTCGTTTAACAGCAACGGCGAGCGCATTGGCCTCATCGTACACACGGTGGCGCTCTCGCTATTGCTCGCCCAGCGAGTGACACCCCCCCCCCAAAAAAACAGCACAAATCAAGACCGCAAATGCATGGATTTTATTTTCACTTGTGGCGGCAGCACTTCATCACTGACGTGCCTAATTACACTTTCTCACTGAGTGATTGCTTACAGGTGCATTTTCAGAAAGGGGCAGAGAACAAAATATTGACTTGAGTACTTGATTGCACACTTGTTGGCTTGGCAGGCACGTGCAATCGTATGTCCGCTTTAAATTAAAAAAAAAAAAAGCGTTCATCAATATTCCTCCCGTAATGTGCTGACTCAGCGTGACTTTTCTGTCTCGGATGAGGTCAAACAGTCGTCGTGAGAGTCACACTTCCTCAATAAACTTTGCGTGCGGAGGAGGAACCTCACTTTTTAGCATTTGCGAGTCCTCGCGGTGCACGTGTGTACTTTCCGCAAGCACGCTATGCACGCGCACACACACACACACACACTCCTTGTCACTCTTGCTGTGCTCTCCACCCTGAATTTAGCGATACTGCTCTCCTCTCTTTTCTGTTCAATTTCAGTTTAATTTAAAAAATTTGTTTCTCCCCCCCCCCCTGCTTTTCTGCTTCAGGGGCCTATTTGGGTAAGACGTCTTGTTCAGTGCACGCGCAACGTTGTCAAATATGTGGCGTCTTCGAATGCAACATTTGCATGTGATGGAACGTGTTCATTCATGACTACGGAAATCTTCAGCGTATGAAAAAAAAAAAAAAAAAAGACGCTTTCCGCTTTCGGCTCATCACGCTCGTTGGTCTCTCCTCAGTGACGGCGGCATGGGTCAGTCGCAGGACGACAGCATCGTGGGGACCAAACAGTGTCGGCACAGCGTGGCCATCATGCCCATCCCGGGCAGCCTGTCGTCAAGCAGCCCGGACCTCCTGCAGCCCGCCACCAGCGTCCTGGACTTCTCCAACCCGGCAGGTAAACGGACCACCACGCACACCGTCCTGAACAGATTACAGGAGACTTTTGAGTTTTTTCTCCCACTTTGTGGTCTTTTCGTGCCCTTTCTACTTCCCCCTCACGTTGTTTTCTTCTCCTTGTCATCCTTCTCTCATTTTGCCGGTCCAGCGCTGGGACTGTACTGTAAGTATGGCTGCTTGAACTTTTGTTCTGTCCCACGTGTGGCATCTAAACGGTCGTGTTCTGCATGCGCTTCTGTCTTGAGGTTGTTTAAGTTCTTGTGTCCAAGCTGATGTTTGGTCAAGCGCTGACCTTGTGGAGCTCATATGTATGTGAGGGTCAAATTTTCTAGCGATGGGACCAAAAAAAAAAAAAAAAAGAAGGGTTTGTCTTTCTAATGACCAAAATAAGTCTGAGTTGGCGGCTTTATATGAAATGTCAGACTTCCTGTGCATTGAGAAATTGTTTTCAGGAGCGTAATTTTCAAAAATGGGAAGTGTAAGAGTTTGCCGTACTCCAAAACCAAAAGCGTTCATCCTGTCTGTCTCGTCGAAGAGATTGAAACTTGGTGGGACTCAATCTCGAGAACAACTTCATTTCTAAGAGCCCCCTGGAAAACGGGGACCTTGAAATAGTTACTTCAAACCAAAAAGGCGGATGTCCTTTTGTCTTTTTTCAGAAATGGCTCTCGACAAGCCTACAAAACGTCATGTTGTGTAGGGAAGCAATTTTAGGAAGCTGAATTAAAAAATATATATATCGGATTGGCCATATGTCCTCTTTAGGAAGCTGAATTAAAAAAAAAAAATTTAAATATCGGATTGGTCACATGTCCTCTAACGCCCCCCTCCCGCACCCTCCGCAGACATCCCGGACCAGGTGATCCGTGTGTTTAAGGCTGACCAGCAGAGCTGCTACATCATCATTAGCAAGGACACCACCGCCAAGGATGTGGTGGCGCACGCCGTCAACGAGTTCGGACTGACGCCGGCCGCCGAGAACTACTCGCTGTGCGAGGTGTCGGTCAGCCCGGAGGGCGTCATCAAGCAGCGCCGCCTGCCCGACCAGCTCTCCAAGCTGGCCGATCGCATTCAGCTGAACGGCAGGTGAGATTTGGAATTTGGGTGTCAGAAGTGCCCTGCAGTTGATTTCAATCGATCGCTTTGCACATGTTCAAATCCCCTCGACGATTGCTCGCTGAGCACGACGACGTCATCCTCGATAACCCGTTTGCGCGCCGCGCGCAGGTACTACCTGAAGAACAACATGGAGACGGAGACGCTGTGTTCCGACGAGGACGCCCAGGACCTGCTGCGCGAGAGTCACATCTCGCTGCTGCAGCTCAGCACCATGGAGGTGGCCGCCCAACTCTCCATGCGCGACTTTGAGCTCTTCCGGAACATCGAGTCCACCGAGTACGTGGACGACCTGTTCAAGCTGGACTCGGCGGCGGGCGGCGGCCACCTCAAGCGCTTTGAGGAGGTCATCAACCAGGAGACCTTCTGGGTGGCCACCGAGCTCCTGAAGGAGCCCAACGCCCTCAAGAGGATGAAGACCGTCAAGCACTTTGTTAAGATTGCCTTGCACTGCCAAGAGTGCAAGAACTTCAACTCCATGTTCGCCATCATCAGGTAGGAAACGGAGGGACGGGATTCGGTCAGATTTTCTCCCAACCCCCGAATGGTATCGCAGATATCCCAACGTGTGCGGGACAGACCGTCACTGTCAACAAGCTGCGCTGAATTGAGAATTTGTGCCCCATTCAGCGGTCTGAACTTGGCCCCGGTGGCTCGCCTGCGCAGCTTGTGGGAGAAGCTGCCCAGCAAGTACGACAAACTTTTCGGGGACCTGCAGGACGTCTTTGACCCGTCACGCAACATGGCCAAGTACCGCAACGTCCTGAGCGGCCAGAGCATGCAGCCGCCAGTCATCCCGCTCTTCCCCGTGGTCAAGAAGGACCTCACGTTCCTGCACGAAGGTGCGCTCGTTTGCTCAAACCAGAAGTAACTTGAAGTGGTCGCGGCTGGCCGACTTCCTCTTCGTCGTCATTTGGTGCTCACTCAAGCAGCTTTACTTCTGCTAAAGGCTTCCTCCACTAATCGCATGACGGGTCACTCTGAGTCGAGCCAAAACCACCTTTGGTTTGCTTGAACTTTGTACGGAATTTGTATTTATGAGCAATATGACTTGCGCGCACCTTGGTAACATGATAGAGTAATATAAACTGTTATAATCAACAACAACAACAACAAAAACATCCAGGATTTTACTTTTTCCGAATCCCGATTCTACGTCCCACCAGGCAACGACTCAATGGTGGACGGCCTGGTGAACTTCGAGAAGCTGCGGATGATCGCCAAGGAGATCCGACACGTGGTCCGGATGACGTCGGCCAACATGGACCCCGCCCTGATGTTTAGACAACGGTCAGCCATCTTTGCAGTTCTGTCGTGTCGGAGTCAGGGTGCATTGCTCAGTATTGATCATCTTCCCCCCCGCGTTCATCCACTACCTGTCACGCGAACCCCACGGCATGTGCGGGTCTGCCGCGGAGGAGCGCCACTGCCCCCCGCAGACCCTCTTGGTGTACTACAAGAGTGGATGGACGAGTGGACAAAAGTATTGGGGATGCTCAGCTCGCCCCTTTACTTGACTTGTCGCGTCCTCGTAACGTGTCTCGATACTTTTGTCCATGCAGTCTGGCAGGTATGGGCAAATTATTGACATGATCAAGAATCTTATAATAATTGTTGCATTCATTTAGCCAGTTTTTGGTAGATTAAAATCCATCCATTCATTTCCTATAGTGCCCGTTCGAGTCACGGGTAAATTGAAATGCATTTAGGTGGGGTCATTTAAAAAAGAAAAAAACATTTATCTCATGGAATAATTACTATTAAAATAAACAATTTGACATATTTTAGGTACACATTTTACAGTAGTTAAGCATTTTGGTTTTATAATTCTATAGCAAAAATTTGCCCATTCCTGTTTTGTGGTTACATTCCACCACATATTTGCATCTGTTTTTTCACCTCCATTTCATGACCAAACCCTCCCGGGCCAAAAAAAAACAAACAAAAAACTTTTGTCCTCACCCTTCAATCTCCACACCTCTCGCTTGCAGGAAGAAGAGGTGGAAGAGTTTAGGGTAAGTTTTTGCCCCCCTGCCCCGGGCGCCATTTTGTCGCATCGGCATCTCCCTCATTAAAAAAAAAAAAAAAAAAAGCATGCAAACAAACTGACTTGAGTGTACGTTTGCCTGTGCTTGTGCATTTATTAACATGGTCCATTGACAGCGTCCATCCATCACCATTGCGCCATCCATTGTGTGACTTGAGTCCTATCGTAGCTCCAAATGTTAAGACTTAAAAAAAAAAAAAAAAAAACGAGCCCTTGGGAGCTACTATGTGGACTCTGTGTCGCATATTCTTACCTGTATCCAGTGGTCACCAGCGCCCCCTAACCCTCCTGACGTATACAGCATGGCGCGGCTAGCTGCATGGACTTGTTGTGTTCCTGTAATATTAGTATTGACAACCGTTTATTGAGCTTCCGTCGGGTGTATACGCAAGATTAGGCGCACCAGCATATTTTATATTTTTCATTTGATTTGAATTGGCTATACTGTAGTAGGTCTGAGGTGAGAAAATAAACGACAGTAAAAATGATCTGCAGGTCCCTGAGTCAGGGCAGCACCAACTCCAACATGCTGGACGTGCAGGGCGGCGGGCACAAGAAGCGCGTGCGCCGCAGCTCACTGCTCAATGCCAAGAAGCTCTACGAGGATGCGCAAATGGCCCGCAAGGTCAAGCAGTACCTGTCCAACCTGGCGGTGGAAACGGACGAGGACAAGCACCAGGTCATGTCGCTGCAGTGCGAGCCCGCCTACACCACCAGTGAGTGCGCAAGAAATATTTCCCGGAATGCATCTGGTCATTGCGCTCCAACTGACCCCCCCCCCCCATTATCTTGTAGTTTCGAAAAACCTGAGCGACCGGCGGTCCAACAAGTCGGACATGTCGCCTGTGTCGCTGCGGTCGCCGTTGCCGACGGGAAAGAGCCAGAACCGGGTGTCGCAGGTGCTTCAGGTGCAGGTGCCGCTCAACCCGCTGCGCAAGAAGAGCACCGCCAAGGACGTGGGCCCGCCCAGTGAGTCCTCGGACCGCTTGAAGATCCACAGTAAAGAACCAAATAATTCCAATTCTGCTGGTTTCCTTTGTTCCAGACTTCAGCTCCCCTCAGGTGGTGAAGAAGCCCCCCGCCAGTTCAGCGGACGAGTGGAGCACCAAGAGGCCCTCGGACGACACCGTGTCCACCATCTCGTCCCTGCACTCCAGCCCCACCGTGTCGCCGCAGGGCTCGCCGCGCAAAGGCCCTTCGACCAAAGCCCAGACCTGCTCCAGCCAGATGAACCTGTCCGGATCGTCGTCGTCATTAACTAGCGAGGCCAGCACCAAAGCCAGCACCGTCAGCCTGCGCAGCTACGGCATAGGTAGGCCACGTCTCATCCAACCCAACCTCGGGGTACCGACCCACCGCAGTAGTTTGGTTGACCAACAGAATCGAATTACCACCGGATTACCAACGGATGCTTTACTAGCCTACTCCAACTAGACCAGGGAGATACCAAGCACAGTATTATGGTACAGTTGACCATCCGAACAAGTAGTACGGTCTGGTTGACAAACCGAACACGGGGGTACAAACGGCAGTAGCATAGCTGACCAGCCAAATTTGTACCACGAGGCACCACCCGCAATTGAGCCACAGAGGTCCAAACTGCGTTGCAGTTCAGTTGGAAATTGTACAGCCTCGATGAATCCGTGACGCCATCATTCTCCCAGTTCTGGGATTCAAAGTCAACTTTGTTCCTCCTGTGCAGGTTACGCGCTGCTCCCCCCGGGCAAAACGGACAACCTGTCCGACTCCAGCCACAGCGAGATCTCGTCTCGCTCCAGCATTTGCTCCGTGGACTCGGTGCCCGCTCCAGGTCTGGAGGAACGGTGTAACAGCATCGGTGCCAGGACGTCCGTTGCGTCTGCCACCGCCGCCCCCAATGTACCGGCCGGCGTGCCCACGCCCGAGAGCTCGGCGGCCACGCACTTGAATGTGGACTACAGCCAGCCCAGCACCAGGTAAAGCTCACTTACGCTTGTCGATATATGCCGTGTAATTATTGGATGCCCAAGCATGGCATTAAGTTCCGCTAAGTAATTCCGCTCTGCCTCCTCCAGTTCTTCTTCTTCTGCGGCGGCGGCCGCGTTTTCAACTCGGGGCTACGCCGCACGAGGCTCCACCTTCACGTCGTCCATCTCCACGGAGGAGCTGACGCCCGACCTGGCCTCCCTGGACTCGGTGGCCGACAGCGGGCGGGGCAGCTGGACGTCATGCTCCTCGAACTCTCACGACTCTTTCCAGAGCTTGCCCGCTTCCTCCTGCCGCCCGTGGGACCACGGCGTCCACGGGCACCCGCTGGCGCTTGCTCATCGGCTGGCCAGCGCGACCATCGCTGAGGCAGATGCCGCCCGCGACTCGGAGCTGGCCAAGCAGTCGCGGCAAAGTTGGGCGTCGTCCGGCTCCTTGTCGGATACGTACGAGGGGAATTACGGCACGGTGAAGCGGAGGAACACCGCCGAGCAGCAGCAGATGCCGCCTGGCTCCGGCTCGTCGGCCTCACCAACCAATGACGAGGGAATGCAGAGCACAGACCCTGCCTACAAAACGGTGACATCCAGCACGGAGAAGGGGCTCATCGGTGAGGAGCTAGCTGGATGATTGTCTTAAGGATGCTAACTGAACTTTAGCTTGTCCTCGTGGGAAGCTTTAGCGAGTTGCGTCAAATTTAGAACTCGGTGTAAAAATGTGTTCAGTTAGCACTGACGATGCTAGCTGATGTTACTGTGGAGTGTTAGCATGGCTGGTGAATTAACAATAGTTGGAAAAATTATTGTTAATATGTGAGGCTAGGTAGTTAGCACTAGTGCTCAAAAATTCCCGTTTCTGTGAGCTTCACCTGTAAATTCTGTTATAGCTGATAACTGAAACTTAGGTGAAGTGGCAACAAAGTTACTGACTTATTTCTGGTTGTAAGCATGCGTGTTTATGTTAGCTGCGGTTGTATACAGTGGTGAGGATGCTAACTGAACATTCGTTCGTAGTTTTAGCAAGAGTTGTGAGGTTAGCTTGTTTTAAAAATGAGTATTTGCGTGAGCCTCATTGGTTGTTTGTGCTAAAAATGCTAAGTACGTTAAGAGGATTTTTTTGTGAGGTTAGCTGGTTTTGAAAATGCGTTGGTGAGCGAAAGATGCTAACGAAACATATGCGCTAGGTTTTAATGAGGTGTAGCCCTGGTAGTAATGTTTACATGTGAGCTGCCATCCTTCATCTCACTGCTTCTCGTCATGTTTTGCTTCATGGTGTTTTCCCAGTCGTCACCACCATTTAATTTCTCCCCGGTTTCTTTGTGTTGCCCCCCCTTCACTCCCTTCCCTCTTGCTTTTTGTTTGTTTGTTCTTCCTCCATCGCCTCCATCCAGTTTACTGCATCACCTCCCCCGCCAAGGATGAGCGTTACCGAGCTCCTCCTCCCACCCCTCCAGGCTATCAGGGTCTGTCCCTGGGCGACATCAAAGATGGAAGCAATGGCCCCGTGGTGGTCACGGTGGGGGCGGGGCCACCCGTGAGGCCTCCCCACCTCAAACCGCCCGACTATAGCGTGGCCATGCAAAGGAGCAAACTACTGCAGAGTCCGGGAGCCGCCGGAAGCCTGGCAGAGGCCCGGAGGCTTGCCGGCAGAACACGTGACATGAACGACAGCGAGGACGGTACGTGATTGGTTCTTTTCACGTCAAAGTGTCAAAGGAAAATGTGGAAAAAATAAAATAAAATTGAAAAAAGCCTCAAATGTGACCTCTTCTTTGTTGTTTTCACTTTGTTGCAGACGAACAAGTTTCCGCCGTGTAGACGAGTGGATGTCCGGGTTGTGCACTATGGCCGGGTACAATTTTGACCACCTCCTGGAACACGTGCCTGCTTGACAAAAAACTTCTGACCTTGCGGCGGGGGGAGGAGGGACTAGGAACTAGCGCCACTTTTTACTTGGGACAAGATGGCCGCCAGAAGGATCCCAGAATCATGTGCGGGACTTTTGTCATGCTTTTTCGCCTCTCCAAGCGCCCCTCGCCATCCCTCCCTCCCCCTGAAACTTGTGCCTGCTTCACTTGAAAAGAAACTTTTTAAAGACTTCAGACCAGGAAAAGAAAGACAACAGTTTAATCATTTTTAAGCTTTTATTATTATATTTTTTTTACCATTTTAACTTTGCACCACATTTTCCTCGGGACAAGATGGTGTAAGGAAGGAGGTAAGGCGGTTTGTGGAGCACTTACTGTTCTCGGGGGAAACAAAATGGCCGCCTCTTGAAGCTAGCTACTCAAACGGCGTGCAACCTCCTGGACTAGGGGGAAAAAATATTCAAAGTAATGCTTATTTTAAAAGCGCAAACAATTAGGGGGTAAAGGGGATGTTTTGTTTACAGTGTTGATTGGATGAGAGGCCTAGCCCCGCCCCTTTTTTATTTAAATCGCAGCCAAACAGGAAGTGCGTCTCCATTCCCGTGTTCATCGGATACAAAAGCGATTGGTCTTCCCAAGGTCCACTCCTTGAGCATTGTTCGGAAGACTTGAAATGCTAACATCGTTGCAAATGTATAAATACACGAATGGAAACGTGTGTATATATATATATACATATAAAATTATTTTTGTCGTTGGTTTTGCCGTAAATTAATGATGGTGTATAGATGACATACTGTGGAATATTTTTGAATATTTTGTTACAAAAACTTTTTTTTTTGCTGGCTCCTTGCTTGTGCTTTTCATAGCCATGTAGATGCTGCTGCTGTGTGTGTGCGTGCGTGTGTGTGTGTGCGTATGTGCGTGTGTGTGCATAGGGATGTATTTTTATTGCTTTATTTATCTCACAAAATATAACAATAGGTATTGACCCCCATGCCGGGTTTCCTGGATCTCAGGCTCCATTGAGTTTCTTTGCCGCCTGTGTTAGTTGACAAGGATGCCTTGTTTGTCTCTTGCCCCCCCCCCCCCCCCCCCCCCCGTTAGCACTCCTCAGCCCCTCGTGGCTCTACTCGGCCTCCGTTTTGTCACCTCCCAGGGCCCTCCAGTGGGCGTCTCCTCAAATCTGGTCACCTTTGTCATATTAACCCGCCTGTGATTCCTTGTGGATCTCCACTCGGACTCCGAGTGAGTCTATAGACCGCTGACATGCCCTCTTGGCCCCCAGCAGGTCCCCTTTTGGATGTCCAGGTCTCCTGGACCTCTTAAATGTGTTCAATATGTTGTCCCAACACTCCTGAAAGCATCTTTTGTTACATAAAGCCCACCCTACACAGTAAGTCACCTGGACCGTTCACAGGTCCTCGTGGCACCCTCTGCCTCCTTTTAGGTCAACCGGATCTTGGTTTGATCCTCTGCACGGACTGAGTCATCATTTTGACACTTTCTTCCTTTTTTTGCACAGCTCCACTCCTGACGTTCAAAACCATGTTTCAGTATTAACCCTCCCTCAAGTGTGTAGTTGTTCTTTCCAAAGTAGCTTCACAATTTAAAAACTTCTCTTCAGTTTTCCCAACCCTCCATTTGCCCCCCCCCCATACACTCCCACTAGAATGCAATAACCGATGTGAATGAGAAGCGATGACGAGGATGCACTGTAAGCTGTAAAAGTGAGTGTTTGCCGCACAAATAACGTCCCATATGTGTGTACAAGTGGCACTCGTCTCGTTGCTGTTTTTTATGTCTTTTACAAAGACGACTCCATTTCGGCCTCGTACGCATTGTATATGTCTATTTTTTACCGGTGGATTGTACATAGTTGTTCTATTTTTGTTCCAAGACGGTGTGTACAAAGGATTTAAAACAAAGAAGAAAGGACATTTTATTTCCTTTTAAGTCTACTGATAATAATTTGGACAATGAATAAAATCCTGATATGGAAACTCCTGTCTTCATTTTTGTGTTTGTGAGTTTAAAGATAAAAAAAAAACAAAAATTAGCTCGGCAGTTTTTGTATTGAATCCCATTAGATTATTTTGGCCATGTACATTATACCTAAAACTTTGTGTCGAGAAACTGCATTTATCAGTGCAGTTGCATTCATTTCTCAATGTATGTAAGATGGACTCCATCTTGTTCATATTTATAAATGACGTCAGAACGGTACAAATGACTTGTGGCCATATTTCCTCCAGCTTTTGTGTTTCGCCACAACATAACCATAAAAAGTCGACGGCTTCTGACTACATCTGAATAAAGAGCATCGCCATGGGCACGTACCGCCCTTTGATATTTTTTTTCCTTCCTTATTTTGGGGCCTAAACTGAATGAGACAAACACCCATTCGTCCATTATCTGATTCGCTTGATCCTGACAAGTGTCGCAGTGGTGCTGGAGCCTATCCGAGCTGACTTCGGTGGTAGGCGGGGTACACCGTGAAACTGGTTGCCAGCCAAATGCAGCGCTCAGGTAGATAAAAACAAACATTCACATTCACAATTTGGAACGTGGGCGGAAATGAGAGTATCCGGAGAAACCAAACGAAGAGAGCACGCAAATTTAGGAGGCCAGAGCCCCGATTCGAACGCATGACTTCCACATCGTAAGGCGGACATGCTAACCAGTTGCCAACCGTGCTGCTTTGAAATAAAACATAAAAGTTGCACCAGTGAGACATTAACTAACCCGGACTTGTATGTTGTCTTAAAAACCTCCGCTCATGCCAAGAATGTCGCTAGCAACAGTATTGTAGTTGGAATGCGCAGGTTGTGGCTTCAAGTAAAAAAAATAAAAATAAAAATCCCGTCACAAGAGACACCCGTACTACACACCTCGGAGTACTGGTGAGTCATTTTGTCATAAAATTAAGTAATTCTACATCCAAGAGATACACGTTGCAGCAGGAACACATTGTTGTCGATACAACTTGGGAAAAAAAGCTCAGCTAATGTTAAGCAAACTAGCCCCCCCCCAAAAAAAAACTATTCGTCACACTGTCACCGAAATGTTAAATAAAATGGAAAGCACTGTATGTCTAAAAATATAATTTCAAATAAACTAAATCGTAAGGAAAATATGCATTTCTATAGTACACAGGTGTTTTCAGCCATTAATTGAAGGAGGAGCTCATTTTCTTTCCGTGACAAAGCCTCAATTTAGGAATTTTTCCGTGGTTTATGTGTTTAAATGCCACATTTTCTTCTTTAACGTTGACAGAGTGGAGGACAACGAGCCAAATATCTTGTTTGTGCCCTTCACGCGTCCTTGCTCCGTCTTTTCAAAGCTGGACACCCGGTCGACATTACACCGAGACCACGCTGGCTTCAAGGACTCGTTGTTTTGAGGTAAGCACTGCTGGCACCATTGCAATTTATTAATATAATAAGGTAAGTAACACTTGTTCGTATAATTAGCTCATTTCTACTGGGTTTGTCCTTTTTTGCATTCAAATTAGTTCTCTAAATCTCACGCATCATCCAATTTGTCTATCCTTGTCTTATTTTGCTGCTGTCAGTTTTCTCATGTAATTCTTTTCACGACCATCTGGAGGCAGTGTTGCCTTACCTGAGCCTTTAGTTTGATGGCAGAAGTTGTTTTTTTTGTTGTCCTGACATAATAGACTTTGGGAGAATGTTTATTCGTGACGTGTGTAAAGGACACTTTTACAATTTTCAACCCATAACAAATTATGGAAATCACTTGTTGTAAAACCTCGATGAATCACACTAGGTAGGTTGTCACATTGTGGAACATTCTTAAATGTTCATCTAAGTGTAAAAAGAAGTCAAGTGTGTAACTTCCAGCATACGATGTCTCTCAGAATTTTCCTTGAGACCAACACGGGTGAGAATTTTCTGCCGATAGGTGGATTTCTGACCAACACCTGTGTGTGCGCATGCGTGTTTGCGTGCGTGCTAGCACTTGGTATGCCACAGTGTATATTACTGCCATGATGGGATTCTTCATCCTGTCTTCCTGCTCTTCTTTCCATACTATTCACATGCTACACACAGATGCTTCAACGGGTCTGCGTGAGCGCCGCTTTTGAGTGTTTGCGCCTGTCAGTGTCGATGGCGAGGTGTCACCTTGGCCTCCTGGCAAACCTGAAATGCAACTGAGAGCTTTTCGCGGCTGGAAAGTATCAACGGATGAATCTAACTCTTTAAACGACAGCCTTACCGCTTCAATTGGAATATGTTCGGATCAATGCGCGCGTGACCTTTTTCGGTTCCGGGCGCGGGATGATGATGATGATGTCGCTCTAGGTCACGTGATGTACGATTTGAGAATTTAATCGTTGACAGCGTAAGACTCAAGATCCTCATGATCTGCGCGTCAAATCCGATCCCGTCAAGATATTTTCACGCCAGAGCTGTGCCCAGAGTCCGGTTCTCAAATATCAGTTTTCCCCACACATCTCCCCGGCTTGTTTCTCCCAAAGGATCCTGGGTAATTTAGCAGGTAATGAGCACACTGCCCATGTCGCAGAGGACCTCTGCTATCTCGGACGCGCAAGACACACTTATTAGCATCGTTTGAGTTGCCGTCTAGTTGCTCTATCTCGCACCTGCTGCGGCGTTTTCACGGGCCGACAAGCAGACAAAAAGCCACCTAAGCAAGCAGGACGGGTCGGTATTAAACTGTTCAGTATGATCAAGCATCCTTCTTCGCAGGTGGAATTTGTGGTTCCAGTGTGTCAAGGTTTTAGCTGGGCAGAGCTTGCGGAATCGAAGGCCTCCAAGACGTTTTTTTGAATTGATCTCTTGAGGCCGTGTCCATATCGTGGACGTTTTAATGATTTTTTTTCTGACAGAAATATCAATGCAATAACATCCCAAAGCCAAAAGAGGTCAGGCAAAGTTTGAATTTTTCTTTTGTAAATTTTATTTTATTTTTTAATCTGTACACTTACTCTCTTGCCTGGCGTGTTTACGACCGCAAGGTCGCATGTGACATTTCCAAGCAATCAATAGCTGGTTATTGTGAGTGACATTTGCAAGCAGTCCATAATTTGGAATGGCTTGAAAATGTAAACTGCGCATGTAAGCAGTGATCTGAACCGAAGAAATCTCTCGGTGTGACCAGCTGATTACAGACGTACCGGTGGAGTCTCAGAAAGCAGCCTTTTAAAGATTGAGCGGCGGTGCAAATGCTTGAGGGGCCGTGGGGTGGGGGTAGGGGGGGGCGAAATTAATCCACGACCTTGAGGGAGAAATGTCGCGGGATCGACGGGCCTGCGGCGAATTGTGCTAACCTGACAGTCTCGTTATGAATGTACGGCAGAGTTACTTCCTCGTTATTGAAGAGGGGAGGCCTCTATTAGAAACCTCTGATTGGATCCCCGTTCCCGCCGCAACCTCCATTAAGCCTCGGAGACGGTCGTTTGCATCCAGAAGCCATCTTCTTACATCTCCTCGGGTGCGCAGTCGCTTTGCTTTTATTCAAATTCAAACGAATGCGCTCGTGGTGCCAATCTCCCACAAGCTATTTTCAGACTACCACCTCAAACTTAAAAGTCCCTCAAGACTTTTCACGCATACATATTGACCGACGCGAGTACTCGGGTGACTTTAACGTGTTTTGCTTTGGGAACGCGGCATCAACACCACATTGCGCGTTATAGCGGCAAGGGTGGCTGTGTGAAAGGGAAGACCGGCGAAGCGAACCGGGACGATGCATGCGAGTTCAACACCCGAAACGTATTTCCCTTGCCACAAGTATTTGATACGTTGCACTAATTCGACACCTCAAATTCCCAGATTCTGGGCTGGGGTGCCTCGCATGTTGGATTTTCGTCTATTGTGCCTGAAATTCTTGCCATAAATTTGTCCTTAAAAGCCTTCCCATCTAGTCTTTGCGTTGCTATTGTTTAAAGTAAAAGCCAATGACAGAAAAATAAAATAATAAGAGCGACGGGATTTGGCCTGAATATTGTGTGTATTTCTTTTTGTTATTAATAATCTGCTGCATTGTGACGGCTGGGCGGGAGATGAGAGGGGGCGGGGTGTAATATCAATTTTCCTGACAAATAAAATGATTGTGGATGCCGCCAGTCAAGCGTGCTGCAGATGCTGATGATTTATTGTGTGTTTTTGGGGTAAGAGGATTGAAAGTCAGGTCAACTTGGCCATTAAAACAACATAAATCTGTTTATCCGTCTGTCCGTTTGGCTGGCCGGCAAGATAGACGGTCCGGTTGGGAAGGGGCACGGGGTGGTGGGGGTGAGGGGGTTAGATGAGGGGGTGTTGCTAATCTTTGTCAACCGTGACAGCCCTTTGAGAGTGTTTTGTGGTGAAGGACTTGCCACATAAACTTGACCTCAAGACTTTTAATGTAGCTTCAAAGTAACCCATTCGGGTGATTTGTTTATTAGTTTGTTATTACTAGTCTGGATACTCGTTGCACAGATGCTTGGAAGCTACAAAGTCTCATTTCGACATTTCGTTCCAAACAAAAGCCATGCGCTTCCAAACCAAAGATGTATTGACTTTGGGCCGTCGAGATGAAACGAAAGACAAAGGCTTTTATTTTTAATCTTTTTTTTTTTTCTCTTTCCAAAATCCCTGAATCGTCTCACGTTGATATCACAAAATCTGTTGCAATTTCATGCACGGGGAAACTCTCTGTATTCTATATCTTTTGCGCAACTCTGCTCCCCCCGCCGGCATCCGCGTCACAAAAGCAATACATTTCTGCACACGCTGTTCTAACGCGATAACAGACCTCAGTTTGCGCGCTAGATGGGACTTTTTGATTCGTCTTCTTCTTTTGCCATCACGTCGAGTCTCCCGGCTTATCTCCTGACGTTCTTCAGCGCTTCCTTACTTTTTTGAGGAAAGCGCGAGGGAGGAACTAGACTCTGATGAAACTTTTCTGAAGGGCAGCAACCAGAAGTGTCGCACGACGCTAACACTATATGCTAGGGTTAGCTTGAGGGGCTGTTGTTTGGGGTAGGCCTAATGCTAGGCTAGGTCCAGAGGTTAGAGCTAATGTCAGCTGTTAATAGTTTCGGCTAGGGCTAAGAGCTAGTGTGAAGTCTATGTCAGATACGGGTGAAAAATTGACAGCAAATGGACTTATGTACAATGTAGTGCTTCATGTAAGGGATTATGCTAAGCTAAGTCATGAAAAGTCAATGTCAAAATACTGTTTACGGATACCGTAGAAGCTAAATCGGCTGATGTTGTTTCTACATTGGATGCTAATGTAGCTTGTGAATGTAGCTTAGCTAGCTGATCAGTCCTGAAATGCCATAGCGGTACATTGCGGTGAAGTCTTGTTTGCTGTGTATTTGTCTGACATTCATGTGGCTATTATTAGCTCTGTCTGCGTGAGCTAGCTCGTTATGTAAAGCGATTTACAAAACAATACAACAAACCATTCAAAAGATGTGTAATATTTATTTGGAGTAGCAAAGGGATGAATATCATTTCAAACATGAGTGCCGTTGCTTCATTACTTTGATTGATGGGGCTTCCTTCTGTCTTGCCGTTTGTCAACGGGGGTGTCGGAATGTGGGAAAATTCTCATATCTATTCCTTTCTAGCTAGTTTTTACGTTGTCTTTGTTTCAGTGGCTGCGTACCCCTTTACCCTCACCCTTAACCTTCCGTCGAACTGGGCCTTCGCTCGACGCGAATGCAGAAAAACCAAGGCCTAAGGCTAGCTAAGCTACATTCAGAAGCTACATTAGCATCCAATGTAGAAACAAGGGCTAAGGGGCGCAACTGGAATTGTCAGATAGTTGTCAAGGGTTTCCGGTCATGTTTACATTTAAGATTGCGAAGCGGATGTCACCGTCTCACCCTGCTAAAAAGAGAAAAAAAATAATAATCCAGACAGTGTCGTCTGCTAGTTAGCTGCTATGTTCAACTAGCGCGGTAAAGGGCAAGCATCACTGAGGTGAGACTATTTCACATTTGTGTTTTTAAAATGTATTTCCACAACTCATTTTCCACAGTGAATATACTTCATGTTTTTTTTGTATCTACTGAATTTATACAATTTATAGCAACAACTTATTTTATGACTAGCATAGAGCGTTTTCTTGAAACAGTGAGCCGGTCGACCGCTCAATATTAATAGCGATAATGGAAAGAAATTAAAAAAAAAAAAACGGGCATAAAAGCCAAACGCATTGTCCTCCGTAGCGCCCGCCGCCTCACACTAATGGCTTTTATTTATCAGCCCTGTTTAGCTCCGCCAGCTGCGAGGCTCAAACATTGTTTTCCCGCTAAGTGCATCACATTTCGAACCTGACTCGGCAACATTTCGCCAACAACTTTTGGGTTGGTTTTGGACTCAGCGCGGCAGACATTAAGTGTGCTAATGACTCAAGGCCAAACAATACAAACAGATGGAGGGACGTTGCCGCCCGTCACTAATGCGGCTTGTGCAAAGCATCTCTTTGACTATCGTCACATCGGCGCGGTTTAATATTCCCACGTGGGCGACCGAGCGGCACGGCAATGCTCAACTCCAGCTCACCCCCCTACTTTCTCCTCTTTGACCTCATTCTCATGAAGGAGGAGTTTAGTGCTTTACGTGCGTCAACCATTGAATTTTTTTTTTTTTTTGTTCTTGGCGGAGGGTGCCGGCCCGTTCAGATCGCTGGCTCGCCCGCCCGATCGATTGTCGCCCTCATTGACGACGCCACTTTTGTGTGACCTGCGTCTTACGGCCTCGCTTTTATCATCCCTCCTCTCGCGTTTTTGTGAGCTCACTCGTCGGTCCCTCTCTCGTTTGCCCGCCGCCCTTTCTTGCCCCCGCTTTGCGGACCCCCCTCACGTGCCCTCAGTCTTTTCGACCTCACTTTAATGACCTCGCTGAGTGATCCCCCATTCTTATGTCTTCACTCCGGAGCACTCCCCCCTTCCTCTGACCTCATACCTTGAGCGCCCCACCCGCGATCCTTGAAAGTTCTGTCGTCGGGGCGGGGTGTCTAATGGGCAACTTTATCCAAAAGCGCTAACTCCACACTAATGAAAGTCTCTTCTTATCACCCCCCCACCCCCGTCATGAATATTAATACCGACGCCCAGATTATATTTGGGTAGATACTGCTCCGCCTTGGGGGGAGGGAGTGCCAGAGGGGAGGTTACCGTCCCGAGATTTCCCATTGTGAGCGTGCGGAGGAGCGCTTATTGTTTCCTATGAATACATCAGCGTGGCGCCCGGCCAAGGGATAAAGCCGGAAGAAAATTGCTGGGCTAAAGGGGCTAAGTGAAAATGACATGCGGTATCTCCACATCCATCTTTCCCTCCGAGAACTTTCCAACTTGTTGCCTTTTTTAGGGGCGGGGGGGGGGGGGGGGTAAGATAAATAGTTTGCTCACCTTGATGGCGGGATCACTTTGTGTTCCTTCTTCTCCATCCGATCAAATGTGAAATCTCTGAATTATTCTCCACGTGACCCCCCCCCCCCCCCCCCCCGCTCATCTTTTATGTTTTGATGTGGAATGGAAAACCAAATAAACGGACACAAACTCAATTTGCGCGCAGGCGGATGGCTAAAAAAATGCATGGGCAGGAGGGGGAAAAAAAAAAAATTTCTTCCATAAAATGTTGTATTGATCTAAAGAATGAATGCAAAATGCAAAGTTTTTGTGATATTAAAAAAAAACGAGACCTTGAAAATTAATTTGAAAACCTTTTCCGCCATGAATGTCACCTTGAACCCGCGCACCTCACGAGGATTTTTTCTCATAACCAACTGCGCTGGGGATGTGTTTGGAATCAACCAATTCTGAACAGTTTGGAAAAAAAAAAAAAAAAAGCACACAACCTTCAGCTTTCTGCTGGAAAGCAAGGAAGCATTTTTGATGAAGGCCTACTAGAACTGCTGAACTATATTTTTGGCTTCGGCAGAGGCGCTTGAAATGGCGACAGGTGTGTGTGCCTCCTTTAAATGTGATTGGTTAGTTCGGAACACAGCCTCGTCCCCGTTATGAGGGTGTGCACACTTGTGCAACCACATTATATCCGTTCATCCCTCTAGATTTGTTCTGGCAGGAACAATTTTGACGTTATTTCTCTTTGTCTCCTATTTTTATGTCTCAAAATATTGATTTTTGATTGAAACGGCTCGACACGCCCTCCGGTTTCAAACCTCTGTTGTCACGCCGACGGGACGATGCCCGCTTGCCCCTTTCCTCAAATTCCCAAAAGGATCACCCGCTCCCAATTTCCTCTTCATTTCGCATCCCCGACAACCGGGTCGGCTTGTCCTTCAGGATGAAAAGCCCCCGGTGCTGGCATTCCGTATATTTGCCAAACGAACAGCTCAGGACGGGGCCATCTTTCCCATAAACACACACACACACACACACGTGCAAACATGGAGACACAAACACCTTCTGGCCCGCTCATCTGCGCTCAAATAAAACAGCAAACAGTTTGTTGACTTTGTTTTGACTCCTTCAATTTTGCAACAAAAAAAAAAATAAATGTTAGGACCACTCGCTGACCCCCATCACGTTTTTTTGGGCTATTTCCTTCCCAAGTGGTTGCCATATGCCACCGTGTAGGTGCGAAGATGCAATGCCCGATAGATTACTTTCACCTCATCAAGCCCCGCGCTCTCTTGGCTAGAGGCCGACGGGACTTGCTCTCCACGGGTTTCCGTCTGTGAGTGTGCGTCGGGGGCCAAAGCAAAGCGCAGGAGGGGAAGGACGCAATGGTTAAAATATCCTTTATTTGTCCCGCAATGGGGAAATTACGATCAGAATTGTTGAGGTTGCCAGACTCTTGAGCAATTTTGTCGGCAATACTGGATACGCAACGACGTTTTCACGGGCTTTTCGAGATACGAGATGTGGCTTCAAGCTGTTTGTCGCCCCCGAGTTAAAGTTGACTGTCAAAGTAAACGTCAAACAAAAGCATTTGCTGTCATGCGCGTGACTCAACCACATAGCTTTGCCTTCGATTAATCCATTTAGCGCAATGCTAACAATGTAAAATGTTTTAGCAGCTAACGAATAGCAACTTAATTCTATCCCCGTAAGACAAAACTAAACTCCTCCCCCATTTATCCAACTCGTCAAACTCGTGGACTCATCCGTCTTTTCTATACAATTGATGGATGGCTGTAGGTTACGTTAAAAGCAGGACAAAATCACAGTCCGTCTCAGGAAGTCGTTGGCTAGCCACTGGAACTGAGCCCCCCCCCGAAAGGAAGCCTTCATGGAAATTACAGGCCCCCCTCGGGGACACGGTGGAAAAGTACCTGCACTCCCGTCTCATCACAAAATGGTGGCGAGTCATCGGTAAGGGAGGGACCCGGTGATTATTTCAGCTCTCCGGTTGTGAGCACGATGGCTTTTTAATTGTTGCTCGTAGCGTGGTGGCTAACGCCAGCAGCCACCGGGGAGTTTTGACAAACCCCGCCTCCTTCCGACCTCCTCAATATCGCTGCCACTTGGCGCCCTTCACGTTCGCCACTTTGATGGCATTTGTGAAGTGAGGCAGTAAAAAAAAATAAAAAAGTTTTTTCCCCCCCCTCTCTACCCCGCATCACCTTTTCCAAACAAACAGAACGCTGTACTCGGCAACACCTCGCGGCGACGTATTAGCTGCTGAATTGGCTATTTAGCGCGGGAGTAAATGAGATGACGGGGTGAGCGGAACACTCGCAAGGACAACCCACATTCACACGCAAGCATAATATATTCAAAGTCAAAAAAAGAAAGCTTTTTTTCCGATCATCATCATCCTCCTCCTCCTCCTCCATCATCCCTTTTTCCCCAGTGAAAGGGGCCCCCTGCTGGGATCTTGTGGCCCCATCGTGCCGCCTCTCCCCCCACATTACTGGCGCTGACTATCAGCGGAAACCCGGCATTGTGGGCGCCTGGCATACCTGTCGCTACCCCGCTGCGAAACCCTCCCCCGTAAAACGCTCTGTCAGGAACGCGGCGAGAGTGTCAAAGTCAAATGTTTGTTGTTCTTTGAGAGGTGAACACTTTTTTTTTTTTTGCTGTTGAAGGGATTGAGACGTCTACCAAGGAGGTTAACTGTCAAAGTAAACGTCAAACAAAAGCAGTTTGCATTTCTAGCACAATGTTGCAAATGCAGCATCACGTCGACGATATTTTCATCATGTACAATTATGGCCCAATTTTTGCAAATATTTTGGGGTCATATGGAATATTTGTTTGACGTCCCCCCCACCACCGGAAGAATGGCTGTATCCAAATATACAAGCGCTACCTAATCGTCCCCAAAAGCGCAGTGCGATTCCAAAGCCTCAGAGGTTATCTTTAGTCATCGTCTCTCACTGCCAATTTTGCATATCCTTTCAGGAGCGTATTTGATATATGCTCAGAGACCATGACCATCACCCTGAGCACTGTAGCGAGATATTAGAAATCCATACACCCCAAACATGATGTATGACTCGCCTGACACCAAATTGACTGGCGCTTTGGTGCGTTTTCTTCGCGGCGATAAAGAACGGTGGGATAGCGGGGGGGGGGGGGGGGGGGGTCATCGGCGATGAAATCAAGAATAATTTGCACGTTCAATATGGCGTAAAAGGTCAGAACGCAAAGATGGCTGAAGAACGAGGCTCTTGCGTTGGATGATGGCGGCAATGGCGGGGGCGGCGGCCATTCTTAAAGGGGGGGCTCAGGTGGCCGAGACTTCATCGAGTCCGATTTTCATCACTTGTCACAGCCTGGAGATGTTTCCTCACACGTCTCATCAGGCGGATTTAACGCAATTACCCCCAACAGCTGATGACTGCTCATGTTGGAAGTATTTTTTTGGGGGGGGGGGGTCGGGGGGGTTGGGCACTTTCCGGATGTCGTGTTGGGCTCGGCAATAATATGAAAAAATGTCTCTTGACAAAACAAATTTACATTTTGAAATGTTCAGCCGGTCAAACTCAAGGCCCGGGGGCCAGATCCGGCCCGCCAGGTCATTTTATGTGGCCTGCAAAGGCAAAATCTTGTGTATCAACTTGTTCAAATCTGTACCAAAATGTGTAATAAATAACGTTGAGATTTCGCAATCATTTTGTTCCCTAGTTTACCACTCAAACAATAATTGAACAATTATAATTGATTTGACTGATTTCAAAAATCGTAATCTATGCATTTGTTGTGCACAAGTATTAATTTGTGGTTTCACTGTCATGACGGCCCTCCGAGGGAAGACGTAACTCCAAATTGGCCCGCGACTAAAATGACTTTGACAGCGCACCGCCTCCAGCTCTCCCGTGCTCTTTTTTCTCACGTCAAATTGTACAGGTGAGCTTTGCAACGGCTTGAGCCACCTACCTCGGGTCAAAAGTTGCCCTGTCGCCACATTGACAAATCGCCGCATTTGCCTCTCTGTTTTCGGCGCGTTCAGCTCAATTGACTCCCCTGATGGCCTTCCCACTTGCTTCTTTTCTTCTTCCTGCGGAACACAAGACACAATTCCACTCGTCTTGTCTGTTTCTGAGCATGATTTAAAGTCCCGAAGTGGACGGGTCAGAAAAGTCACTAAATTAGCGACAATGTCCGAGGAAGACATAAAGCCGGTCCATAAATAATCCCCATCGCTCCCCCAATATGGCCTCGTTCCAGTGGCTGCGACGCACATTAAAGTTGGCATTTGCTGGCGTGTTCAGTGGAGCGGACAGGTGATGGGGTCAGGAAGGACGCTATAAGCGAGCGGCGGAATCAAACCGCGAGCTGAATCGCTGACAGCTAATTGAATGCGGATCAAAAGATGGACTCCAGGACAAATGCCGCAAAGGAGGCGTCTCCGCCTTGTCTATTTGTCACCGGGACTTGCGGAATCGATGCGGCGTTTTTGGCGTGTCACGCTCGTCGCGTC